>NC_085978.1:12469166-13698750 GCF_910591565.1 Cydia splendana
AAGGCGCATAGGAATGGCTAAAGATGCCATGACGCGGCTTCAGAAAATATGGCGTAATCGGGGAATATCCAGAAACACTAAAATGAGACTTGTACGAGCCCTTGTATTTCCAATATTTATGTATGGAGCCGAAACGTGGACAATCAAAAGCAGAGAGAAACAACGGATCGATGCCTTTGAGATCTGGTGTTGGAGGCGTATGCTGAGAATACCATGGACAGCTAAGCGCACGAATCACTCCATACTGTTGGAACTCGACGTGAAAGTGCGATTGTCCACAATCTGTGAACAACGCTTCCTAAGTTACTTTGGCCATATAATGAGAAGGGGAGACGAAAGTTTGGAAAGGTTAATCGTTGTTGGTAATACTGATGGCAAAAGGTCACGGGGCCGTTCACCAGCACGATGGACTGACCAACTCAAAGGCGAGGAACCATCTCAGAAATTCTATGACGTGGTGAGGAAAGCGATGGACCGGAATCGATGGCGAGAGTGTGTTCGTGCCCGAACAAAACCCACCAACCACGATCATCAGTCATGATGGATGCGACCAAGAAGAGAAAGTTTATTCTAAGACGCAATGTATTGCGAATTTTGTCATGTTTAAAGCGTGACAAGCAACGTCAATCACAATGATATGGCGTGGCGATGGCGTCCATTGAAGATAATATTTATTTTGTATGAAAAATAGGGAGTCTAAATATTTCATAATTTTTAAAAGTTGTTGAACAAAAGTGTCACCGTTTGAGGAGTACAATCTATGTTTTAATTATTTGCTCGTGTTACAGGCCATACCCGGTATAGACACCTGCATGTGCCATCGATCTCGGTAAAAATAGATGGGCTGCACGTATGGACCTTACAAATGGATACTCGTACAACGAACAGCCATTGACTAGCTAAAGCTAGAATTATATATTGATTATGTTCACGATTTTCGCACATTATTTATACTGAACGGAAATTATTTAATCACTATAACTTATAACTGTGGCCTATAGTATAATAATATATACATTATACACATATTTAATACATTTGTTTCCGTTTTTTCTCGCGGCGGCGGCGCCCAATAGAGGCTTTGCGGACCCCTAGGGGCCGCGAAACACACTTTGAGAATGGCTGCTTTAGGGCTCCAGGTTGCTTAGCCAAGGTGCCAATCGTTTGCGCTACGACAACGAAGCGCTTTCTGTCTCTATCACTCTTACATATTAGTACGATAGAGAGACAGATAGCGTTTTGTTGTCGTCAAGCGCAATCGATTGGCATCTTGACTAGGCACCCAGATACATTATCGTATTATAATAAGATCCTGTACACATATTTCTGGCGCATTGTCTGTGTACATATTTTAGAACTTGACTGTAGGTACATACATATTCGTATAACAAGCGTCCTCTTAAACCTGGCTATATTCTGGGAACGGTAACTTTGTGCATAGTTTTTTTTCACTAAACTATTAGGATAAAAGTTGAGAATTACGTCGGCCATGTTTATTAAGTTTCACCGGACATCCGCTAGAGTTCCGATGCACGTAGATACAGCAGTGCACTGGCTGCAGTGCAGTTTCAGCAATTATCCAACTTATTAATACGTTTAGATTGAGCTTTATAGTGATGACTTTAGGGTTGAAGATCGATAAGCTCAGTGTTTTTCGTAAAGTTGAGGGTAGCAATGCTAAGTTTCTGGTATAGGATTTTGTAAATGAATGCTAAAAGAGTTTATTTTAAAAGTTTAAGACTTGTGATATTACACTGTAACCCTGAAACACTAAAACTAGAGTTGCTTAGTTGTGAAGTACCGAGTTAGAATAAAGATCTACATTTGAATTTCTCTTGATTTTGATCTGTCAGTGTCAAAAGTGATTTTTTTTGGTTGAAGAAATGACAGTTTTGACTCTGACAGATCGGTATCGTACCGCTGTGACTTCTTATAAGAATTGTTCGAATCGGCCGGACAGTGGCTGTCTAATCTCGTAGATTTGTTGGTGTGTTCCATTTGCCACAGCCTACTCTAATATGTATGAACGTGGATATTGGTCTGGAGTAAGCTTGATTTATGGAACTGACGTAACTTTGAGCGACACTGTCTAAGCCATGTACCTTGTGGCTAATCTGAACAGGCAACGTCCATAATATATGTATATGTTGCAGTCAAAAGTGTGAACTGGTCAAAGGAACTTTTAACCGACAAAAACAGGCAAAACTGCTTTTGACTGAGCATGTTGGTCAAAAGTAGTTTTACCTGAAAATCATACCTATTTCTGGCAGCAGTTTCGTTTTTAGGGCGTAGCAAAAAAAATAACCCTAACCTACCTATCTCTGGGAACAGTTTCATTTTTAGGGCGTAGCAAAAAAAAAATAACCCTAACCTACCTATTTCTGCGAGTACTTTTGACTGATAGTAACAGTCACAATTACTATTAACCAATGATTTTCAGGTAAAACTACTTTTGACCAACATGCTCAGTCAAAAGCAGTTTTGCCTGTTTTAGTCGGTTAAAAGTTCTTTTGACCAGTTCACACTTTTGACTGCGACATATACACTATAATGCCTATTATGTTTTAACAATTTTATATGGTTTAAATCTTATTTTGATACGACCTTGAGTCCAATCAGGCGTTAGTGGATCACGTTGATTATACTAGCCCTCAACCAAACTGACGACCGGTGTCGTAAAACTTCTCATTCATGCTTACGTGGTCATGCCAAGAGTGAGAGAGATAAATAAATAAACATAAATATAAATATTATAGGACATTCTTACACAGATTGACTAAAGTCCCACAGTAAGCTCAAGAAGGCTTGTGTTGTGGGTACTCAGACAACGATATATATAATATACAGGGTGATTCAGGAGACGTGAGCAGGACTAATACTGCGCATTTCGTAGATTATAAGCAACACTTTCGTATCAGTATTAGTGAGGTTAACGTTAATTTTCTAGGCGTGTTGAAAAAAAAAGTTATTAATTTATTTACGACATGCGTGGTCACCCTAAAATTAGAATACTAAACTACCGATATTCTGTGTCAAATTGAATGTCACCACTGTCATCGCGGTCTGGTTACTTTTGAAAACTCGTATCTCACTCAAGTTTGACAGTTTATTTTTTTCGTAATCAAAAATTAAAGAGGTTTTATGCTTATTAATTAGGTCTTGTAGGGTGACCATGATTGTAGAGGATTAAATTTGCCCTCACCAAAAAGTTAAAAAATAGGAAAAAATCTGGCTGTTTCACCTAAATACGACGGTGATCGATCAATTATCAGTTACTGAGTGTGCAGGATTAGTCCTGCTCACGTCTCATGAATCACCCTGTATATAGATACTTAAATACATAGAAAACAACCATGACTCAGGAACAAATATCTGTGTCATCACACAAATAAATGCCTTTACTCGGATTCGAACCCAGGACCATCGGCTTCACAGGCAGGGTCACTACCCACTAGGCCAGACCGGTCGTCAAAGATAGTGATATGACCTCGGTCGTCAGTTTGGTTGAGGGTTAGTATAGTGCTGAAAGGCATCTCTCTCGACTATTCGGTGAGCGTGAGATACCTGACAACACGACTCGAGGTCCCGTCGATTAAATATAGATAAAAACCTTATTAAACTTTTAAAATAGAGGGGTCTGATCTGACAGCTAGGTTTTAAATTTAGGAAATGAAAACAACCATCACCTACAAGAAGCGCACATAAATGTCCGAAGCAATCTTCAACAAAGGGGCATAGCTATGGTTACATCACATTGTGTAACAATATTTTCCATAATTTCAATATCCAGAAGCGGTTGTCCATGTTTATGTCATTAAGTGCAGCAAATTGTTTTGGAAAATGGCCAAATACAAAATAGCCAAAACGTACGCCGGAGGCTTAATGTAGGTTTTAGGTGACTGTCTTGCCTTTGCCATTATGTAATTAGTTTTAAAATATGAATTTTGCATATTTTAACGCCACTTGCACTATCCCACTAACCCGGGGTTAACCGGTTAATCCTGGAGTCACCATGGTTACCAGTACAATATGACACTGGGTTAACGGATTAACGGGCTAACCCCATAGTGGGATGGTGCAAGTGGCGCTTAGGGATGTAATCTTAGAAAATTGAAGTTCATGTCATCAGATAATATATATGACAGCTATTAACTGATGTAATTCCAATATCTTTCAAATATCGGTTTGATGTGGACGCAAGCTCGGTGCACGCTCGAATTGGCCTGAATGTGAAGTTTGAATTAAGATAATGTTACTGATGATTACATTTAGTTATTTTTGATCACGATCAGTCACGTGTGCTAAAAGCGGATTTTGTTATGCAAAAAAGGTTATTGTGCTAAACCCTATTCGTACGGCAAAAAAACAAGTTTCAAATCTGAAAGGGGGATAAAGGCGAGGCCGTATAACACGTGATGTTCGTAATGGGGTCTTATAGACGTAACATATAATATTGGCCCCTGTTATGTGAAATTTATTGAATATTTGAATGAGGCAGGATTCATAGTAGCGTAGCAAATTGTTACTTTTGTGGCGTATTTGGCGTGTTATAGGTTTATAAAAAGCTATTAATAACTTCTTAGGCCACGACTACTTTTCCTAACAACTTACAGAAGCGAGTACTAATAAAAATATAGCTACCTACATGAGATAAATCGTTAAATTAGTTTTATACATAGATCTATATTAAAATACTTGTTACAATGAACTGCAGAAGAATGATGTTGGCGGTTTATGCGTCGTTGGACTAAAAGTAAATATGGCGATGTATAAAAATGTCTACTTGCATAAGTTCGTGCGTATATAATTTCGACGAAGTATAAAAATGTGCATCTGTAAATTAGACCAAATATAAATATGTTGCGGCACTAGACTAAAAGTAAATATGACGATGTATAAAAATGTCCACTTACATAAGTTCGGGCGTATATAATTTTGACGAAGTATAAAAATGTGCATCTGTATATTAGACCAAATATAAATATGTTGCGACACTAAAAGTAAATATGGCGATGTATTTTAAAATTACTCTTTGTTATATTTATTATGAGAAATGAAAATGTATGCATGTAAAATTTATTAAGGAATAAATGGCTAAAATAATAACAATAATCGCTTAATCAAGAAGGTCGTCCGCAGGCAGTGAGCCAAGATTAGATAGTTTGTTTATCAAACCTCTTAATGATACTGGCCACTTTACGAAATGCTGGTGTAATGAATGATTTGTCATCTGTCATTGTATTTCATGTCGTGAGAAAATGGACAGAGATTTTGTAATCTCGAAAAATCAAAAGCAACGCCCTACTCTTCTTCATGATGGATTTAGATATAATTTCGGCAAAAAAAATATTATCAGCGATACCACGCTTTGGCGTTGCGTAAATAGAATTACATGTACAGCATCAGTTACAACGGACGCATCTGATGAAACGATAACTCGCTGGAGCGAGCACACTTGCGAGAGGAGTAAGAAAAAAAATAAGGTGTTTCTAGCTCTACGCAAGTGTAAAGATGAAATATGCAACGATTTTGCACCAATACAAGCCACTTTCGAAAAACATATGGAACCTTTGCAGCGAGAACATGAGACGTACATAGATGAAATGCCTGTTTTCAAGCAAGTAAAAGACAGTCTCTACAAGGCAAGAAAGCGGCACCTGCGTACCGAAAAATTGACTTACAAGAATGTAGCTTTAAGAACAAGATGTTATGAGGGGATGAATTTGTTCCGTATATGTATTATTATAATCCTGGACCTATGTAAAGAAAGTAGTCATCATTTTTATATTCCGACTTGATAAGACTTAAACATTTTGAAGTATTGGCTTTCTAATACTCGGACCAATTTTTATTTTATATGTAGACATTTTTATACATCGCCATATTTACTTTTAGTCCAACGACGCATAAACCATGTTGGCTCCTTATTTACATACATATTAGATTAAGTTCCATAAACCACATGCTCTATTACTGTTTTTACCCTAATGTACTTACATATATAAAGACTGCTATATTCCCACAGATAAAAAAACGTAGGTTCGGAATCACAGTATCGGCATCGGTCTCTCTTGCCGCCATATAGGTTGTGTTAAGCGACTGAAAAATTAGCTGTCTTGGGCAGGACAACGCTAGCTTAATGGGTAAAGCACCTGAGTTGGCTCGGACAGTTGGAGATGCAGCTTGGAAACACGTTAAAGGAAATTGGTTTTCAATTTTCAATTTGGTACCAAGCCAATGGAGTTGGCCGGTCGAAGTATTTTACAGATAGTGCTAACATAGGTTTTACCTGATAATCCCTAAAATTGTGTCTAATATTTGTTTTTTTTTTGGAATTGTAAATGAATGAATGATCCTTCCGGCCGATTTTGGCTATAGCGACAACTTCGACTCCTAGTTAATTCGGCGCTAGGAATTGTATGGCTTGGATAACCGGTAAAACCTAATGCTGGCACCATCTATGCAAGCCTTTGACAGTTGCCAAGCTCATTGGCTGACTACTGCCCCGCTGGCCCAAAGAGAGTAAATATTGGCAGTCTCAAAAATAACGAATATGTTAGCAGACTGATATTTAACATATGTAATTTTGATATTTGATATCAAATTATAATATGTATAACGTCCACGGCAATTCACTGAAAATACGCGTTTAATTACTCCAAAGATTATTACATACTACTTGTATTTCAAAAAGGCCTTGAAAAGAAACAAAACAATCAAATTCTAAGCAAATTTCCATACACAGAAAAACACACATTACTCAAACACATTACTCGTGATAAGAGAGCTAAAAACGTCATCCCAGGCTTTTCCCAGACGCAAATGGCTTACAAAATGAATACGGTCTTCTCCAGGCTAATCCGACAAAAAATGCGTTTTTGTTTAAGCATTTTTTATGTAGGTAAGTTTTCTTGCCTTAACCTTGTTAGCTTTGAATTTTGGTAATTTTAATTCCGTTTGTTTTATCAATCATAGGTTTTACGTGTTTTTATTGAATACTGAAAAACAAAGACAAAATAAACAAACATTAGAGATAGTACCATAAGACTTCATCCTAAAAGGATGCTAGATCCTATTTACGTCTTAAATTGAATATACCGATAAAAGTAAAGATTTTACTGCTAGCTCTATAAAAGACTAACTGCGACGCACAATCAAATGGATGTCGTGGTCTGAATTTGGTAAAACTATGTCAAGGAATATATTCTTCACCATGTTTTATTTACTAGCAAATGGAGGAGATACTTTATCCGCTAAAGCATTACATACAGAGTACGCATTTAAATAGTGGACAAACAGGCCAATGGGGAATATTAGGCAAAGCTCTGCGTAGGTGGCACCTTTAGCACATACAGTAAACAAACCTCATTGACATCATCAATGACACATCACACGTCACGTCAATCACATGGCCTACCGCGAAACACGACAATCGAAAGTTCGGTTTATGCCTCTCTATCCTATTCGAACGTACACTGATATCAGACAGATGTCATTCAAATATCGTGCATTTCGCTCGCTACTGTCGGTGCCTCAACTTAAGTAAGTACCTACCCACGAATGTGTCCAGATTTGTTTAAAGAAAAGGCTTTTTTTGTATATTATCTTTGTTACCCACTTCACCCAGTTATTAGACAAATTATATAAACTTTTTACACAGCTTTGATCTCCGTTGTATCAAATTCAATGGCCTTGTTAGAAAAATACATTGTGATTCGAAGTGGTGACCCTAATTAGAATGTTCTACATGCTGTGTCAACATGTCAAGTGACAACCCTAGTAAATCCATATAAAGGCACCTCGAGTGCTTCAAATGTATTCTTTATGTATTACATGTAAAGTCTAGGTTTGAATAGCGAGTACCAATCGAGATACGAGTTGATCAAGGTTGTCCCCGAACACCTGATAGGTATGTATGTGGGCTGGAATATTCCTGTTTGCCTTCATAATTATTTCGGCGGGTTTTGTGTGGATAACGTAATCGAGGATTATTGTGTGATTTATGGAAATCTTCATTTGAATTTGATATCTTGTGTGGTTTATTAGCCGTATACTTTTTAATACACAAAAACGAACATTAGGTATAGTTCGTGTCATTCACGATGATGCGCAGATTTGTCAAATCTAACCTTTAATGACATGAAAATACGAGTCAAGGCACGCGTCTTCGTGAATGACACGATCTATACCTGCTTACCTATCTTATGTTTTATACATATATGTTATTTAAGTTAGAAAATACTTTTACTACTCTTACGTCATTAATGCATAACGAGCCAAATGTCGACAGAAACTCGTAGAATTTGAGATTCAATTCACTTCTGTGACAAACACAAACATAATTTCAGTTCTAATAAATTATCGAATATAAATTTGTCTTGGGCGTGAATTGTGATTGAGAGTGAAGCGCGAGCGAAGTTTGAGAAAAATATTTTCGTGTCCGGATATATTTTTCCTATACAACTCTATATTAATATTAACTCCAACAACAAAAAATGTTTTTTTACTGCATTAGAATCAATTGACTGGCCGGAGGTCGTCGCAAACAGCCAAGGAGACTGCAGGTCTTTATCAGCCGCATTAATTAACTTATTAATTTACAATTTTGAAATATGTTTTCCCAAAAAAATATCAAAACAGAGTTTTAATAAATGGCCTTGGATTGATATAGAAATACTGAATCTTAAACTTCTCATTCACGACATAGCCGATTTAAAAGAAAAAAATCCTCTTGACACGCATATTGCCGATCGGTGTTGCACCTTAACATCTAAATATAACGCTATGTTAAAACGTAAACGTACTGAGTATTACAGCGAACTTATAAGTAATGCCTCTAATAAATGTAAAAGTATGTGGGGAGTTATTAACAAAGAGCTGGGTCGTAAGTGCCGCGAACGTATGGACTACACGGAAATCGTAAGGGACGATCACGGGCTTAAATTTACATCGAAAAAACTCGCGGTCGACGCACTAAATGCGGAATTTATAACAGCTGCTACTAAGTGCGGTGCGCCCGCGCCCGATACTGACTACTCGATGTCAGCAATATCGAGCAATATTGCCGAATGTGATCGCTCCTTGAGATTTAAACCTTTCTCGCCTAACGAAGTGGAGTCCATACTTCGCATACACATTGCTCCAAAAAACAGCACTGATATTTATGAAATATCAGCCAGCATTCTTCAGTACGTGGGCCCAGCGCTGTCCTATGTACTTACAGAGTTATATAATACCTGTATTCGTCAAGCTGTAATACCAGTAAGCCTGAAAAAGGTAAAAGTCACTCCGCTATACAAAGGAAAAGGCTCCAAAGCGGCCCTAAACTCGTACCGCCCCATATCGCTGGTACCCGCCATCAGTCAATTATTAGAAGTCGGGCTTAACAATAGACTATTATCGTTCTGGATACCACAATTTACCTTGTCAGATAGACAATTCGCATACCGTCACGGGCGCTCGACTACCAACCTGGTGCGCGAGGTGGTGTGGGACGTGTTGAGCGCGCGAGAGGCCGCGCTGCAGGTGGCTGTGGTGTGCTGCGACCTCTCGCGCGCGTTCGATACCGCCGACCACCGCCTTATCGCGCGCAAACTAGGGCACTACGGTGTTCGTGGGCCTGCACTAGCATTACTTATGTCTTTTATGTCCGATAGATGCCAAGTGGTCGTAGGTGATAGCGGTCGCGTTCGGTCGGAGGAAATGAAATGCCTACTCGGGGTACCTCAAGGCTCGTGCCTCTCGAATACCCTATTCAGCATTCTCCTCAATGACCTCCCACAGGTATAAAGGGCCCCAACATTTACATGTATGCTGATGACGTGACAGCTGTCGTCACAGGCGCATCCCACGAACAATTGGAGACAAACGTCAACAGTACCCTTCACCAACTGAGCCAATGGTTTAACGCGAACGGGTTGGCCCTCAACAAAAGCAAGACTTTTTGGATGAAATTTAGGCTTAACGGTCACGTGATCCAACCATCGACGGTGTGCGCCGGTGACGACGCTGTCCAGCAGGTAACCGACACAAAACTTTTGGGTTTCACGATAGACAGCGGGCTACGGTGGGACGCGCATATCGACCAGCTGTGCGCCAAGCTGGGGAGCGCGTGCTACGCGCTGAAGCGCCTCGCTAGTACTGCGACCAGAGATGTCGTCAGGAGCTGCTACTTTGCCACAGTACACGCGTATATCACGTACGGTACCGAACTTTGGGCTACAGCAGCAGACTGGCATAGGGTATTTGTACTCCAGAAGCGAGCTGTTCGGGCAATAGCAGGGGTCCCTGACGATGTCTCTGCTCGCGAGTACTTTCGACAATTTAGCATACTGACACTTCCATCTTTATTAATCCAAAATGTGGCAATATTTACGCACAATAATAGCAAAGAGTTTGCAACTAAATCAGCTAATACAAAATATAGTCTGCGTAGCAATAAAAACGCGGGACAGCTTGCCTCCGTGCCCCACAAGCTCGCGAAATCAAAACGGTCAGTCTACGTCCTCGGCCCTCTAATATACAGTAAGCTACCGGTCAGTATCAGGGATGCACCTTCCTCACATGTATTTAAAAATAAACTGAAAAAATGGCTCCTGCAGGCGCAATTTTATGATGTAAACGAATTAGTAAATAATAAATAAATGTATGGAATATATTATTATGTACAAAATGTAATATCTGCATTAATGTTGATGCTATTTATACACTAATAATGATATGTTAGCTTGATATAATGCTTTAAATGCAAATTTACAAACCGACTTGTAACGATGTTACTAATAAATATTTTCTTTTCTTTTCTTTTCTTTTCTTTCTATAAATATGGGTGCACAAATCATCTCAAAAATATATCCCATAGCTCTTATGACAGCGAATTAAGAACTATGGGACATATTTTTGAATAAGTTGGCTACACCCATATTTTTACAGTTGACTGTACTAGCCATCATACCTAACGGAGCTGGCAAGGTGCTCACAAATAACTCAAGACGCCTCTACTGTCGTTATTCCCTCGCTGTGTCATTACTTCGCCATATGTTCGCATTACAATGTGCCGTCTTGAAACCATAAGACCGGTGTAATTGGCTTATTAATCCAATGAGCATATCTTCAACAACACACTCGTACTGCGAATGACATCAATAGATAATGTAATTTTACATCCTACTTATAAATGTGAATGTTTGTGTATTTATTCCTCACTCTCTACGCTCCTAGTCCAACTTTGGAAAATTTAGCTTTCTCGGGTGTCCATATTAGCACAAGGGGTTAAACAACAACTTTGCCATTTGTAAAACAATTTTAATAACTATTATTTCACACACTTAATTGCTACTGGATACTGCCTGATTGACAGAGATATCTACTCGTACCATCGACAGCATTTTCGGCACACAATTTTCGAGGTAGGGGAGGGACGATTTACAAGGGGGTGCCCGAGCCTCCCAACTGCCCAATACCCCTCTACCTTCCCTATGCTGTTTGCATCTTCAAACACAAACGCTCGTCTTATCACTAGGTACTAAGATATTTTTCTTAAATACTAAAAGAAATTATATTGACAATAGACGTTGAAAGTCATAGAATGTCACCGATGATGTAAACAAGAAGAAAAGATTTATCAAAATGCATAAAAACATTTCATCGCTAAAAGAAGGATTACGTTTCATTCCAATAAACATGTTTTTAAATTAGTCCTTGACATGACCGGTAGATATATGACATCTTATTTGACTACCTATATACATGACGTACGCACATTATTGCAATATGTAAGCTACTTGTAAGCAACACTATCTCAGGGCCAAATAGAATATTGTCAGACTTTAAATTAATTAAGTGTTGAGTATGTACTAACAACATTCCACTTAACTGACCTTTGTCAGACCTTTTCTCGTTGAAACGCTTTGCTGTGCCGAAAATATCACTTTAAAATTCCACAATAGGGTGACTGATATAGTTATTGGTCACTCTTAATAAACTTTGGACGCATAGATTGACGAATCCAGCAACACAAAAACTAGTTTGATGTATTCAAAAGGTACTTAAATACAAAATACAGTACGTAGCGGCCCCCTTTTTTAAATACCTGTCCTTAAATTTAAATAAACACGATTATTTAGCAGTGGCGCTAGTGTGCGCGTTGATGGGCTCTTAACAATAAGGCTTCAATTGGCTTGTTTCTTTCTGATTTCTTAGAAGTGGCAAATTACTATGTAGTGGCCAATAACTAAAGCAGTCACCCTACATGTCCTGCAGGCATATAATCCTCTCTTTTAAATTATAATTCGAATTGACAGGCCAATTTTAACGCCAAATAAACTGCCAATTGCAGGTGCAAACAGAAGTGTGTTTATTCCATTTTCAATATTGTGTGAGTGCGATATGAGTGTGATTTAAATTGGAATGTCGCGGAAAATTATTCGACGATATAATGCTTTCATTATAGTGAAAAATTTGGTGATTTATTTTACTGGACAATCGAATCAAGGCGTATTAGTTAATATCATTTATTAGCAAATAATTATGAGTTATAATGGGTTCGGTGACCCAGAAAATCGTGAAACAGTTGAACCACCCAAGTTCAAAGGACTATTAGTATAAGTATATTCCTCAATAATCTCTCTATTGATAGGCGAAAACGAAAGGCGAAAATAGTTTTTGAGTTTATCGCGAACATACAGACATAAAGACGCGGAAAGGGACTTTGTTTTCTAAGATGTACTTAGCGTGTCTTGCACCATTCCACTAACCCGGGGTTAACCGGTTAAACCTGGAGTTACCATGGTTACCAGTGGTTAACGGTTTAACCGGTTAACCCCGGGTTAGTAGGATGGTGTAAGTGGCGCTTAGTGAAGCTACCTGTTTATATCATCTGTTTGTACAGGTAACAGATATCAAATAGATATAATAATAAGGCAACTGGGTCAGACGAAGCCGGGGTTCAAGGCAACTAGTTCAACTGGATTAACATTGTTCTAGTCTTTTAACCTATTTATATTCTTTACTGTATAATACTTTGCACACAGAAAACAAAACGGCCGTAGATTTAATAATCTAGGAAAACAATATACCTATGGAATGTTTTAAATAATTGAATTAGATAAATTTTGAGGCACTATTGAATTTGGATTGTAATTTAGAAAAAAAAACCGACCAAGCACGAGCCGGACTCGCGCATGAAGAGTTCCGTACCATTACGCAGAAAACGGCAAATAAATCACGTTTGTTGTATGGGAGCCTCACTTAAATATTTCTTTTATTCTGTTTTTAGTATTTGTTGTTATAGCGGCAACAGAAATAGGTACTTCATATGTGAAAATTTCAACTGTCTAGCTATTACGGTTCAAGAGATACAGACTGGTGACAGACAGACAGACAGACGGATGGCCAGCTAGGACACGTCGAAAGTCTCGATCAGCATACAAAGGGTTGAAATAAAACTATTTTTTTACTGCCACCCTCCCAGAATTGAAATAAAATCCGTAGCGAGGTTGACAAATGAGTTTGATATTCAAGTAGACCTGCGGTCGGCAACCTGCGGCCCGCGGGCCGTAGTAGACGATAACAGTTTGTCCCGAATATTCGCTAAGGAGAAAGAATGTTCTAAATAAAGATAAAAGCTCTCGGTGATTGAGCGTTTTAAGTTTGATTAACGTTGTCACGACTTATGTTTCCAATCTATTTAAGTGATAATTTTGAGAGAATAGACAATAAAATCTGAAAAGAAGTTTTTGCCTACAGTACATATAGGTATATATACAGCCTGGTGACAGACAGACGGACGGACGGACGGACGGACGGACGGACGGACGGACTGACGGACTGACGGACTGACGGACGGACAGCGAAGTCTTAGTAATAGGGTCCCGTTTTACCTTTTGGGTACGGAACCCTAATACATATGAATTCAACTTGTCGATACTCAAAGTGATGAATTAATCGTGCCTATTGTGCTGGACATTATAATAGAATACGGAAATGGAACCACAGTGCTTTAAAAAGCTGAATGAAATTTACCGGCTTTGTGAAAATACTCAGTGATTTATTGAGGGTCATATACTTCAACTGTTTTTCAAGCTGTCAGCTATTGTTTGTGGAGTGTTTAAAAGAAAGTAACTGACGATGGGTTACTTTGCTTTTTTTGTTTCAAATCTTTTTTTTTTTGGTTTCTATTCTTCCAAATATATATAATTATTGTTATTTCTTTCAATCAGGATCAATTTAAAACGTAACGGTGCTCCCACACTGCAGTTACATAACGTTTAATATAACATCGTGTACCAGGGGCAACGTGATAGGTGTTATATTTTATGTTGTCCATGTCACAAGATGTTATATAACATTAATAAGTGCAAGTGTAGGAGCACCATAATGAAGTTTCAAGAACATTTCATACTCTAATGGTTGATGTAGGTAGATAATATTTTATAATAATCTTAAAGATTAAAATCCTTTCTAAAGCTGCCGCAATTTAAATACGAAGTAAAAGATATTTTATAAAACAAATTAGTACCGAAATTAAACTTGTATTAAGTAGACTTTGATTATCTTCGTGCAATACTCCAATTAATATAAATAAAAAATACGATGGAGGGAAAAATATAACATTTTGGTTCTACTTTGAACAGAAAAGGTTATTCTGTAAATCATTATAATCCTCTTTTCCGTGAGCTCTCATATTTTATTCATTTCTGAAGCAATGAGTTCGGACAGAATCAAGTATTAATTTAAAACACCGTTTCATTGGCATTAAGTTTAAGTGAGTAATATTGATTTCTGAGCCCCTAGTGCAAATTTTATTCGACAGCGTCACGAGCGTTAGCGTTTGCGTTATGTTTATTTTTGCTTGGGATTTAGGCACTTGTCCCACCAAGAGCGAATAAGCGATTAACTATCGGCGATTTACTCGCCCAAAAAACGAACAAAAGATTAGGATCCGTAAAGGAGATATATATATAAATCGTTCATCGCTGGCTGTTCACACTGCCGGCGAGATCACTCGCTCTACTAGTTTGTCGCCGCGATAAGATAAAACTAGCTCAGCGGTACTCGCTCGGCGATGCTCGCTTCGTAGTTAGAACTCAAGCTGCGAGACCAATCTGCAGTCTGCGTGTTCGGCTACGCTGCACCGCCTGAGCGAGTGTCGCGAGTAATAGTCCGTCGCACTCGAACACTCGCCTATAGCCGAGCGACAAAACTATTGAAGCTAACACTCGCTTCTCGCCGCTCGCCCACTCGTTTCTAGTTTATCGTTCTACTCGCTTATCGCTCATCGTCGGCGGTGGGACAAGTGCCGAACGGCGGGCCAAGCGGGACGTTTTGCAAAATGACACTTAGGTAACGTTACCTAAGTGTCATTTTCCAAAACGTCCCGCTTGGCAAAAAAATTACACGCTGTTACGTCACTTACGTCACGCTATCGAATGTGCACTAGGGGTACGGTCGACGTCAAAAATATGTTTACACTTTTGCACCTTACTCCTTTGTAATAAGGCAAAAAGTGTAAACATATCTTTGACGTCGACTGACCTACTGATGTGCGATAGTTTGATATTTTCTATGTGCATTTTCATGTGAGTAGGTATACCTACGTTGTTTACTGTAATTAAATTAATAGACTAAAGTTAGACCACGTTTTATTTTAAACGTCGTTCTAGGTACAGAAGACTCACTCTCTAAGAAAACGCGTCTGTTACGATCAGCACAGATATGGCCGCTAGGAGGCAACAGCGCCACGCGCGGCTTATGCCATAGCTTTCCCCAAAATTGGGGCGGAACGGATGTACTTTAAGCTACCTGTAGCAAAGCGACGAAATCGTGGAGTGAGCCACGCCTAGCTTGGTCTAACTCTAACGACGTTATTCATAAAACGCGTTACAAGCCTGAACAGTTACTAATCGACTGTCTTAGTCTGTCATTTTGACTTAAGCATTTGTAAGAAAGGGATAAAACTGAATTAACTACCTAATTGAGGCTTGTAAAGTATTATGAATAAAGGGGTAGGTACGTCTAAACGTACGTCTAAACTAGTTGACAAAGATTAACAGAACTCTAAGTATGAAGTATGAAAAAAGCAGATGAATATTTTAAAAAATAAATAAAAAAATTACATATCTAATACTAAAAATACCCATAAATCGAGGAAAAAGACCTTTGATAAATACCTAAGATCTTCGTTATTTTTTAAAATAAATAGGTACATAAGTTTCAAAGATATAAACATACGTATAATTTAAAACTAAAATGCCTCTAATTCAATAGCGAATCATATCATCCGACTTTTATGACAAACGCTTGAGTTCTTTTATTGTCCTAAAACTATTATTTGTGGTATCAAAGAAATTTCTCGCTCCAGTTTTCTTTGGGTGTGTTATATTTGTTATGAAAACTTTTGTTACTCAATCTTTATTGACGGGGCTTAGCGTGGGTTGACATCATAAACCTTTATGAAGTATTGAAGCTTTAAAGAAATATCTAGGTAATAAAAAACCTGGAGATTAGAGTTAGACCAAGATAAGTCTGCAGCGATTTTGATAGCCAACGCAGTGCAATTGTTATTTATACGTCATAATTTCATAGAAACTTGACGTCTAATATAACACTTGAACTGCGTGGGCTATCAAAATCTCTGCAGACTTTTCTTGGTCTAACTCTAACCAATCTTAAAAATATTAATGTATTCGTTATATATCCTGTAACCTCAACTACGTAAGCAGATAATTACTTATATAAACTTTTGAAAACAGTCAGCTAGAATTTGAGAGGAATATAAATTTATTTAAAATTTTAAATAAGCAGTCAGCACACTTTGAGCAACACTGCAGAAATGTTAACTACAGATAAGGTTTTAAATGTGAAACAATCGTCGTGGCACACCACATAAGACTCAAATTAAAATGGTAGTTCCATTCTTAGTGAATTTTAAGTTAAAATTTAGTCTGTGGAGGTAAAATCCTAATCCGAAATGAAGTTAAAATTATACGTTCGTTATTTTTAGCTAAATCCGCACTTAGATATCAAGCGAATGGATAAAATAGCCGACTTTGCTAATTGGTAAAGGTTAATAATAACATTTTAATAACAGCTGTTCGTTTCAGTAAGTATGTATCATGGTTAAATGGGACTGGGTTGGACACGTCTGCTGAATGCCGAATGAGCCTAGTTATGGGGCAAAATCACTACAAAGAGGAAGCCAGAAAACTCGAATCGGGGATCTGGCAGACTCCGCCGGCGATAGCGGGATCCGGATTCTTTCTTGAAGGCGTAGCCAGACAAAGCACTGAACCAAGGTCAGTGGAGAAATGTGGGGAGGCCTTTTCCAGCAGTGGGACACGACAAACTCCATATCTATAATAATAATAGTAGGTATGCGACAATTTAGACAATTTACTGACATAGTGTCTCGAGGTATTAAATCTTATACTTTTTTACTGCTTAAAACAAAAGAAAAACGAAACTTCTAAAAATTTGGGCCAAATTTATTGACATTGACAGATCACAAAGTACGAATTTGATACCTTGCCGCAGTTGGGCAATCAATCAATTAGTAAAAGACGCGCATAGCAGATTATCACAAAAAGAAATCTCTATTTTACGAATGTACCCGAGCTGCCCCTTTTTATATTAACAAACTTTTTATAAAGAGAAATAATGTCTCAGGAGCACATTCGTCTCATCGTAAAGTACTTTTAGTGCACGTGGGCCGTAAATGGGGTCGCGAGTCTGGAAAGAGTGTATTGTTGGCTACAAAATGCGAATCATAAAGCTGCATATTGCGGCACAGCTTTTGGGCGATGTTGCTGTGTAAACAGGGGTATTCATTTAACACAGGTTTATAAGTTTTGTATTGCTTTACGCATAGAAACTTCGTTTAGTGCTTTATTTTGTAGGTATTTAAAATTGTTTATACAAAGATTCCAAAATTCAGTGGTTCGAAAATGGAATCTTAAGCGTTGTATATGTTAAATCACACCTGTATAATAGTTATGTGATGTTTATCTAAACATTCCTTCAATTACAGCAGTTTAACAGCTATTTAATCAAGTATCTAACCCACTTATCAGACGTGCCTACTGAGGCCTGAAGCATGTATCAAACTATCCAACTAATCCTGTAATATCTCTCGAACTAATCTAGAACTTCAAAGTTCAAACTAGGCCTGGGGAAATATTGTTTTTACAATTTCAGGTACAACTTTGGATCTGTTTCCATCTCCGACGAGGTAGACCTGACGCATTTCAATTTGTTATTCTACTTACTTGGTTGATTAAAAATATGACTTGTGTGTTACATAAAAATATTGCACTTGAGTCACGATTAAATAAAAGTTGGAGAAGCTGTGACGTTGAACCGCGCATCAAATATAACCTTACTCGGAAACCAGGACGGTGAACTAATAAAAACTGAAACAATTTGATGCACTTCTCCATATTGAATGATTTATGAACGAAGTTCGATCGCACGATGAAACACTTGGAAACCTCCGATCTTTTGAAAGAAATCTAGGGGGCCGATTTTTAAATTCGACCGCTCGATTTCGTGTATTTCATTCAATAATATCTCCACTAATACCTATGCATTTAAATTCTACTAATAGAATTTAAAACGAGTGGTCAATACCACTCGACTCCCAATTTCTATCGGTCGTATTTCAAAAATTAGCATTTCGCCCTTTTCCACCGATTTCCGAGTGACGAAATCGAGCGCTCGAAATTCAAAAATCGGCCCCAGGTCAGTGATCTACCACGTTGCTGATCATGTCATCTATATAAGCGTGTTTCCTAACTGACTCGTCAATGCAGAGCAGAAACTAGAAAACCTTGAAAGTTGAAATTTGCACATCCTGTTACCATTCCATTATATATTGTGTACAAGAAATAAGAACCGATTTTAGCTTAGAGTTTAGAGCTTAGAGTGTGCCTGGTTGGTTAGTATGTGAATGTGATACGAGTACAGTCAAGTGTAAAAATATGGGTGCACACATCATACTCAAAAATATGTCCCATAGCTCTTATGTCAGCGAATTAAGGACTATGGGACATATTTTTGAGCAAGTTCTATGCACGGATATTTTTACACTTGACTGTACATTTGTTAACAGAATTCAGGTCCTGGATAATGAAATAAATTAGATTTTAGTCTCGTGCCTAGATACACCCCAAAAACAATTTATTTTGCTTGTTGAAACACTTCATGTTCATTAACGCGCTGAACAAAATTAAACCCAATTCATTCAAAGCATTTGATATGTATAGCAGTATTAGCAGTGTATAGCCCATTGAACTGTGACCTCTATTCAGAGCAGGAAATTTTGGCATTGTTTACCTTTACAATCAAAATAATTTGATTTCGAGTGGCGACGGGGTGCCTCTTAATTTGGGGGTTGGATTTGATTGAACAGGATTTTGGGATCTAAAAGCCGGAGGCACCGCAAGCATTTTAGGAACCCATCATTTTCTTTCCGGACATGTTATATGTGTAGGTAAATATAACTATATTAGTGTTGTTTAAAATCTGTGACTTATTCAGAGAGCTTGACTTGATTTGACGAGACTGCATGCAAATGCAATGCAAATTTATATATATATTTTTTAATAAAACAAAACTGGATTAGGCTCGCAATGTAAAAACGCATTTTCCCTGTTCAAAACTAGTTTTAATTGATACTAATTTGGAATAACTAGTGAAAACTAGTTTTCACCAAGACACTTTGTGAAAACTAGTTTTGACTGAAAAATCCTATTTAAAAAGGGTTTTCACCAAGGCACTTTGCGGAAACTATTTTTAACTAGGTGTAAATGGGTTTTCACCAAGGCGATACGGAAATTTAGTTTTAACTAGGGAAAACGCATTTTCACTAAAAACGGGTTTTTACTGTAACATATTATACAATGAATACTGTCATTGACTATTTTTCAGTCTCTGTGGGTGTACTTCTTGAAACCCACGTGAAACCACATTAAGATCACTCAAGCGGTCTGTCACAGGCACTTTTCTCACGTCATCTCCGACATAATGGCTTAGATAGTCTATTTATTTAGGCTATTCTTACAGGAATTTTAGGATAACACAGAAAATAACGATATGAATACACATAAAATGCACATCTGGCATATTTGTTTACATTATTTGACTTATTAAGTTATTATTATCAGCCACTTCTATTGAACTCTACTTAACATTGCAGCATCGCTTTTTTACTCTATTGTCGAAACAACGAAATAGATGTCAGATATATATATTTCGGCGTCACTTATTGTAATAAATCGGTATTCTTAAACTAGACTTCCAGTCTTTAATATTCGTAGGCGCCAGTCTTCAAAATTCCATTAAACTCAAAGCTTCTCTACACGTGTTCCCAACTCCGATGTTTTCAGATGGAGCTCGCGTAACGACCTCCGAATAACGACTATTTCATGGACATCTAAATTTTGGATTATATTTATTGCGTTGTAAATTTAATGACAATTGCTTCTATATTTTAATGGAATGAAGAAAATTATGCTGCACAGGTATTTTACTTGACTGACGATTAAGAGGATACTTACTTAATGCTACGATATGATATGTAAAGGAAACGCACGTACGGATCGGATCAGGGGCCACGACTGACGTATATTTGAATTCAGAAAACGAACTACTACAGATACCATAGATGAGTATAAAATACATAAAACCTATTTGGTATTTAAGCACTATACGATACATTATGTACTCACTTCATTTGAGACACTAAATAGGTGAAACAAAGGACAATTAAGTAGAGGTAACACGTTTTTGGTAACGTTATAGGTATTCGTCTCAACCGTGAATATAAGACGAAATACAAACGATACAAGACGAAACTCATTTTTGAGAATTTAGGCCCCTCCTGACTTGTTAATTTAGAGTAGAACGCGCCCAGCGCGCGGAGTTGTGGCGTCTCCTCTGTCACTGACAGCGTCGTGCCACAAGACTGTAACAGATGGCGTTAGCACTTTCTACATCGCGCTTACGGAGTTCCGAATGTCAGTTACTTAAATATAACTTCTAACCACCTCCTAGTGGACTTAGGCACATCACCAGCCTGGAGAGAGTACTATTACGCCTCTCCCTTTTCCACAGAGTAATACTGATATAGCACCGATTTACGATTTACAGGGAAGTAGGATTGAATATTTTTAACAAGTCTTTACAAAATACGTACTGTAATCTCTTGGGTCTAGTTGGTATTTAATTTTAATACCATTAGAAAGCGACCCTGACACGACGCTAACTACTTCATTATTCGCATTCATCCAAGTAGTTTATGATACTACCACTTAGCAAAATCAATAGCGCCGATAAGTATCAGCAGTGGCAGCTATTCGTAATGTAGGGCAATCATCGCCGTGGCCCGTAGTGATGTGCCTTAATTCCTTTCCAGGAAATATTTCCTACGCGGGAATATTCCGAGCAGTGCCAAGTTAAGACGTCACTATCAGCTTTTTTACTTTTGCTTGCTTTTCGTGATTATTAGGAAACCTTTAAAAAAGCATTTCAAGAATCGATTGCATTCGATGGATGTCCCCAGAGAGAAGGCGGCACCGTGATATAGAAATGCTGGATGACTCATGCTAGACAAGGCCGGGGCCCGGGCCGGAGCTTCTGGCGCTTGGTTTTTATGGAAAAGACCACGTGATCACCGATCAGCCGTCATAGAAAATGACATTTCGGACGCCTCGGCCCGGGCACGGCCCGGTCCAGCGTGACACCTTAAAGCATTTCTAGACCACGGTGCCACCTTTTCTCCGGGGACATCCATCGAATGCAATCGATTCTTGAAATACTATTTTAAAGGTTCCCTAATCACGAAAAGCAAGCAAAAGTGAACAAGCTGATACTGCTGATCGCGAGCTTCATTTTAGGCTTTGTCGTTACTTGCTATCTGGTAGACTAGGCCCAATCTGCAGTAAAAAAGAATGCACATGGTTCCCGAAAATATTAATTTTATGTTTAACGCGAATTTCGTCTAGACTTTGTTACCTAGAAACTTATACGAGATTTAATATTATGAGAAATATCACCGTAAACTGTGTATAAATAATGTATGTATATAAATATTATAATAAATATAAGTTTTTGGCAAAAATACATTTTTGGTACAAGCTTTTATCGCTGACTGTACTTTTCTTACGACAGATAACTAATACTCATCGAGACAATTCTAAAAACCCCTAACACAATTAGGTTACGTTGTTTCATCAGAGAGTTCCCATGGCCACCTCCTGTATCCATCATCAGATCAGTTCGACAGTACCATATTATTGTATTGTCATCAGAACTACATACAGCTGCCAATTTTCATGACGCTACGATCCTTGGAAGATGGTTAAATTAGTTACCTTAGATTCCATTACAGTTAGTTACATACAGGTCGACCTAATAAAAGCTTGTTAAAAAGAACAATTTCAAAACCGGGATCAGGAGATTTTCATCGGCACATCACTAACAGCGTCCCGTGATCTGGCAACTTTGTTTATTACTTTCCTAATTTCGCTTTATTGTCCGACTACCTCTCGGTCTCGGCGAGTAGATAAATAAAAATAGTTTTCGCAGTACCCTAATATCGTGGCTCCTTTTGTTTGGAAACATGTAGGATTTCGAGCCCGGAGTATGCCAACGGGACTCTTTTACTAAGCTTTCTCTGTCTGTCCGTATGTCAGTCAAAGGGCTGTACCTCGTAAGCTGTATACAGTTGATATTTGTACAGTCATCATCTTTTTTTTTGACGTGATAACGATCGATGAACACCGGTAGCATGCACGAAAAAGTGTCACATTGTCGACAGATCTTCATGGTAACGTTGTGGACCGATCTCCATGGTAACGTTACGGCCAAAGTATGCAATTTTTCATCAATGTTTTCTTATGACGTTATCACGCAAAATTATCGCCCGTAAATCAACTTTACAGACAACCATATTTTTTTTTAAAAACAAACAGCCTTTTACACATAATTCTTACAAAAATGACTAAAAATAGGCCTAAAGTGTCAGACGTTTCATATCTTCCTTGCGTTATCCCGGCTTTTTGCCACGGCTCATAGAAGCCTGGGGTCCGCTTGGCAACTAATCCCGAGAATTGGCGTAGGCACTAGTTTTTGACATATAGTTGACATTTTTTACAGTGTTTATTTTTATTACCATCATAACAAAAAAAAGTTTTTTTTTATACTTGCCGTTTCTAAAATGCTAAAAGCTAATTACTAAACACACTATATAGAAACAAAAAATGATAAAACTCTCGCAGCCAGCTTTAAAGGATCTGAATAAAAGAATATTTTTTTAAGAAAAAAATATTTTTTGTTTAAATGCACCTCACTGATTTTTTAACTCACAATAATTAGCAAACCGTTTTTAGGGTTCCGTACCCAAAGGGTAAAACGGGACCCTATTACTAAGACTCCGCTGTCCGTCCGTCCGTCCGTCCGTCCGTCCGTCCGTCCGTCCGTCTGTCACCAGGCTGTATCTCACGAACCGTGATAGCTAGACAGTTGAAATTTTCACAGATGATGTATTTTTGTTGCCGCTATAACAACAAATACTAAAAACAGAATAAAATAAAGATTTAAGTGGGGCTCCCATACAACAAACGTGATTTTTGACCGAAGTTAAGCAACGTCGGGCGGGGTCAGTACTTGGATGGGTGACCGTTTTTTTTGCCGTTTATTGCATTATAGTACGGAACCTTTCGTGCGCGAGTCCGACTCGCACTTGCCCGGTTTTTTATTTATTGAAACGTGAAACGTTGTCGTGGGTAATGAGATGAATAAACAAACCCCGGAGGCAAACAATCAAAGTGAAATAAACGTGGCATAGATTTTACGAATTTTACCGAGATTTTACCTGTAAGGACATTTTATAGGTAATGAAATAAATGTCGATATAATTTGAGAGATTTATGGGATATTTTATTACACCGACAGTTATCTATGGTATTTATAACTTCTAAAAAGACAATATAAACCGCACATTATATTATCAATTAAACGAAAAATTATTAAATAAAAATAATGAATAAATTATAATAATGATGATGTTTGATAGGATCAAATGGCGGAAAAGAGGGGAGGCCTATGCCCAGCAGTGGGACACTCTTATAGACTAATGAAAAAAAATGTTATCAGTTACGATTTACGATATAACTGACCGAGCGGTCTCCGTAACTGGTTGAGCATACTTATAATTAATCATTTATTAATATAAATTACTAAAAGACATAAACAGGAATATAAAACTAAAACTAACTACAATTAAATTAACTAAAACTAAAAATTAAAAATAGTTACCTATCAAAATTTGGTGCCCTCGGGAGGATCCCCAATACGCAGGCAGCGTTCCCGCGCTGGATTGCGATGGCATACTCATAAGTACTTAAGTTGCTCTGAAAAGCCTTAAAATAGACAAGCCATTGGAAATAGCGTCCGCCTCGCCAGCGGTAAACACAGACAGAAGGGTTTCGGGATAGTACTCCCTTGACGGGGGTAACGTGTGTTACAAAAATAGGATTGTATAAATTGATTTGGCAACGTACTGATGCGCAAGTAAATCTACGTTTTATTCAAATTTATTTTCCTTCCGTAATGTGTGAGAATAGGAATAATTTTATAGTTTAACTGGCTTTCCTGGTGAATTTGGACAGATTATGAACACAGACAGATAGATTTATGTTCGTAAAAGGGAATAGGTACCATAAGTCCATAACGATACATTTAAAATTAAGAGCTTTAAAATGTTTGTTTTTTAATACTACGCCTAAAAGAAAAACTAACGGGTAATTTGTATCGCTAGTTCTTGATATTCTCGGTTGTAGATATATTTAAATAGTAAAATTGACCTAATAATTTATTTATAATAATGTGATAATTGAGGTAGCGAAAAGGGGATTGAAAGTTTTTAACGGTGGAAGTCACAGACGGAGGCTAAAATATGTACCTACATATCGGCACTACTTTGAAAAAAACTCGTATCTTGTTCTGTCAATCAAAATAAAAATAGTAGGTATCTATGTATGTCACGCATACAGAGTTACTGCGTTTCAAATTTGAGTAGCAATGTGAGATACGTGATTTTTTCAAAGTAGTGCCTATATGTATATGTATTTATAAAAGTGTTTGTGAAAATAACAATGTTTGTTATCATTCTACGTATCAAAACACGTTGTTGTAGCAAATTTGTTTCCAATTACTTGTAGGTACATGCGATGCAACAATGTTGGCAGAGCTGCACTTGCATGTTGTTCGGATAGAAGCGTAAGAGTAATGAAATGGAACCAGAGTAACAGTTTCTATGAAAGCAAAGTATTTATAAGTATAAATACTAGGTAAAGCCATAATAATTTCCCCTTACCAACTTCCTACCTACTTACCAAGCACTTTGTTCTAAATCCGACCAAGAGTGACGTTGACCATAGGTGCATAAGGATAACGGGCACAGTCGTGTTATTTGTGGTGGATAAGTAGCACCATTTTTTAGGATTTATTTTACACAATTTGACTAAGCTCCACGGTATGGTCAAGAAAGCTTGTTCTGGGGGTACTCAGACAACGACATAATAATATATACTTAAATACATAGAAAACAACCATGACTCAGGAACAAATATCCGTGCTCATCCACGTAAATAAATTCCCTTACCAGGTTGAACCAGTGACCATCGGCTTCGTAGGCAGGGTCACCACCCATTAGGCCAGACCGGTCGTCAAAACGGTCGTGTTTAAAATTGACAATGCGTTACTTAGCATGATCGCGTCAATTAAGGCATGTATGAAGTTTTCCATTGTGACAATCGGCATGTGCACGTTCCCCTTGCGGTTATAATAGTAGTAAATTCTCACAGTACTTACCGTTGCACGTAACTGTTACTCTGTCCACATTACTTTACTCTTTTGCTAGAAGGTTGTTTAATTAGTTACGTGTTTGATTGCTTTTAGTTGTTTAAGAGATGTTGATCTATTAGTTTAGTTTTGTTTATAAGACAGCGGCCATTACACTACGAGCATGGCCGCGGGTTTGCGAACTTTAGTCTAACTTTATGTTAGTCTAAAATGTAAGTAAACACTTAATTTAAGATGTTTTAATTTGATTACAACTTTAGTATGGTGTTGTCTACTGTTTATATTGTTTACAATATCAGTGTGGAATAGCGGTTACTGCTTCGTTGTGTAAATCTATAAAATTAATAGTTTAATACCTCAAACAATTGATCTATAGACAATTTTGGGGAACCTATTGTCTTATTAAATGTAAATAATTGCATTGTTTTTTTTACAATTTTGCGGTCGGCCATCTCGCAGCATGTTGAAAAATCTCCAAGTCATTTGTATTTATAAGTTTGCCTATTGAGCGCCAAGAAGGTTTGGACTGCTAACTATGTAGTACACCTATATTTACATTCCCTTGTTGATGTTTTAAAATTAATATTTTCTAAATGCTTTTCTTTGAAGATTTCGTACCAGATTTAGCTAGCCAACTTAGTTAAATTTGCCAAAGCAAGTATGTATTAAAGATGTAAAACGTATCCTCAAATAACAGATTATAACTCGAGCGGAATAGAGGGTGAAAATTGTCGATTAACGCCGCGAGATCCGATAGATAGCGCAGATAGTCAAAGCTTAGAAATTGGGTCGTGTCGTCACTTATCGTCGTCGGCAGTGTTTGGGCTCAGCCCGTCAGCTTATGTCACCCTAACTTCTGGGGCATTCTAGTTGCTTATAAACTAAGTAAGATATTGACTATCTATCTAGCCGTAGTATCCTCATCATTGACATAATCAAATTGGCAATGGCCTCTCACAAGTCATGGGTTCCAAGTTAAAGTCATGGGTACAAGCTCGGATATGAACCTATGACCCGTTTAGATATAGCGTAGATAGTTAAAACTTAGAAATTGGGTCGTGTCGTCACTTATCGTCGCCGGCAGTGTTTGGGCTCAGCCCGTCAGCTTATGTCATCGAAACTTATGGGGCATTCTACTTGCTTTATAAACTAAGTAAGATATTGACTATCTATCTAGCCGTAGTATCCTCATCATTGACATAATCAAATTGGCAATGGCCTCTCACAAGTCATGGGTTCCAAGTTAGTCATGGGTACAAGCTCGGATATGAACCTATGACCCGTTTAGATATAGCGTAGATAGTTAAAACTTAGAAATTGGGTCGTGTCGTCACTTATCGCCGCCGGCAGTGTTTGGGCTCAGCCCGTCAGCTTATGTCATCGAAACTTATGGGGCATTCTACTTGCTTTATAAACTAAGTAAGATATTGACTATCTATCTAGCCGTAGTATCCTCATCATTGACATAATCAAATTGGCAATGGCCTCTCACAAGTCATGGGTTCCAAGTTAGTCATGGGTACAAGCTCGGATATGAACCAATGACCCGTTTAGAGATAGCGTAGATAGTTAAAACTTAGAAATTGGGTCGTGTCGTCACTTATCTCCGCTGGCAGTGTTTGGGCACAGCCCGTCAGCTTATGTCATCCTAACTTGCTTACAAAGTGAGTATGATATTGCAGCCAAAGTATAAGCACCTCATTATCAACATAAATGTCCTATATACGACCGCATACTGGGTACAGACCTCTCACAGGATGCTTTTGGCAACAGTTTAGACACCATATTTAAATCAGATGTGCAGATTTCGTCACGATGTTTTCCTTCACCGAAAAGCAAGTCGATATTTAATTAGTAGATATTAAGAGGGAAGAATAATATAAGGTAAATGCGGCCAATTCCCTCATACGGGAAATTTCGGCGTTTTTCTCTTAAACAGTAGGTACATAAAGCAGCGATTGATGAAACTAAAAGCTATCGCTGCTTAGGTACGTACTCGTCCATACAAAAAGAGAAAATGTTTTTCCACTTCTAAATATTTTTTTCATTCTCCATGATTTTTAGTACGTTATTGACACAATGAAAGACTAGGGTAATAAGGTTTATATATTTAGGTTTATAAACCTAGAATATATTATGCTGAAGCCATCGACATCGAAATCAAAGTGATTTGTTAAGATTTAGTTATTTGCGGACAAATTTGCGGGCCAAAGCTAGCAAGCACTTAAAACATACTTTATAGATCATATAACACTACTTGAGCAACTTGTTGAAACAATATCTGGCACGAGTTGCGTGCCAACGAAGTTCATAAAGCCATATTCTCATTCAATTAGCAATCAACATCAAAGAAAAGTGATTCTTGGCATGATAGGAAGTCATCATCATCTTCCTGATATTTAAATGAATGATATTTCGTACATAAGTTCCGGAAAACTCATTGGTACGAGCCGGGGTTTGAACCCGCGACCTCCGGATTGAAAGTCGCATGCTCTTACTGCTAGGCCTCCAGCGCTCTTCCTTCCCATTTTGGAGTAATTTTGATGAAAGATACAAATATAGTTTTATTTAATATCCATACCAATATACAAATTTAGTTTTATTTAATATCCATAATTGTCATCTTTTAGTCACTAATAAAGTAGGTAATCACTGCCGAACTTACAAGAAAAAGAAGGAGTTATTGACTACGTACCCTAAAAAAGAGTATTTTTATAACCAACTGCCCCAATCGACAGTTCTTATCCATAAATAAAACCCGTCGCTGCAGCCTTTCCAAACGGATCAACACAGATTACCATCCGACGGGCCAAACCATGGAAATAGTGTTAAATACCATTAACTGGAAGAGTTCCGTGTTATAACAGTTATCATAGGCATGATAGAATCTAAAGACACCAACAATAATGTACCTAGCTAGACTAATGGATCACCGGAGATATAGTGCGACATAAAATAGTAGAAATTAAATAAAATGGAATGGAATTTTCCATACTTCATTGTTGGCATGTTTAAGCATTTTACGTTTAAAATGTGACAGTTACGTAGGAAGTGGCGCCCTCAATAATTTTCTACAATTTTGTTGTTGGACAAACTTGCCAGTTAAGTTCTAAAGAATTCTAACCAACATCGTACCATTGAGTTTCTTGGAACTTACCTATTTGAAATTGTTCTTCGGCGAGGGAAAACCGTGTAGAAACTTGGCTAAGAAAGTCTATTTTGTTCTCAAAGTTAGAATTCCAGATGGTTCTCGCTCAGTAAAACCCAGTGCTTGCGCCAAATCGTGGCATCGGTTAGGGGGTCCACAGATTACCAGTTCGCCGGACGATATCAGCCTGTCAGTTGTTCGGAGCTGTCAAATTTTGCTTCTTACTGACAGGCCGATATCGTCCGGCGGACTGGTAATCAGTGGGCCCCTTAACGTGAGGTTAGGATAGGTTAGGGTCGTCTGGGAGCGGCTTTTCGGCGGCGGGTTCATGTGACTTAAAAAAATAATTTGAACCAAACACTAAGTACTTCTTTAACGTTGACAATGCACTTTCCAGTCTCGCAATCCATGGCCGGGACGTCGCGAGAGATCCTAATTTTGAATTCGGGGTCACAGTCGTTTGTTTACTGAAGGACGGTACTTGGACTGTACTTACATTTATGTGACGGATTTCTCTGTGGATTCGTCTGTGAAAGGAATAAGTTCGAGAATCTACTCCTATTCAATCAATAGAATGGAAGGGGGTGTGGTTATCCTTTCATTTATCTCAAGCGCGGTTTCTGAGTCATGCTCACGCTATCTATTTCTGTTTCCGGCAGGTAGGTATGAAACAGCCTGCATGAAAGTCTTAAAAGGGACGCTTAATTATTTATTGTACATACTAGCAAGCCATACCCTATAGTTATACATTTGTATGTATAACTAATTTATAGAGGGTATTTGTTTGAACATTTGGAAGATGATATTCTGAAAATAATTTGTGTGATTCGGGTCATTTAGCTGGCAAGTAGGGTAGGTCCGTGGCTAGCAAACATCGATTTTATTAGACTGTGGGCCTTCTATACTATGTTAGTAATAGTACTATTATCTGTTTCGTACCACAGAGTGCTTCATAATTAAATGTCCTGGCCCCACATTAATGCGCAAGTTACTGCAAGCATAGACACGATTTCAAAATTGAATTTGAATTGAATTGCTGCTGAATTCCAGCACTGTATACTGTCGCATTAGGCGTAACTGCCGTTATAGCAATTGGAAAAGTCACACAATTGAAAGAGAAAGTCTTTATCCTTTAATTTAGGCGTAGGTACGTATGCCTAAATGTAAAAGTTTATATTTATACATTTTTACATTAGAGTTTTTGTCATTCATAAGCGCATTGTAATATTACAACGCAAGTATAATTAAGTAGTAGTATTCTAGGTACATATTATTATTGTAATGACAAAAACTCTAAGCAAAGAACAACGTTCCATAGTCTTTAAATTCTAATGTAATCTCTGTTTTTTTTCTGTATTCTTTTCATTATGTGGTGCACAATAAAGAATATGTAATTGTTATTATTATCTTTATTTATTTATCTTCATAAGTTAGGTTCTTTATTACATGAATATAAAAGTAAAATACAAAAACACATAAAAAACAAAAGAAAATACATATAAACACATTATAAAAAACCTAACCTAGGGTGCCGCCAGCAGCGGGGCAGGGCCCAAGCCACCGGTGGTCAGGGCCGCAGAGAGAGGAACCGGCGGACTATCCGCGCCGTGTCCAAGATCACCGCCTTCTGCATCTGACCCTTGATCCAACCACCTAGCGAGAGTCTCTCAAGATGTTGGTCAAGACTCTTCGCTATTAGACCGTTCACTGAAACGACTATCGGGACAATGATCGTCAAATCAACATCCCACATGGCGGTTATCTCGTGAGCCTAATTGTTATTTATTATTATTCTATACCTAATTTTATAAATGTACCTAATATTTTTGTGTTATAATTTTGAACAGAACTCATTGCCGAGACAGATACATACCAAATTTTAAGAAATAAGAGCAAAATTCTTATTCCGTTCTTCTTTCCACTTAATACCTTATTTTGAAATTTCCTTGTTTGTGCGTAACAATGTTGCGCCCGCCAAAATCCCTTTTTACTGTTACTGATGCTATAAAAAAAGAAAGGTACCTAGTAACGAATTTACGAGAATGATATGATATACATAGAGGGGTATATAGGTATGTTTTTCCAGTACATTTGCAAATGAATTCTGTAATTTCCAAATGGCTCTGGGAGGATAATTTACCTATTTCTTAATCATATCAAAAAGTCACGGACGTAGTAGTTTATTATAAGTAATTGATAAGAAAAATACCAATTTTTTTTATCAATAAAGGTGTTCGTTAATAATTTTTAGCTTAAAAATACATGTAAGTAATTATTTTCATCCAAGGTATTTGCGTTTTATGCAAATGCCAGACCAATATTTATAACTTTTACTATAATTATATTACTAAGTATTTGTGTACAACCAATAATATTATTAATATCATAACCTTCATTTGTAAAGAGGCCACAAGCTAAATGAAATATTTATTGTCGGTTCTTTCCAAACTTCTAATCCAATCATGATAGTTCTTGTCATTACTACTCTAAAAGGGCTAATTTCCCCTTGAAAATATCTTAATAACAACCTCATTGTGCATGGAGTAAAGTATGGCAGTGTGGATAACTGCTGACATCCACTTATTCTGCTCTGTGGACGATGTAATGAAGATAGGCAGGCGTGCTTCTAGCTTTTTACCGTGATTTGAGCGGCCGGGGCTATTGCAAGGTTTTAACCCGTGTATGATGTAGGTATATGTATAGTTTATACAAATAATAATCCTATGGAATTATGTTTCACAAAAAATAACCGACTTCACTACACAATTTGAAATGCCATAATTTTATAATCTTTATTGAAGTCGCATATTTTTGTTAAATATTTATAAGTAATGCTACACATAGTATAAAATAAATTAAAAACTAACTTAAGGAACTAACTTATTAGATTTAATTTAGGTAGTTTATATTTATTTATATTATACTTAAGTAACAAAACACGCCTTAAAAATAAAATAAATAACTTTCCGTTTCGTCGAAAACGACAAAATTTAACAGAGGTTTGTAAGAGGATGCTACAGTTTTATAAATAAGGTAAGTTCTTCTCGGCCAATAACTCGTATGAAACCACGGAAGGACTTTTTTCTAAACATAGACATAGACATTTATTGATAATATTTTAAATATTTGTAACGTGTATTGGCTGACGCTATTTAAATCTGATTGAGGCTCAGTGAGTGGCCGCCTAGCCACTTTTTCCTAACAAATTAACCTGGCTGAACTTTCTGCCTAGAAAAAGGTTCATTAAAAAAACTAAATAGTGGAGAGGGCAAGTACCCTAACAGAATACAAAAGAAAAATAAAGCTTTAAATAAAAGTTCGGGCTCCTGGCAGAAAGCACAGAAACAGATTTGATAACCAGATAGCTAATAATGAGCAAAATAGAATTTTAATACTAGGGAGGGCTAGGAAAAAAGGAAAACAAACTTATTGCCTTACAACTTGTATTAATTAAAGGATGCGGGTTACATTTACCTTTACAAACTTTCGACTTCGCAGTCCCACAGAAGGTGGTTACTAATTTTATATCTAAACTATGCTAATTACGTTTTCTGAGACACCAAAAATTAAAGAGAGGTCATCGCGCGGCACGAGCTTCTCTGCGCGGAGACAAAGTTCGGAGAGCCCAGAAAGAATGTTACGACTTCCAGCAGGTGTAGGCGGTTAGTTTTGTTCCCTCTTCGCTGACCCGGGGGACCGCATGGCGTTCGAAGTTTAAATTGTCATCGTGGGGTCACTCGCCGCGATCTCGAACCCGGCGCAGAACGACGGTGAAATTGAGAGGAAATAGGAGGGATTTTACATTTGTAGAGACCCAAAAAGACGAAGTAGGTTTTTTAAAAAAGAAGTTCTTAAAGGAGGTTGAAAAAGGAAGCTTTTAAAGAAAGCTTAAAAATACATTGGAAAAGAAGTTTATAAGGGGTTTATAAGGAATTTTAAAAGGGCTAACACGCCCCAAATCTGGAAAAGAAAAGGACGCGAGTCAGCTAAAATCGAACCGGAAAATTTAAAAGGAATCGCATTTTCCGAATGGCGATTGTGAAAATTAAAGAAAAACTTACGTTAGCCCTTAACTTACGCATTACATTGCCGGGGTTTGCCGTTGCGGCACTATTTTCGCCCTAGTCCATATCTATAACAAAGGGGAACACAATGTGAAATCTGGCGTGGCCGAATTTTCAATGGAAATCTACAAACCTGAGGGGCGGAGGAAAACTCCGGAACAAAACACTTCTTTCTTTCACCAAAATAATGGAGATTCACAATGATTTACTCGGATCAAAATTTCTATCTATTTTCCAATGAGAAGGCTGCCAGTAAAGTGACAGACAAAGTGTAGGTTAACTCATGAAGAACTTTATTAAATATGTGTTTAATATGTGACGTGACCTATTGACACGTTACATATTACATGTCAAGCGTTTGGGTTCCTTAATTCATCAACGTAGCAGCAGCCGACCTTGACAAGGCTTCATTATACATCTCCCTTCACCACTTTACGAATTAACGTCCGGGAAGCGATGACTAACGAAATTTGTTACTGGCTCGGGGCCTATAACATACATACATCGGGGTACATTTGATTGTGCGTTACTCGATTATGATCTCTAATTGCAGTTCTGTTCAGCCATTAGAATAGATTATTGTGTTAGGTATGTTACGACTGATTGCTGCTTGATTTTAAATTTCCACAGAATTTGAAACTTTTCACGTAACAACATCCTACTTGTTGAAAAAGCGATAGTTTTGATGTAGGTATACATTTTATACAAATCGTATACTTTTAAACAATTTTCTTCACTAACCAACACCTAAGTTTTTTATTTAGTTACATGATATTTATTTTGGTATATATTTTAAGATGTTACTTGTAGTTGCTTTAGTTTAATTAGCTAGGTACTTCACTAGATTTTTTTTTTTTAATATGTAGTTATTTAAATCTTATTTAATGGCGTATAAACGCGCTATAAGACCCAATTAGCTAAAATTGTTCGTCTTAATCTATCGTATTGACTAATGTATTTATAAGAAAGGTATATTTAAAGGTGTATTTATATTACACTAATTAAAAAGTAAAATTTTATGAATAGGTGATTTAGTTTAGGATAATCGGTAAAATCAATATTTAGTGTTGTCAAAGTCAAATCTCCAGATTTGGGAAGTTTCTCTACACTCCACCCAATAAAACTATATATACTTTAGCTAGAACCCATGCAGGGCTTATCAATCAATCTCCAGTTTGTGTTGTCAACTTGTCACTGTTTCTGAGAGCTACAGATAACGGATTATTTACTAGTCTTGTCTGTATTTTACGTTTCGATTTGTTTTTTGTCTACCTTCGTTGGTCCCCGCGGATGACTATATAAACATCGAACCTGACGATTCGCGTGCAGGTTTTATTCGTTGGTTATTCTCGCCGAATTCAAGCTCTCCCTACGCCTCCTTTACACGTGCCGACGCTGTCAGAAAAAGTGTTATCCGATAAAAATTGGTAAAACTCTGTTTGCCACAAAGAATATCGTTTTTACCTCTACACCGAGCTCCGGACGGGCTCCTAATAACTTTAGAAATGTGTACGCACACGGTACAATTTGTCCAATAAATGCTCGAAATTGTATACCTTATTATAGCAAAAAGATATTTGAAGAAAGCTAAGAAATACTTATTATACATTAGGCAATAAAAAAGGTCAAAATATTACGTTTTTAAACTCTAATATCTTGACAAAAATGTTTTATATTTAGGTACTCGTACGATAATCTCGAATTTATTATTAAAAGTATCACACATTCATTTCACGCCCAGCGTTAAGGGCCGGTACAGGGGGCCTACCGCGAAAACCGAAATTCGCAAATTGCGGGGACTCTCACTAAGACGTAATTAGAGTGACGGAGAAAAATGCCCGCAATTGACGAACTTCGATTTTCGCGGTTTTAGCCTAGAGTCTGTACTACAGATGGACTGCAACGCGACTGCAACGTCGGCGTGCAGTTCCCGTACAAATTGGAGTCAGTTAGTCAGTCAGTCAGCCGGCCCTAAGGTCTAAGAAAGTAATTTTGAATATAAAGTCAAGGATTCCTGTTTAAACTTATGATTATGAGATATCCATGAATTTGGTTCACGAACGAAACTAATATAAATTAACTTGCATTTAGTGGATAGGCCAACAAATCGGTTAATTACTAAAATAATAATAATTATTCAGTTGCTGTTGGGAGCTGCGAGGTCTGCGCCAATATTTTTTTTCCCAACTTTACCTCGTAATGATTGAATAAAATAGTTGCGTAGACTTTTAATAAACGTTTTAATCTTGGTTTTGTAATTCGTATTCTCATTTCGTAATCTCATTCATTACCTATGTTATAATACTATGTATATTCGTATAGCGCACTCAAAAACGTAAAATCTATTACCAATTTATTTGGTACACTAATGTATTTGTGTAAGAAATTGATAATTTATATTTTCTGATATGATGTCTTGAAAGCCTTATTTAGGGTATAATTTAACTAATTTTATATTTAACTAATACCCCAACTAGCAAATGTATGTGCTATAAAAGTTGAGAGCACGTTTTTGTTTTCGCTTTTTGGTGCTATAAACGGTGTAAAAACAGTCGAATAAAAGTCCTGTAAGCGTTTACTCAACGCGAAAAGGCGCACTTATACAGACTAAAAGTGTTATAAAAATCGAGTAAGCGCTGTATAAGAAGCAAATCGATGCTGTAAGAGTTGAGTAAAAGTGGATTAAAGCGATTCTAGTGTTTTAATAGCAACGATAGTGCTTTTATTCGACTATTCGTTCTATAAACATTAGCAATTTACTATTACTCAGTGAAAGTGTTCTATAAAAACAACCGCACTGCTTTTTCTCAGCAAAAATGTTTCGTAAAAGTAGCCGAATTGCTTTTACTCGGCATTTTGAATGTGTAAGAGTGCAGTAAATGCTTTTATTCAACTAATATGTGCTAAAAACGATCTCAGGTAAGCGATTATATTTCAATTATTTGATTAAGTTTGAGGCCTAATCGTCTTCACGTATCTAATAAAACAAAAAGGTACTTAAGTATTTTTTTACTGCTGTCATCCATGACATTTATTTTTACCGTGATTGTGTACATAAGTTTTTACTGTCTGTAAGTACACGTAATACAGTAAAACCTAGCGCGAAAAATACTTTATTGATAAAACCAAAGGCACTGGTTCATATATATTCATGGGCCGCCTATTTTCTTAAATTTCAATAAAAAAATATTAATTAAAATAAGTAAAAATTTGCTTACACGATCTAGTTTCTGTTATATCTCATTAATTCGACTATAAGTCGAGTAACTGCGTTTACTGCTACACTTATAGCACATGATGTCGCCATGTTTATGGATTTATAGTCCGGTGGCCGACTGCATGAAACCCTACCTGATAAAAAAATAGAATAATCCTACTCTGTGGGGGTAGCTGACTTTTAGCAGCTTCAACTGCTCTTGGTCGGCCGTGGCTTAACTTGGCAAATTTTGCGCAAATGGCATAAAGTGGTACAAATATTCATCAAAAAAACAAAAGTGGTCAGCTACATCCTGTGTTGGCAGGTTCCTGTGTCCGACCGAATTTGTGGTACCACGTGAGCTACAATTTACTTCATCGAAAAATAGAATGTCACTTGTATGGTAGGATTGCTGCCATTCACATTTTTTTTAATGCGGACGGACTGCAAAAGCTATCAGGCTAAGGTGAGGCCGACCAAGGCATACGTCAACAAATTTAATGTAGGTATTACAATCAGTTTATTTCATTCTATTTTTCGATGAGGTAAATTGTAGTTGTCACGTGGTACCACAAATTCGGTCGAACACAGGAACCTGCCAACACATGATGTAGCTGACCACTTTTGTTTTGCTGTCCTCAAAGGCAGCTATCCTACCCTGCAAGTTTCATTCTATTATACGATGGGGTTTTTTTTTTGATGAATTTTTGTGCCACTATTTTGCCATTTACGCAAAATTTGCGAAATTAAGCCGCGGCCGACCAAGAGCAGTTGATGCTACTAAAAGTCAGCTACCCCTACAGAGTAGGATTTTCTATTTTTTTATCAGGTAGGGTTTCATGCAGTTGGCCACCGGACTATATTGAAACGTACAACATGGCTGACTTGTGCTGTTAATGTAGTTCAAAACTCTTTAAAAGTACTCTAAGCTGAATACATTTTGAATAAAACCTGTAAATACACTTCAGCTCCTATAACAGCGGTTTGAGCCCCATTACCCGAATTATGATATAAGCGCGCTGTTACAGCAGCATTGTTGCCAAATGGTTATTGGATTGCTTTTAATAGGCTTTTATAGCAACAGAGAAGAGAGTTGAGTAACAGTTGTATTAAAGCGCCTTATTCAGACAATTAGCTATTCTATAGCTGTTATATGATTTTAATAGAACAATTATGCTGAATAAAAGTGATTTAGTAGCGCTAACTCAGCATTTATTAAATGGTGGAATAAAAGTGCTAAAAGATAGTGCTATAAACGTTTATACGACATGATTATAGCACTAATTAGCGAAAATTGCTAAATAGTCGAGTTAACCGCTATTATACGATATATTGGTGTTTCAACAACCGTAACTCGGCTGTTATACGATTACAGGCTGAGTAAATCAATTCTTATACGACTATTTTGCTAGTTGGGACAAAGTTCCAAGTATAAAGTACCTAACATAAATGAGAGGTTTACACAAAATTGAAAACATGTATAACAAACATAATGAAGAAACGATTCCACTAATAAGAATTCAGGTAAGTTGATCTTTACTTAATTTAAATATAATATATGTATTTATGGTCCCCTCTGTTGGTTTTTTTTTAACGTATTTTAACTGCCCGATTCGAACATTTCTTCAAACAAAAACGTTACTTTTGACACTGACATATCCAATCCATATCGTACCTAGCCGTAATATTTGACGTATCTTAGAGTTCGAATCGGGCCGGAACAGCCCCTGCACTTAGCATAGGTAATCTAGTTTACACCTACTTAAAAACTCTTAGTTTAAGACTAACCTTCAAACAAGTACTAAAAAAACTGGCTGCAGGTATATGATTTATATTCTCTGTGACAGACATTTTTTTTCAAAGTATGGTGTTGAAAAGTTAGACTAATTAAAATCGAAACGTGGCTTGACGTTGAAAGAGCACTCTAAATTATATTATATTTTTTACGGTAACGGACATTATACTTCCTGATAGGTTTTAAGAATTAATTAAAGTTGAGGAAATGGATTAGTAATTAATATCGACGTTTCCTCTCGGGGCTCTTGTTTTCTTCATCAAAGTGGTTCAAAATTCTGCTTTAATTATAATTGCTAAGATTTTGGAGTTCTTAATCTAGTTCTAGAGACCTGAATTATTAAGTGACCAAGCTTTTGTAAGTAATAGATGGGTCAAACAGATCACTGTGTTATGTCTTTCCTGTAGACATACACAAGAGTTAAGGGCTATAAAGGTTAATTTTCTTATTTAACCCTTATCCACGTGAAAAGGTCCTCCTTTTATTTAGAGAACTATGGTAAAATCATTGCTTATATGCCCACAAGCTGTTAACTATTGCCCACAGGAGAGAAAAATGTGCTGTTCGCGATAACACACTAGTTTTCTCTCCTGTGGGCCTCTCTGTTTGACCCAGATACTTAATATCGAAATGCGAAATGTCGCAAAAATTAAGATCAAATAAAAAATTGTACAGCGCTCCAAATATTTTCGTAAGTACACCCGGAGCCAATGGCCAGTTATTTTAAATTTTAGGGTTTTTAGTATATAATGCTTATGATAGGGCTTATGATTGCAATAAAGTAATAATTATGTGAAATAAAAAAATATCTTAATTAATGTTATCAAAAATATTTTGTATCTAGTAGACGTGAATTTCTGTTTTCATGTCTTTGTGTGAACTTAATTATTATAATGACTTTAAAAATATCAAACTTCATTTTTAAAACAGTATCAACAATTAACCTGATGGAAATTGAGAACAAATTAGATGAAGCATTTGAGTACATTCAGGTCAATAAATATTGCATGTACTTATTTCCCGATTTGCATGACTATATTTAGTTTTAGATGTACTCAGTGAAACTACAAGTATGTTTCACCAAATTAAAAAAAAATACTATAGGTCTAGGTTTCATGGTTTTGAACTGGTTTTTATCTGACCTTGACGAGCGTCTTCCTGATTGGCGCGCATCTCACGCACGACTTTCACTTCTTTCCCATCCAACAATCAGCGTGCACGATATTCAAGGTCGTATCAAAACAAGATCAAAACCGCAACAAGTTGTTAAATCTGAATCGGGCCTACCGCGAACCACGTTTGACGTGTTGCCTCCCTGTCACACTTATGTATGAATTTACAAGTGGGACAGAGAGGCAACACGTCGAAAGTTGTTCGCGGTAGACCCTCTGTTCACTCGAGATCAGATCAGTTTCGGTTTTGTTTTTATCATTAGTCGCTATCGTCATTAACTGCCTAAATTAACAGCGATAAATTTAAAACGTAACCATAATAGTCCCACAGTAAATGTTTAACGCGCAAATCTCAACACAGATGTCGCTAGTTTACGCTGAAGTAAAACAGCCCAGGAACAGATTTCTTAGAATATAAGTTTCTGTCTTTGAGATATTTTTACAAAACGCCTACTTCTGTGATCAATTGACATTCTAGCCCCATTCGAAAATCATATTATTTAGTAACAAAGTAACAAAACAATCAAATACTTAAGAACTAAGAAATAAATTAGCAATAACCTTAACCATAAATACAACTAAACCTAAACTAACCCATAAAAACTAATCGAACAAACCACCCCGCATCGCTCTCGATGCAAAGGTGCCCATCACGCTTGTTGCGTTTCCGCGTTGAACCGCGATGGATAGCCTCTGACCTAAGAACGACCCGGAGCGGGGGTCCAGACCCGTCTCCTGCAGGCGACGCCCCAGCTCCCAAAAGTTTTCGCCTCCGCGCACAAGCAAAGTACAACAAAGTATGTTGTTTGTTGTTCACAGGCAGAAGAGGGCAATTCTCGGACATCAGACGGAGAGGACAACGATGGGAGTGAGATCAACGCAGGTTCCTCAAGAGTCCTCTCTGCTGCTACGTCTAGAGAAGATGATGATGACTCCAGCAACAATGCGAGCAGCGACTGCAAGAGCCCAGGCCAAAGGTGAGAATATTTTTTTATTTTATATCCTATTTTCACTAAGTGGCCAGTCACTTAGGTTGAACATACGTGTGACCCGATTTAAATGTTAGTAAATTGTAACAATTTTTTTCTCCTTCCTAAATAATTACTCCAAAAATTTACCGATATGATCACAATAAGATCAACTGAAAACATAATTTGTTAGAACTTAATTCCTCTAAATTTCCTTTATTTATTTACTACTTAAGAAATTTATTTATTTACTACGGCATAGAACATTATAAAAATATTTAAGTAGGTAGGTTACGTAAGTAGTTAATTTAGGCGAAAAACTCGGCAAAGTAAAATACTGACGAATTATGCTTCCTAAAAAAATGAGTAAGATAAAGAATATCCACTAATGACTGGCCTCTTAGTGAAAAACAATGCCTAAGTAAGATAATTAATAACAGTAACAGATCATTTTGTTAGAGCGATTTTTAAGTTAGCATAATGATAACGGACAGGGTCGGAAAGACAGTAAGGAAAATCAATAAAACTGTGACAGGCGAGAAAGAAATAGGGTATTATTTTGTATTTTCCGGTGCACAATAGCAATATTTATCCACAAATAATTAACTAGCTCCCTCCGCGAACAAAGGGCCCGTCAAATTTGTTCTGTACAATCGTTGACTACAGTCTAGTAGAGATGGGTAGGGGTGAGTAAATACTGAGTATTTACTCGGTATTTACTCAAAGCACCCGATAAATACCCGTATTTACTCATTTAGGTGGGTAAAAACGATTGCTTATAAAATATTCAAAAAGGGAGATTTAAGAACGAAATTGTCTTTTATTGAAGAGTGCTAACGTGTATTAACAATATCTATAAAATAAAAAGCATATAGAACGCTTAATTTAGAAAAAAAAGGTAATTATTAGTGAGAGGCAAATTGTGATAATGCATAGTTAACAATTTTGTTTTAAATAAGAAGGTATTTACTTTAAAAATATGGTACTTAAATTCTATCGATGTTCTAGATAACTGCATGTCGCGCAAAAGTGCGTGTTTACGCGGCACTTGCGACCTTTTATTGAGGGTTTTTTAAAGAAAACTCAAAAATGGCTCAACCGATGATGTTCAAAATATTGTTTTTTGTACTCTATTATACGGCTAATCTCCCGATATGTTTTTATATTTTTTCTGAACTTTGGTTCTAAAGTTATAGAGAGATAAACATTATTTTGGCCTTTCAAAACGGTTTTTTTCCCAAAATATTCAATTTATCCAAAAATGTTCTTAGAAACATTCCAGTTATTTTTAAAGACCCATTTAATGATGTGCAACACGTTGGTCGTTTCTGAATTTTTTTTTTGTGACAATTAGTTACATGTATGGAGTGCCCCTCTTAAAAATACATTTCTTACTATTGTACTTAATCCAGTAGCGGCTTACAAAATACACCTATATTTCAAATTTATATGCCCCTTTCAGCACTCTAAATAGTTTATACCCACCAATTTGGGTATAAACGAGTAAATACGGGTATATTGAGTAAATACTGAGTATTTACTCGGTATTTACCCGTGAGTATTTACTCACTACCCATCTCTACAGTCTACAGACTACAACGTATCTATTTGTCTACCTCGACTCATTATCGGGAAGTACTCGATACTGTGGCTTCGATCAAATTTTATACTGGAAAAGTACGGTTACCGGCCAGTAATATTATCACATTGATGCTTTTTAAGATTTTTACTCCCAAATATTTATACGTTAGATCGTTTGGAGAGAACCTTGTTTATACATATAATTAATTGCTGTTCGGGAAATAGCGTTTGACCATACAACAGTTTTTGTTTTTTCGATTTCGGCTTTAAATATTTGGTAACGTTCTATTTACGTTTATGAAAATTATTTGCCGGTACTGTACCTGGTTAGGATTTTAGTGTCTATATTTAAAGAAGAGTCGGAATATAAACGTGTAATTTAGAGAAACAGTCAACAATATGCCTATCTATATATTATCATTTATTAACTACATTTTTCATAGAGTGTTAATATTTATTTTAATTCAACAATTTATAACTTCTAAAACAAAATTGTTTAGTAAGAGTTTGATTTGACATCAAGGAAGGCCTGTATAAGTTACAAGCGACATCTTAAATCTAGGCCCAAATATTGCTTTTTATTGCGAAAGTTTATAACCTCGTAAGTCCCCGTGTACTTGTACAAGTACAAAGTAAATTCGAGTTTTGAACTCATATAGAAATAAAAGAAAGTTCCAAATTCAAAAGCACCATTATTGCCCTGGATCTTACGAGGTTTATTGAAGCTCTTAAGTGAAAAGCCCAAATTACCAACTTTCCAATAGCAAACAACGGGTACTTTTTAGTTGTTAGCTAGACAAAGTTTACAGACACGCTAGGCCGTCTAGGCCGTGTTAAAATAATTCAAATGCCGTGACCTACATTCGAGTTTGGAGGTAGATGCATTAACGTCTCATTCCTATCTCCGACAACAGCTGCTTTACTTTACAAAGTGGATAAAGTTTCACTCAAGTTTACGAAATTTTTAAGTAAGACGATAGACTAACTAGGAAATAATACGAGTATATCCCGTTATCATTGGAGATTTGACAAAAATCTGTAGGTAAAACCATCCTAACTTAGCCCTTAATGTCATTTAATGTCGCAAGTGTCACAATGTTAAAACTTAAGTACATGAAAGCTTAAAATGCTGTAAAATTCAATGCAGTCGTGGCAAGAGATTGGCAGCCTGCCAATATTTGGCAGACTACGAGGAAATTTACTACTTATCATATTTTTTTAATTTCACAATTCTTATTAGTTTAGTTTTTTATTTTACAATTATAAGTACAGAATAAGCTACATTTTATGGGTCAAAGATCCGGATGCCTAACAAATTTGAGTTAAAAAAAATCTATGACATAACTTAGGCGAGAAAGCGATAGGCCGGCGGTGCTACGCAAGTTTAGAAACATAGAAACGTGGGTCGTGTACATTACATAATGTACACGACCCACGTTTCTATACAAAATTTCGTGGGCTTGCCCACGGTTTGTATTAAAACGTGGGCCGTGGATGTAGCTTGCGCAGCAGTGGGGCGCCGGCCATAGTTACGGACTTAAATATATTTCTTACTTAAAAGTCTCATTTATTCAAAATTTCAACTAAATTCAAGACAAACTAATTATTATTCGATACGCCAGCTACGACTTTTCTAGTAATTTCCGATAGGTAAATAATTATCTGGTGCCGTTGAAACTCCAATTTTCGATGAACGATAAAATTATCGGCGAAGAATTTTTCTAACTCTCCTTAACTTTATTAGCGACTTTAAAGTTTATGAAACAATGTCATCGTCTCAAATTTCAGGCTACCTTTTTTCAAACTTCTTTAAGGGTGTAATTTCTCAAAGATATACTTACCTATATCAATTTTGAGAATAACATTCTGTGGGAGTGTTAAAAAATATGGAAGTCACGGTTATTAAGCATATATCGAAATTATTTATGTGTTCTGTTTAAAAATATCATTGCAAGGTCAGATGTAGGTATTTAAGTAATCTAGAAGGCGTTTTTTATTTTGCGTGCATTAAACGAATGCACCAAATTGTAACTGAGACTACAGACAAGCAATCTTCATGTAAAATTATGCTTGCGTATAGTATGAAATGTGCATTAATAGCGTTTCGCATAATATATTTTTGATTGATTGATTTCATTTATTTCATAATTATACACTACAATATAAATTTGGCTATTAATATTTGAAATACCTACCTAACAGCAATGTTATTAGCCAAATCTACAATTAAAATATCAAAAATGAAAAAGAGTACAAAATAACCAAAATAAAACAAAAAAGTTATCTCATAATAGTCATAATATACCAAACGTTTTAATAATACAAAGGGTATATTTCATTCACAACCCAATATTGCTAATTATAAATTCTAAATCACACCGGAAAGAACCCGCCTCTTTCAGTAGTATCCATGAATGTTTGATGTGACAAATGGAAGAGTCTGCTGTCCCACAGGCCCATTCGAACATGCAGCTGACACCAAACTGATAATGGAATCTTATTGGAATCATACCAGCTGTCATTCGCACCGGCGTCCCGCTCGCACTAATACATGTTGCCATCAGATACATTGGAGCGACTGAACTGCTCATATACCTATAACTCTGTATCTTTAGGTATTGAAATAAAAGTTCTTAAACAAAAGTAAAAAAAAAAATCAAAATACATTTATTTCAACAAATTAATATTCCAAGAGACGCAATACGGTGATCCCCACACTAGGCTCAGCCTGTATCGTGGGGATCTTAGTTAAATACAGATCCGAGTATCGACATGTTGCGGCTATTATTTTAACACAATATATTATAATAATTATTAAAGCTACTTAAGGGTAGATGTAAACATTACACGATCAAATAATGTAGGTTAAAGTCAGGTCGTTCAGTGGCAGATCCAGGCGGTTTTGTATTTGGTGGGTTAACCAATAAATGTTTTAACTACCCGAAAATATACAGATTATTTGTTTACTTTTATTTAAATACCTAAATATACAGAGTAGATTAGATTAGATTAATTTATTTCTTATTGGAAATTACATGGTATTTAACAATGGCTGCTATTTAACTGATCACCAGATTTAATAAAATTTAATACCAAAAAAATATATTTTACCACCCTAAAATAATGAATGATCACCAAAATTATAACACCATTTTAATGTGAAATTATTACCAATTTTATTACATTTTACTATCCTTTTAAAGAAAATGACACCAAACTAATCATTATTAACCCAAAAATAGTAAATGATTACCAAATTTCAAACCCCATTTTAATGTAAAATGATGACCAAATTTTTACATCTTGCTATCCTATTAAAGAAAATGACACAAAAATAATCATTGTAAACCCAAAAATACTAAATGACCACCAAAATTAGAACTCTATTTTAATGTAAAATTATAACCAAATTTTAAAATCTTGCTATCCTATTAAAGCAAATTACTCCAAAATAATAATTGTAAACCCGAAAATAGTAAATGACCACCAAAATTGTAACAACATTTTTATTAAAAATGTGCAAATATTTAATATAATACTATTAAATTAATTAATCCACTCCGTCACCTTTTTCTAGTAGCATTTTATTTCTGTTACAGTCGCAGTTCTAACCTAACCTAACCCACTTTACTAGTAGCATTTCGTTTATGTAAGGGTCGCAGTTCAAACCTAATCTAACCCACTTTTCTAGTAGCATTTCTTTTCTGCAAGGGTCGCAGTTCAAACCTAACCTAACCCACTTTTCTAGTAGCATTTCGTTTCTGTATGGGTCGCAGTTCAAACCTAACCTAACCCACTTTTCTAGAAGCAATTCTTTTCTGTAAGGGTCGCAGTTCAAACCTAACCTACCCCACTTTTCTAGTAGCATTTCTTTTCTGTATGGGTCGCAGTTCAAACCTAACCTAACCCACTTTTCCAGTAACATTTCTTTTCTGTAAGGGTCGCAGTTCAAACCTAACCGAAACCACTTTTCTAGTAGCATTTCGTTTTTGTATGGGTCGCAGTTGAAACCTAAACTAACCCACTTTTCTAGTAGCATTTCGTTTCTGTATGGGTCGCAGTTCAAACCAAACCTAACCCACTTTTCCAGTAGCATTTATTTTCTGTAAGGGTCGCAGTTCAAACCTAACCTAAACCACTTTTCTAGTAGCATTTCGTTTCTGTATGGGTCGCAGTTGAAACCTAAACTAACCTACTTTTCTAGTAGCATTTCGGTTCTGTGAGGATCGCAGTTCTAACCTAACCTAACCCACTTTTATAGTAGCATTTCGTTTCTGTAAAGGTCGCAGTTCAAACCTAACCTAACCTACTTTTATAGTACCATTTCGTTTCTGTAAGGGTCGCAGTGCTAACCTAACCTAACCCACTTAACTGATAGCAGTTTAATTTACTTTTCTAGTAGCATAACGAAATGCTACTAGAAAAGTAGGTTAGGTTAGGTAGGTATGCGGTGCGGGGTACGGGGGGTTGAGCGGGAGGGGCAAGTAATTTTGGTATCAGTTTACTTTATTTGGTAATATGTATACATTTTTTGGTAATCATAGTGGTTTATTTAGGTGAAAATATCGCATTAATTTGGTCTTCAAGATTTGGTGATCATTAATGATTTTTGGTGGTCATTCAATATATTTGGTATTTGAATACAATTTGAAGGGCAGTCGTAATTAAAACGGTGGTACTTTTGTATTTTTAGGGCTTATTTTTTTGGTGTTCAGTATTTTTTTTTGGTGAGCATGATTTTTTTTATTTAGGGTACCGAAGTATTTTTTGGTGGTCATTATATTTGTAGCCTTTAACAATGTCACAATGTTTCCAAATAACATGAATTCACAAAAAGATCGTCAGATTGTAAACAATAATACATTAAAATAATTAAGAATTAAGTCAAAAATAAAATACAATCAAAATAATCATAATAAAAATTAAAAATAAAAAGTCAAATACAGTAAAATAAAATGTCAGAGCATAATAAACATACTAAATACAATGTCAAAAAATTACCTATGTATGTCAAAATATAAGCTATGTCAAAAAATGATCTCTTGCAGAGTATAAAGCGGTCAAAATGTATATAATGCTAGGGCCCCTAGTTAATATAATGTCAGATTATAGAGTATAGAGGCTTGTTCAGTTTGTGAGAATTGTGAGAATCCGATAATATCTGATGGCGACTATACGGACAAGTCAGATCGAAATGTATGACAGATAACTGATATGATTCCAATATGATTCAAATATCGGTTTGATGCCAAGTGCACGTTCGAATTGGCCTGTTGGATTATTGATTGGGGTTATACTTAGGCAGCATTGACATTCACACTGCAACTATTCCTGAGCTTTAAGGTCGTTTATAATTAGGCCATTTATCTACAGGCCTCTAGATGTCGCAGAATGGTCTGGATCAGATTATTGTCTATTTGTGGGCGTCGTAATGGCTAAAATTAGTCCTAGGGTTCCTCGAGATAATAAAACAGTCTAGATTCAACTGCGACACAATATAATTGCATGAAAGTCATACAACGTCCTTGTATTGCCAAATCTCTAATCAAAATCACTAATTTGGTAATCAAAAATAATATTACCTACTTAAGAGGGGGCTAACGCCAAATTGTAGTTTTTGAATTTCTACATGTTTAACGCAAGGCCAAATGCTGTAAAAATATCACACCGATAGGTACTAGACTATATTTTTAAGGGCATACAGCCAAACCCTTAAAATTTGAAAGATAACTCAATTCTAAAAAAATTACACGAAAAATGTCTAATTTTGTATATCCTAAATCTTCCGATGCAAGTCTCGCGCGACGCGTCATCTTTTGTCTCTTTCTAATTTCCTGGCTGTACTCTTAAATCTTAATAAAATAGGATGCTGATTGGCTTAAACAGGAAACAACCAGAATTAATGACCTATGATACCTATCCATTTGAATAAGTCCGCGTCCCATTTGGTTGTAAGTATGGCTTTTTCATATCGTATTGAAGGTACGGAACCCTACATTATGCGTGGCTCAATACGCACTTAGCCTGTTTTTCTTGATGTCGTTAAAATAAAGATAATTATAATTAAATTCTAAGCTTCAAATATACTTAAATAAACAAACTATAACATTGATTGATTGTAAACATTTACCTTAATATTAAGTAAGAGTTGAGGGCGGCGCGCCAACAAACTGGTTACTCCAGTTTGGCGCATTTATTGTATATATGTATCATTGTAATTGTTTATATGAATAAATGAATAAATGAATTAATTAATTAAATTACCCATTATGAACGATCTTATACCAATGGCAATGGATCTTAGCAACATTTTTTGTAATGCATTCCAATGAGATTGTCCAAATTGGATGAAAGAGTGTTTCGTGACTTGTTACAATCAAGGTTTTACGTAATAAACTACGATCCCGAATTAACTAAATAGCCTCTGGGAATAAATTGAATGCAAAACTGTACTGTCTTCAAAGAATCAACGTAATTTCTTTGTGCATTGGAGAGATTTTTAAGGTTCCGTAGCCAAAATGGCATAAACGGAACCTTTATACAGTGGAACCTGGATAATTGCAATCTCAAGGGACCGGCCATTTTTTGTCAATTAACCAGGTTTTTCATTTAAGCAGGTCGTGTCAATTAACGAGGTTCAAAAAATCGTTGTGTCAATTATAGAGGTTTCCATTAATAGAGGTTGCGTTCTGACAAATTTCTTTTATGGAGGTGCAAATAACCATTGAAAATAGATTTACACGCTTACGTTCTGGGTTTCTGGTCTATTATATAGCTTCTGTCTATACTTGCACTTATACACTACATTAATTCCTACTTTATTTTCTTATTAATCATTTGGGTTTAAAAAAATCCCTTGAATTGTAGAAGAAAGTTTTATTAGAATGTAAAAAGCATACTTTGTTTTTTATTTAATCAAAACTATTTCACCTACTACAGGCTGTGATAGATACCCAATAAATAAATTGAATTCTGGATGAAAATATAAATAAAATGATCATTGCTATTAAAATATTGCTTCTGCTGTCTACAAATACATTATTTCAATTACAGAGGTAATAAGTATAACTCGTTTCAATAATAGAGGTAAAAAGAAGAGTAAAAATAACGGATTTTTTTAGCACAGTGTCAATTATAGAGGTCTTAGTTGCGATGTGGTCAATTACAGAGGCAAAATTACGAAAAGCCCTAAAATCTAAATTGCAATTATAGAGGTTCCAAAATTTCAATTATAGAGGCCTTTTGGTCTCAAGGGACCGGGACCGGACTTTGGGTTGCAATTATTGAGGTTTTCCATTTATCCAGGTGCCAATTAACCAGGTTTCACTGTAGTTTCTTCACGTCCATCTGCCCGACCGTCCGTCTGATCGTATGTCACAACCATTTACCTGGAAACCATAACATATATTTAAATATATATATATATATCTATTTTAGGGGGGTTGTATAGCCTGTCCGATTTCTAAGATCAAGTTCGCGTAAGGCACTTCAAAGAATGATGCACAATATTACTAGAATAATACTGTTTTGCCGAACGCGCTAAATAATAACTAGCCTTTTTAGTTCGTCATTGTTTATCTTAGAATACCAGCTGTCTGTCCTCAGAGGCCCAATTTATCTGTTAGGTAATTTAATCCGTCCGGGGCTTCCCTGTCGGCTCTAAAGTAATTAATTGATGTGGGTTGAGCTTCGCAGCACTATTCAAAGATTCGCTGACGATTGTTTTACTTAGGTGTGTCCACGATGTGTCAACTAACGTCATACCCTCATGCCGTTATGAAAGAAACGAGAGACGCACCAGAATTATTGAGGTAGTGATAAGTTATCATCACAATAGGACTCTCAAAACTTTGCTCTTGTCTCAAAATTTCTAACGCAATGGGATAATGTCATTACCTACATAACGGCAACAAGTTATCGAACAAGATGTCACATATATATTATAACTAAATGTAAATTTAATGTCTTAAATTTCTATATAAAATACGAAAAAACTTTTTCCTCGACATATTAACCGCGTAAGCGTCAAAAATACTTCACTTATGCATTATGATAGGTCTTGTAATAATGGCAAAAGATTTCAGTAACATTTAATTTTTTTTGTATTCCATTTCAATGAAATTGGCCAAATTAGATCAAAGAGCGTTTCGGCTCTTGTTACAATCAAGCTTGTACGTAATAAACTACGACCCCGAATTAACCAAATACCGTAAAATGGGGTGATTAGGGTTCGCGGGGAGAGTTGGGTTATGAATGCGGAGAGAAGGGATGAAAGGGGGGTGAGATGGGATTTTAAGGCTACTGCTACAAAAATAATGTATTCCAATTTAAAATGGAGCTATAGTAATACACATAATAAAAAAAAATGATCCAACAATCTTCCAAAATCACCTTTGTATGAAAACCCAACTCACCCCAAATACAAAGGACTACGGGGTGAGGTGGGATTTCCTGTTTATCGTCAAAGTTATGAAATGGAACTACTCAAAATAAAATAAAAACTGAAATACAAACGTCCGGAACACTTATTATATACACTATTCAGTTTGCATATGTAAAAATAAAATGGTATCGAGGTATGAATGTCAGTTTCGCACCTACTCACCCCATTTTACGGTACCTAGCTGTATGTAGCTACCACCAGTTTGGCACTGACATACCATACTCGTAAACGCTATCGAGAACGTAACTTACTTTCTATGCATCTCGCTCGTACTCGCATATTAGTATAGAAATTACCTATACAGAAAAAGACTGACAGCAAGATTTTTTCAAAGGCTCTAACGCTAACCCTTCACTTATGTCGGTATTTATATTATACCTATAAATGCCCACCAACATATTATACTATATGTAGGTACTTATATATGTATAGCTTTAGTCCCGACACAGGGAGCTTGGTTTATGGCTGTTTTATAGGGGTTCATCGGAAGGAATTTATTGATTTTGACAGCTCACTTGTATGTCGTAATTCTATCTTTACTCCGGTGTTCCGGCTTCCGATAATCCTTTTTGATAGGGTTGAACATTTTACTTGCTTAATTTTAAAAATGTAGGTACTTACCTATTTATTACGAGTATTAAACGTACGAGTTGGGTAGTTTATGTAAACCTACTATTCTGCTAACTAGTTTTAAGAATTTCGATTTTTAACCGGTATTGCAATGCCATTATAAATCGGAGTAATAAAAGAAGCAGGTCAAAAAGTAGCCCCGATTTTAACCCGATGCATTTTTACTTATTTTGTGACCCCATTTGACTGCTATTCTTCTCAAAAGTGTACACTATAAAATAGTAGCAATATATAACTTATGAAACATGTAAAGTGAATAAAATTCTTTAGGTCGCCCTTAATGATTTAGGTTAGGTATTTCCAAGATAGATGTCCAAATTTATAGATATTATAATGTATTTTTAAAGAAAGTCAATAAATCATAATTTTCCTAACCCGTCTAGATTGTTGAGCAAGTTATCGCCATTCACGACAAATGCGAGGCCAGACGATATGTAAGTGGCCAATACTGGCACCCTCCGCTTCGAGAGCTTAGCGACCCTAGCAATGAGCACGACCTAATACCAAGCCGACTGATGCCTGATAGTGAGTGGTTGATGCGGCTTTCAAGTCACAAGAAAACTGTATCATAAAACATACGAAACGAATGCTAGTGTACAGTTTTATGTCAGTAGATTTAAAATTAACTTACCTAATCATATTTACGTTGCAGGTCTGTAGCCTACTGGTCAATAATATACATTAAGAAAATTATTCTGAAGTATTTTCATGTCATACTTATCATGAGATGAGGTCAGGATTATAGATTCATTTAATGTCAATGGAAAAATGAAAATGACGATGACTCGTAAGACAATTGTTTTAGAAATGTTCGATGGTCTTTTTAGATAAATTATAATTGTTACTGGCCAGTATTTTTAGTTAATTTCAACCAAAGTTTAAGATACTATAACATGCACAAGTGACTTGAAAGCCACACCAATCGATAACGCATTAAACAAACCGATACCTACGTAATTGGTGCGGTACCCCATCGCATACTACAAAACTATGTTTGCAAGTTGCATAGTATTGATTAGTTCACGACTGCACAGCTGGACGAATACCTAGGCGTCACCGTAATGCTAAACCATACACGTAATTTGATACTTTGTACTGTCCGAAAGATAGAGATGCTGATTTATTTTATTATGTACCTATGCATGTTATTCTTTTGTGGAGTCTCTTTGCCACAGTGTATTGAGGAGACCGTGAGTTTTGAGCCAGCTTAAAAGTGACAATAAGCGTATTACCTATAATTTCCTTTAATTTCACTTATGAACATTACTGGTTAAACCATGTGGCACCCTTTTAATTTTGAAATTTAAATATTGTTTCGTTACGTTTTTCGGCTAAGTCGCTTTCGAAACTCACGGTGGGGTTTCACGAACAGACCACACACTGTACACTGCTATCGTGTAACACGCTGCATCTATTATAGGCGACCGATCATTGCATCGAGCTCGTCAAGCTCTCACAAGTCCATGCAGATGCAGGACACAAAGCACGAGAGAGAGGAATCTGACCCTGACAAACGGGGGCATAAATGGAGGCACGTCCAAGCTGTCATGGCATACTACCAGGCTCTCAGGAAAATAAAAAGGTTCGATTTGAGGGTTCGGTAAAGCCGCCTCGTTGTCGATTGTTTGTTTGTTTTGATTTCCGACTAATGTGCTACCTTCGTCTGTGTCTAGGCCTTCGGGAATGATCTCACTGGATATGTGTGTTTCTTGTGGATATTGTGTCTTACTAGCTCACCTTAAAGCGATTCTACTTTCCTACTGTCACTTGGGAGATCAATTTGTATTCAGTGTTTAATACTTGTTTAATTGCATCTGTTTGAACGTTTAAATATTTGAATAGATTTATTAAAACTCTAGTATTAAGCTCCTGACTTTAGATGCAGTTTAGTTCTAGTTTTAGATACTTACGTGGATTTTATATAGATACAGACTCACTAATATCTTACTCTACAAATATACTTTTTATATTTATGCAATTTTGTTTATCTAGTGTGAATACTGCATAGTCGCATGTAAATACAGGTAGATGATTGTTTGCACGTATATAAATTACATTTCAGTATAAATAAAGTCTGGAAAGCACAACTAAATAAAAATATAAAGTGTGTATAGCGGCATCTTTGAAATTACGATTAATTTGCATTGTGTGTGTTTATTTACAAATTTCCAATTTCATACCAATTCAAATTTAACGAACTATCTTTGAACTTATTGGCGAAACTTTTGCGAACATCTAACTTGAAATCTTTCTTGAGCCAAATTTAACTTTCCGACAGCATGATAACTTTGCTTGACTATCCCTAAATCTGTTTGAAACATCTGTCTAACTTGTATGTGTGTCATATGCAGAACAAAGTCGAACCAGCGATGGATGAAACTACGAACGACGGTCCAGTTGAGCTCGGCGATGCAAATGAAAAAACCTCCCCTGAAGAGAGAAGACTCCTTCCTGAAGAAATTCTCCACTCGCCACATACCAGAAACACAGGAAACTGTGAGATTTTGCTATAATTACCCTGATTTATGAGCATGTTTGATGATATTCACCCATCCTTTGTAAGTCGGTCATGTAAATTTTATTTATTTATTTATATATTTATTAACATAAAAATATACAGCTTATACAAGTACAGTGTCCCACAAAACAGTTTACACGGTTTGACTGTGGGATCGTGTAGTCTCTACTCTCAAAATGCAGAAATGGATTTTACCTACAGTTGATCCAGATTAACACTTGGTTGCCCCGATTACCCCAAAAGACATTACGAAATCAATAAAAAATAATGTTAGTGTTTTAACAAATGGACTAAGAGCTATTTTCTAAATCGGATTTATTTGTGATCAGTTACTAAAAACATCGCTATATCAAAATTCACCACTTACCTTTCTCGGTTGTTTATACTAACAACTTTTTTGTGGAGAGTTAAGTATATAAGTTTTCATATATTTAAATCAAACAAGCCTTTCGGTTATGCAATTTATTGTAAATAAATTATGGGCAATCTTTTGTAACGATTGTAAATGTAGGTAGTTCGCATGCAATGTATGGAGTATTGATCTATTAATATTATTGACTACCATCATGCAACTTTAAAGACAGTTTTAAGGTCAAATTTACATCTATTTCTAGTCGTCTTCTTAACGTCAAAATATTATTTTTTCAAACAAATTTTGTTATATGAGCATGTAAATATGGCGCAAAAACCCCGCTCTTAAAAGAATTGAAATTTGAAAATACCTATTATGTCGGTACTATCGATGTAAGATATAATATAAGGCATAATAGTTAATGCATTGCAAATTTTTGAGTTTCGTGTAGATATCCTAAATTACCCTTGAATTTATTGTTTTTAAAAATTAAGTTGCAGGTACCTTGTGTTTCCTAATCTTGAAAGTGTGTTTGTATTATGTTTGTGAATAATTGTTTAAATAATGATGAATTCCGTCTTTTAAACCCTCAACTTATAATTTTAAATGTTTTATGAAGCTAAATGTAAAAAAATAATGTTTTTTTTTGTAAAATGCTGACTAAATTAACTCTTCGTGCGTGGTACGTCTTAAAACGTGGTCATTGGCAAAAACCATCCCATCCAGCCTTCCTGCCAATACACACAAGAGGGGAAAGGCATTAAAAAAAACTCTTGACAGTTTCTTAATCAATATTTATGCACCAAATTGCTCACTAGCTTCATTATTTTTTTCTAAGTAATCTCTCTTGAACGAAACGAATAATAAGAGATCTTACCTGTTCCAATACTCACTATTTGCACAATCTAAATCGAGGCCGCCATCAAAATAAATCTCAATTACCCTCAGGTAGAAGACACAGGGTCGGAAGGAGCGACCGGTGACCACAGGTCAACGAACCGACAGCGGCGGAGGAAAGTGCGAGCGCCTAGAACCGTCGTCAACCCCGATGAGAACTTCTATTTCTACTGGTTGTGGGTCATCACTGCGTGCGTGCTGTATAATCTGTGGACGCTCATTGTGAGGCAGAGCTTTCCTGAGTTGCAGGTGAGTGTTGACTTTTATTTTTAATTTATGGGATGATTTATTTTCTAAGAGTGATTTTGGCTGGCTTGTAAAAGAGCTGGTGGAACAATAATAGGCTACTTTCCTACTAGTCAAACCAGCTTCTTTTTTAGAACTGTCAAAACGATTTGCTAATATGGAATTTATATGAAAACGAATATAGTGACGTCACGGTCAACTCACCTACTTTTTTCTTCTATCCGATTTATTAAATAGAAATTATGATTAAAAATAACTGCTATCTATGTTTTTCTAATAATTACTTGGTGCTTTATTTTGTGCACGGTGTGAAATAATTGATTTTAAGTAGAGGAAACTTACATTTATTTGTTTAGTACGATTGGCAGGAGCAACTTATTGATTTAACAACTAAATATTTACACTGTGCAACTTATTAAACAACTTTATGCAACTTATGTGCAAAAATGTTGTTATCTAACTGCGTTACGCAAGTTTTTATCAGTCTATATGTTATAATATATGGCCGATTTTGTCTTTTCGTTTACAACTGCTTAAAGTCCGTTCCGTATTTACCTACTTAACAAATTCCTAGGATACCTACTGGACTCTTTTTTCTTTACGCAGTAGATTTTTTTTTATAAATGTTCCTACATATATACCTACATTATTTATCATAATATCATAATTTATAAATTTATCATTCATTTTTCGATACCATGTGTAGGTATCGAAAAATGAATCCGTAGGCCTGACTTTCCCGAATCAGTAGGTATATTAACTTAATGGGGTATGGGCTACCAACTAGCAACGCACTCACGAGAACTTTCCAAAGTTGCAAAACTTTCCTCATGAGAATTTCTCGGTAACTTCTGAGAATGTTCTCGAGAACGAGAATTTATTTACGTAGTTTATACCATGAATATTCACGATAGTTTAGGTGTAGTCCTTATGACATAATTATTTTCTGAGCTGCACTCCAGTTATCAATTATCATCTTATCAACGGACAGTAAAATGCATGTCTATTGAAGTAATTATAGTAATTGACATTGTTATATAAATAAGGTACTACAACAAAGTTTAAACAATAATTTCCATGTTGCAGGAATGTTCTGAGAACATTCTCGAGAACGTTTCCGCTTTTTGGGAATGTTCTGCAATTTGTACATTGCTACTACCAACACGATGGATTGGATAACACAAAGCGTAACAAATATTTACACTTAACCCAATTTACAAGGTTTTGCACGAATAAAATGAAATTGTCCATGGTTCAGACTTAACAGTCCGGTAACTCAAATCATCTCTAATAACTCCCTACATACCTAATTTTCACAGCTCATCGATTATGTATTGCTGATCGTAAAAGTGAAAAGACCCAACTCCTGAAATGTTGAATCATGCAGAAAATCGCTTCAGTAGAAACGGTTTCTGCTTACAAAATAAAATTTCTGAAAGAAATATTATATACGCCGGATTAACTGAAGTGAGAATATAAATACCCGTCGTTACCCACTCAACCGTCCGAGACCGTTCAGCTGCTTAATTCTAATGTGAACTCTACCCCAATGTTATATGATCTAGAATTGTGTTACATCCACACATAATCAAAAATCAAACTTATACTGGTTGTTTTAGGAGATGTGTTTGATGCAAAACTAGTAATGACAGTCCAGATATCGAGAGCGAGTAGTATCTAAGTTCAATCCTGGCTTAAGTTTCTACAAAGTTACTACAATCATTTGATATTTACCACTCGCTTTTCAGCTGAAAATGTAGGTAGTTAGACTAGATGTGAGTTAATGACTTAATGAGGCATTTTGTGTGAAGAGTTGAACACTATATAAATAGATGTTATGTTTTTACTGTAAGAATGCAACCAGGAATAATGTATATATATTCAGTTAGCCAGTTAGTATTCCAAGGTGAAGTTAGTATTCCATTTTTGGGGATCGCGTACGACCAATTCCATACAGGATACCAACTACATGCTTTAGAATTGAATTAGACGTTGAAATTTCCAGAACTGTTCAACTAAATAAATATAAGATAGAGTTATCAATAAAGTATAATACAATGCGAAGTATAATTTCTTATTTGCAAAAGATAACATTTTACTCCAGTGAGCAAATAAAACCATAAATATCACAAACAAATCCCACTTGTTCAGATCTTTTCACTCTTCTTTACACGTGTTATATTATATATCGATTGTCTCCTGTTTACAAACAGAGTCAAATTGTTATTGCTCAGGGACGACGTCATTATTCCAACAAAGCTACAAAATATATCCACCGAATAGTATTCGCAACTGTTGCCATCCGTCTCGGCGTATTCTATACCAGGCAAGGACTCGACTCAGGATGCCAGTGTAAGAGGCGCCTCGCAGGCGCGGATGATTGTATCGATAAAATAACCGCACTTTATAACACCTACATCTGATGGATTTTTGTGACCACGACATTCAGAAGTGTTCGCTTGCTTTCGCGAAGCGACTAAAACACAAACCCCGGATTCAACAACCCTTTCGCTTTTTACATTTTCTTCTTTTGAATCCGAGTGACGGAAAGCTTCATTTTAAATGTCGTTGGCTTAAAATCAATTAAAGGGGTTGCAGTATTTGAAAGCTGTTTGTTATCTTTTAGAAAAAAAATATTTTTCGGAAGAAAAATCTAAAGTAGTGGTTTTTTTTTTTTTTTTTTTTTAATTTATTGAGAAAACCAAACAGTCATATAAACATATCAAAAATACAATACAAGATGTACTGCAACAAAAGATACAATAAAAAAGACCTGGAGGTTCATAAATTATAAATTATGTTAACTGTGTAAGTACAATTATAACTACTGCATATTAATACCAGATAGAAAAAACTGCTATCAGTACTTAGGTACTAAAACAACTTACGTTTAACTATGGTTTTTAGACTAGATATCGAATTTTGAAAGCAATCTATTTCGGAGAGATGTTTATTATAGTAACTAGGAACCCGTCTGAAAAAGGTATGCCTGGAATAGTTCTTGACAGAAAAACTAATATGAAACAGCGATCGAGGGCGTAAGGGGTGATGCGGACAACTGAAAGTAACTAATCTTAGGAGATTAGGACAATTAATAATATTTTTAAGAATTTTAAACAAAAACATAACGTCCAAGTATATCCTACGGTTAAAAAGGGAAGGTACACGAAAATGTTTTGCGGCCAAGGTAGAATTTACAAAATAAGTGCCTGTTCTATAACTTAACGATTTTAAGAAAATGTTTTGAATTCTCTCCAAACGGTCAATATGGACTTGATACTGAGGTGTCCAAATTACACTCCCGAATTCGAGGATACTCCTAACAAAAGAATAAAATAATAATTTATAAGTATTTGGCCGCTTGAACGGTTGTCCGACACGAAGAATCATTCCTAACCTTTTATATGCACGTTTACATAAGTTATCAATATGCTCGTTAAAGTTTAGTTGCGAGTCCATAGTGACACCTAAGTCTTTAGTGGAAGAGACTCGTGCTATGTTATTACCAGATAAATTATAATTATATACTATCGGATTGTGTTTTCGATTAAAACTTATAACAAAACATTTTTCTGTGTTTAAAAACAAATGATTATTAGAGCAATATTGGACAAAATTATCTAGATCTTTTTTTTAGTGGTATCAAGAATACAGCTACAATTATTACGATGCTTCTGCGTAGCGCTTATTTTCAGTCAATATTGATTATTTTTACAAAACCTTTTCAATGCAAAGGTAAAAACTTTTCTAAATCAACACTACATTTCTAAAAATAACCTGCTCACCTAAATCAGCAATGAAGGCATCTATGGGACTTACTCTCATTATTTCCCAAGACGCAGGGTAAGTAAATACGAAACGACAGTACGATCTTAAATACTCCCTTGAGAGCCACTTCGGCTGTGGACAGCTCTTCTCTGACACTAGCATTTGGTGAAACAATTGCCAAGACACTTTCACCTCTATACCTCAATATATAAAGACTTGAATAGTTTTAAGTGTCAGTAAAGATAATTTTGCAACTACGTGTGCAAGAGTTTGAGTAAAACATGGAATGAAATACAATCAAATTAGCTAATCTCTTCGTATTAGAATGGATTTTCTCTTGGAGTCTGTTGTTTTTATGCAGTTGAGTGGATAGTTTTCTCCACTTTAATTGACTTCAATATTATTCGGTAATTAAATTTTGGAACAAGTATCACTTAAGTAATTGAGTACTTGAATGAAAGCAATAAATGACTGATTATTGATCCGTGATTACATTAAGTAAAAACTTTTTAGAGCGCTGTCAATTAAGTATGACATTGTGAGACTGTTGCTCATATATATCGTACTAATATCTGGGAGACCGAGCTTTGCTCGGAAAACATATAAAAACTCATAAATGTGCGTTTTCCCAGAGATAAAACCTAGATAGATCGATTTATCGCCCCCGAAAATCCCCATATAGCAAATTTCATCGAAATCGTTAGAGCCGTTTCCGAGATCCCCGAAATATATTTATAAATATATATATAAATCAATAAACAAGAATTGCTCGTTTAAAGGTATTATTATATAGATAGATAGATACTATTTGCTGTTGCTACTAAGCTTAGAGCATTTAGTAACTGGAGATGTCATGGCTGTCATTTTCTTTACGAAACAGTCTGCCGATTTTTGCGGGGGAGGGGACTTCAAATGTATTGCTATTTCTACATTATTTGTACGTAACGTACAAATAGCCATGTCAGTCCATACAAAAGTTTGCACAATTGTGCAGGTTTTTCGGCAGAGGGGTAATCTCTTAATGGCCACTCCAGTTATTAAATGTTCTAAGCTACTAAGTAATAAAATGTAGGTAAATTTTATAGTGGTTATTTCAAAAGCATTATAATGTAATTTATTACTAGGTACAGCCGAGTATTTGCATACCTATTAAACAACGTTTAATTCTGGCAAGGCAACTCTAACAAAGTTTCTACCTTAACTTTAACCTTTAATGACCATTCTTAATAGATAAAAAATCTTTAACAATTAAAAAGTAATGGTTACTTTAACATAGTTACTTATACGTATTTTAAACTCTATAGATGATCAAAATGGAAGAGTAGGTGTTCATCAGTCATCACTAAAATAATGCGTAAAGATATACCTATCTAAAAATATTTCGCACATCAAAATCGATACACTGTCCGAATGACCTAAATAAACAAAACAAAATCTGCGATAGTTAAAGAACGAATTCTTAAAAGGGCTTATAGTTTTTTCTACGCTCTTGAAAGGTAAATCTTCAAGATAAGACACTAAGGTTGCATTTACATTTAAAGAAACATTGAGATACGCCTTTGGTAGTAGTGTATCTTCAGTCGTAATGACATAAAACACATTTCCACCATACTGCCGGGTCCATTTATTGTGCCTAATGAGCCGTGGCCGCTCATCTGTAAGAAGAAATGTACGCCCTTACACGTTAGGAGAGCTGGTGAAAACACGTCATAAATATCTATACACAATAGGTATTATATTACCTTATTTTGGAAACTTTACTAAAACTTTGATCTTCATCGTCACCACTTAAAATGTGTCACCTCGGTGTGTCACTGTCACATAATAAACACAGCTTTAATATGCCGACCTTCATTCTGACTGTAGTTTGGGTGAAACAATACTGCGAATTCGAGAGCTTAACTGTTTACGCCAGATCGCATTAACACAGAAAACGCATTTATTTACAGCCATCTACTTTTTAATTAATTCGATGCTCAATTAATTAAGTTTGGCACTTTATTGTGACAGATAATGATGAAATAACATGGTTGCAACGTGACTTTATAAGAGGTAGGTAAATTTAAACAGATCTTCGGTTGTCCTATCCTATAATATGCGTATTTAAAGAAATATTACTAAATAATAGGTGCTTAAGCAAGTTCTGACGACCTGGTAAAGGTCGCAGGAGTCCGCTGGATGCGGGTGGCGCAAGACCGGTCATTGTGGCACTCTTTGGGGGAAGCCTATGTCCAGCAGTGGAGGTCCAGCAGTGGAGGATGATGATGATGATCATGAAGCAAGTTCTTCGGATTCTCATACTGTATAGCCCAACAGTTTTTTATTAAAACTTGAAGAAAAACTCACTACTTAGAAAGCAAAATCTTAAAGTTTGGAAAAAAAAGCGGCTCTTACTCGTACGAGTATGTAGCAGTGATAACGAACATACAACGCAGAAGAGTAAATAATTAGACAGCACTTAAAGCCTTATAGAGCTTGAGCCGTTGACAATGGCTTTACTCGTTCACAAACTACCGCAAGATGGAACCATTAGCTGCAGAGGTTTAGCGCTTGAGCGGTCTTTTGTAATAAATACAGTACAACGAAGTGCAGCGTTCGAACTTAAAAAATCGCATTTAATTGGGTATTGTTTGGACTGAGAGCTTTACAACTTATTTCGCGTTTTGAACACATATTAAATCACATTTACAATCGGGTCTATCCTCCCGGGTCGGGTCGGGTCCTGTGTCGAAACGTCAGTAAATAAAGGTATATTTACCGACATAATATATATTCGATAAATTCGCGATAGATCCGATTATAAATGTGATTTAATATGTAATTGGGTATTAATTGGACTGAGAGCTGATGCAACTCACTCGCGAATGCTGCTGCAGGCGCCATCCGAATGTAACCTTACATTCTTTATATTCCGCACCTCTTAGAGCCTACCGTGAAAATCGAAAATCTACATTTCGTTGTCTGCCTCTCTATCACTCTTGCATATTCGAGAGATTCTCTATCTCTCGAATAACTCTCAGATAACGAATTTTAGATTTCCGTTTTTCGCGGTAGTCCCCTGCACGGCAAATAAAATGTTTTCCACTCGTAAATTAGCGCGCAACCGGACCAACAGTAATAAACCGTCCTCATGATTATTATATATTAAACATCTCTGAGCCGTTATTGTTTCCCGTAGGACCTCCGCAAATCCGGGAGCTCGTAGAATTGGCGCTTGCGGCGATTTATCTGATTGTTTCTGAGTCTTTGGGTTGGTAAAATATTTTTGACACACAGTGTAAAGAAGAATTCTAGAGTATTATTAGGTTGTGTGGTACTCTGTATTTATATTCTGATGGAATGGGGATGTTTCCTCTACTTAAAATAAATAATTTCACACCATGCACGAAGCGAAGCACCAGATAATTATTAGAAAAATATAGATAAACACAATTTATATTTAATAAATCGGATTAACATATGTAAAACGTAAGTTAGTTGACCGTGACGTCACTTTACTTTCTCGTTTTCATAATTATATTATAATTTCCATATCAGCAAGTTAGTTTTGACAGTTCTAAAAAAGAAATTGATTTGACTATGAAAGCAGGAAAGTAGCCAATTGGCTGGGTATATTATTATAGTTCATCCAATAAGAACACCAGAAGTCAAGTTTTGCTCAGTGTTTTCCGTCGGAGTCACACTGTAAAAGTTGGGAGACAAAGCAATTGAAAGTTTTGCTTTTATCTATTTTCTGTTTACTTCAGTCAGTCCGTTGACCCTCACTATGACTACATATTAAACTAACCATGATGCTAGTTCGATAAAATCAAATCAAATTTTCATCTTTTAGAAGAAAATAATAATAATTTAAAACTGCTCCAAGTATTCAAAATGTAATAGTAAAATACTCATAATTGGCAATATCTTTACCTTTCAGGACGCACAAAACTTTTTAGTATGCTCTTACCTTAATACTTATATTACTTCTACAATACTAAACAACAGTTTGTTATTTCTTAAGTTTAAGTTTAAGCTTACCGAGTGTAAGTTTAGGGCTTTAAGACAAAACTTTGGTCTTATAAGATTCATTTAGATGAAACATTCACTAGATAAGTATAAATTATTTCATGAACCATTTCGGAATTTAGTTTCTGAGCCTGTTGATTTTGGTCTTTAGCCACGAATAATTTTGATTTGAATTGCTAACACAATATTTAGTTTACTAACCTAATTAGGTATGTACCTAATAGTACCTATACACAATGTGGTTTTGTAGGCATTGTGGTATCGCCTAATTATAATATTAAATTTGCTCAGAATCTGGAACTGTAATGTTAATTGGTAACCATATTGGCAGGTTTTGTGTGTTGTCGATGTATTATTTTTAACTGTGGATGTATGTAAATATTTAATTGCTATCTCATTGGACCCTTCGTTAACGATTTATTTAATTTATTTAATTGAATAGAGAGAGTTTAATTAAAAGAAAAGTTTGTTGATTGATTTGGTAGTAGTATAACAACGTCCTTACTCAGACTTTGTTTAATTTTTTAGGGCCCGTAGTAATAAACAAAGAACCTCTATACTTTTTGCCTTGTAAAGTACTTATGAGTTTGTTTTTTTGTCCCTTCAATTCCATAAATAGGGCTTCATTAGATGTCTTTAAAAATGGTTATAAACCCTTTGTAATAAAAATAAGTTGTGTTTATAACTGTGTAAAATAACTAGTGTACAAACCACTAAGAATAATGTACCCAATCATGTTCCACAGATAATGTTCCACATATTCTGGCTGACGTGCGACGGCATCAGCGACGCAGTGTTCGCGCTGGACCTGGTCGTGCAGCTGCGAACAGGATATCTGGAACAGGGGCTCATGGTAGGTGTTCCATGACTTAAGTCGATGTTCCATGCTTACGGCGGCATCAGCGAGGTCATTGAACTTGGCCATGCAGCTGTGAACAGGATACCTCAATAGGGGCTCATGGTGAGTGTTCCACAACTATACTTACTGTCCTCAGCCTTCTGATATGTTAACGACTACAAAGTGAGCATGGTGTTCACCATCAACCTAAACGTGCCGGCGCGGACGTAATATCTGAAACAGGGACTCATATTAAGAGTTCCACGAGTTATACTGCCCCATCATCCTAGCAAGCAAAATAAGATTTCACAGCAGCAGCTATTGCATATTTTTACTGCTAATTGTAGATATTATAAAACTGTAATTGTACACTTTAAAAACTCTTCGATAACTTACTTCAATGGTATGAATTAAAGCAGTTTTATACAATAATTGCCTACGATAATTTCATACGATATCCCGTCAGAAATCGTACAAGAAACTCAACCATGTAAATGGACCTTTAGTCCTTTACCACTACGTGATGTCTACGTGTAGACGAGACAGGTGACGCAAATGACTTGAGTCGTTTACATTCCGCCCCACTCATCCCTTGTGGCGAAATTAAAGGTTATTTGAGTTATTTTTACAGAGTAAATAAATTGGGAATAGTTGAATGTAACACTGAAAAAAATCAATAGATAGGTAAAGTTGACGTATGTACACGTACCAATCTCTCATACAACGTCTACAGCAAATCGGTGCCAACTATAATGTATTTGTAAATTTTCGGCAGTTGTAGTTAAATTAAAGTGTAAGGTTTTGTTCGATTTATTCCCTACCTACTAATACTAATTGCATAATGACAGACGTTGTGTGACAGATCGATGAGTACCGCTGTGACTTTATTTGAATCGTGCCGTATATCTGAGGTAACAGTCAACTGTTTCTTTTTCTAGGTGTATGACTCCAAGAAATTAGCCAAGCATTACTTGACGTCGCGCTCCTTTCTGCTCGACATCGCGTCGCTGACACCCCTGGATCTGCTGCAGATTAAAATTGGTGTCAACCCTATCATTCGATTTCCTAGATTTTTTAAGGTAAGCTATAACCAAATTTTACATTGATTTTAAAACAGAAGCGATCACCCCTGTGGACAACCATACCTTAACAAGGGGTACCTTTGTGGTAGGGTTCAATTAGGAAAGCAAGATTCAAAACTATCCCTTAATTTTGGAAAGACATGACAAACAGTTATGTCCATACTTGCTAAAAAACATTCTAGGTCTAGACGTGAAAACAGCTGCTGTGTCATGGCTCTTTTATTTAGCATTGTAAATGTTTTAATTTATAAAGGAAAAGTCTAGTTCTACGGTTCAACTGGTATAGCCTTAGCATTTTTATTTTAATACTTACATGGGGTGAGTAGGTGCAAAACTGACATTCAAACCTCGATAACATTTTATTTTTACATATGCAAACTGAATGGTGTATATAATAAGTGTTCCGGACGTTTGTATTTTATTTTGGGCAGTTCCATTTCATAACTTTGACGATAAAGAGGAAAACCCACCTCACCCCGTAGTGCCTCGTATTTGGGGTGAGAGGGGTTTTCATACAAAGGTGATTTTGGAAGATTGTTGGATCGATTTTTTTTTATTACGAGTATTACTATAGCTCCATTTTAAATTGGAATACATTATTTTTGTAGCAGTAGCCTTAAAATCCCATCTCACCCCCCTTTCATCCCTTCTCTCCCCATTCATAACCCAACTCTCCCCGCGAGTACTCATCCCATTTTACGGTACTCAAAATAAGTGTCTAATAAAATTACTGAACTAAATAGAAAAAGTTTCTATGCAAATTTTAATTAAACTCAAATCAATTTCTTACTCGGATTTCACAAATATAGCCAATAAGCAGGGATTTAAAACGGGGGAGCGCCGTGAATCGCCATAATGGTGCGTATAAATCGAGACGATTTCGCAAATGGCCCTGTCTCGCGGTCCTTAAGACGAAACAGGAGCTGAGTTTTAAATATTTTAGGTAAATATACCCGTCTCGCTAACGGAAGCGGCACCTAAAAGTAGTGCGATAAGGACAAGGCGAAAAATCCTGCGTAAAAATCTCAAAAATCGAGGTTTCGTACTCCTCTGTTTCCTCCTCCAAGACTTAACCAATCGTAACCAAATTTGGAAATCTAAATGATTATGACATTATCTGTGTCGGACCGTTTTGCTTTTTTGGCTAATTGATATCAGTTTTGAATGCCACGCCTCTCATTGCGGCATAGTCAATTAGGCCATTTTGGCCATTTTTGAAGGGCTCTAGCGCCTTAAAAAACAAAAATATCAAAAAAATCAAAACGGTCCGACACAGATATTGACAATAGATTTAGATTTAGATTTAGATTTATTTATTTCATAATATGAAATTACAATATAAATTATTTTACACTAATCTATACGAATTTATATTATGATCGTCAAGTAGGAAAATAAGAATTGATTAATCTGTGTTGAAAAAATCATTGCTCTAGCTTCAAAAACCACGGAGGAAAACGAGAAGTACGTTTGTATGGAGAAATGACCACTCCCGTTGGCTCTTAAGACTTCGCTCAATAACTGGTGGATAAACGAGAGTAATTTGAGTTTGCACTGACGTCATTTGTTTATTCAATGTCAATGTTACGCTTGGAGTTATCCGAATCAGAAATAATGGCCTTTCTTAGAGTTTTTTTTTTTTTTCATTTCGCGAATGGCCCTGTCTCGCGGTCCTTAAGACTTCGCTCAATAACTGGTGGATAAACGAGAGTAATTTGAGTTTGCACTGACGTCATTTGTTTATTCAATGTCAATGTTACGCTTGGAGTTATCCGAATCAGAAATAATGGCCATTCTTAGAGTTTTTTTTTTTTTCATTTCGCGAATGGCCCTGTCTCGCGGTCCTTAAGACTTCGCTCAATAACTGGTGGATAAACGAGAGTAATTTGAGTTTGCACTGACGTCATTTGTTTATTCAATGTCAATGTTACGCTTGGAGTTATCCGAATCAGAAATAATGGCCTTTCTTAGAGTTTTTTTTTTTATTTTCATTTCGCGAATGGCCCTGTCTCGCGGTCCTTAAGACTTCGCTCAATAACTGGTGTATAAACGAGAGTAATTTGAGTTTGCACTGACGTCATTTGTTTATTCAATGTCAATGTTTCGCTTGGAGTTATCCGACTCAGAAATAATGGCCTTTCTTAGAGTTTTTTTTTTGTCAATTTATTTGGGACAAAAACAGTAACACACAGGGTTTAGGCACAGAATTAGAGTACAAAGAATAATAAAGTGTGAGAGCAACAACTTCGTAGGACTATGACGTAGCGCTACAATGATCGCAGAATGAGCTAATGAGGACGCGTATTCTGATTGTAGTATCAGGTTATGTATTTGATCCAGATTCACATTTACTATGGCATTATATTGATTTAGAGAGTAAAATTATTATTAATTCTTATGACACCGTGAAAACGTATGGTGGGTCACAAATCAGTTTGTTCGATTGTACAAACTTAAATAAAATAAATTATTTAAGACAAAAAAAAAATTGCACATAAAGCCGCGATCTTAAAACGTTGAAGTAAAACTAAATAACGGTTTCGAGAAACTTAAATTAAGACTTTTAGCTTTCTTTAAAACCAGTTTATTGTAGATCATAAAATGGAGAAATGCTAATGAAATGTCCTTCTGTGAAATGGTATCTATTACTAGCAATTTAAATTGCTCAAGTGAACTACTTTTTTCTTACTGACTAATTGTTCAAAGCACATACTATGTACGTATTTACTGTTTTTTGTCTGGCTAATGTCTGGCTATAGTTTAAACTCACCTTCTCCCACGTGTTAGCTTAGTTTTGTTTTTAAATTTTATTTTATTGTGTTTTTCTCTCTGGTTGCCCTGAAAACCAGCGCCATGGCAGGCGTGGCTCACTCCGCGATTTCGTCGCTTTGCTACAGCTAGCTAAAAGTCCATCCGATCGGCCCCAATTTTGGGGTTTGCCATAAGCCGCGCGTGGCGCCACCTAGCGGCCATACCTGTGCTGATCGTAACAGACGCGTTTTGTTAGAGAGTGAGTCTTCTGTACCTAGTACTATTATTTATTCTGTGGCCATGGCTAAGTATATTAGCCATCGGCAAATGCTGAGTGGCATTCATTTTGGTGTTAGTATGTATTAGAATAAGATGTATTTTTAGGTTAAGTTTTATTTTGACACCAAATAAACTTTTTATATTCTATTCTATTCTATACTTTCTTCAAGGCAGCTATTTTATTTTATCACCTGCAAGTGGTTTTATAGTTGTATCTACTTTATTACTTTTACCGTCAAAGAACTTTACTTTCACATTATGGGTATGGTAATGTTTGATAATGAACTTATTTAGTTTAGTATGGGGACACTTCTGACTTACATCATGTGCTCACACTATCACATCAAAATACGTAGTATTTATGCACGTTTGGTGAGCTATATTTTTTTAAATTTCAGTTAAGATAATTATGTTAATTTTAAAATCTGTACACACAGGTATACTCTTTCGATTTGTAGCTGGCCCCGAGCGGCTAACCCTTTGTTTATTGTTAAACCCGCTCGTGCTACCACCTGCATAAAAAATCGTTCGGTCACTTTAACCGGTAATATTATTAGCGGTTAGCCATCGGGGCCAGCTACAAATCGAAAGACTACAGCTGCTATTTTGATTTAAATTTCCCATTGCGATTGTAAACAACAATGCTGCCGCAAATGTCAAAAATCTCGGCAGTAATGCAATCGGCAGTGTTGTCACGCTGCAATACTGCTACAGTAATTCGAGTGCAGTCTAAATCCGAACGGTACCTTTAATTAGCCCAAGAATGCTTATAGAGCGATAAGAATGAACTGAGCCTCTACCATCAGTTTTAACATTGACATATCGCTCACGTCTATGTAATTTACTTTCTGTACATCTCGCTTGCACTATTGTTCGCATATGCGAGTACGAGCGAGATGCATAGAAAGTAAGTTACGTAGACGTGAGCGTGTCAGATTTACTTTAGTATTATCATTAATAAAATAGGAAATAAGGATGTAAGGCAGTATTTAATTAAGAAGTAATGTATTTATTATAGGGACAACTACAAGGTTTAGAATATGAAAAATGGTAAACATTATTTAAGTAATATATTTATATAAGCAGATTGTAAGTAAAAGTATATTGTAGATTTACTGAACAATTAACCTGCTTTATTATCACATAATTCACAAAAATATTATTTTATGCGTAATAAATATTGGTGGCTTAGGTATAGTCACAGACAAAACATCCTCCAGCCTGAGAATAGTCGCGCTACCCCCTCTGCCACGCATACGGTAATTTTACTCCATGTTCGAGTCGAAAGTGTCTTTGTGTGACGTCCGTGTCTTTGAACGGACCAATCACGGCACGGGATTTCGCTCACCTCGTCCCGCGCACCCCCGCATTTTTGGCATCATCGGTTGCATGAAATAATTGCTCTAAACTCGGTCTAGAGGATTCCTAGTCTATGGGTATAGTTAGTACTAGCTACCTTAACGTACACACTTGACATAATTTAAAATAGTAATAAAGATCTAGCAATAAGCCACATGATGTATTACACCGTAATCAATTGGAATGTACGTTACATAGCAACTATTAAAAACTCATCAAAGGATTATATTCACATTAACTATAATATTGTAACGTACATACCATCAGACTATAACACAAAGAAAACATACAGAGATTTATAACAAGTCATAAAATCACAATTAAATAAAATTGACACTTAACTTCGTTCGTCGTCGTTAGCTCTCCAACTGAGAAGTGACCCACAACTGTCAGACCCGCTTATATTAGATTAGACTTTACCCCTTCCACTACTTCTTGGTGGGAATAACAAGTAAGGTGTTTCCTGCACATTTTTTTTTTTTGATAAAAATGTTTACATGACATTACAGTTAAACCAATGCGTCACGAAACTTAGACTAAAAGCAATAACAATACTTAACACAAACAACAATTATAAGAACAATAATAACACATTACATTAGCATAGACATAGATAAATTATATTGGAACAGTTGAGCACCTAGCATCCATCGCCTCACAGAATCTCAAGCATTCTCTATACACTGCCGTCCATCGCCACGCAAATAGGTCGCACTCAGGCTCCAATTTCACCACGGTGACAGGTGCGACAATTGTAAAACATCACTGTTGCTGACGTCACAGGCATCCATGGGCTACGGTTACCGCTTACCATCGGGCGGCCGTATTCCTGTTTGCCACCATCATTGTTTTATTAAAAAAAAACTTTATTATATCGGAAAAAAACAGATATTTCTCTTGCTAAGTTTATGACAATTGTCACAATAGCTGCTTTGTTACTGCACACCGTTGTATGGGGACCTTGCACTTTGAGACTATGCGCTGAAACTTGGCACAGTTGATTCTTAGCTGGTCTTGAGCAGATACAGACCGGGAGCCGTCGAGAGCCACCTCTCATTTAGTGAGGGGGGAGGGGGAAAGTTCGTCGCTGCCGCGCTTCACTTGGAGCAACATTTATCTAAAACTATACCTATTAGGGAATGTAATATATCATTTTCGGATAAATTAAGGATGAGGAATCTAGTTTTGGAACAAAAACAATGCACTTTCTAACAAAAAAAAAGCATAAAGTAGAAAAGACTAAAAAACGTATTTTTGATTTTTTCATAATTACCAATTTTTTTTTAAAGTGTAGCAGGAATCTGAAAACAAAAAATACAGTCGTAAAGCTACACTTATTACGTTTAAGAAAATATATAGTTTAATATACAAAACTGTTGATAAATGGGAGATAAAAAATAATATTAAGCGTGGGTCAGAGTGATCTCAATACAAAATATTATGAATGTGGGAAAGTTACTTATAATTTGTTCTACAATCGTTTATTTTTCTTGTTTTTCGTAAATAACTCGTAAACGGTAGCCCACAGCAAAAAAATATCTGTTACGTAAATAATCTGTTTCAGATTTCTTATAAAATAAGTACTACTGTTTTTCGGTACCATCAATATTAAAAAAAATATTGAAGGGAGAAAATAAATACTTAGGTCCCCTTTTTAGTCATTCGTAAATAACTCGTAAACGAAGGCCAATAGCAAAAAAATTTTTAGTACATGAATAATTTACAAAAAATTTCCTACAAAAAAGGTCATTCGAACTTTTTCGCTAGGATCAATATTAAAAACGATATTAAAGAGAGAAAATAAATTCTAAGGTCCCCTTTTTAAATATTGATCCTAGCGAAAAAGTTTGAATAACCTTTTTTGTAGGAAATTTTATGCTAATTATTCTTGTGTTAAAATATTTTTTGCTATTGGACATCCTTTACGAGTTATTTACGAATGACTAAAAAAGAGGACCTTAGTATTTATTTTCTCCCTTCAATATTTTTTTTAATATTGACCTTAGCGAAAAAAAGGAGCACTTATTTTATAAAAAATCCGAAACAGATTATTTACGTACAAGATACTTTTTTGCTGTGGGCTACCGTTTACGAGTTATTTACGAAAAACTAAAAAATAAACGATTGTAGAACAAATTATAAGTAACTTTCCCACATTCATAATATTTTGTATTGAGATCACTCTGGCCCACGCTTAATATTATTTTTTATCTCCCATTTATCAACAGTTTTGTATAATAAACTATATATTTTCTTAAACATAATAAGTGTAGCTTTACAACTATATTTTTTGTTTTCAGATTCCTACTACACTTAAAAAAAAATTGGTAATTATGAAAAAATCCAAGATACGTTTTTTTGTCTTTTCTACTTTATGTTTTTTTTTGTTAGAAAGTGCATTGTTTTGGTTCCAAAAAAAAATTCCTCATCCTTAATTTAACCGAAAATGATATATCACATGCCCTAATAGGTACAGTTTTAGAGAAATGTTGCTCCAAGTGAAGCGCGGCGGCGTCGAACTTCCCCCCTCCCCCCCACTAAATGAGACGTGGCTCTCGAGGTCTCCCGGTCTGTATCTGCTCATGACCAGCTAAGAATCAACTGTGCCAAGTTTCAGCGCATAGTCACAAAGTGCAAGGTGTCGTGCACTAACAAACTAGCTACAAGAAACACTACAATTGTCACGAAATTCCGACATATAACTCATTACCTGTCAAGAATTACCTACAATTCTTCTAAATCTTGACAATTGTCAGAAACTTCGCAAAAGAAATATCTGTTTTTTTCCGATATAATAAAGTTTTTTTAAATAATACAATGATGGTGGCAAACAGGAATACGGCCCGCCCGATGGTAAGTGGTAACCGTAGCCCATGGATGCCTGTGACGTCAGCAACAGTGATTTTACAATTGTCGCACCTGTCACCGTGGTGAAATTGGGGCCAGGTGTCGATGCCAGGAGCGCATTGAGTAGTGAAAGGGCGTGGGGCAGCGGCGAGTTCCTGCGCGATACGGTGCGTGCCGGCGGCACGGCCAATAGGTCGCGTTGTCGTAGTCTGAGGGCCATCCTCGGGACGTCCGGAACAAACATACGCACGAGACCAGAGACAACTTCGGGACAGTCCGACTCACCACGCAAGGCTCGGCATGCCGTGACTAGGAGTTGGTGATTCCGCCTGACCTCCAAGGAATTGTACTCGAGAGAGCCGAGAAGATACTTTGTCGGGTACAAGTACGGGTAGAATCCGAATACTTTTTTATAAAGGAACCTTAAAAACGCTTTCTGAACCTTCTCAAGCAGTAAAGCATACGTCGATTCGTAGGGGTTCCATATGATCGACGAAGTCTCCAGCTTACTCCTCACTAGACCATTGTAAACCATTTTTATGGCCACCGGGTCATCAAAATCGCGGAGGTTTCGGATTACGAAACCCAGCCTTTGAAAGGAAATCTTGGCAAGAGAAAAAATATGTTCGTGAAACGTTAGCCGTGCATCGAACACTACGCCCAAATCCTTGACGGCAAAGACACGATTTATCGGCTCCGGCCCTAGTATATAATGCTCATATATAGCAGAATGAGAGTGGCTAAATGTACACACACAACACTTGACTGGGTTAAAATGAAGTTTGTTCTGCATACTCCACCGAAACACCAAGTCGATGTCCTCTTGTAACGTCTCGCAATCAGTTCTTTGCTCTATCCTGTATACTAGCTTCAGATCATCAGCATACAAGAGACATTGAGCCGCCCGAAGAACCGATTTGAGATCGTTAATCATGATACCGAAAAACAAGGGCCCCAAGATGGAGCTTTAACTGACGCCAGACCGGGTGTAGTAAGGAGTCGAGACAAAACAACCATGTCGGACGAATTGCTGCCGATCGCGCAGACTAGGGAGAGAAACCAATTTCATCAAGTTTTCTAAGCAGCACATCGTTATCCACGCGATCGAAAGCCTTCGAGAAATCGAAATAGATGACATCCACCTGAGTACCTCTGTCAAGATGTTGAACAAGGTTGTCAGTTAGTATCAACAGATTCGTGTTGACCGAACGACTAGGCCGAAAGCCATGCTGCACGTCACACAAAAAGGGCCGAACCTGTGAAGATAGAGTCCGGTGAAGTATGAACTCAAACAGCTTGCCTAGGGTGGGAAGAACAGCTATGGGTCTGTAATTCTCAACGACGGAACTGTCACTCGCCTTCGGGATCGGCCTCACTCTAGACACCTTCCAACATCTAGGATATGACCCAGAAGAGAGTGCCAGGTTAAAAATATATTGTATCGGAATCTTTAGAAACTCCGCACACCCCTTTACAATATACGCCGGTAGGTTATCAGGTCTAACGGAGCTATTGGCCTTTAGGCGTTTTATCCCAGCTTCAACTTCCTGCAACGTTATTGATTTGATATCCATGCAGTTGGCGTTAGGTTTCCGATCGGCATTTTCTAACAAGTTCGGATCGAGAAGCGGAATGTCAGGTAGAAAAACGTCTGAGAAATAGTTAGCAAACGCGCTCGCTACCTCCTTACCAACAAATTCTTCATCTTTAGACTTAACTCGGGAAACAAAACCACCATTTGTCTTGAGACTGCCTTCGTGTTGCCAGAAAGCGCGAGGATTGACTTTAAGAGTACTTTGGATACGCCCCATGTAGCAGTCGCATGGTATAATAATATACTCCGCCTGGTACTCCATTCCCGTCTTTTCTAGGTCACCTAACTGACACGGGCCTACGTCATCATGCGACAGCGCTATATGATAATATGCGATAGCGCTATATATATTAGCGGCCATGTTGTTGTGACGTAGGCCCGTGTCACTCTGGGAATGGAAGACCATGTTTTATTAGACTATGAGCAGTCGCTAGCAGCTCTTTTACCTTTGACCTTAATGTTGCATACTTCCGGTTATCATAATAATTAAATTTAACAAATGTATTTGCTACATTTAATTTAATTTATTATAGAATAACTAACGCAAACCAAAACAAATTTAATACCAAGGATTATTGTTAGCGACGCTACGACAAGACGCGGATAATTATAAGTTAGATTAAGATCAAATTCGATTAAGACTGTATTCTCAATAAAGATTTATTTGATAGGTAGGGAAAACCGCGATTAGATTGTCAGTAGTCATAAGTATTCAAAATATCCGTTATTTAACTCGTAGGTTCGTAATAAGTTTTAGGTCACCCAGTAAGTTAGGAAAAAACATGGTTAAACCTATTTCCCAATTCCCAAGTAATCACTATAAACTTAGTAAAATAATGTAGGCTCTGTCATTGGTTAACCAAAGAAAGGCGGATCAAGACAAGGAAGTCTCATTATGAAAGGGACAGAATGACCGCTTCTCATTGGTCGGCCAAATTCGAGCTCAGCGCTCCGATACAGCGTAATTTTCACTTAGAAACATACACGTTTCATTAATTAATTCGTAACCTGTTAAAGTTACATCATAACAATATTTGTAGATATTATAGGTCGTTAGCCTAGTCACCTAGTTAGATAAGAATCATAAGGCAGTCACAGGTAGACAAAGGCCTGCGAGTCGGCAAAAGGGCCATAAACCATCCATTGTATTCATTTCGGCCGCTTTCCTATCTATTGTAAGCCAAGTCGTAAGGACTAGTGAACTTGTTATCGTTTGTTTTTATAACTAATGAACGTAGTTAACTATTTGTAATAGTTTTAAGTCAGTAATTAATCGGATGTATGTAATATGAGTCGCAGAACGATAGCGGGATAATGAAAATTCACCCGAAAATGACCGTATGACGTAAGCGACCAATCACAGGCCGATTAATTCCGCGAATTAAGACATGATTTTATCTCCCTATCGTAGGTGACTCTCTTTCTTGATTTTTCGTATAAAAGTAAGACGGAACCGCTTCGGATCGTACAGTACACCAGGAGCAGCCGAAAAGGAAAAACCAAAAGGAAGAAAACCAAAGGAAGAAAACCAAGGAAGACCTGAGGGATCCGAAGCTGTACCGCCTAATCGTTGTAGGAGTATTTTTATATTTGTACCGCGTAATAAAAGTCAGTTTTTTAAATCGTGTAGTTTATTCTTTATCGCGAGGCGGTTGAAGATATTCGTCGAGGGCTTCGCACATGGGCATCTAGTAGGCTGGGGCGACTGCGGTTTCGAGCGAGGCGCCAGTATACCAGTTACCTTCTCCAACTGCTATCGTCGGCTATATTGGGCGTTGAGAGTTCAATATTTTCTGGTCCTTCGAACCGGATCTACTGTCAGCGCACCGGGACGTCGTGCTCAAGTCTACACTTGCTGCGAAGAAACGTCACAAATGACCGATAAAATGGTCGGTACGCGTTCGCGAAAGGCTGCGTCGATGCAGAGCGACGAAGATAGGCGGCGTTACCTAGCGGAGGGCGCGGCAGCGGCTCAGAGGGCTGCCCGCGCGGACGCCGAGAGGTCAGAGGGCGCCGAGGCGGCGCGCCCCCTCCTCACCCCTGTAACGTCGTCCGACGCGCTCAGCGAGCGTCCGCGCGCGGCTAGCGCCGAGCCGTTTGGCGTAGCGGCCGCACCACAGCACTCCCTCAGGGCGGACGACTTCACGAGGCCACCGGGGTCTCCCTCGCAAGTAAATACACTGCTGTGGAGCAGAGAGCTCCGCAAGCGGTTACGACGACTTGCGAGGCCCACACCGTTACCACTGCGACGGGCGAGAACGAAACTTAAGGACGTCGCAGCTACGCAGCAGGGAGGCACTATGGAGTCGAGCACTCCGTATGCACCTGCCCCTACTCAGTCCGTGCACTCATGCGCTAGTACGGTCATCGAGGCAAGGCTATCTCAAGTGGAGCTTGAGGCGAGCGAACGTCTAGCAGAAATTCAGCGAAAAGAGTTGCGGATCGAAGCCGACTTAATAAAGAAGAGGCTAGAGGCGCAGAAATCACAGATTATAGCGGAAGGAAGCACGGGCGCAGTCTCAGATGCGGGTGACATCGAGCCACAACAGAAACGAATCCTGAAGTGGATGGACGACTCTCAGGATGACAAGACTATAACCGAGCCAGTTAAGAAGAGGTTAGCCAACGAGCCACCACCGGACTACGAGACTCCTAGACGGCCTCTGCGGGACGAGCGACATATGCGACGCCGCTCACCGAGCCGCGTGGAACGTCAACGGCGATCGGAATCGCCACCGGAGGAGCCCCGTACGCCGCACACGGCGCGTACGCAACACACGCAAGAAGGCACAGTTGCGGAGTCTATGCTGCATTTGTTCGAGAAGATGCAGATGGCGGCTCGTCCGGCACCTAAAGATATCTTCGAGCTACCTCACTTCTATGGAGATGTGAGCGAATGGCGAAGCTTTTACAATACCTACATCGAGACATCGAAGCGCTACAAGTTCACCGACTACGAGAACGTTGCAAGACTGCGTATGGCGTTACGCGGGGACGCTAAGATGTGCGTGTCACATGTCCTGTCTACAGCTACTCGTCCAGACATGGTTATACGTATTTTGAAGAAGCAGTTTGGCCGAAGCGAGGTGCTTTTGGATAAAGCAATCGAGGACCTACGAAGACTGCCACCGTTGGGGCCGAGCGCGAACGACCTCAATACGTTTGCGATCAAGATTATGAACGTCGTATCTACTATCATGGACATAGATAGAAGACACTACGCCGACAACCCGATGCTGATACGGGAAGTAACCGATCGATTATCGCCTCATCTACGAAGCAGATGGTGCGACTACGCCAACAGACATCGCGATACTGACGACCCCGAGATCCTGCAGTTGGCTGATTTTCTGATGGAAGAGAGCGAGCTAGAGATGTCATTCTGTCACGCGCGCGCACCAGCGAAGCGCGCGCAGGGACCGATGACAGCACCGTACGCGCGCGCGCCTGGCGCTAGACTGAACGCGCCCGCGCCGCGCTATCCCATCCCCACTCCAGCTCCGGCCGCAAATCGATGCAGCGGAGGGCAGAAGGCGACGTATGCGGCTCGACAAATCACAGCGAAGAGCACGTGTTTGTACTGCGGTGGCAATCACATTACTACAGATTGTCGCAAGCTGGCCGCACAGAGTATAGGCGCTAGATGGGAATGGGCAAGACTCAATCGTATATGCTTCAGATGTATGGACGCGAAACATTTGAAGTCGCAATGCAACGCGAAAGGGTGCGGCGTGACAGGCTGCCCGCACACGCATCACCGTTTGCTGCACACCGAGCCTACACAGGCGAACAACAGCAGTGGGGCTACAATAGCGGTAGCTCAGTCGACGCATCGAGCGGTCGCCTCACCGAGAGTGACGTCATCGTTTGCGGCAGCGGCCGAAACGGAGTCGCGGCCTACAGAACGAGAGGACAACGATCCGCGCGTCTACGTGTCGTCAACCCCAAACTTCAACGTGCTACTGAAGGTGCTGCCTGTAACAGTCACGGGGCCGAAGGGTACGGCTCAAATATTCGCTTTCCTCGACGACGGGTCAACGCTTTCCATGATAGATCAAGACGTCGCAGATGAAATCGGAGCAGTAGGCGAAGACGAACCTCTCTGTCTACGTGGGATAAGAAACCTGAAGCACACATCTATCACGCAAACTGTAAAGGCGCAAGTGGGACCGCTGCGAGGAGGCACCGTGCACGAGATCGTCATGAAGACCGTAGAAGGACTTGGCATACGATCGCAATCACTCAACAAGGCCGAATTGATGAAGCACAAACACTTAGAAGATTTGGGCGACGAATGCTACGTGGGTACAGGAGTACCGCAGATGCTGATTGGAGGCGATTTCTGCCACCTGAAGACTCCCATCGAGATCAGGCAGGGCGGAGAGGACGAGCCTTGCGCAATGAAGACACCCTTGGGTTGGGTATTTTTTTGGGCGAATGCCGCGCATCATTCGCACGATCGAGCAAACCGTACTTCATTGCCGCACAGAGGACGACGAATTAATCGATCAAGTTAAGAAGCATTGGTCGATCGAAGCGTTAGGAGTAACGAATAAAGAAAACGTCAGTCCGAGCGATCAGCGAGCCATCGACATTTTCAACGCTACGGTACGCAAGACTGCAGGGGGCCGGTACGAGGTCGGTCAACTGTGGGCGTCGGACAACGTGAAGCTACCACCGAGCTACGTAATGGCGCGGTCGAGGCTACACAACTTGGAGATGAAAATGCGGCGCAACAAGGACTTCGCTGAAGACTACGAAGCCCAAATTCAGAAGTTACTACAGAAAGGATACGCGGAACGTATCATGGAGCCGCCGCAGACCGACCGAACCTGGTTTTTGCCGCACTTTAATGTATTTAATTTAAATAAAGGCAAAGGAAGAGCCGTTTTTGACTGCGCGGCAAAAAGTCAAGGAAATAGTCTGAATGACTATATTTTATCGGGGCCAGACCTACTACGAAGCCTATTAGGAATTTTGCTACGATTCCGCGAATGGAATTTCGCGGTGGTCGCGGACATACAAGAAATGTTCCTGCAAATTCAAATGCGAGAAGAAGATCAACAGAGCCAACTCTTCCTGTGGCGCGGCACTAGAAGAGATATGGAGCCCCAGGTGTACAAACTAAACAGAGTTTGTTTTGGCAACGTGTCATCGCCTTTCCTCGCGCATTCGGTGCGTAATAGGAACGCGCTCGACAACCAGGACAAATATCCGGACGCGGTCTACGACATCCACAATAATCATTATATGGACGATTACGTGGCATCGTACGAGACCGAGGATGAGCTGCTACGAGTATCACAACAAGTGCGAGACTCGCACGCGGAGGGCAGTTTTCATCTACGAGGCTACGCGAGCAACAGTACGCGAATGCTGGCAAGCGTCGAGCACGAACTACACGCAGCGCAAGGACCGACGCATCTGGGCGAAGGTCAACCCACAGTTCTAGGCATGACGTGGGACCCTAGGACGGACACTCTGGGCTACAACACGAAAATGCTGCGAGTTCCCGAGGCTGTGAAGACGCAAGAACGGCCGCCGACAAAAAGGGAACTTCTCAGCGCGATAATGTCCATATACGACCCCATGGGACTTATCGCTCACTACGTCATCAGCGCTAAAATGATATTTCAACGAGTTTGGACAAAAGGCACTACGTGGGACGCACCGCTACCAGATAAAGAAGCTGAAGACTTTTTTCAGTGGCAGAACGCACTGAAACACGTAGCGGCGCTACGCATACCTAGAAGGTATGAGTCACCGGGCGGAGCTACGAGATACACGTTACACGTTTTTACCGACGCGTCAACTGAAGCCTATTGCGCCGTGGCGTATTGGCGTATCGAGAACAAAGAAGATGTACGAGTCAGCCTAGCAGCGGGCAAAAGCAGAGTTTGCCCCCTGAAAGTATTGTCAGTACCACGACTAGAGCTTACAGCCGCAGTAATCGGAGTTCGATTGGCCGAGACGATTAAAAAGGAGCAACGATACAACGTCAAGAAAATTATCTACTGGACGGACTCTCGAGTATTGCTAGGATGGATCAAAGACGACGCAAGAAACTACAAGCCGTTCGTGTCACACCGTTTGGCTGAAATAGCTGAAAAATCGGACCGGCGGGCGTGGATGTACGTGCCAACCGACGTGAACCCCGCAGACCACGCTACGAGAGGGAAGCCGGCGAGGAAAATCACCGCTCACGACGAATGGTACAAAGGACCGTCATTTCTTCACCGACCAGAAGTGGAGTGGCCGAGTCAAGAAATAGGCAGACCGACTGAAGACCTTCCTGAAAGGAAAAGCGGAGTCACAGTAGAGACTACGTTATCTACTACTACGTCAAAGTCAGATCCGTCGAGCGTGCTACCTGACATACGACGCTTCAGTAATTACGATAGGCTAATGAATTCGACGGCCTACGTTCTACTTTTCATAGATAAGATGAAAAATAAGAACAAGACGCTGCAGCTGCAAGTGAACCACATAAAGCGAGCCGAGCATATGTGGCTACAGAATAGCCAACGAAGAAGTTTCCCGGACGAGCTGCGCACTCTAAGCGCAGGACGCGATTTGGACAAGAAATCGCGAATATACAATCTAGCACCCGAGCTGTGCGACGACGGCGTGCTGCGAATGAAGACGAGGTTAGGAAACGCTCCAGTGTTGTACACATCGGTACGACCCGTAATATTAGACGGCAAGGACTCATTTACCAGACTAATGGTCCAACGCGCACACAGGCGAATGGCGCACATTCATAACGAGGCAGTGGTAAATCAGCTACGACAACATTACTGGATATTACAACTGCGACCTACTGTGAAAGCTGTAGCGCGAGACTGCGCGCTGTGTAAGCTACGTCGAGCTTCACCGCGAGCGCAGCCCCTTGGCGATCTACCACCCGAGCGGCTACAGGCTTACCAGAGGCCATTCACCTACACCGCGCAAGACTACCTCGGGCCTATGTACGTGACCATAGGACGACGACGAGAGAAACGCTGGGTGTGTCTGTACACATGCCTAGTAACTCGGGCTATTCACCTCGAAACTGTACATAGCCTGTCTACGGATAGCGCTCTACTGGCGCTAAGGCGCTTCGCCGCACGAAGAGGATGGCCGAGCGTTATGTATAGCGATAACGCAACCTGCTTCAAGGCGGCATCGAACGAGCTGCGCGAGGCCTACAGGCAATGGCTTCCGCAATTGCAACACTACGGCGTGCAGCGACGAATGGATTGGAAATTCATTCCCCCCGGCAACCCATCTGCAGGCGGAGCTTGGGAGCGAATGGTACGCACCGTGAAGACAGCGATGCTCTATACCTTCAACACTAGAGCACCGAAAACCGAAGTGTTCGAGACTCTACTGGCAGAGATCGAGAATATCGTTAACAGAAGGCCGTTAACACACGTGAACGTCGACCCAGAGAGCGAAGAAAGTCTCACACCTGCGCACTTTCTTCTACTTCATAACGCTAACTTACCTATGATTGGCGCTTACGAGGAAAACGACAAGCGACAATGGAGGGCTGCCCAGGCGCTAGTAGACCACTTCTGGCGGCGCTGGACCAAGGAGTACTTTCCACTGCTGGCACCACGCAAATCATCCGACGACGGAGGGCGACAGATCCAGCCGGGAGATGTTGTCATCATTTCTGAACCCAACGGACCACGCAGCGTGTGGCCTAAAGGAGTCGTCGAGACCGTCTATCATGGACCCGACGGGAGGGTTCGCTCCGCAGACGTCAGAACGAGGCACGGGACGCTACGCAGGCCGAGCTGCAAGCTGGCGGTCATCGCGTCGCAACCCATGCACCAGGAGTCTTCGACTGCGGGGACAAAATGTTAGCGACGCTACGACAAGACGCGGATAATTATAAGTTAGATTAAGATCAAATTCGATTAAGACTGTATTCTCAATAAAGATTTATTTGATAGGTAGGGAAAACCGCGATTAGATTGTCAGTAGTCATAAGTATTCAAAATATCCGTTATTTAACTCGTAGGTTCGTAATAAGTTTTAGGTCACCCAGTAAGTTAGGAAAAAACATGGTTAAACCTATTTCCCAATTCCCAAGTAATCACTATAAACTTAGTAAAATAATGTAGGCTCTGTCATTGGTTAACCAAAGAAAGGCGGATCAAGACAAGGAAGTCTCATTATGAAAGGGACAGAATGACCGCTTCTCATTGGTCGGCCAAATTCGAGCTCAGCGCTCCGATACAGCGTAATTTTCACTTAGAAACATACACGTTTCATTAATTAATTCGTAACCTGTTAAAGTTACATCATAACAATATTTGTAGATATTATAGGTCGTTAGCCTAGTCACCTAGTTAGATAAGAATCATAAGGCAGTCACAGGTAGACAAAGGCCTGCGAGTCGGCAAAAGGGCCATAAACCATCCATTGTATTCATTTCGGCCGCTTTCCTATCTATTGTAAGCCAAGTCGTAAGGACTAGTGAACTTGTTATCGTTTGTTTTTATAACTAATGAACGTAGTTAACTATTTGTAATAGTTTTAAGTCAGTAATTAATCGGATGTATGTAATATGAGTCGCAGAACGATAGCGGGATAATGAAAATTCACCCGAAAATGACCGTATGACGTAAGCGACCAATCACAGGCCGATTAATTCCGCGAATTAAGACATGATTTTATCTCCCTATCGTAGGTGACTCTCTTTCTTGATTTTTCGTATAAAAGTAAGACGGAACCGCTTCGGATCGTACAGTACACCAGGAGCAGCCGAAAAGGAAAAACCAAAAGGAAGAAAACCAAAGGAAGAAAACCAAGGAAGACCTGAGGGATCCGAAGCTGTACCGCCTAATCGTTGTAGGAGTATTTTTATATTTGTACCGCGTAATAAAAGTCAGTTTTTTAAATCGTGTAGTTTATTCTTTATCGCGAGGCGGTTGAAGATATTCGTCGAGGGCTTCGCACATGGGCATCTAGTAGGCTGGGGCGACTGCGGTTTCGAGCGAGGCGCCAGTAGACCAGTTACCTTCTCCAACTGCTATCGTCGGCTATATTGGGCGTTGAGAGTTCAATAATTATTATTATAAAATACTTTATTTACATTACTTACGTTCAGACAGTTATGGTCAAGAAATATACATCGAGGTTAGTTGTGTTATTGAACAGCAGGTCTAACTTATTATTTCGATATATTACCTTAGCAAAAGTGAACCAATTCGTGAAAATGTAAGTGTGATCTTTGTTTTTATACTACGTATCTCAATGTCAAAACTGATGGTAGACGTACTGTACATACATATATATGTGTTAACATTATGTTATATTTCCTTAGGCACGTATAAATCTTAGTCTGCCTCGAACGATAATGTTGGTCATTATTCAGACCTGGTTGGTCTGCCAACTACAGACGTTGAGCAAAACTAATGATATATTTGTACAGCCATTAGTGAACATACCTTATGTCGCTGCTAAATGATGATAGTATAGAATTGATGATAATTACACCTAACAATACATACCTGCTGAAGTAGAATTTTACACTAAGTACTTACGTAGGTGGTATTGTACATAGTCTAATAAAACATGGTCTTCCATTCCCAGAGTGACACGGGGCTACGTCACAACAACATGGCCGCTATATATAGCGCTATCGCATATTATCATATAGCGCTGTCGCATGATGACGTAAGCCCGTGTCAGTTAGGTGACCTAGAAAAGACGGGAATGGAGTACCAGGCGGAGTATATTATTATACCATGGTATTGTACAAATCGATACGATTTCGCGAATGGCCCTGTCTCGCAGTCCTTAAGACTTCGCTCAATAAGTGATGGTGCTATACAGCGAGGAAATACGGCCAGACTTCTGGGCACCCTGCCCGTTGACGGCGATTTAGGCCAAATTTTTTACCTATAGGTTAAGTATTTAGTAGTAAGTTTCATTATGTTTGTTTTTGTTTATTTCATTTAGTTTTAGTAAATACATTGTACAAATATATTAAAAGGCTTATGCCATTGAATGGTTTAAAACGTCTACATTGGCTGCATAAATGGCTGTTCAAACCCGGATTTACCAGATACTTACACTTCTTTTTACGAATTACCGATATTTCGACACAGTTTCACCACAGAGTAAAGGTGACAGTCCATTTCCAACGACAGCTGCACTACCGTTCATTTTACTATTGAAATTGACAATAACACCGACGCGTTCAGTACTAGTAGTGCAGCTGCGGTCAGAAATGGAATGTTACCATAAATGACTCTGACATGCTGCGAGTTTGTGGTCTACCTGCACACCTTGAGGCCAATTCTTACTTACATTTTGGCATCAAAATGATATCTATATTATGTCTTTTTGTTATCATTCCTCCGTGCGTCTCGCTCGCGTCAGTAGTAGGACAAATACGAGCGAAATACACTCGCGAATAATAACTACGATTAAATAGCCTTATATCATTCTAATGTACAATGTACTTTCGAATTGGCCTCCGATCTACCCTCTTTCAGCCGGCTAGCACATGATATCGCGATAGTATCTCGCGGCGAGATAGACTACCCGTCTTATTCTAACTATATATGTTACTAAAAGAGGGACGGGCAGTCTATCTCGCCGCGAGATACTGTCACGCCAATCATGTGCTTGGCCTACAGATGCGAGCACCAAGATAGATCTGAAAGAAATTATATACCTAAGGATGGTATTCCAACTATCCAATTTCTTTGTCCAAAGTCATTGCGTCTCATTAAGCAAAATGTGAGACGCATTACACATTGGACAAAGAAATTGGATAGTTGGAATACCATCCTTAGTAACTCCGATTCATGGTAACTGAATGCTTAACACATTCAGGGCCAAGAACTCGACTGGACTGTCGGGTACACTGTTCGTAGCGACTAAGCGCTCTATACGGCGTCACCCTGGCTACGCGCTACGAACGTAACCCGTTGCATTTAGTGGCAATGAATGTGTTAAATTGCTCATATATCTCCAGGTATACAGAGCAGTGAGCTGCTACTACATCGTGGAATCCCGGACGGTGTACCCCAACTTCTGGCGTGTGATCAACCTCATCCACATCCTGCTGATCCTGGCTCACTGGTTCGGCTGCTTCTACTTTCTGCTGTCTGAGGCTGAGGGCTTCCAGGTATGTGCCATAAGCCCGATTTAGACGATGCGAGAACTCGCATGCGAGTTTCATACCATTGCGGGTTTTGATTGGTCGCGTAGAATTGGACGTAATTCACAGTCCGCAATGTAACTTAAAACGCATGCGAGTTCGAGCGCCGTCTAAATTAGCCCTTAATCGTCGATCCAATACAGTTTTAATAACAAAACTTCCGTGAGACACATACATATTAAATATATTAAGAACGGGTCACTCACGTATCTTAAGTCGAAAAACGCTCGAATTGTTTCATGTACGGAGTTCTTAATATATTTAATAAATCCAATACAGTGTTTTAGTCTTTAATGTCCAGAACGGTTCGGAACCAAAATAAATATAATTTTAAGGACCACTTGCACTATTCACTAACCCGGGGTTAACCGGTTAAATCTGGAGTTACCATGGTTACCAGTACAATTTGACACTGGGTTAACGGCTTAACCGGTTAACCCCGGGTTAGTGGGATGGTTCAAGTGGCGCTAATAGGGAGTATTACTGCAATGTTCTGCCGCCAGAGTGCAGCACTAATTTGTTTAGTAAACCATAGAGTAACTTATACATACTAGGCCTTAAACAGTTTTTTGACAAGTTTTCACTTTGTTCACTATGACATTGATGCACCAAGGCGGTTTGTTTACAGGTGGCCTACCGCGAAACGCGAAAATCGAAATTTCTTTATCTGCCTCTCTATCGATAGAATAACCAAGAGTGATAGAGAGGCAGACACCGAACTTTCGGTTGTCGTGTTTCACAGTAGGCCATGTGAGTGACGTAGTGAGGCATGATGTGTCATTCATTGATGATGTCAATGAGGTTTGTTTACTGTATGTGCTAATGCCACCTACGCAGAGCTTTGCCTAATATTCCCTATTGAATTGAACTAACACTTAAATTTGATTCTCACGACTTTAGTTTCATTTTAACGACAGTTTAATGGCAATGGCTTCCACGCAAAGTCGTTAACAGAGGTCGTCGTTTGATCCGCACTGAAAGGGGCACGTGTAGGTGAGAGTAAAACAGGCCGATTCGAACGAACACTGACATCAGAATGATGTCCTTTAAGAGGCCGCGTAAAGCCAGGAAATTAGAAAGAAATAAAAAATATGGAGCTGTGCGAAACTTGCGATGGAAAATTTGACGATTGCGGGGGATTTAGCGTTTTAACTCATACTCGTTACTCCAAAAATACATCTGATTGAAATTTCGCTAGTCAAAACCCTCGGCTATATCACTGGCAATTTTAAACTAAAAGTATACTGCTATGGTATGAAGGGTAACGATATTCAATTTAAATTAAATTAAATATAGTCATGTTCTCGTGATTTTTTTCTATCGAGCCTACTTTAATACTGGCTGTACACGCTCGGCGAGAGCCTCTCTTTATGTTTCACATCTTTTGGGTTCCATAGGACTGGTTCCATTTGGTAAAGTTCTAAAAACTGCAATTCAGTCTTGTTGGACCACATTTTAACGGCTGATCAAACGCGTCTTTACAGAAACACACCGGGGAATTATTGATGATAATATTTAATATACGTGTGGTGGTAATTTGCATTTCTGACGTCTACCCCCAATTTGTTCATAGATTTTTGTCGGGTAGTTACACAAATCTCTGTTTTAACAATGAGTGTGTACAAGCTCTGCCTCGCTGCCCTCGCGGGAGCAGCGAGACCCTTTGACTCGGCCGCAAAAAACCGACCGCAATCGGGGAACGGCGAGACGAGACAAGGAAGACCGAGACAAGACGAGAGCAGTCTGTACACACTCGCTCTCGGCCTGTCTCGGGGTGTCTCGCCGAGAGTGTACAGCCGGCATAACCTTTTAAGGTTTTGCTTGGTTTAGAGTCTGCCCTCACAAGTGTCTATTGTTTACGAGTTTTTTGTTTAATCTTGTTGAAATCATGTAAAAATTCAATATAAAAAGGACAATTAGCCCCCTCTTCAGTTATCCTGCATTTCGCTTGTACTTGTCCATACATGTATTGGCACGAGCGAGACGCACGATAACTAAATGACATTATTCTGATAACATTCTGATGTCAGTGTACGTTCGAATTGACCTAAAAGTAAGTGTCAAACGCGATCGAAGTCAATTGACATTAATATTTTATGAGTTGGGACCCTCAAGCCTTCCGGGACCCAAAGTAATATAATTTGGTGGAACCTTGTCCATGGATATCAAATATTACATGATATCGTGATATTACTGCTTTACTAAAAATAAAATATGTGCACTGGGACATGTTACCTCTTTTTTAACTGATTTCCGCCAGGTAATAAAGTAGAAACATTACGGTAATGACAATATTATAATTCATTTTGATATAATTCAATATTCAAATCATATTCATCAATCATAATTCAAATGAATTATAATATGAATGAAATTAATTAAAATTATAATATGAATTATAATTCATTTTGATAATAAATGAATTATAATGAATGTAAATAAAATAAAATAAAGGTTTATTTTAATGCCGTAATATATGCCACTCACCTACTTATATTATTATTCTGTTGTCAATTAAAAATATTAATTATACAATTTTTACCTTTTAATTACATATTTATGAAAACAAGGATAGGTATCATTTTGTATGTCAAATCACACGGTGGCTAAAACATAACTGCGTTCCCGTTGGCTGCAAAGTTTTGGGATTATACTGAGCAACTTTTACTATGGGACCAACCCCCTATATCGGCAAAAATAATATTTACCCTCCCATAGAAAATGGACCAGCCAAAATACATATACAGGGTGGAAAAATCGAGTGCCACATGGATGGCAACTACCTTAAATATTGTAAATAGCACATTTTGTGTAAAGGAGACTTTCCTTTGTTTTTAAAAACAATAAATTCTGCATTTAAGGATTTATGAAAAATCGCTTGCCTCAGTCGGGACTCGAACCGGTCAAATGTGACAAAAAACAAATTTAAAAGGTAATTGTTAGTTTTCATGGCCTTCCGTTATTCTGATTGTATTTGTTATTTAGAGAAAAATGAACCTTATCAGTAACCCTTTCAATCTGCATCATAAAATACGGCACGTTATTTTTTGTCACATTTGACCGGTTCGAGTCCCGACTGAGGCAAGCGATTTTTCCTAAATCCTTAAATGCAGAATTTATTGTTTTTAAAAACAAAGGAAAGTCTCCTTTACACAAAATGTGCTATTTACAATATTTGAGGTAGTTGCCATCCATGTGGCACTCTATTTTTCCACACTGTATGAAACACCCAAATTTGTTTTTCGCGATTTCGGTATAGGTGTGTACCTGCTTTATATGTATAATTAAAATAAGTACCTACAATTACCTTATATAAGGTGCTAACAAATTAGTCACGGATATTTTTACAGCTGATAGTACTCGGTTCTCGGAGTACATTTAAGTATGAAACATCAGTGGTTTTGTTATGTTTTTTTTGGAGAAAACTAGGAAACAAATTTGCTACGTTAAAACACCCTGTTAATAAAATAATTAAATGAGACCTCTTTAGACATTCTAGAACCTTTTTAAACTTGACGTGACGTGACATGGCAGACAGTGTTAAACATCTTGACAAGTACATAACCTATTATTTTAAAAATTAATTATAATTTTTTTTTGTTCGGTAAATGAAAACAAAAAAATGATATACAAAGGTTCCTTAATTACAGTTAAAAGTTAATTGTTTTAATGTAATGTATTATCTCTTAAAATATCCGTGACTAATTTGTTAGCACCTTATATAGGTCCAATTAGAGGAAAATATAATTATTTTATGAACTTTAATATTTTGTACTATTTTATATTAAATATTTAGCTTTGGTCATTTGTATTTAGTGTATGACATCTATTTCAATTTATGATTGTTTTTATGTTCTCTATCTATCTTATATTTATACTAGGTACTTATTTAGTACCTACTTAGATTTCTTATCTTAATCTTGTAATATGATTTCATGACCTCTGTGAAACAATATAATTAACTTATCTATAGAGTTCCGATCGTTGACGACAGCTATGGGAATACAAGATCGAAGGTAGACGCTTGTGTGCCGATGATTGGAGCCCGACCCATTTTCCCGCAAGATTGATAATCTTGATGTACATAAGATGAAGCAATAGTCGATTATGGAACATAGATTAGTCTACCTATTTTGGGTTATTTGATTTATATGTTACCGTAAAACCAGTTTTTTATTAAAAACGCGTTTTCCCTATTTAAAACGAGTTCTCCGTATCGTCTTACCTCCTTATTCATAAAACTTTACGGGTCTGATTTGGTTAAATTATGTTTTAATATCCCTTTCTGACAAATACATAGGTACCTAAGTTGTAACGCGTTTATGAGTAGGGGGTTAGTGAAATACCCTTTTTTGACTAGTTAAGATTAGTTTTAACTGGCATTTTTCAGTGAAACCTAGTGCAAAGTGCCTTGGTGAAAACTAGTTCTGCTGAAGGCAATTGCTGGACGTATAATATAATTATAATTTAACAAAGGGCTTAATTTATTATGTACTAAGCGCAGACGTCTGCTAGCGGAGTTATAAATTTCAAATTAAATAAAAATCTGAAAAATGCATCGGCGCGAGCGAAGATCGACCTTGTTGACCTTTCATCAAGGCCTACATACATAAAATACATGTTAAACTTTTCACTGATTCCTGTTATGGTACACGAAGGCTCTAAAACTCTAAATGAAATCGACGAGTTCTTAAAGAAAAATGCAGTCATATTATAGTATTTTATGCAACCGTTGTTTAAGAGGGGTCAAAAAAGTCGAGTGGCGTAACAATTTGAGGCGAAGCCGAAAATTGTTAATAAAGACGCCACGAGTATTTTTTGACTGAGTTAAACAACATTGCATATAATACTTTTTCTATGACCAAGCACTTTGAAATAAAATTGAAAATTTAACAAATATTTTTATTCAAGATAGAGCCGAGCGTTTTTTTCCGTAAGTGTTTTTAAAAACAGTTTGTTGTGCTGTAACGAAATAACAGTTTGTGGTAGGAACGACTAACTGTTTTTATAAAAACGATGACAAAGAGGTGGCGACGTACGATAACATAGTCGCGCATAACGGACGCAACTATCGCAAAGCAAAACGCAGCTCTAAAAACTGTTTTTCGATGAGCAGGGACAGATATAGATCATCGGCTAAAGAAAGAGCGAGATAGAGATAAAAACGAAACGAAACGGATTTTTGTTCAGGTAGACGCTAGGCGCGCTTTTTACCAGGCCATTATATTCAAAAACTTCAATGTTCGTTAGACAAATAAGTGCTCTTTTTTCTAAGCATTAGGGTTTAAATTAAGGAATCTTTTAATGCGTAAAATTAAAGCAAGTAGCGAAAGTAGCGTCAGTTGAACAACATTAAAAATGATTCACGACGCTTAACGAACACTCGCTAGCATTACGAATTGAGGGGCCATTTTATGTGTGACCTATCGATTTATCTTTATAAAGTACTGAAGTTAGGGGTCAAGTTATAATAGACATTTGTGAGACGATGCAAATTAGGTTTTTTTGAAATGTGTATTGCGTATTGTACGTTTTATTACTTCAATGCGATTTCGTTTCGTTTCGTTCGACACACACAGGCAATACAGTTATTTTAGAAACTGTTTTTAAAAACAGTTACTTGATTTAAAAAAACTGTTACGTTTCGTTTCACGGAAAACTCGAAACGACCCAGCTCTAATTCAAGAAGTAGCAAAAATGGAGGGTACGGGCGGAAAAATAATGAATGATTGAATGAAATTAAAAAAAACATGTCTATAGTTCACTTATTTGTCAGAGATGACATTTAAAATAAGGTTGGCAACACTGTATTTCATTCAATATTTTTTAAGTGGTCATTACACGAAGTATCATAAAATCGCCAAAAAGATACTGCGTGTATGCGCAATTTCTTTTTTGGGGAATAGACTAAAGACTTGTCTTGACAATACCTTATGGTAGGGTTTTAAAGGTGTGTGCACGACCCTTTAAATGACAAATAAAAGTACGGGAGTAGAAAAAATATATTAAGAACGGGTCACTCACGTATTTTATATTTAATATGTCTGTGTCTCACGGAAGTTTTGTTATTAAAAATACAGTCGGCGATAAAAGTTTGTATCGAGTTTATTTTTTAAGCTTATTTATTTATTATCAATTATTCCTTACAGTGTACAGGGGCCTTACCATGATGTCCTTATTGCGATTCTGTTTAGGACCTAGACTGAATTGCTAAATGACGGAGCTATATAAGTCGCATAACTCCGTCCCTTAGCAATTCAGTTTAGGTCCTAAACAGAATCGCAATAAGGACATCATAGTAAGGCCCCAGTACCTACATTTTAACGAAACTTATCATCGTTTTTCATTTGTTTCTATCTATATGTCGGCGGCAGATCGTAAAATCGGGCATATTGAGATATTCCTAGGCATATCATGAAACGCCGCCATTTCATGATCTGACTAGCGACTACCAACGATATCGTTCAAACCTCAACATTTGACGATTTGCCTGGCGACGTTTAGGCATATCATATAAGTAGGGTGTGATATTCCTAGATTTCCTAGGCAGATCATGAAACGCCGCCATTTCATGATATGCCTAGAAATATCTCGATATGCCCTATTTTACGATCTGCCGCCGACATATATAAAGTTACAATCAGTGTAAAGGAGTGTTTGGATTGGCTGCCGATCTAAATTTGGATTCCAATATTGATGGTAATCAGCTGTGAGTAATGCCCGACGTGGTTAGGTTTGGGGCTGCGGAAAGCGGTACGAACGAGGAAAAGCTATATTTGTTGGCTTTGGAAACCCTTGTCAATTCATTTTATTATCTACTTTTAAATTATAAAGGATTATTTAGTTTTTACAATTAACAAAGTAGATGGCAGTTGAATTAATTTATGAGATAGAAATACAAATACTTATTCGTAAACACAAACGAAACAATACATGTTGCTGGAGACTTCGAACGCTGATAACAAGGAACAAGCCAAAATAAATTAAACATAAAATAAACAGAAATAAATTACATAATATAATCTGGTTTCTTTTCTTGCCAATTTTGGCAGTTGTGTCAAATAATCAACTGAAAACTTAACAAATTTAAACGGAGCGTTTCAATATAACTACAGTTAAGTAATTCCAGTTTAAATGCATTTGAAACGACAGCTTAGCATTTAAATACTGGTCATTAAATGCTATCTCTAGCAGGCCTATTCGGATTTTACAATTTGATATGGTTTCTTATTTTGGTACGACCTTAAGTTGTGTCTACGAGATGCCATATGAGACTCTTGATTGCATTTCATGATTACCAATCAGTGTGAGCCGCTTACGTTACTCTGATTGGTGCTGGCTGATGATGACTCTAGAGCGTATCAAAATGGGCCTGAATATGTCCTCAACCCTTTACCAGGCCCCTGAGAACTAGCGTGTCTTCATACGTACCGTATATACTGTTACAACCGTATTGAACTCCTTGTAAAAAATATATTTACGAAAGTCAGGGATGTTCCTTTAAACCAGAAATAAAAATGTGGGTTACGGTTATCCCATCGCCTGTCTAAGTAATTAACTGTCATACTCGATTTTGTCTTATTATATTATTGATCAGGCGAAGGGATATATTCCTCCCACATCTTATATCGGTTATCATAGTCAAGGTTTAACTCCAAATCTACTACGAAACATTATATCAATCACTGAATCGCTCTAGCTTGAACACAAAAACAGTTTTATTACTTACGTGAGTTTTTATGACATGACAAGACAATTTACCGGGCCATGGGAAGAATAGCTCCCGCACAGTTAAACTCTAATAAGGCCATGGGATAATGTCAACCCACATCCTAATTCTGGTCATACACAATAATACATGAATATTTAGCAATGTTTACGATTACATTACCTTTTCAACACTCAAAATCTACAAATTATCAAAAAATTGTTCGACCTATGTACTTCTGTTTCATAGAAATTAAGGAAAGTATTCGAATTTCTCCGTAGTTTACTGAAATTAGAGTTCAAGTGAATTTAAACGGCTGCCAAAGATATATTACGCGATTTAGAAGCGTGTTGTGAATGAAGATCACAAAATACTATTTTCAAGGATTGACAAAATATTTTGTAGGAGGTTTGGAGTTAAAACCTGACTACGGTAACCGATATAATATGTGGGAGGAATATATCCCTTCGCCTGGTAAAGGGTTAAACTACTTTCAACCAACAAAGAGGTAGGGCAGAGCGAAATGTCATCTCGATCGAATCTGGAGGAGCCCAACTGGGGATCTACCTCCACCATACAGAAGACCACAGCCAGCTTGTTCTGGTTCCTGATCCTGAATCCAAAGGTTTCCAGTGCTCCCAATGATGAATTCTTATTAGCTTGTAGGGTCGGCAACGCGCGTGTAACTTCACTAGAGTTGCAAGCGCCCATAGGTGTGTAGGAAGGTAGAGAGAGGGCAATAGAGAGTACTCTCTCCAGGCGGGTGTTATGTCTAGGGACCGAAGTCCACTGAGATTTGGTCGGAAGTTTATATAGCAACTGACATTTGGAACTCTGTAAGCGCGATGTAAGTTAGACCAAATTGCGTTCCAGCTCCCTAACGCCATCTGTTAGATTATTGTGGGACGACGTTGGCAGTGATAGCGAGAGGAGAGGTGGCTGCTTAACATCATTCGATCTGCACGCTTGTTTATCGCCGTGGTAAAAAATAGTTGAAAACCATATCATATTGTTCAAACAGAATCAGCTAGTAGTGGGTAATCAGCAATATAATAGACGCTCACAGCCAAGTAATTAACCCGCGTTTAATGATGAGCTTTTATGATGGAGTTCAAGAACGGATTTCATTTAACTACAGGGCAGTTCATAGGAGCTGAGAAGGGGTTGTGTTTATGTTATCATTTGGAAGCGATGCTGGTAGCTGAGCGGTAGGCGTGTCGGTTGAAATCATGACTCGTACTAATGAGCTTTTAGGCACTTATTTTACTTCATCAGAGCCTTACTCTAAAATAAGGGACCTAAATTGGGATAGCTTCGAAAGCGGGATTATTTCCAAATGGCAAAGAAGGTGGTGGTACTAGTGCTCGACATGCTAATGCCCTATAGATGACACCCCGCTATCACCTCTATTGACAATGACTTAAGTTTCAAGATGACATGTACTGGGACCGCGTCGAGCACCAGTACCACCACCTTATCTATAAATCCAGAAGCACTTCATACTTTAGCAACACTCACGCTATCGTAACGCTTACCGAGGCATATTGTTTACTGTTGCTGTTGCTTCTAGTTTAGTAGATATTTGCCATTTCGATGTTACCCCAATGCACCTTACATTAAATTGTATTGCATAGGACCCATCACTTTTAAACAAGCTTATTTTACATAAATTTTTGTAAATTACAAAATATATCAGGACGCTGCTGTACTTAGTTGTTCCCAATGCATCTAAAACGACATCAAAAATCTAAATGCAGTATTAATTTCCCGCCACGTCTAGATCGTGGCTTACTTGATCGTAGTGGGTACTTTGGCCAGCAACGTAATTGGTGCTCACTGCCAAGTTAATTAACCCGCTTTGAAAACGGTTTTTCTTGAACTACGTTTTTTTATTACGTCAGTGGCAAACAAGCAAACGGGCCACCTGATGATAAGCTGTCACCGTAGCCTGTGGACGCCTGCTACTATATCATATAATATCGAATAAGAATATAGTAGACATTTTTTATTTAATTGCCACTCCCGTTTTTGCGAGATTCAGTCTGCCATCTGTACTCGACGCTCGAAACTCTTCTTAATAGGGTACTAAATTGTACGTCAATTTTAACTGTGGATTTATTTTATTTGGACAATACTCTTTTATTTAGTAATACCGTAACATCATTTAGTATGGCATGTCAATCCTTATTGTAACCATAAGTTATACTTATTTTTGATATACAGGATGCAAATACATATATGGAATTTTCTTCATGAGAAAAATTAATCTGTATCTAGCGAATTGTGATTGACTTGTGTTTACTAACAATAATAATTTTGTTTACGAAACCCTAGGTACTTATATTTATTGTCAATATTAGGAATCATGCAGAGTTGGTAAACAACGACTAAATTAGGATGAATATTTACTCGTATTTGATATGTCTCTTAAGCAATAAAATAAAATAATATACTTAAACAAACAAGTAACTTACAGAGACTAATATATCATACAACCCTCCTTTAGACACGCAATTCACACAAAATCATGATTAATTTCTTCCTGACACATTACACGGAGCTTACGATTTATCTCGGAAACTATACCGACTATCTACCTCGTATTGTATAGAGGAAGCATTTCGCAGCTGTCAAGAGTTACTCTCGTAACTCTTATGATAAGTAATCTGTAACACTAGTCGTGTTTAATCGACGATATAAATCGTAGGCTCCAATGGATAGACGTTACGTGACAATTTATTGTACTATCGAGATATCTTTCTGGAAATGTACGGTTTATTAAGTGTTTCATTTTCCATGTATTAGATCTGAAATCATCGTGACACGGTACTTACAATAAAGTCCAATAACATTTAACTATTTTCTTTCACCTTGTCGGGTTCAAAAATGACAATTAAATGTCAATGGCAGTTCTACTTATTGAAAATAGATCACGTTTGAAGTCCCGTATTGTGGTCGTTAAATCGCCTCAGCCTAGTAAAACGAGAAGTGTCAAATTAGTTTGGATGAAAAGTACCTGTACTGGACGGCTATGATGGTTTTGTCACCATATCATTATTCATTTAATGCTTGATATGACGACTATCTGATAAATGATATAATTCGGTAAAAAGTCGCGAGGATAACGTATAAGTGGCTAATGATAGCGTGATATGTTTTGAGGTTTATAAAAATCAATTTTAAACTCGATGACTTAAGGTGTATTTTAAAGAAAAGATGGTTAAATCACATTCTACCACTTATCACATATGTCATTGAGAGTTAAAACTTATCCATGATTTGAGCTTTTGAAAAATCAATTCTAAACAAGTTTACTTAAAGCGTATTTTAATTAATAGTTCGCGAGGATAACGTATATGTGACTAATGATAACGTGACATGTTTTGAGGTTTTCAAAAATCATATTTATACTCGACGACTTAAGGTGTATTTTAAAGAAAAGATGGTTAAACCACATTCTACCACTTATCTATCTATCTAGATATGTCATTGACAGTTAAATTTATCTATAATTTGAGCTTTTGAAAAATCAATTCTAAACAAGTTTACTTAAAAGCGTATTTTAATGAATAGTTGGCTAAATGACATGCTATCACTACTTATGCACATGTGGCATTGATAGTTAAAAGTTATCCATGGTTTAAAATTTTGAAATATAGATTCTAATTGAGTTTATATAAGGTTTTTTTTAAAGTGAATCTTTTATTCCATCGCCTCAAATTTAACCGTCTTTATCATGTCGCAAAATCTACTTTATTTCTAGTACTTAGAGTTCATAGTCTTTGCAATAAGCTACATTATCGGACTAAAGTAGACTCGGCTATAATACTTAATTCACGATTGCTGATATTTGCTTGTAATGTCATACAAAATTTTAAGGACAGTAGTCGACCTTATAACCTAAAATACGGTGATCTGACAAAATCAAATAAATAATTCTGCCGTGCTTATTAAGAGCAGTAACTCATTTTGAAATCTCTTTCAATTGTAGAACATATTGTACAAGTACAAAGTATCCAATTGAATGACACTTCAAAATGAGTTAGAGTCGGACCAAGAAAAGTCTGCAGCGGATTTGATAGCCCACGCAGTGCAAGTGTTATTTATACGTCATAATTTCATAGAAGTTTGACGTTTAAAATAACACTTGCACTGCGTGGGCTATCAAATCCGCTGCAGACTTTTCTTGGTCTGACTCTACTGCTCTTGTTATAAGCACGGCAGAATTGTACAATCACCCACACTGTTAACTGCACATCGGTGGACTGTATGCCTTTTGAAATAAGGTCCACCGATGTACCTACAGTTAGGAATGTTGCAGTTTAGAAAAAGAAATCGTTTACTTGAAAATAAAACATAACCTATTCGCTGGGTGCGATATGACAGCGGACTTTGAAATGTCAAATGGCTGGCTGTCATTACGAAGAGAGCAAATAATTTCAATTAAATATTGTAATTTACATATATTCTATTCGAACATGTAAATCTTCATTTCCCCTCTAAAATGGCACAAATGGCACAATCAATAAATTTCAGGTAGTACACACACACGGACTTTCTCATGGCTGACTTTACGAGAAGTAAAGAAATAAAAATCGAATAACGCATTTCATATAGGTAACTAATATCTGGGAGACCGAGCTATGCTCGGAAAACATATAAAAACCTAGCTAGATCAATTTTTCGCCCCCGAAAACCCCCATATAGCAAATTTCATCGAAATCGTTTGAGCCGTTTCCGAGATCCCCGAAATATATATACCTACATATAAATAAATAAATATCCAAGAATTGCTCGTTTAAAGGTATTAGATATGACTGTAGTGTCGTTAATAATGCAGACTTTTCGTGTTTTTCCAAAAGGATAATAATAAGTTTTGGCTTAACATGTGCAAGATGTACCTAAAAGAAATCAAATGTGAAGATCATAAGAGCCACACCATTGAAGCTCGTGTACCTAATTCGTCAAACTTCAGTGACAAACATCCTTGAATGTAAGCTGTTTTTTTTCTGTTTTTGCGATCTTTGACGTAGTACATACATAATATTATGATCCATTAATGTAATAATGTAATAGAAAATAAAGAAATAATTTATTTTTTACAGATTGATTCTAGTCGTTATGTTACGAGTCGAAAATGTGATTGTGTGTACGTTAGCAGTAAACATATCGCGGCTCTGATATACTACATCAACTACTAAGAAAACTTCCCAAAAACCAGTGAAGAGCAGCAATTGGGCAGACCTAGTGCCAGACAGTTCGCCAAAGAAAATAACTCAAAAGGGAAATACCTACTTTGAAGAAATGTATGCACCTGCAAAGAAAATTAGGTGTAATCCTTTGCCGTTACATGTTGGAATTGAAGGGAGAGTCAGCATTAAAGTTAATAATGGAAGCTGGTGCTTTATTTATTATTATTACTTTAAATGCACGGATACGTAGGTAAACCTCGCTAGTAAAAAGTGACAGTTGGTCTGCCGAAAGTTTCTTTTTGGGCCACGGTGCGCGTTGCGATCGATTCGTGGTTCTCCGACCCAGCGAATAATATGTACATCTTGTAGTAATAAGTAAAACTAAATGACTTAACAAATACAATATTACCCCCCACTCTGATTATACCCCGGACGTAATGTGCCAAAAAAACTGGCGGCATTACCTCGCTAAATGGCCAGTGATATTTGTTGGACAAGGAAAGAACCAGAGCGAGGGTCACAGCCCCTTTCCCGTAAGCGTCACCTTATACTAGCCCTATATGTTGCGGCAGGAGCAAATATCGTCAGTCATCGCCTCCCGCTTAATACTTTGTCTGAGATGATAGTTTCTTAGATGCTATCGTGAATTAAAAAATTGTCAGCCGGTTGTATCGCTGTGGAAAGACCGTCAGTTGATCACATAAACATGTAAAAAAAAATTTTTTTTTTAATCATCGCCTACTGATACTTTGCCAGATGATAGTTTAGATGCTATTATAAATAAAAAAAACCGTCAGCCGGTTGTATAGCGGTGGAAAGACCGTCAGTTATTTGCATAAACGTAGAAAATACGGGCCTACCATTTCATGCCTTGAAGGGGTGGAATTTTGTATGGGGACTTAACAACAACTGCACATCAAACATTGTCAATAGGAACTGTCCCGCCCGCGCGGTGTAGGACCGGCGCTGGTGCAGAATTTAGTCGAAATTTGGTATGGAGATAGTTTGAGTCCCGGGGAAGGACAAAGGGTAGTTTTCATTCAAGAATAATAATTTAATAATTCAGCCTATATACGTCCCACTGCTGGGCACAGGCCTCCTCTCATGCGCGAGAGGGCTTAGGCTATAGTCCCCACGCTAGCCCAACGCGGATTGGGGACTTCACATACACCTTTGAATTTCTTCGCAGATGTATGCAGGTTTCCTCACGATGTTTTCCTTCACCGAAAAGCTAGTGGTAAATATCAAATGATATTTCGTACATAAGTTCCGAAAAACTCATTGGTACGAGCCAGGATTTGAACCCGCAACCTCCCGATTGAAAGCCGGACGTCATTTCCACTCGGCCACCACTGCTACTCATTCAAGAAATCACTCTTTAAGAAAAAGGGGGGTTGAAGTTTGTATGGGGAATCAACAAAACGCAGATTGAATAAAATAATAGCTACGTACCTAAATTAATAATTCCACGCTGACGAAGTCGCGGGCAAAAGCTAGTATTATAAATGCGAAAGTGTGTCTGTCTGTCTGTCTGACTGACTGTCTGTTACCTCTTCACGCTTAAACCGCTGAACCGATTTAGTTGAAATTTGGTATAGGGGTAGTTTGACTCCCGAGGAAGGACATAGGATACTTTTTATCTCGGAACTCACCCCTTAAGGGGGCGAAAAGGGGGATGGAATTTTGTATGGGCAATCAATAACCGCTGAACCGATTTAAATGAAATTTGGTATGGTGATAGTTTGAGTTGTGGGGAAGGTTATAGAATAGTTTTAATCCCCGAAATCATCCCTTAAGGGTGTAAACAAGGGGTAGAAATTTGTATAGGGGTTCAATAATTTCTTGCCTTGCCTTTTATCATTTAAAAGTTCGTAAGAGATAAAGAATGTTTATGTATTTGTGACCAATTTTATTAGCCTTATCTTATTAACCTTTAAGGGTGAAAAAGAGATGACATGGGGGTGGAAGTTTGTATGGAGAATACTTCTCCATCTTCTTTATCTTCCTAACCTTCTTCAACTTCTCCAACATCTTCATCTTGTTGAACTTCAACTTCTTCAACTTAAACTTCTCCAATTTATTTAACTTCTTCAACTTCAAATTCTCCAACTTTTTCAAGTTTTTCAACTTCGATTTCTCCAACTTCTTCAACTTCAACTTCTCTAACTTCTTCAACTTCAACTATTCCTACTTCTTCTCCATGGTCTTGTCCAGTTCCTCTTTGGTAACTACCGTCAGCCAGTAGATGCAGTGATGTTAGAACCTAAAACAAAGAGTTGGTATGTCGTTATTAAATAAGGTGACAAGAATGATTTGAGGAATAGTGCAACATAATACGAGTATCTTTACTTTAAAATGTGCCGGCAATCCATCGCCATGTTGGGGCTTGAGGTCAGCGTCGAGTTTGGCACACAAATAGAGTGCCAATTCTTTGCGCACTATATATATGTGCTGAAACTCCTCGCTGGGCATATCAAATGGGTTGCATGTAGCCCTTAATGGCCCGTCGTTGGAGTTATCTATGCTATTTTTCTTCGATAACTAGCAGCAGCTGCCAAGAAGAAATGATATTATAATCTTGCCATCCCTTAAAATAATGTACGTATTGATAATGTTATATGTAAATTCAAATTTAATTCAAAGTTCAAATTGTATATATTATATTTAAGAAAAAAAAACAGATACTTACCTACTGATATTTTAACTTCAAGAAATTGCATTATTCACCACTTATATACCACAAGAGCACTTATGACTTATGAGTGAATTGCAAAAAAATTGTACATAGTTAAGCACCTGTAATTAGTCCAAAGTTAATTGCTTCCATTGTGTTACCACAGTTAAGCCATTTCTATTTAAGTTAGATGCATGAAAGTGTGTTAGCGAATGCTATAGACTTATATGTGTACGATTTAAGTACAATAAATACAATACAATACAATTTACATAGTTAATTTTCGTAACACAAATTAATCAATTAAGTTAAGACTAATCACAGCTTCTTAACTGCGCTTATCGTGACCCAGTGAGCACTACGATAAATTAATCAAAGGCTAGCCGTCAAAAATCGACTTTACGTCTACTTATCCAACAATTGTAGCCACTTACCGTGTATTGTTGTCTAAGTGGACAAAACGGTATGAATGTTATAAAACTGTATAAATCTAGACAAGTGACATTTATATCATTTAACTTATCCACTTATCCACTAAGTTTAAGTTGGAAATGTAGACAAATGACATATTATCCAACGACAATGTTATGCAGTTAATCGTTTAACGACTATCGCTGTCAAAAGTGGAAAAGACGACAAATCAATAAAAACTGGATAAAATGTCCGTTTTATCATCATTTATCCAGCCATATCATTTATACAGTCGACCATCATAGCCTTGCTGAATAGAAATATGTCATTATGCCTACTGATAAAATGATAATTTCTAACGTACTCCTAATAATGTTCGTTAGAAATTATTGAAATGGTAAAGTTCTTATCAAGCAATGATAAGATTGTGTTTAATAAAAAAATGTTTTCTGGGAATGTATAAGCATACCTACAGAGTAATTGGGTTTATGTTTTCTAATAATTTAGCCTTGGCTTTCTCTCGGTAACATTCAATTATTTATTTATTTAAACTTTATTGCACAGTAAAAATAGTACAAAAGGCGAACTTAATGCCAGAAGGCATTCTCTACCAGTTAACCCTCGAGCCAAACAGAGAACAAGTCGTAATAGGTGCAAGAAAAATTAAAAGTACGAAAAATTTAATATTAAGCATAAATTATGTCGCAAGTTTACTCGTAATTAGGTAATGAAAACCGGCGGAATACTTGCTAATAAAACTCAAACATATTTCTTCAATATTATACTTAGCAATATACTCTGCTACTTGTCTGCTGCTCAGGACTCTAAAGTATCCAGTATCTTTAGATTTAAGACTACGTGCTATATTCAGGAGTTGCTAGGTACCCCTTGATGGCACTTATAACAGTACCGTACCAGTAAAAATCTAAATATAATACAGAAGTGAATTATTGTAGAATAATTTGAAGATGTAACCGATCACTTCTTATTCCCGCCGGGATAACGATCACCGCTGTGTCAAATACTACTGCATTTAATTCGTATTTTATTATAATCGTTTTACTAACTAGTAACTAAATATCTCTTCCACAGGGTGACTGGGCCTACCCCCACCGGCCTGGAGACTACGCCACGCTCACCCGCAAGTACCTGGGATCCCTCTACTGGTCCACCCTCACACTCACCACCATCGGAGACCTCCCCACTCCAGAGACCAACGCCGAGTAAGTATTTACTTAACGTAGAGTCATATGTAGAGCAGTGAATAACATTTTAATATGTATAGTGCTAACATTTCAAACTAAACAGTATAAACTTAAGGAACTTCTTACTAGTTTCATAGAACGACCGAAATATTGTGACACCCATAAAGGCCTGTGCACGCCAGCTTGCGTGTGCGTGACGTGCACGTGCGTGTGCGCTAAAATGTTGGAGCTGCACACGCACACGTCACGCAAGCGGTGTCTCTCATAAGGATCTGTATACTACAACGGCGCACGCGTACGTACACGTGACGCACATGCAGCCGGTGTGCACAGGCCTTAAGTGTCAGTGGCATAGGATAAAAGGTCATTTTAGACACAAATCTTGTGTCAATGGCAAGCCAGTTAACGAATTTACAGTTCCGCAATTTCACACTAAATATAATCCGCTCAGAAGTAAGAGGATATGTCTACCCTGTTGAATGGAAACTCGAAACTACTTGTAAACCAGCACTCCACATAAAATTTTCAGCTCCATGATAAAATTAACTTTTAACTTGATATTGGAGCAAACATTGTGATTAATAATAATAAAAGTTATTATTGTAACATGATGTAGATAATTAACAAGGCTCTCTGGGATATAAAGTAGCAATTACCGCCCGCCGACCGACCAACAAACATCGCTAACAGAGAGCTGTTTCCGAGGCTGAAGGTTACAATTTTACAAGTTACAACACCAACAACGTTTAAGCACTTGTGAAGTGTTTAATTTAATTTACCTTCTTTTACTTCTTGCAAAAACTTCAGTTACCTGCAGATTAACTGATCACCCCTGCATAAAAACTTTGCAGACGGATCAGATTTCCCTACAGGTGACTGTATTTGTAATTTTGTAAAAAAGGTCGCTGGCTATAGAAATTTAAATGGTGAAATTGGGTAGGTTAGACATTAACAAGTACTAAGTTCACATTAAATAGTGTTTCATCAGCTTAGTTCAGTACGATCTGTAATTTTGTTGATTATGAGCAATGACAACAGATTTCAATTTCTTCACTATATAATTCGTTTTTTTAGCATTAGAAAAAAGGTAAACAGTCTTGATGTATCTTTTAATTGAAAAACAAGTTTTAAAAATAAGTCACGGGAAATATGTAGCAATTATGAATCTAATACGATCATTTATATTCTTCTGCTTTCATAAGTAATAGTTACTGATTTTTAAAAAACGTTATTCAATTAAAATACATGTCATGATCGCTTACCCTCTTTCTAATGCTAAAAAAAACGAACTATAGTACCTTAAAATTGTACATCAAACAAACGTCAATAATTTCATAACGCCTGTGTTGTGTTCAGCGATTTATTTACTTCAAAGTATTTGCTAACAAGCCGAAATTAATTCACAAATGGCTCTTTAAGAATTCAGAATTAAAACGCAGTTTAGAACAAGGGTGATTACGGAATACTTCCCAATGTTAATTGGATTTTCTTAACGACTAACGTTCGGTTCATTAAAAATGCTGTATATTTTATAACGCAATTTAGAAAATATTTTAATTATTTTTTTACTAATGATCCTTTGCTGCTTCATCGGGTTTATGATCGGTAATCCGAATTCGAATACTTTACTCAAAGCATGTTTTTAGATTCGCAAACAAGTAGGGATTGGTCCCTTCTTACGCCATATCTGTTTCATGATCGGATGACTGTTTAATATTAAACACGAAAGGAGATTATTTTTCTTAGAGAGATCCTTGAACGCAGCATCCAGTAATAAATTCTACTCCATTGGAACAAAATTGGATTTCGAATGATCGTTATTAACCATACGAAAATGTAATTACGGTTTAATTAAAAGATGGTTAATGTGAAATAAGTATTTTATTGCTTGCCATTATTTCTTGTTACATTATTATGAAAAGGAGTTGTTCATAAAGTTCTTTGTTTGATCTCAAATACTCTTTAATATTTTTTTTAAAAGGATTTAGGGTTTGAACTAAAGAAGTAAAATAAAATCAGTTTTTTTTATATATATCATTAATAATGAAATAAATTTAAACATTTTTATATGAAGTTTCAAACATTATTTACCCACAAAATCTCTAAACAAATCTTGGCTCAGAATAAATAGGTCTGTGACACACCCGTAAAACTCTTATAGGTCATATAAATTCTTACTTTAAGTGTTCAGGAAATGAATAAAAGATTTTCAGCATTCATTGCAGACTGCATTCATTATATTGAATGTAGAAACACGAGTAACGTATATTTAAATACATAACATAGTTTTTGATTTGCGCAATAAACTAAAGATTTAACTGCAATTTTCTAAACTAAACCCTTAAAAATTAAATAATCTATAGCTATAGTCCTTTTAACAAATCTTCATAGGGTAAAATCTAATAACGCTTAGAGTATGAATTAATTTTATACATTTTAAAAACGAGTGTGCGCTATCTCTACCATAATTTTCTATTACATTTAAGATTTGATGATTATGGCAGTAAGTCAATTATTATAATGAAGTAATTACTAAAAATGTTTTATAATAAGATGTAAGTAGATATTATTGGATCGTTTTTGTGAAAAAAAGCAAGAAAATACTAAAGGCTCGGTACCTCTAGTCATATTAATCACGAGAACCTTTTTTAATAAGAGAAATATCCTCATTCATGTTTTTATTAATTTTGTGACAGTTTTGCAGTGATATTTGTAAATGTCGTCACAAATATGAGAAACTCGTGATTCTGAGATAAAAAAGTACCTAATGGTAAAAAATAGTTTTTGTAAAATCGCCTTTAAACTTTAAACCCTAGATTTTACCTCTAGCCCCTGGCTTCAGTGGGCAATAAATTCAATAGCAAACTTATCTGACCCAGTAAGTGTGTCGCCATGCGGTGTTGTGTACACTGAGGCGTTTCTTGGTCGGAAATCACGGGAGCTTTTGTGTACCAGTGCGCTGAATTTAGATCAAATCTAGGGTTGAAATAGACTAACGATAGCTACAGATTTTTACATTCGATTTTACAAAGTGAAACAGATTTTCCATGACAAATTCCGTCTGAAATTGAAATGACGGTTTAAGGAAGACTCACGTTAGACCGGGCCGTGTCCGGGCCGGAGCTTCCGACGCATCGTTTTCTGTGGAAAACATCACGTGATCGCCTGTCATGTCATAGAAAAGTAAGCGCCGGAAGCTCCGGCCTGGACACGGCCCGGTCTAACGTGAGTCATCCTTTATTCTTCCTAGTCTGTATCTGTAGGAAAGGCGTTTCACTTCATTTGATGTATAATATGCGCCTCGTAGTAAATACTCTTTATGGCATTTCGCTGTATTCGCATTTTTTTTATCTTAGTTGCGTATTAACAGCCCGTCTAAAATAAGTTTGCAGTACGTTTGCAGCTACTTATGCAGCGATAAAATCGCTGCGCCAACATAAACGACATAAGGTTAGATAGGGTAAGAGAAACATTAGGGTACGAAAAGGACTTGCCTCATATTGCCCCGAGCAAAATAAACTGTTTATCTTACTCCACATGATCTTATCTTAATTAAGCCGTAAGGTCTATTAGAATGGAGACTGCTTCAGGACGCCGTCACTGTCAATTTCGTTGAAAAATAAATATAAAATAAATAAATGAGTGACATAAATTGTACGTTCTCATCGGGACAGTAATGCGGCAATGATAGCTGCAAAATGTATCAAGGAAGTCAACACTGCAGCAGTAAAGTTGCAACAGTAACCTCGTAAGTTGCAACAGTAACCTCGTAAGGCCCAATATGCATTACAATGTACACTCTGTTTCAATCTAATTTGAACCTTTCCAAAACTACATAAAGTTGCCTTTCTTTTGTTTAATTGTTTTCTAAAAACAAACGAAAGTCACCCTAATCTACAGTAGATTAGTAGACAACAAGGTTCAAATTAAAAATAGAGAAACTTTGTATGGTGGGGCTTACGACGGTAATGCTGGTGCGGTCGCTATTCGAATTTACTTGTAAAATTCGTCTAAGTGTGTACGCGTTATTCAGACAGGGATGCATGCAAAAATGTAAACTCTAATTATGTGTAATACTAATAACTTATAACTAAATTAGTACTAATATAGCTGTGGTTCACCGGCGCCATGTTTCGCATTAACACAAATGTATATGTGCTAGCACGGCAGGAGGCCCCAAATTTCTGCCGCGACGAGGACTCAAGTCCCGCCTTCTGCAGTTCAAGTCTAACCGAGGGTATGTTCAACATAACGCACGCGATTGGTCAGATCATGGTTTACAACTTATTTACAATAATAAAACACAAAAGGATTTTAGATTAAGCGAAGTATTTAGCACGTTAAAGAATGCTTATTTTATCCAACAAGAACCTTAACTATAGAATTTTTTAAACCGCATCAGACCTGGTAGCATGAATTGCGTTCTCGCGCGCGTCTCCATACATCTAGCACGACTTTAAATACGGACTCATACGCGAGAAAGAAACTCATGCTAGCCGGCTAGATGTCTTATTTTTTATGTAGCAATTTGCTAGTAGCATCGGTTGTAACATCAAATTATTATACTTGTAAATCTTTTCACACGAGATGCGAATATACCGTCATCTAGATAGCGTTGTTGATCCACATCCGATGTCATCTTTAGGATTTTAGATTTGACTAAGTATCGTGTGAATGTTCTGCAAGTATTCTGTTTTGTTTTGCCAAACCTGGAATATAAGTGAAAAGTAAACCTAGATGCAAGGGGTTATTACTCTTTAAGACCTAAATGAGGTGAGGGTCCTCTTACATTTAAAACTACGGATATTTTCGACACATTTATTCGAACTAAACTCCATCGCTAAATGCAAATTTAAATAACATAATTAACCAACGCTATTTTGTCTCCAGGGCAGCGATAAAATCGATTTTAAGGCAATTTAAACGGATAAATATAATTTCAAATGAAGCCCGCGGGCAGCTTTGTTCAAAATTTAATCGTTTTCCTGAATCTCGATCTGATAAAATTAATGATCCGATTTATTTCGGTGTAGTGGTGTATAAAAGGCCTTTGTAACTTGTCATAATTCATCTCGACTGTTTAGAACATGTCTGCTAAGGATTAGTCGGAAATTAATATCAATTTTATATCAAATATTAAACATACATTCGAAAATACTCAACACATTTTCTTTTACAATTTTTAAAGCTATCTTATAGACTAAAATAGGTTGTAGTAGTTGACAATTTTCGTTTGCAATTCTTTATTGTTTTTCTTATGGTGAACGCTAAATTCATAGCTCTTTCACGAAATATCTCAACGAATATTATTACACTTTCTGAGACCAACAAAATATACCGGCAATTTCCTTTTCAAATCTTGACACAACTTTTTGTAATCTTCTAAGAAAACTGCGCGCCGTGCACGCATTTCGATAACAATAAATCTACGAAGGGATGTACGAAGAGCCTCATTGTAAGACGATAAATAACGTTGTAAGGTCAAAGGCCTCCCTAACTGTCCGAAGTTTTAGAGCATGTCCGTGAAATATAACCTCAATGGAAATTTCATAGTTTTTGATAAGGGTCGGCCTCATGTCGGCCTTTTTACGTGAGGATGATTTTCAAATTTGCTACCTCAACTTATTTCGGCAAATAGAATCAAACCAATTAATTTCTGCACTAACTTGGCAAGCAACAGAATGTTGGCGTGCCACCATAAACGTTAACACATTCAGTGCCGAAAACCAGAGTATCGGATATTTTATGATTTCGTTTCCAGGCCGGACGACCCGATAGTCGGGATCATGTGATGGTACTACAGCTTTATATGACGAAATTGTTGTGGCCTGACGCGGATGTCTTGTTTGCCTGGTTGGCAATGAATGTGTTAAACTACAGTGAAATGAAAATTATAATAGCACTTCCACACTTTTCCAGTACAAAGTTCGTGCAGAGTTAGCTTTAGACGGATTCTAGGATGAGGTTGTTTGGATTGAGGAGGTCTTGGATTCTATAAACTGATGCGATGTCTGGGACTTGATCGATACGTACCTAGGTAAGATTGTCCCAAAATCCCTATTAATATTACAAATGCGAGTAAGTAAGTGGTTTAAGCGACAGACAGAGTTGTCTGTCGCTTAAACCACTGAACCGATTTAGATGAAATTTTGTATGGAGGTAGTTTGATGCTGAAGGACATAGGATAGTTTTTATCCTCATCATCATCCCACGCACACGCAGTCGCGGGTAGAAGCTAGTTATTTATAAGTATTTTTATTTATGACAATGATCGATTTTCAGTAACAATAATTCATCGCAATAAAGTTGTTTACTATCTCGCCAGCTATATAGAAGTGCGTAGAAACTTGTTACCAGATAATAAGGAAAAGCGGAACGTGAAGAATATTTCCTTGACGCGGACTCGCCAAGGGAACGGTTAGGGGGACTATACTTAAACTCCGTTTCTTACCGCAGAATGGACTTAGATGTACTTGAGCTCTTGAGTACTTTGTCTATTTCAAAGAAGAGAAGCTAGTATTATATATGACATGTTTCAATCACTGCCAGTTTTGGTAAATAATGCAATAAAACTTACGCAAGATGCTCCCTCAAACTTACGCATGACGCTGAGTAGGGCAATTTATATGCTGGCTGTCACAAAGACAATGGACGGCAATAAACTTTACCTGAGCTAACCTTTTTTTTCAATACCCACATTTTATCGCCTGACCGCCTGCATGAAGTTTTGAAACTATTTTCGCCGTACATTATGTTAATACTTACACACACAAACATCCAATAATTATTCATTTTTAGGGTTCCGTACCCAAAGGGTAAAACGGGACCCTATTATTAAGACTCCGCTGTCCGTCCGTCCGTCCGTCTGTCACCAGGCTGTATCTCACGAACCGTGATAGCTAGACAGTTGAAATTTTCACACATGATGTATTTCTGTTGCCGCTATAACAACAAATAAGTACTAAAAAGTGCGGAACCCTCGGTGGGCGAGTCCGACTCGCACTTGTCCGGTTTTTCTATGTTATATGTAAGTATCACTATACATAACTATATATCGATAGATATCTTATTTCATACATAATATACCTACTTGTATTTGTATATCCACATTATCGATATCCTCATAAAGGTTATTTATAACAGCCATTTTCTCGCATTACTTGCGGAAATGCCATCCCGTCACTAATATACTTACGTAGACGCCGACATTGGAACGCGTACTCTATTAAATTTCAAAGCACAGGGGTGTTAATCCAATCCCTTCGAAACTCAGGCGAGTCGAACGCTTATCCAAACCAGCGTAAAAGCGGTCTTCGATTACCGCATAGTGGTTACAGACTTTAAGACCAATAATTACACAGATCCGTCGGTCACGATTGATTCAAGAGCTATGGAAGCTCACATAACGCAAAGCAACGATTAAAGACGATTACAATGAGGTTTTTATTAGAAATGCCCTGATAAACACTGAGTAAGCCTTTTAATAAGTATTTAGCTGAAATTGGTTCTGCTTTGAGTTATGTTATAATAATAATGCCTTACAACGTAAAATTGACAAAATAAGAGTATGATGTGAAAAAGAAATAAAACACTTGAATTTGGGCAAAATCGTTAAAAGTCCAGTGACAGTGCGTAATTTTACCACTAAATACTTACATAATTGGCCAAAAAATATTAATATACATCAGTCAGTCTATCTTGATCATAAAGTAGGCTATGAATGATGTTTAAAAACTTATAAAAAGCCTTAATTAACCACTAGTGGTGACGTAAGGTACGCTAACTTTCTTCAATATCCGGGAAGGCTTCGAACGTCTCAGAAGAATTTTATTAAACCCTGTCCGTGACGACGTGGCTCAGAAAATACTGCCGTGCACGGCAAAAAGATCCTTAATGCACAGATCCATACGCTTTTAGCGACTTTTAGTACGCAGGTAGGTAACTAAAAAGTAGTTGTTGTTTGATCTAACAGCCCTAAGCACAGAATAAATAATAGTACCTACTACCGTAGGTACAGAAAGAAAACGTCCTACAAAACCGAAGTTTGACAGCGGTTCAGGGTCGAATCATGTAGTCCCTTTCTAATATATGGCATTATCCCTTTCGGCTATCTATTATGGTCGTGCACGCAAAGGGATGTCAAGTTGTGTCAACCCTAATAATTGCTCGGAGCAATGCTGAGCCGAACGGAGCCAAGTTTGCCCGAGGGTAGTTTTGCACCCCTGCCCTTTAAGCGTTATTCGGCGGCCTATAGCATAGCGGTAGTTACGAGAGACAAATGTTAGTCCTATTGTTATTTGAAAGTTTTTTTTTAGGTGAAACTGGACTTTCACTATTAGTCACTTGAGTAAATAAGCTGAGTATTATTTTTGTAGTCGTAACCAATTTAATCACTGTAATTAAAATTGGGTTAATGGGCGTTTTCACGTAACTGTGTATCATTAACGGCCGGTGAGCAATCGACACAAAACTGACGGTCAATGTCAAAATATATGGGTTTTGTCAGGAAAGTCACGGTTAGCAATCGTCACAAAACTGACGGTCAAGGTCAAACCCCGTATATTTTGTCAGGAAAATGACAGTTAGACGTAACTTAAACACAAGTTAAGACAGGTACTAGGTCTAGTCTTAATTACATGTTAAAATGGAAATGTCCTATTAGTCTTAACATGTAACTTTAAATATAAGTCAAATAATCAATGCATCTCTACGTTTTCACCTATCAACGTGATAAACATTATTATAACAATTTTAAATCGGTAATTTTATAAAAAAAATGAAATAAATTTACTCTTTGCTGCAGACAAATGGACTTTAATTTTTTGTAACAATATCAACATTGTTGGTTTCATGGAATATTTATTTACACTTGAAGCCTAGCATTACCTCATTAACTGAAAAGGGCTTTTGGAAAATTCGGGTCCATCTTTTTCCGTATAATAGTATCATGTTATCAAATTACTTAACAAACATAATGAATACTGGTTTTCTGTTGGGGGTCCTATAAATATCAAATTACTTTTCTTTCAAAATTGCGAAATGTTATAAACGTAATTAAAACACAAAACAGAGGCAAAAATGGTAGGTTTGAAGTGTAAGTAACAAGTTTATATTAGGTATAACTTTTATAAGTATCAGATCAACTCTTTCTTTGTAATATTTCTTCTCTTGTGAATTAGGTATCTTTAAATCGCAAAGCCACAAACAACGTAAAACCTTGATAACTTAGTATCAAAATTGCCTAAAAACGTATGTAAAAAAATCTCCTCCTACATGTGACATGCAAAATACTGAGTTAGGTACATTTGGGCCATTTTATTTCAAGTTGTCCCCTCCACTTTTTTTTTAAATTGGGATTTTTTATGTTATTTCTACTCAGAATCACGAGCTCTTTCTATCCTAATGGGAGAAAAAGAGTGTCCCAAGGTTTTTTCCCATTCCGTTACCATTTTTAGGGTTCCGTACCTCAAAAGGAAAAAACGGAACCCTTATAGGATCACTCGTGCGTCTGTCTGTCCGTCTGTCACAGCCTATTTTCTCCAAAACTACTGGACCAATTAAGTTGAAATTTGGTACACATATGCAAGTCTGTGACCCAAAGACGGACATGTAATGAAAACAAATGAATATCAAATTAAGGGGGCACTTTTGGGGGCAAAATGAGAAAATTAAAAAACAAAGTTTTGCGAACTATATCGTGTTACATATTAAATGAAAGGGCTTATTTTAAGGGTTTCAAATATTTTTTTTTATAATTTTGTAATAAATAATTTAGAAGTTATTTAAGAATATAGGCAAAAAATGACCAGGTGCACCTCCACGCAAGGTCGAAATAGCTAAGATCAGTACACCGGAAAAGATTATTATAGCGGGAGATTTCTATATTAATTTTCGGGATAAGTCAAAAAATGAAATATCAGAATACCTTTTATCGCTCGGTTTCAGCCCACAAATTAAAGAATACACTACAAGGCAGAATACCATAATAGATAACATATTTAGTAATTTCCCACTACATTCTGGCACTGTACATACTTTTTTCAGTTACCATAATCAAATATGGGTTAGATTTAAAAAACCTTTGTAGAGTCTGTGCGAAAAGAGAAGAGTCGTGGTATGTATGGGGCTCAATACTTGCTAAATACATTCCACTATTCTTCTCTTTCCAAACAGACTCTAACTTAGTTAAATTTTTTTTTTTGTATTTATTATTAAAAATTCAAAATTCGAAGTTCAAAAAATTATTCTGCAAGAAGACCTGAAGGGCCCTTTGACAAGTTCAGAACTAACCATATATTTAAAACAACAAAATATCATTATAAAAATCTTAAAATAAATAATTATTACAATATCGATAACAGAGATGTATAGTCTGAGATTATACATCTATTTTAAATTAATGTATAGTAAATATTAGTCTTAATGGTTAATAAAATAACACATTTTTTTTTAGACTTAGATTCCTTATCGCGACGTACGGAACCCTCTCCAAGCGAGTGCAACTCGCGCTTGTCCGGTTTTTTCATAGACTTTGTATGGCGGTTTCGGAATGGAAAGATCGAAAAATGTATGGAAATCTTGGGACACTTTTTTTCTCCTATTAGGATCAAAAGAGCTCATGATTCTGAGTACCTAGAATAACATAAAAAATCCCAATTTTGAAAAAAAAGTGTAGGGAACAACTTTAAATAAAATGGCCCGTATTTGCGGCATAAGTGGCACAACTAGACATACTTATGTTCTTCAACTTATTCATCTTCTTTCGTATCGAGGTTTCTTAAACAACGAATGCCCAGAAGACTTCGAACTACCCATTATCTTAAGCGTCAAGATTTTTAATTACAGATTCCGGCAAGCGGTAATGTCGACATCTGAGGGCCTACCGCGAACCACGTTCGCCGTGTTGCCTCTCTGTCGCACTTGTAAATTCGTACGTAAGTGTGACAGAGAGGCAACACGTCGAACGTGGTGGTAGGCCCTCTGACAAGCCGGCCGCCATCTTCCATTTTCAACTCAATTAAATTCATTTGTTTTACTCCCTCGATGTCTAAGACTCAGTCGTTGTAAAAGATACGACGCTACTGTTTTGTTTATTACTCATTTTGGTTTGAGACGAAAGGGGACAACCGCCTCGAAACCGGTGTTCCATACAAACGTATTCCCCATTTTCCTCTCTGGACATTAACATTATAGAAAATATTTTTACACAACTTGATGTATTTTAATCATAGCTATGAAAAAATTTAAAAGTCGTTTGATTATTTTCGATTTTTTAATTAATTTAAGAGTTAAGAGCGAAAAATAGTTTCATATACATATGTAATTTTATAAAAGCCTCTGACACTTACATATAATAAAGTAATACCTAATTGAAAAAAAAAACAAGCGGCCCAAACGCTACCATAGCTAATTGTGTAAAAATATTTTCCATAATGTCAATATCCAGGGTGGAAAATGAGGACTACGTTTGTATGGAACATCGATCGTCCCTTATCCTTTTAAGCCAAAGCTTAAATATTTAAACAAAATTATATTCATAAAAAGTTGCCTTTCCGCTGCTGTTTCATAATTTAAATTATAAACATGTTTCCTTGCGTTCAAAGAAAATTAAGATTATTCTTTATCTTCGCGTTCTCCTTTGTGGTTCTGTTTAAAATTTAATTATAATAATAAAATTATTGAATCACTCATATTTCTGTATATAAATAAAATACAAACATGATCTGACCAGTCGCACCGTGTTATAACTTAATAACGTAGGTATTGTGTACGTCTTAAAATATCATGTTAAAATATTTCACACTAAGCTGTTTCTTTCAAAATGACCGTAGGCAGTCTCGATAACATCAAGAATTGGACAAAAACCAAGGAAGTTGTCTAAACTTTGATATAGATATATCCAATAACCAAATGTTAATGGAAAAGGGTACAGCCCACAAAAGGACACCGTTGACAATCCGATTATTTACTTAGCGGAAAAGGTCCTGATTCAAAATGTAAGTACTTTCTATATGTAGATTGAATACATTTCGTTTAACTTGGTCCTTTTACAGTCAGCTTATCCTAAGTAAAAATAAACTTTTAAAGATAAAAAGTATTTCGTTCGGCACAACGACCGCTATGAGCCTTGTGCGCCTTTGTAGAAATCAAAATACCAGGGGGTTATAAATTAAAAATACTTTTATCTTGGTATCAATTTCTCTGACTAACTGAGGAAAATGTTCCACGATGACGTGCTTGTGGAGGCGCACTTGTCCCATCTGATTAACTATTTAGAATCTTTAATTAGGTTTATATCTAAGTACTAACAGTAACACTTAATTAACTGTTGGTGGACCTTATTGTTTTTGCAATAAGATTTACGAATAGTTTAACAGGGTGGACGATGGTAGCTGATTTGCAATAAAATATTACAAACGTCACGAAACGAATTAATAATAAAGAGCGCTGTGCTGTCAATATAAATTTGAAGGGAAACAGCCTAGATGTGAAGTATTTATACTCTTAAAATGGCGGCGGCAGAAATTTGGAGGCTGTTCGCTTCACGGCGACAAACTTTGGGTAACGACGATAAATGTGCCTAGTTATTTCATGAAATTGTCTTTTTATTTGTTCTTTTTCCTTTACTCATCGATATCGAAACTGACGCGGAGTTTTTGAAAGTTTTCGAACAGCCTTCATTGATTGTAACCGCCATATTGTAATCGTATCGTTTTCTATCTGTATATGCTTTGGGGTGTTTTGTATATTTGCAACTGTTCGAAAACTTTGCACTTTATCTTTTTTGTCACATTTTTTGTAGAAACCTTCTTTTTTATTTTTACTTCCATTTTACCACTTTTTAGTCTACATCATGCTCATATTATTTGTTATTCTTTAAAAAAATAGACCTTTTGCATCTAATAACCTAGTAAAATTACATTCAAAAGCGTCTTTAAAATTTCATTAATCATTTTAGTATCAATAGTTAACCTTCCTTCATCTTGCTTATCTATTTCATACTGTATAGTGATATTTTTCGTGTCTATTTCAGATACGTGTTTACAATAGTAAGCTACTTGATCGGGGTGTTTATTTTCGCTACCATTGTTGGACAAGTTGGCAACGTCATCACAAATAGGAATGCTAACAGGCTGGAGTTTGAGAGACTGCTTGATGGAGCAAAGACTTACATGAGGCACCATAAGGTAATTATAGTTTAATCACTTCACATTCGCCACTTAAACTGAACGGTAAGGAGACGAGCAGAGTGGTTTAGGCACTAAGGATGCAACTATCAATAATTCATCAAGAAATCACTAATCCGACAGACTAAAAATCTGCACCTTGCACACAAGCAACAATTTGGCAACCACTTTTTTGTGAATTCCGTCATTATGAATGTCGTCTTGAATTTTAACATAATATTGAATTTCAATATAATATCATTTCATAGGCAATAATATAGGCATAATTGATTTTTAAAGTACGGTCAACCACAGGTACTTACCTACGCTAATCTCAGTACCGGCATCGTGTTGCAAAATTATGAAACGTTTTCGTAAAGGCAGTTATCGTTAAATTAGCATGATAATGCCAGACTATGAATAAATTGTTTTTTTTTTATTAAATATTTTCGCCTGCTAACACGTTTCTTTACAATTCGAAATATAGGATACCAATATTGATAAAGAAGCTGCGGATAGTGTCATTACTGATCTAAACTTCTGAAGCGCTTCTTTGAAATTGTGAATGGTGCCATTAAATAAATAATTTTGGTTTGTGCAGGTTCCAGGAGGAATGAAGCGGCGGGTACTCCGTTGGTACGACTACTCCTGGTCCCGGGGCCGAATACAGGGTGGTGGCGACATCAACACAGCCCTAGGCCTCCTGCCTGACAAGCTTAAGACGGAGCTCGCATTGCATGTCAATTTGAGCGTTCTTAAAAAGGTAATTTGGGAGATACACCGCCTACAATATTTTCTACTGTTAATGTAGTCTGGTATTAGAAAATAAGAATGCCATATGGTATAAGTCCCTCATCATCATCATCATAACTTAAGAGCGTTGCTCTTGTCGATGGAGTAATCGCCAATCATTTCTTTCTTGTGCCAATCTTTTAATTTCCTCATACGACACATTATTTTTTATTTGGCTGAGATAAGTAATTCTAGGTCTCCCATCTTCTCTTGTCTTTTCAATCCTTCCTTTAACCTTCCAGGATATTTAGCAAAAAGTTATCATGCCGTATAAGGTGTCCAAACATCATGCCCTGTATCATAAGTCCCTGTATTGCTTAAAAAATATTCAAGTAAGCTTTTATGCAATGAAGATCAAATATTCAATTTTAATGAGCTTTCAAAAAGGGACTGTTCTAATCGAACACGACCCGTGAGCATTAAAATTCAATAACGTTATGCTCCAATGGTTCTTTGTTCCGGCACATTACTTAGGTACTTTATTCTCGAAATTGGGTAGCAACCCTTAATAATAGGGTCTCTATTGTTTCCCAATAACTTTTAAGTCATAATGTATTGTTTGCCCGCATTATCGTTAGCATAGAGAAATATAAGTAAGACAAGAGTGCTCACTCCATACATCAGTTTGAAAGTCCTATGTTGTTGAGATTAGAGTTTCCGGTCGGTGCTACATCTATTGTCACCTGACAGTACTACTACTACTACTTAAAGTACTGATAATTCCGCTACTCGATGCTAGATGTCGACTATGAAAATATTTTTGGCGCCAAAACTGATGTATGGAGTGAGCACTCTTGTCTTACTTATATTTCTCTATGTCGTTAGTCATAATTTGTTTTTCTCAGAAACGCATTATGTTTTCAGGATTGCCATAAAACAAACCTAACCTAACCTAATCTATCTATAGGATAACCTTACGAAAAGCCTGAAAAGACGGTTTCAGAATTATGACTAATAGTAATAATGATAATATAACAAACAATACATTATGACTGAAAACTTTATGTCAAACCAAGGGACCCCCCTTAATAATTACAAATAGACCGCCTGTTGCTTTATTTACATTGTAAATTTGTTTGATTTTGTTTTCTTTTGACGCACTAAAGAATATTTACTTAGGTACTTACCTACTTACTTATTTAATGAAGTGTAAAGTTAAATTTATTTCAAAATCAAAAACTCTGCTTCCATAAAGGCGACAGTTTTTTGGATATGAACTACATATTTTATAGGTCTGTAAGACAGTTATTAATTTACCAGCTATTCAGTTGTTCTCATTACTGTCCATATATATTTTTTATAAATCTTCTTTTAAATCAGATTCAACTGACCCACATTAAAAATAATGATTGGAAATTTTCAGGTTACAATTTTTCAAGAGTGCCAACCAGAATTTCTGCATGACCTCGTATTAAAGATGAAGGCCTACATTTTCACCCCGGGGGATTCAATCTGTAGGAAAGGTAAGCATATTACGGAATGAGCAATATTTTTATGTATTCCTTTTTGGGAAATAACATTATTTATTTATGTTTCCTGCAGGTGAGGTTGCCAGAGAGATGTTTATAATAGCCGATGGCATATTGGAGGTTATATCAGAAACCGGACGGGTCCTCACAACTATGAAGGCAGGAGACTTTTTTGGTGAAATCGGAATTTTGAACCTAGATGGACTTAATAAGTGAGTGTTTGTTATTATTCTCTACTATAATAATTTACAAGTTTTATGTGAATATGAAGATACTTTTTCAACTTATAAGTTACGTGACTTAGTACATATAAAATAATAGATGGTCTTTTGGACAATATTATTATTATTCATAATATCTGTTATGTTATTACTGACTGCTTATAAGATTTTTTGCGAATTTTCACCAAATTTTACTTGTGAACTATAGGCGTACAGCAGACGTGCGTTCCGTGGGATACTCCGAGTTATTCTCGCTGTCTCGAGAAGACGTACTGGCGGCGATGAAGGACTATCCAGAGGCACAAGACATTTTGCAGACTTTGGGAAGGAAAAGGCTACAAGAAGTAAAAAGCATGTCAAGGCAAAAGGTCAAAGGTAAAGGTAATATCGCAGAGAAATCAACTACCGCAGTGGCTATCAAAACATACAGTTTGCTATCTTACAAACAAAGAACAAGTAATCAGCTCCAGCTTCCGCTATCTTTGATAGAGTAATTCATAAAAACTCAGCATTACTAATGTGAATTATTTTCAAACAGGAGAAATCAGCCCCGATAAAGGTGGAGATGACAAAACTTCAAAAAGAATAGTGCACAAACTCCGCAGTGATGTCAAGGTACCTGTAAGAGCTATTGCATACTAAGCATGCTCAATGAAGCTATCGTAATATTGAAATGATAACCAGCATGAAATGTTAATGAACACAATAATCCATTTTCAGGGTATTCGAAATGCTATTCGTAGCAGGTCTAGAGCAGGTCGGCGTTCGGGCGAATCACTGGAACTTCAAGCATTGACAGGTGAAAAGAGGTCATCTGTGGACGGCAAAACTCTCAAGAGAATGGCTAGAGTTGAAAGTGATGACTCTCAGCATATAAATCAAGATGTAAGTATTCACTGTTGAGAGGTTGTAGATGACAATAATAGTGATGTAATAAATAACAAATTTACTTTAAGGATACTGGCGAAACGACGTCCGGCAGTAAAAATGGAGAGAAATGTATATCACCTATTGGAGCCGGTCTACCATTATTGTCTAGATTAAAATTGCTGAAAGAAAAACAGGTCTGATTTTTAAATTTATACGCTTATTTGCGCTAGGTACTTGAATAATATCTTAATAGAAAAACTCATGTTTCATTCTGCACAGGATCGTGAGGAAAAAGCTGCAAAACAACGGCATTCAACATCGTCTGTTGTTTCACCTCAACCTCAACCGACACCATCAACAAGTTCGGGGCCCCAAAGTGAACCCGAAGTCATTGGTGCGGGATTACCACTCCTACAGAGGCTTTTACTACTTAAAGCCAAAGAAGAACGGGAAAAAAATCAGCTTACCCCAATGAATAGCAATCAAGCATCAAGTTCAGATACCATTAGTCCAAGTTCCATAAAAAGTCCCCTAAGCCCTACTATAAAAACATTAAGCCCCATAAGAAAAGGGTCTGAGTCTAGTTCGCCAGGAAAACTTCAGAGTCCAACTGCAAAGAATTCTCGGAAAAATTCCTCGGGATCTAGTGATGGCACATCAAAACCTAAAGTAAGCTTTAGAGATAAAATATTACAAGTCCAAGGTGACGGTACGGCTGTTTGTCAACCACTCATGAAAGATGCCAGTGAAAAACCTGCAGCTGTCGTTGAGCCAACCCCGAAAACCGAAAGCAGCTTGATTTCAATTCCCCATTCAGTTGTCAGTAAAATAAAGTCACCGGCTAAAGCAGTAGGATCGACTTTTAGAGATAAACTTAAGTTGTTACAAAGTGGAAGCTCGCCAAAAGAATCTGGAGGAAGTTCGCCAAAGGATTCAAGTGTTGATAAAAATAAAATACCCTTACAAGAAAAAACATCAGCAGAAATTTCACCTATCAAGCAAAGTGAACATAAAGAAGAGACAAAACCTAAAAAACCGTGGTCAAAATTGAAAAAAGCCGCAATTCTAGGAGAGTCAAAAAGTCAAAGTGTATCAAACGAGGAAAAGAAGGAAATTGAAATAGCGAGCCAAGAAGTAAAAGAAGAGTGTAAGCCAGAAGCTGCTGTAAATATTTGCGTGCCCATAGTTACAGCGGAGCTTGTTAGAATAGACAATAATAATGTTGACGTTGATAGTGATAATGCTAAGCAAGATAAACCTAAGATATGCTTAACAGGCCCTTTGGAACCCGTCCAAGAAAAGTCTTTAGATTTATTAACATATTCTCCAAAGAAAAATGTTGTCGCAAAACCAAGTGACTCTAACAGTACTCACTTTACCGGAGGCATGCTTTTGCCAAAAGCTAAGAAATATAGATCAATAGACGATCTCTCGCCAGAATATGGAGGATTACCATTCGTAAAGAAATTGAAAATTTTAAACGAAAGGCAAAAATTAGCAGAATTAGAAAAAGTAGTTAAATTTCGCAGTTCTAGCTTAGACTGCACTAGTTCTTCGGAAGACTTATTATGTGATACTCTAACCCGAAGTCATTCTGAAGGCAGCACTATGGATAAAAGAAAATACAAACGAAAATCAATCGATTCCCTTGGTAGTCATGGATCGAATGAGACACTAGAAAGGCGAACACTCAAATCGATTCTTAAGAAGTTGTCAGAAGATGTTACTCCTGCTGAAAGTCCTGAAAGGAGCACTGAGTTTAAAAAACTAATCCGAGCTCCGACGTTAGAGGGATACGCAGCAAGACATTCAAAGTTTTCTAAAAGTGTTACATTCCACAGGCACACTTTGCCTTCACCCCCTGCGAGCATTCCGATTGATGCCAATCGTCAAATATTCCAAATGCCAGACGTACGAAATGATATTATGACTGAAGTTCCCCCTTCAGAAATAAGTGCAGAGGTAGTTCCAGAGCCTATTGACCCTAGCAATCAGATAGTTCCTCCAGCCACTGAAACTGTCATCACACAGGACATAGATTTACCCATAAGAGCAGATTATGAAATTAAACAAAACATTGATCCTATGTATGGGTTTAAAACGTTAAGACCTGAAGAAATAAAAGTGCCTTCAGAGAAACCTAAGCTGACTCTTATTTCCGCTGTAGCCAATCAACGGAAGTTATTGCGAGGTGAGCTTTAGCCCTAAGTTTTGCAAATTTTACATCAAACCGTAATTTGTGTGTTTATATCGAAAACCAATAAGATTTATTTGCGATTTCAGGATCTCTAGAAGAACAAGAGTATTTCGGTGAAGTTCTTTTAGGTATAAAACAAGTTATTCAAGGTCACTTACATGATGTTCAAGGAAAATTTCAAGATAGGTGAGAAACATTTTTGTATGTACGTACTTACTATTTTAGAACCTGTATTTTTGCATAACCTTTTGAGTCCATTATTCCATAGCAAAATTATGTTGAATATTTTTCTGTCGTGTCTTGATTAAAAATAAAACTCTGTGTTTGATTTGTAGATTTAATAGCCTAGAAAATGAGGTGAGAAAACGTGATGAAATTATCAGTCAACTTCAAAAACGTATTCAAGAGTTAGAACGACTTGGCTTGCCAGGCATCAGCCCTACAGAAGAACAAGTAGAACCTCCACAACAACCTCCAACTGAACCAGCAGATGAAAGTGTAGCTCATACCCCCCTTTGTAAAAATGGCAGCTCTGGTAGTGAAGACATTTCTGGTGCCGATGAAGGTTTTATGGTACGAATTCTGAAATTATGTGTACTATGCTAACTTTTCTACTCGTATATTGCATTTCTCATCTCATCATTATTTTGTTTGCAGAGAGGTGATTCACTAGATACGGTTTTTGCGACATCTCCACCTACAGTAAGCGCAGAAGAAGAAGAAAAAGATGCTCCAGAACCACCATCATCACCTAAAGAAATATTAACCACCGACGACATTACGGAAGAAAAACTTGCAGAAATGACGGAAGGAATAGAATTAGCAAAATTATCATACTCAGAAATCCAAAGGTTAGCTGAAAGAATATCAAGCAGGACAGAAAAATCTTACTCAAGTAAGGAACAATGGACAGTGAGCAAGTCAAAAAGGTTAGATTTAAATTTAGATGGCAAAGCTGGAACTTATTCGAGAAAACGGGCAGCGAAATTGAGGCAAAGGAAGTCATGGGAGGACCAAAGTGATCAAGAGAACATGGAAATGCAAGATTTAACGAGGTAACTTCGACATGACAATTAGATTTAGATTTAAATTTAGATTTATTTATAGCTGGTCAAGCAGATCTTGTCAGTAGAAAAAGGCGGCAAATTTGAAAAATGTAGGCGCGAAGGGATATCGTCCCATAGAAAATTTGAATTTCGCGCCTTTTTTACTGACAATATTTGCTTGACCAGCGATATTTCATAATATGAAATTACAATATATATTATTTTACACTAATCTATGCGAATTTATATTATGATCGTCAAGTAGGAAAATAACAATTGATTATAATTATACAAATGTCAAGCAATACACAATTTAAAAACCATTATAAGCAATCGATTAATTAACTAAATTATTAACAATGTCAAATAATATGAAATATAAAACAATGTCAATATGGCTAAGCTAAGCACGGATATCTCATAATGATCGTCAAATTAAAATAAAATGAAAAACAGGTCAATAGAAAAATGAAATACATTCAATTTGGATTATTACAAGTCATTTCCATATATTCATTTCCAGAATATTTTTAAGAATTTACTCTATTCAAAATATTGAAGGACTAGTATAATATGTATGTATTATTTTTGTGTAGGCCCATATCTCCTCACGGGACTTCGGAGGATCGTTCTCTGCTTAGTCCAGAACAGTCAAGCTTGAGGACCAGCAGACGCAGCATGCGACCTTTCCATTTCTTCGGCACACATTTGGACAACACCAAGTCAAAAATAAAAAAGACCCTTTCTGTTGACACTGGAATGCATCATACAGGAACGAAAGAGAAAAGTAAGTTTTTCTGGAAATAGGTTAAAAAATTGATCAGTTTAACTGAGACCTGGTCCAGCAGAACCAGGCCTCAATGCGCAATTATTGTCTGTATTGAAAACGGTTTTTTTTTGCTAGTACCAATACAGTTTTTTAACCTCCAATAAATTTAGATTAGCAGCACGATGACCATTTTTTTAAAGCGATGGCTGCGTTTGGCTTGTACTAATATTTTTTTCAATATCCAGTTGATTTAGGTCGGCAGCGGCACCACCGCAAGTTCAGTCTTGGCTCATTCTTCGGATACCATCGCGGTTCACAATCGAGTCACAAACCGGCACACAACTGCAACGACGTTGTTCTGGATATAGGCAGCGACTATAGTTGGAGTGACACGTAAGAATAATTGAAGTACCTATCGAACAAGTAACAGTCATTATCAATTCAAGAAAACTGGATTTGATATGAGAATTTTTACAGTTCAGTTCAAATTTCACTTATGAATTTACCTAATAAACTGTTTTTTTGGTATTCTCGTTAGGTATAAATGTTTATGTTGCTGTTTGCACAAACTTTGTCGCTTAGGTTACCTAGGTGTAAGCAGAAGTAGCTAAGCGGGTTAGGTGTTCAAAATGATCTGCACGAGCGCACACGCCCTTTTAGTTATTCTCTTAACAACAAGGTAGTTTTCACATGTTTTGAACCCCTCGTCCGCTTACCTGCTTCTGCTGTTGACTGTTTAATTAATCATTTAATCGTTTATTAAATAAATTGCATTTACGTTCAACATAGTATGTAAGTAGAAAGTAACATACGCATATACGTATGAAACATGAACCATGGCAAGGTGCAGCAAATTAGTTTTAATAGCCTGAGTACCTACTGAAGTACAACTAGTAATTTACTTTTTATACAATTCTTATAGGAACTCAACATCATCAAGCAGCGATTCAGAATCAATGCCTCGCACGCCGGTGTTCGAAGAATTTGTGGAAAGCAGTTCAAGACGATGCAGAGCCAGCAGTTCCAGTCACGGAAGTTTATCTCCCATAAGAAGTGAGTATGTACAAGGGTATATTAGATCGTAAGTTTTTAAACTGAACACTATTGCAAATAGACGCGCGGAAAAATGATTGCACATTTAATACGACACGACCACTTCTTTAGAACTATCCTGGAGGGGTTTTTTTTTTCGATGTGGCGCGCGCACAGCTCTTGTGAGCAAGGACCCCGCTAAGGATACGGGCGAGCCTTGCTCATATGCATATCTGTCGCCAGTTTTCCCTTAGTCGCCTTATACGACACCCACGGGACGAGATGGGGTGGTGCTATTCTTTTCTGATGCCGGCACCACACGGCACATCCTGGAGGGGTGGATAGGACGCAAGCGGGGTAGAGAAAACCCCAGACCAAGCTTTTTAGAACAAGTGAAAGAAAAAGTAGGGGTCGTGTCATATCAAAAAGTCAAAGGGCTGGCGCAAGATAGGGAAAGCTGGAAGATACTCCACCGACAAGAGAAGTTAATGATGATGGAGTCACTAATTTAAGTCCACCACGAAAATATCAGTGGACTGTGTAAGCATACTTCAATAATCGTACATAGGATCTGCAATGGATATTTTGGTGATTAAAGTGATCATCATATTAGACGTAACACGTCCACTGATGGATAATTTCAATAAATGGTTGGTTCGTAGATTTTACAATTTAATATGATATGGAATATCACAAATAAGACAAAATTGAACTTTAATGTTACAGCCATGGCTGGGAGTGGCGGTGACTGGGAAGTGATGATGTTAGCCGAAGAACTGGATAAGAGGGAGCGAGAGAAGGAAAGGGAAGAAAATAGGAGACACCACTATTCCACTACCCTACGAGAGTTAGAAGAGGTTGGTTATACTTACCATAGAAGTAATTTGTATTATTTTAATAAATTATTGCCCGGAGGCTATTTTGACTGGCAGTGCAGAGGGGTAACGCCGCTAGCGTTCTTGCCGGAAGGGAGTGATTTGGGGGAAGTCTTTAATATTTAGTTTTTAATTTAAGTTTTGTGTTGTTTTCAGCATAACATAAATTATACTTAACTTGGATTTTATTCAATAGCATCTTCCTGTTTCTGACTTACTTTTTTTGTAAAAAGCAACGACTGCATGTATTTTTAATGGAGCCCGTTATTTTCAGGAATCCGACACTCCACAGCGTGAAGACAGTCTCGACGAATACTCCAACATCGACGACTCTAACTCCTCGTCTACCACGCATCTTCTCTCCCAGTCCATGAGTGATCCCTCGCAGAGATCTCTGGAGACGTCCTTCACTGAACGCAGCAGTCGGACGGGCAGAGAGCCGAGGCAGCAGAGAGGGGGTTCAGTTGGTGAACCGGTGAGTGTTTTGGAAATTAGGGAAACCGTACAACACTATCAGTTAACCACGTGTCCCACTTTCACTTCCTTCTTTTTATCACCTTTGTTTATCATATTACTTAACACAGAAAATAAAAACCAGTCTTCTGACGTCTCAGATTCAGATTCAGATTCAGATGTCTGTTCCGTATTAGTCCATATAATCTTTCAGTCCCTAAAATATGAATTAGATCGTAGAGGCAAATTATATTTATACAGATTATATTCCGCTTTATCTTCATCATTAAAATATGAGTTTTTCTGTGTAAGTAGTTAATTTATTTTATTTAATAGGACAATGTAACGTCTTTTTGCTTAAAATTTAAGATATTTATATTTTCATCCTCAGATCCGTTCAGAATCCCCCCTAAGACAGAGAGGGTTGATCTTGCGAGCAGCCAGTCTCGATCGCGAGACCACACCAGCGCCCGCGCAGACCCGCCGCTTTGGCTCTCTGAAGAGCGCCAGCACGGACTCGCACAAGAGACTCTGATCCGGTTTGCCACACGGATCGAGCCGTGGGTCCGCTGACGTCAATGGTGCAAACGCAGCTCAAATTTGTTGTAACGAAACTTTAAACGAACAGGGAAATGGAGGTGAAACCACAAGAGAGAGAGGCATAGTTAGGAACGAACGAGAGAATGAACTAAGTATTAATTCGAATGTAAACGGTAGTAACGACGACCGGACGGTTGTCGGTCAATTATATGTGGTGATCGTTTTGTTCTACGATGATTACGATTATTTGATCTTTTTAGTTATAGAGTAGTTTAACGTATATGACATCATGAACGGATGCAGATATATTTTCATTTCAGTCACTTACATAGTATATCGGTGTTTCAAGGGACTGGTGACTTGAATTATCATCTGTTAACGATGTCTTATACATTTTAAATGGTGCAGTAAAGCAAAATAAGTAAGTATGGCAAAATTTCCATAATTAGAAATAATATTATCACTAAATTTTCAATGTACCTATTAACCTATAGTATTTTGTATTTGGTATTCAGGCCAGTTAACAGGAAACCAAATGGGCTCGAAGCAGTCTGCACTTAAAGATTTATAATATTACTGTAAGTCGAACCAAAGAGAATTAAATCACTACGTTTTAAGAGTCGGCACTCTCGAACAAGCCTTGAACCGAATTACGAACGTACATTGTGCCAACACACCAAATACAGGCTTAAATAACTCGCATCCAGGCCATAATTGTTAAAAAAATAACGCTAGGGCTTGACACTTCCAGTACCTACTGTTTATCGATATCGATAAATGTGCGATACGTGCTGCTGTATTTACTGTACTACTGTAACAGTACATTTTGAGAATCACGTGGATTAATAAAATAATAAAAAAAAAACATATAAACAATTTTATTTTACATGATAAAAATAACAGTTTATTATTCAAGTAGGCATATTACAATATGCTGAATTCGCGCGCATTCTTTTTTATGCTGGTCCCTTTTAATTGAAGGCACTGGATGGAGAATGATTTCCACAAACGATTGTTGTTACCATTCAGCTTTTGAATAGGTAAATAAATACGCCAAATCCTCATTTCCTGTTAGCTTTGCCCATAATCGACATCTGAAATAAAGAGATTATCGATAAATTGGTCGTACACTATTCGTGTCTTAGGTTACTTAGTTTTTTACTTCTTCATTCACAAAATATTTTCGTTTTAATCATGGATTATACACGACTAAAACTAATTCGAACTAATTAAATTAGTAACTGTTAACGACTCAAAGTAAAAAATGAAAATATTGCATACAAACATCAGTTTACTGACCTGGGGGCCGATTTTTGAATTTCGATCGTTCCTGTTCGGATCAAGTGGAAATCTGGCCAAAAATACGTCAGTAGTTAGTCTTCTTAAGCCCCCTCCAGACTATGCGCGTGAATCGCGGGCGAAGCCGCGAACGTGAGTGTGGAGTCGATTTCGCTGTCTGCGAAAATCGACGCCACACTCGCGTTCGCGGCTTCGCGCCGCGATTCGCGCACGAGTGAGGAGGGGGCTTTACATGCCCACCACAAACTTCACTTTCCCTTAAAGATTTGGCCCCCATTTAAATAACACCTAAAGTTATTTTACCAAAATTACAATAAAAAATAACCACGTATTTCCACGTTCACGACAATTTAAAATGACGTTATACTACCGATCACACCAACCTAAAGAAAAGTAAGTATAATACGTCTATGTTAAAAGCAAGTATGGTATGTGCTACCAAAATGCAACAGCAGTCATTTTAATTCGATAAGATTATTTCTATGCCTCAATGTTGGTAACAAGTACGTTCGTAATTTATCATAGTATGGGGTGTCGATGGGCTGAGTCGAACCACAAAACCTACTTATCGAATGTTACAAACGAATTTTAAATTACTGTTATTTTTTTAGTTTTTTTTCTATATCAATGTTAGTATAAAAGCCGTAGACTACCGCACTGCACGCGACCTTGATGCGGTCGAAATATCTCTTTCTTTCTAAGTTATATCTACGTCCTTAACGCACGTACGGCGACCACCTTACACACTATCGGTACGGCAGTCTGTTACGGCTTTAATGTGCATATTTTTACTACCTACCGTTCGATTTTAGTGCCCTTGATATTATGTATTTTGGATATATGCACAAAAATAATAACATTATTATGTGTGTATTACCAAATGTAAGAGTAATATAATTATGTTTAAAGTAAAAAATAAATGTGTCGAGTTCCTAGAATGAGAATATATTATTATTTTTATTTGAACATTATACTTATACTTAATCAAGAAATATTTTTTTAAGTAAGCTATTTCAAATGTTTACTATCTATCATTGGCGGATTTGCCCTAAGGCCCAGTAGACCCGGGCCTAGGGCGGCAAAAAATTAGGGGCGGCAAATTGTGACAAAAAATTTCGCTGATGATAACAAGAAATAACTTAAAATGTAAGTAGTCAATATGATGGGTGCTGCGAAAGGGGCGGCTCTATGGCCTGGGGCCTAGGGCGGCAAAGACTGCAAATCCGCCACTGCTATCTATTGTTTCAAGTACCTAATTCTACTAGGTTCCTATAGATATTTATATAAAGTATGTATAATTATAACTTATAGAATTCAACGATTATTATCTAAACAGACGTATTTTACATTACATTACTCAAAATCTATAATCATTAAATGAATCTAGTGCCAAAAATCTAGGTATACCTAATCATATTTGTAATTTTCGGATTCTATTAGATATTCTATACGTGTTATTGTATAAGGTTATTTTATATTGTAAATATCGAAATAACGTTTATGTTAGATAATAATGTAAAGGTTAATGAAACTTAAGGTATACTTAATTAACAGTAAATAATTATTATTAACTAGGGCATATATACAATTTGCATTAAGGTCGACAATCTAATGAAGTAAGGTAAGATAGGCAAAGTTCTCCAATGAGACAAGTGCACCTAGGCATTCTTGAAATGCCAAATAAAATGCCATATAATGCCAAGGGTCCCATAACCTACCTTACTTAGCTTTTACCCTTACTTTTACCAAATCAAATACCTCCCGCTAAAAATTCGTCACGACGGAAGTGCCTCTAATCGATGCATTTGCCCCATAGGTGCACCTTGTCTCATCTGAACTTTGTTTGAAAAATGTAACAAAGGTTTATAAAATTCTTTTCGATAACACCATGTAATATATTATTCAAAAGGAGTCAAAGTACCTAAAACTAATTAAAAGTGCCAAACGTGTCCGCTAATAAATGTAAAATATGTTCAAGACATATTATGCTGAATGATAATAGGCAATTTAATTATCACCCGTTATATGGCAAAAGTAGATAGGATAAAGGGTGACACAAAGATAATTATAAATATTTTAATATTTTTAACCTTTTAACCGCCGTAGACTGATATATAAGACATATAAAATCGGGCTCATTTTGCCGCGGTCTGATAAATAAGTCAAAACTTCGTGTAACTTCCTACACCCCGGGGACACGCGCACGCTCGATGACAAATTCTATGGCGGTTAAAAGGTTAATTTTGATATTTTCTGTGTAACTACTGATTTTATTTCGAAGTAATCGCAAGGTTATGCCAAGCCCATATTTGCGCTTAATCTTAGTCAAACTTTTTTTCTCTCAATAAGCACTTACATAAATATATTTTAAAGATAGAAAAATCTAATTATTTAACATAACATTGTTATGTACTCTCGAAGGTAAATACCCGATTGGCTACTTAATAAAATTTTCATAAGAATATCGATCGATACCCCAAGAATCTTCAGAATTGCTAAAAAACATTAGTAAGTACCTATATATCTAGACAATTATTATCATCTCAAATCAAGAAGCGCCAGGCTCTTCTAGGTTAGCTAGAATAGGCCCTGAAATAAATAAAATGTAACTTACGAAATTTACAATGACTTGATTTAATTTATGGTCTTGCAAAAGTGAAGCAAAAAGTACCTAAATGCCAAAAGAAGAACCTAGCCTGTTCTAAAATATTTATTTTCACATAGGCCAAAAACCGAATTTTAATAATTAACATATTTCAAAATAGATTACAGGTGAGAGTAACTGGGTACAATATATTATACATATATTTAGTACCTACCTACTTATGATCATTTTTGTAACGTATAAAGTAGCACAACGTTAGTTATACTAATAATATTTCTGAACAAACAGATACTTATACTTATTATTAATGTTTATTATAACAAGCCCAATTAATGGTACGATTGATAGATTTTGAATAGAAATATAATGTAATAAATAATTATGATAACTAAGAATATTATTATATGATAATAAAAGCACTTAGTGAGATAGATATCTATGACGAAAATTAAATTAATATTGTATTTAGATATAGGCATCAACTCATGAAAAAGCGATGAGAATAAAGATAATTTAAAACAATCATTTAGTTTTTATTGTTTCTTTACCTATAGTTATCGGTTGCATGAGAATATAATTAATTTACTAAACATAAGCACCTAATAAAGTTGAATTATTAGTCAAAATATGGTGAACTTCGTCTTATTAATTAGGCGAAAACAGGTACCTAATTAAAGTAGTCCTCACCTGACGACAGAAAAAATATGTATCATAGGTATTCGAGTTAGACCAAGAAAAGTCTGCAACCATTTTGAAAGCATATGCAGTGCAAGTTTTATTTTATACTTACCTACGTCATAATTTCATAGAAGTTTGACGTTTAAAATAAAACTTGCACTGCGTGTGTTATCAAAATCGTTGCAGGCTTGTCTTGGTCTAACTCCACTTGATATACCTAATGTCTCGCAGTCAAATTGTAAAAATCTTGAATGGTTGGTCTTAAATACCTATACTAGCCTATACTGAAACTAACTGAAACACGCACAACTTGTCTGTAGAAAGCCGCAAAATTCATATTTTCTATGGGCACTCAACTCTTCATGCCTACATTTTTAAAATTTGCCGCTCTTTTTCAACTGACAAGGTCGCTGTGAATGATATTTATTTGAGGTTTGTCTACATAGAGGAACAATAATCTAGAGATGACACGGGGGAGGAGCCAAACGACCGAACGAGATGCACTTAAGTATGGAAATTTTAGTAGGAGTAGCAGAGAAAGCGGTATTATTGCTTGTCCTTGTCACAGTCTCACTTTTTGTTTGTTCCCCACCAAAAATTTAGTATGGTTTATGGTGGGCAACAAATAACCCGACCGAATTACGTAGATTGTTTTTGGTATGTTGTCAGGAATGTTAAAACGTGTTTTTAATATTGTCGCTTTGCGCATGTTTTATCCCTCACGGAGGCACGCGTACAGCTCATCTATGTAATACTAGATCTATGTTTGTCTAAATCATGAATCTAGTATAACTGGATCAGGCATGAGGGGTGGGGGGCAATGACCGAAGGGGATAGTCTTATGTATCTTTCAGTAGGAGTAGCAGCGAAAGCGCTATTATTATTTGTCCTTGTCACAGACTCACATTTTTTTTATTCCTTACCGTTAATTAAGTATGGATTATGATGGGCAACATATAAACTCGACCAATCATGTCGCATTGCGTATGTTCTGTCCCTCACGGACGCACGCGTATAGCACATCTAAGCCCCCTCCTCACTCGTGCGCGAATCGCGGCGCGAAGCCGCGAACGTGAGTGTGGCGTCGATTTTCGCAGACAGCGAAATCGACTCCACACTCACGTTCGCGGCTTCACCCGCGATTCACGCGCATAGTCTGGAGGGGGCTTAATAGGATCCTACCATCTACCTAGGATCCTACCTCTGGCAAACCCAGTTCGCTGCTGCGTCTCTATCGCGCTGACCGTTCGAACTATAAAGAGGCAACTATGATTTGATATTAATGATATTATGCCGCATTTTAAAAGACTTAGGCCACTTTAACTTTAATTTAATTTATTTATTAAAAGACAACAATGGCCCATAATGGTTAGTAACAATTAATATTAAGGGATATGTAAAAAAAATATTACATGTGAAATGTAACACCTTCTTTTTGTAAATTTGATGTCCCCGACCTCTTTTTACAACAAAAAACCGAGCAATTAGGCATTTTTTCTGCTGCGGTGTTCACGCGCGAGTCTGGATTCGGTCTAATGTAAAATCCGAGCGCAACTAGTTTTATTACCCGCGCTAGATCAGTTGATCTTGCACCTAGACAGAGGGGAAATAGTGCGAATGCCGCCTCCCTTCCGTGTTGCTCGAAGGATACGATGCTATGCGGTGGAACGAAATAGCAATATAGGTTGCTCCAAAGTTGCTCTCTCTGTAGTTTCGATCAAAATGCCGTAATGTATCGGATATCGCATGCAGAGGGGCTACCGCGAAAACCGAAATTCGCAAATTGCGGGGATCTTTCTCTTTTACTCCAATGAAGGCGTAATTAGAGTGACAGAGAAAAATACCCGCAATTTGCGAACTTTGATTTTCACGGTTATAGCCCAGTTTGTAGCAAGGTCTATAGAGCCCTGGAGAACGGAATGAATGATTTGTAAAACTGTCAATGTCAAAACACAGAACCATTAAGAACCAATCAATAACATTGAATGATTTGAATGGAATTTGGCCAAATTAAACAATAGTCAGGTCAGGATAAAACAATTCTGTTTTACGAGAAAACTAATAAATATCTATCGTTAAACGCAGGAATCGCTTTACTGTTCCTTTCTTAATCATAAGTGCAACTTAAACGCACCGCGTAATTGAGTAGTCCCTTCCTTGATGTCTAAAACAAGTAGCAATGTCGCCTCGAAAACAGCCAAATAGTTTGTTTAAAATCTGCGTTAGAAACTGTATTAGTTTAATTAATTCTGCTTGTTATGTTATTGAAGCGAATAGTCCGGAGAATAATTTTCACGAATGCGAGGCTGAGGCGATCGCGCTGAAGTGCCAATTGATGTCGATGCTTCCAGCCAGGTGAGTCAGGATTTCAATTAAAAATAATGTCACGAAACTGCGGCTGTGCGGGAACGTATCACGTTACATTTACAGTACAAGCAATATTAGTGAAGGTCATTGATCTAATGAAACAAGATGGAAACAATACTTTGTTGCTACACAGACAGTTTTGTTTACTATTCTATGCACTATGCAGATTTGCAATGCCATTTTATTTAGAATGCTATTGTATGCAAATTTATTTTCTCCCAGTCTTAATGTTGGGTGTAAGTAATATTTACTTAAGCATGTGATTCCAAATCAGGCAATTAATATGTTCACTGCAGGATGGGGTTGAAAGAACCCATGCAAAGTATGCTTATTATGAGATTTATGAGCAGAGGTCGGCGGGGGTGAGCTATTTACCTTATAATTTGACATGTCTGACGTCATATTATAAGGCAAATAGCTAGTGTTGTGAGTAACACTCATTTCGAGGCTTAAAGACTCAAACCCTTAAGATTCTCGAGGCTTAACGCCTCAAAGGCGGCAAAGACGATTTCTTACATCCATATGCGTAAAAGCCATAAAATAAATAAGTACAATTCTCAAATATAGTCGAGTCTTCAAGACTTACGAGTCTTGACGCTCGAGTCTTTAAGCCTAATGAGTTTGACTACTTACTAGGTGTTAATGCAGTAAAATTTGAAGTAAATAATGATGCTTGTTGAGTATGTTCCATTATTATAACACAAGCCTTCCCCAAATAAAGACATCATGGTAACTTCTGCCAAGTTCTTTCTAATCCTAAAGAAAAGAAGTACAAATACATTGTGTAGTTACTGCAAGTAAAAAAAAATACCATGAAAACTTACTCGGAACAAGATTTGTCATTCATTAACAACTTTTCTTTTCCAGGTTATTTGATGTCCTCTGTTCTGAAAGAACATGCTGCCAATACCGCGGTGACCCTCGTGTTCAGCTTCACATTCTGACACACCCCAACCTCAGAGTCTTCCGTAAATGTGACCTAGATAACGGCATTCCTCAGGCGTTCTGGATAGACACCCTCCCAAACTTCAGCCGCATAGTTATCCTAGATCTCAAGTTCATTTGCACCGATGAAATACTTCAGGTTATCGGAGTCAATTGTCCGTTGCTAGAGGAAATAAATATTGTGTCAAGGGTTGATATTTGTAAGTCCCTCTTCAATGCTTCCGTACTGATCAGAAATGTCTCTGATGCGGGACTCCGCTCAATCGCAAACTTGAAACAGTTGAGGATTCTCGCCATGGATCCACCGAGAAATGAAAGGGCTAATCGTGTAGGTAGATGTGTATCTCAAGCTGGGATTATAATGCTGGTTAGCGAGCTTCCATATTTAGAGGAGTTAAGGATAGAATCTTGTGATATTGGGTCGACAATGATTGGTACAGTAGTGGACATTGGGCCTTTGAGTCTAAGGAAAATTAACTGCCATTTCGCATCAGCTGAAGGCATCAGGAAGTTGATTAAAATTTGTCCTCGTCTCAAGGAGTTGTCAGTGACACATTTGTCAGAGCATGACAAAGATGCTATATTGGAACAGATTTCAATTAGTGATTTAAGGTTAAATAGGTTAGATTTATCGTTTTTCTCCTATTCGGACTCAATGCAGCAGCTTCTACAGGTTAAAGGTGTTTACTTGACACATTTCTCATTATGGGAAATTGATCATTCGTTAACTTTAGATGCTGTATTGTCTTTGGGCACTTGCTGCCCTAATCTGTCATCCCTCTGTATAATGACACAATCCAAATGTTTAGTTATACCCCGATATTTCCGGCGTCCAAGCAAAATGTTCTGCGAACTCCGAAATTTCACGATAGGCAACGAAAACTTTAACATAGACCACATATTATCGTTTTTCCTTGAGTGCACTCAAAATTTGCAAAAACTAGTACTGAAATATCAAACTAAAATGAATGTGGATCAGACGCTGCTACATCTGTTAGAAAAAGGTAGTTTCAGAAATTTGCATTACCTCTGGTTAGATTGTACTTTAGAAGTATCTAAGTCTGTTGTGAAACAGATCATTCAAAGTTGTGAAAAATTGCAGATGTTCACAGTGGACTTTACAGAAGACATGAGCGAAGTTCACAGGTACATCAACGAGAATAACCTAGATTTGAAGTTAGGTAGCTATTGAGTATTTGTAATTATGTAGTTTATTTTATAATAAACTTTTTTTATGAAAAAGGTGGTTTTATTTATACAGCACATTTCCATTAGGTCCAATGTTATTAATGTTAACTATACCTACTGGTGACATTCTTTATAATCGGCGCACCTAAGAACCAAAATTTGACAGTTCAGATTTGACCCTTATTGATATCGTTTAACGGATAGCCTTAATGTCAATAGGTACATAACTGTTCAAAATAATGGTTCTCACATTGCGCTGACTATAAAAGTATTTAGGCGATAACTGATGCATTGCCGTGAAACACGGAGCCTAATACACCCGACTAGGCGGGTTCTGATTTTAGGCGCTTTTCGCTACATATGGGTTTTCCCGTAGTAGCTCGCGCTAGCAGTAAATGCGATCCCAATAAAAAAGAACAACGTCGTTTGTGTAAAATTATAATTTATTTAATCATAATTTCTCAAACATTTTATTTACAGATTTCATAATATTGATTTGATTATCATATTTTTAAAATTATGCTTTCGTATAAAGGCTGATCAACAAAGCACAACATAATTCTTATCTTACTTAAAAATTACTTCCACATCCATGTTTATAAAACACAATTTTTTCCTACATTGTAGGCAAATATCTTAGAGCATTTAGTAACTGGAGGACGCCTTGGCTGACATTTTCTGTACAAAACAGTCTGCCGATTTTTGCGAGGGAGGGGACGTCAAATGTATTGCTATTTCTACATTATTTGTACGTATACGTACAAATAGCCATGTCAGTCCATGCAAAAGTTTGCACAACTGCAAGTTTTCGGCAGAGGGGTAAGCTCCTAAAGGCGACTCCGGTTATTAAATGCTCTAAGGCAAATATCGATCTAAGTATTCCTATGTACAAACCTATATAAACGTACAGTCACTATCAGATATATTGAATCGGCCAAGGTGTTCACAAAGCCTCAGATTTCCATGACGTTAAAGTGCATGGTCAGATATTTTTGAGGACCTTGGCCTCTCCGATATATGTGATGACATACAGAAGCAAAGCAATTAAAAACAAATCGTCGGGTGACAAGCAAAACTCACTAAGTACTATCAAAAAATTTAAGTAACAATGCACTTTATTACACTTGTACCACGGTTTATTGTCCAATAATTTCGATGAAGTTAGTTAGTGACTTTTGCTTGTCACCCGACGAAATTATTGGGATTGATAACTGAAAAGTTACTTCAGGTATTTTATATCCTCTAACCGCCCATACGTCAAACCTTGCCAAGCAAAATGAAATTTTATTTTGTCAATACAAAGTTCAAATTAGAATGGAAATGGAACAGGAGACCTTTTTATAGGTCTCTGGGCGGCTAAAGGATATTAATTCTAATTATAGACAAAAGAATACTGAGACAGGTGCAATACATTGTAGTTGTTTTGATAGGTAAACTAGATGGCGTTGTACCGTCCTGCACATTAAATTACCTCCTTCTGAGGACTTTGAAAATTGACGCCTTACGAAATACTGGCTAGAGGTGGTGATAGACGGCTTAATAATGCATCTTGCCCCTTATCTCTACCCTAGTTTTAAGTGTTTAAGGGCCACTTGCACCATCCCACTAACCCGAGGTTAAGCAGTTAAACCATTAACTCGGTGTCAATTTGTACTGGTAACCATGGTAACTCCGGTTTTAACCGGTTAACCCCGGGTTAGTGGAATGGTGCCAGTGGCGCTAAGTAAGGCACTAACAGAGTGTAAAAGTTTTCAATTATTAACAAAAATATGAATCATCAGGACTGAAATAAACTGATTTTATTTTATTAAATTCTTAGGTTGTAGTCTGTCCAGCGCTGACGTTTGACAATACAGCTGCCTACCGAGATTCTATAAGAACAACTTGGCACACCCATCAAGTACAGTTGTCAAAACTACGCCTAGAGTTAGACTAAGAAAAGTCTGCAGCGATTTTGATAGCCCACGCAGTGCACGTGTTATTTACAAGTCATAATTTCATAGACGTATAAAATAACACGTGCACTGCGTGGGCTATCAAAATCGCTGCAGACTTTTCTTGGTCTAACTCTACAATATTTTGCACAATACTCAGCTCAGTAAATTCTACTTAAACCAACTTAACTACATTTCGTGTTCAAGCCGTGTCTCCGTGGTAGCTTATTCTACGAATTAATAGTTTCAGCGGAGACCTGGCTTAAAGTAGAAAAAAAAATACATTATTTAACACATTCACTGCCAGCGCAAGCTACGCGCTACGGGCGTAGCCAATGACACAGTTTTTACCGTTTCTAACGAAAAGCACCTAAGAACAGAGAAGCCGTCTAGAGGGTCGCTAGCAGTAAATGCGTTACTTAATTCATAATTTCGTATAAGTAATATTATTAACTACTTATTACCTAGTTCCCATTATTAATTATCTACAGCTTAGTTCACATTGTTTTTGACAGGCAACGCCACAGCCTTCACCATTGAATGTATAGAGCTCCATCAGGATATTTAGAAATTCAACCCCAAGAGGGTGAAAATGGAGTTGACCCCAAGAGGGTGAAAATGGAGTTGAAAGTTTAACGGCTTCTAATCCACCGAAGTCGCGGACGGAGGCTAGAACAATATTATAGAATTTATAGGTACAGTCAGCAAATTAATTAGCTTAGCACCTCTGCATATATTTTTATACCCCTGCATATAAGCTCAGATAATAGTTTTGCTGACTTTACCTGCACCAAAAAAGACCCATCGTTATTTTTTACTATGGTACGAACGAACATGGATGATGCAAAATTTGACCCATTGACACTTATAAAAGTATGAAATTTTGAAAGTAGGCACATAATAAACTTCTTCCTATGGTGTCTGTCAAGTAGGGACATTCATATTTATGTCACTATATCACAGAATAACTAATAGTACTACCGTACAGATAATTCACTCCTTCACAAAAGTCAGATTTAAGTATAAAATTATACCTATACTCGCCGCCTGCAATAAAATTGAAACTTATAACCGCGCACGAACGGTGAATCTTGTTTGCGCGAGCGCCACGTGACACGAGTATCGTGCGGTCGAGCGGCGCCCACTGCCATACGCCTGCCGCTCCGAGCGGCGCGCGGGCCAAATGTACCTAAACTGCGTAGTGACACCCCCCTGACTATATTACATTATTAGGTAGCATAAAAAAATATCACTAACACCCTCAAAAAGACGTTGTTCTGAAAAAAAAATCAACTATAATTATCATAGATATCTCTTCCCTTTCTTTTTTTAACCACCTAAAGGTCCCGGGAATCAAATCATCAGAAGCTAAATTTTGATTTTTGAGAAGACCTTTTTAAAATCCTCCGGGTAGAGATTAGTAACTAACCTAACCTAACCAGGACCCGTGCCACCTGGAGGCTTAGGATAAGGAAGGCCGACCCCAAATAGGGATAAAGGTCCAGGATGATGATGATGAGAAGACCTTTTTAAAGTCCTCCGGGTACCTTTTAGTATCTTCGACTAATATTGTACAGCATATTCACATGAACTTCTTCTTATAGTGTGTGTGTCAAGTAGCGCCGCTGTCGCCGGTGGCGGCCGCCTGCTATGGCTCCTCCTTAACGACGGCCTCCTTGTCGTGGTCGGTGTCGCCGTCGTAGAACTCGTTTTTAGGTTCGACCATCTTGTCGGACTCCTCTTGGCTGATGCGGATGTCGGGGTCCGGCTCATCCTTGATCTTGTAGTCTTCGGGGAAGAAGTCGCCTGGAACAGATCATTAGATATGTATATAATCGAATTTAAACTGTCGTGAGTCATACAAACTTAAGCAAACGGTCTAACTTACTTAATTTTAGTCACTCGCGCGACATGTTTCGGAGAGCGTAGCGCGATTGACTAAACTTGAGTTCAACCGTATATTTGTTTACTTACTGAAAAATACGGTTTAATTTACTTAATTTTAATCACTAGCGCGATATGTTTCGGAGAGCGTAGCGCAAGCGACTAAAATTAAGTGAGTTAAACCGTATTTAACCATAAGTGCACTTCGTTATAGCTTTTAAGTACTGCTTACTGTTGGAATAACCCCAATGTTATTGTAAATATTGTAATTACCTGGCACATGTGACATCTGGACGGCGGGCGAGTGCATGCACATCCTGAGATTGTCGTACGTGTACTTCGTTATAGCTTCTAAATATTGCTTGCTGTTGGCGTTGTTCGTACTGAAAGTAAAAACAAAATTATAGGTACAGGAAAACAGAAGCAAGACAACATCTACATTGGTACTGGGTCTTTTTTCTCTTCTGTTTGTTACCACTACATCTTATAAAACAAAGTCCCCCGCCGCGTCTGTCTGTTTGTGTTTCTATGTTTGTTCGTGATAAATTCATAAACTACTGAACGGGTTTTCATCCGGTTTTCACCTATCAATCGAGTGGTTCTTGAGGAAGGCTTAGGTGTATAATTTGTTAACCCGTGCGAAGCCGGGACGGGTCGCTATAGTGATATTATATAACTATAGAAAGATTATACTTATACATAAGGAGTACAAAAAATACTCCTACATTAATTTCATTACCTACAAATGAATCTGTTTAAATTGATTAAATTTCGCATACCATTCATCTTTGTTAGATTCGTTAAACATAAGCTTGTCTCTTAGCTCGTTAGCACGTGCACGTTACTCGCTTGCCTAATCGCTACTAAAGGCAACTTGTACAATTTGTACAAGGTAAGCGCTTCAATTTTGGAAACCAGGGAGCCAGTGTGAAAAAAATCCATCAGTTCAATTTGGTGTTCCAATTTAAGAAAACTTGATAAGTACCGCTGAGAAACCCCCACTAGCTAGCCAATCTAAGAGTCTGTCGTCTCATACCTGCTAATCTCTGGATGAAGCTGGAAGTCAGGCGCGAACAGTTCCAAGTATTCTGTCAGAGGGAGCTCGTTGGATATGTTCTCGTCAACCAGAAGGGAGGTCTCGTACGTCCAACAGCGAGCTACGTTTCGGAGTGTGTACCTGCAAAATACGTGTTATAGCAAGCCTGGCTCACTCCGCGATTTCGTCGCGTCGCTACAAATACATGCGGCCCACATCAATTTTGGTGTCTAGCCATAGTGGTTGCCGCGCACCGCTACGGAACGGGCGCTTGCTCGCGCTTGCGCCACCTAGCGGTGTTATCTCTCGTAATAGACGCGTTTTGTTAGAGTAAACCTTCTGTACCTAGTACTATAATTTATTCTGTGGTTATAGGTAGGGAGGGGTTGTTACCACTATCCTTTTTGAAACAAAATATGTCGTCGAATATCGGCAGATCGGCAATAATAAAATGTTGCTTTTGGTGGATCGGGATGACACAGTGGACGTAATTCCGCTTATATATATACGATGATATGGATCATAGAGAAATACAGTAAGAATAGAGTGCTCACTCCATCCATACATCAGTTTTGGTACCAAAACGACTACTTTTTATTTTCGTAGTCGACATCTAGCGTCGAGTAGCGGAATTATCAGTACCGCTACTCGATACTAGAACAACAATTTACAACTAATATTAGAAGCAGACGAATTGAAAATAGAGTTCCGGCTAGTCCGGTTATCTGAAAATTGTTGAGCATTAGACTTTTCGGTCGCCGCAACATCTATTGTCAAGTAGCAGTACTGATAATTCCGCTATAATTCCGCTACTCGATGCTAGATGTCGACTACGCAAATAATAGACGTTTTGGTAAATAAGCGTTTTCCAAAAAAAATTTACATTTCATTCATGTCTTCAAAATATTGACTTCTTGCGCTCATTTTACTCAGAATCATTTGTACATTCACGCCTTATACATGAAAAAAATGAGAGATACAAGAAGTCCATATTTTGAAGACATGAATGAAATGTAATTTTTTTTTGGAAAACGTTCAAATACCAAAACTGATGTATCACGTGAGCACTCTATGTACTTTTTTCTCTATTATATTAATGATGAATCTTACCCGCCACCACCAACAACTAGCGTAGGCACGTTCAAAGTCTTCACAAAGTTGACGCACTCCCCGTGGCCCTTAGTAGATAGAGAGAAGCACCCCAACCGGTCGCCTGCCAAAGAATCCGCACCGCACTGTAGCACGATGGCCGTAGGACGGTAGAACTCCATTACGCTGGAAATCACTGGTTTGAATACCTGGAAATAATATTTCTATATAGGGCTAGTAATAGGGCTAGTATAGCCACCAAGTGGATGCCGCAAAAGAAGCGCGGACGTGGCAGGCCCAGACGGAGATGGCGGGACGACTTAGACGCCTTCATCAGTGGCTGGCCGGAGAAGGCACTACAACGGGAGTTGTGGAAATCAGGGGGAGAGGCCTTTGCCCAGCAGTGGGACACTACAACAGGCTAATAAAAAAAAAATAGCAACTTAGATGGAATAGAAAACAAATAGAAAATTGGAATTGAACTGTGATGCTATTGAGAGAGAGAGCCATACACCATGCTATGGCCTATTTGCTAAATAAATGTTTGAGTATTTATCACTACACCTTATAAAACAAAGTCCCCCGCCGCGTCTGTCTGTTTGTATGTTTGTTCGCGATAAACTCAAAAACTACTGAACGGATTTTCATGCGGTTTCCACCTATCAATAGAGTGCTTCTTGAGGAAGGTTTAGGTGTACAATTTGTAAACCCGTGCGAGGCTGCGGCGGGTCGCTAGTTATTTATATTTTTAATCACTCGCTTCTTTGCGTCTTGATATCACGCGAACTGATCCTCATTGATTGACTAAAAATATTGTAAGTAATTTAAACCGTAAAATTAACATATCTATCAATTGGCAATTTCTGAAAATAGTACAGTTACATGGTAATTTTTTTAGATTTTCATTTTGTAGGTATAAAACTGCAATAATATGGCATTCCAGTGAAAAAATTAGACGGAGCAATTTTCCGGTCTAAGACACGCCAAAATATTTTATTTTATTAATATTGGTATTTCTGCTGGGATATATTTTTTGATATTTCATATATTGTTGCAATACGTTCAAAAACTCACCATAACATAACTCTGATCATCAATCCCTTCCTTCAGCGGCACATTCACCGAGTAATACCTCCCACTCTCAGCCCCGATCTCATACATGTCTCCGGTCCCAGGGAAAAAGTAGTTCCCATACTTATGGAAGCTGACGGTCATCACTCGGTCAGTCAGGTAGAATGCCTCCTGAACTCCGTCTCCGTGGTGGACGTCTATGTCAATGTATAGTACTCTAGGATGGTATTTTAGGAGCTCTAATATTGCTATGACTATGTCATTTACGTAGCAGAATCCTGAATTAATTAAAAGATAGGTCAGTAAAGGTTTGAAAACTAAATATCATTGAGAACTCGAGAACAATTAAAATGTGTCTCTTTGTACGGAAACTATACATTAATTTGAAATTGTCATTGAAATATTTGCAATAGAAGAAGTAGAAAGAAATACAAGAAATAGGTACTGAAATTGGTGTGATTAGGCAGAATTTGACAAAGATATACCTATGCTTCTTATTGTAAGTACCTACGTACTTCAAATATTTTAAGTTTATAATTTTAAACTCATTTATGTCATTTTCAAGCAAAAGGTGCCATATTGTCGCTCTGAAATTTCATTCTTATAGTAAGCAACAATGTGGTACTTTTTACTTGAAAATGTCAAAAGGTGTAGGTCTTCTGAAGGGTGAAGTAACAAATAGCAGGGTTAAGGTAAGTAATTAAGCAAGTAGCAGCATTAAGGAAAAGCTAACCCATATTCATAAAACTTTACAGGCCTGATTTAGTTAAATGATGTTTTATCCCTTCCTTACAAATACATAAGTCAAAATGACAGATAAGGACAAACGATTATTAGCTAATTGACGTTTCTAGCATGTTTATGAATAAGGGGAATTCTCTGTATGTGTAAAAATGTGACTTACCAGAGGGTTCAAACTTCTTAGCATGATGAAGACCACCGGACCAGTTAATGGCAATGTCACAGGCATTATTGTTAAGCTTCATAGCACCTTCTAGAGATGCGCCTGTGTACATGGAGCAGAAATCAAACAGCCCGTCAAAGACTGGGCAGTCGTCTCCAACATTGTAGTGGAGCAAGTCTTTTGAATAGCCTGGAATAAAAGTAAAATATTTAATAAAACTTAATGTTAATATATCATACATTTTAATAAAGATATGTATTTTCTTTTTTAATTGTGGGGCATGCAATCTATAAATTGTATAGGTATACAGATGTCTATCACAATGAAAAATTTTACTGTGATCAACTCTTAACAATTATAAAACTGACTCCAATTTAGAACTTTGTTAAGAAATTGACAGTGTCACCAGACTGGGTGGAATCATAAAGTCACCCCATAAGTAAAAAAATTCTAAGTAGTTCCATCATAAGTTATATAACAAATAAAACGCCTGGCATTGTTATATTTGAATTAAATACATAATTAGCTATTATATCACACCAAACACAGAGCTCTATAAATAGCACACCTTCAATTGATTTTACAACCACTTTGTTGCCCATCCACTCCCACACCCACCGCTAGACAGCTGCCAGGCGCCCAGATTAATTAATAATGATAGTATGGCATACTAACTAGAGGGATTTCGTTACTCTATAAATTGCATACCTATTTCCGTGGCTAGCTCTCCCTCTATCATATTATTTATAAAAATCGGACCCCCGAATAAACTAATTGGTGACCCCTGTATAGTGCATTTTATTTCCATACAGCTACTTGTGTGTATAACGACCTCATGTGGTCGCAACCCTGTCATGAGGAATCGAGGAAGAATTGTGTTGTATGTAAACAATACTCACTCTGTATATTTTGCGGCGTAACATTGGACAGGAACTCTATGTAGTCCTCACTGTGAAACCGGCACATGTCATGCGCACTTGCCCTATACGGCTTGTATACCTGCATTTTCTTATGCAGGCCGTACTTCAACACCAAACTATGCGTAACAGAAAGTCTGTGGGGCTTCATAGGGTGCCCCGGCCCATAGTGGAAGTTCCCCACGTCCGCATTGTAGAAATAAGCAACCCTACGGCTACTCATATCGGATAAATAAATACGTACTCCTTCAAAATCAAAATAATGCCAAGAACTAATGCGATCACTACTAAGCGTTTGGTTAGATGGATGTCACCTAGCATGCTTCAGGTATTTTTAGATTTGACATTTTAATACTTAATTGATAGAATATTAATTGTTTAGAGCTGTTATTTATTTGTAATTGCAGCAAAATAACTGCACTGCACAATCCTGCCTACATGACATGACAGCCATGACAGAACAGATAAAGTAGACAAAACATCATCATTCAGTTGCGTTCACATTTCAAATTACAAAAAATCTATTCCCTAGCTGTGAGTTGTAAGGTCTATGGAGCCCTTAATATATTGAAAGCCATAGCACACTACCGCACCGAACCAAGGTTGCGATGCGATGCGGTAGTGTGTTATGAAAATTTGGTTCGTTTCATTCATTCTTTCATTACGTCTAGTTTGTCTATATATCTAACTGTCAACCAAGTTGTCAACTTGCCGGTAAAGACGGCGTGTATTATAAGTTAATTTTCAGTTAATTTTGCTTTCTATTCTCGCTATACGAGGAATTCCTGCGCTAAACGCTAAAACCAACAAACAGTAGTAAGTATACTTTTAAATACGGGTACTAAAATACAACGACTGTCCAATATTCTGAACAGCTGGCTAAATTTATTTCGTATTGGAACTTAAGACAAACTATACGCTATCTATCTTGGGTAAATTATCATAGGTATTACGTAACGCTTGCAGTTTGCAAGTCATTCATCTACATTACCTTTAGTACAACAGTGACTGTTTACCTTACACCTTGCTTTGTACGCTGATTGTCGAAATTTACAATTTTAAAAATTTCTACCCACATACCGTAGGTACACATTATAATTAAGTGTTTCATGGCAGATTTTTACCAATTTAAGTCTACACAATTTCCAAGATAAAACCTACCATACTCTTGCCACCCTAATAAACACTGTTACCTATATCACAAATAAATAAAAATTCTCAGTTTTATTATAAATCTTCAGCAAAAATTTGTAAATTTTAGATTTCAAAGTTGAGCACAGGACTAGGATGAGGTTTTAAACTATACTACTCTGGCTTAATTATATGAATTCTACAAAAGACGAGCCCCAAAAAGTTTGTAGGAATTCTGTAACAAAAGTACTAAAATAGTAAAGAAGTGTAATTATAGGTCACACCAAATTAAATAATTGTAGAAACAAGTGCTTATGGAACTTGAGTTTCATCGGTATCCTATCGTCCGGTGTCTTGCCAATAGGTTTAAAGTAGTTTCCAAGGTTCTTAGAATTCGTTTTTTGAAGAACCCCATACTGTAGTTTCTCAAGAAAATTAAAGATCAATCCCCCAGTTAGAAGTAAGCGTCTGTCCCTAAAACATAACATTAGCAAAGATAAAGGTGTGATGTTGACGGAGAAATTTCAAATGAATGAATGAAAACATTTGTTTCAAGTAACTATGGACTCATACAACTTTTTAGTAGACTCATCATCATAATAACGTAATATGTAAGTTGTGCTAGGGTAGAATAATGTAAAAACTATGGTCTAGCTAGGTTTCTAAATATGTAGATATTATTCATTAGGAAATTACAAATAAGGAGCAGAGAATAGTTTCCAGTGTTGCACAACACAATGTTTTTATTCTTAGCCTTATCATATTTGTTAACCTTGAAGTAACTGATAACAGTTTATTGCATAATCAGAATAAAAGTTTCTTTTCTTTGCCTATTGTAGATTATAGTATCCCACTGCTGGGTAAAAGGCCTCTCGCCTTGATCTCCACATATAATGAAAACATGTTTGAACATAATGTAAAACAATCTTCAACCTGCAATTATTATAATTATTACTTAACCCCACTAACCCTTTAACAGTCAAGATTTGTATTATTTTTTCATATAAGTACGTGTTTCAAGCCTAATCGGCTCCTTAAAATACTAAAAATTCTGCATAAGATTAAAATACAAAAAGATGATCTTATAGGGTGCTAATTTTTACCATATAATATCTAAGTGTACCCTAAAACCTTATCACACAAAAGTACATATATTATGACCCTTTTAAAACTCTATAAATAGTCACCTTATCACACATTTTGCAAATTAAAGAACAATAAATATCCATTAGTTATCACAGTATTGTTTTAAACTTTACTCCTTAAAAAAATATGCTATAGTCCATACGTAAAAACTATAGTTCGTTTTTTTAGCATTAGAAAAAGACTACGCGATTTTGACATGTCTTTTAATTGAAAAGCCCTTTTAAAAATCGGTAACTATTACTTATAGACCGCGAGCCACGAACAGATTTCCATGACCAATCGCCTCCCGGGCGATAACTCGTATATTGGTTAACGGCTATGTATGATGATCCCTCATAGAAGTCAGCTGCCGCTCCTTTGGTGGGTTGAGTAATGGCAGCCACAGAAATATGTAAAAAAATAAAATAAATTGTGTCATCGCCTCCCATTTGATACTTTGTCAGAAGATAGTTTAGATGCTATTTTAAATTAAAAAAAACCGTCAGCCGGTTGTATAGCGGTGGAAAGACCGTCAGCTACTTGCATAAACATGTAAAAAATAAGCGCTGTACCTTTTTATTATAGTAATAACTAATTCATGAAACTTTGCATGTAGGATTTCATCAGGCAATTCAATAAACGCCTTACGGATTTGCAGACATAAATGGTAGGAGCGTATTTTTTACATGTTTATGCAAGTAACGTCATCTAAACTATCATCTGACTAAGTATCAATCGGGAGGAGATGACAGAAAAAAAAAATGTTTTACATGTTCATGTGATCAACTGACTGTCTTTCCACCGCGATACAAACGGCTGACTATTTTTTTAATTCATGATAGCATCTAAACTATCTTTTGACAAGGTATCAAGCGGGAGGAGTTGACTGACGATATTTGCTTCTGGCCCGCGGTCTATTATGAAAGCTAAAGAATGTAAATAATCGTATATGATTCATAATTGTTACATATTTGCCGTGACTTATTTTTCGAAAGTGTTTTGCAATAAAAAGACACGTCAAGATTGTTTACCTTTTTTCTAATGCTAAAAAAAGAACTAAAGTTCAAAATTTGAACTTGAACAGTGACTTAAAGCTCCGTAAAACTTACAGCTAAAAATATTCCATTCATGAATCGGGAAGTGTAGCTAAAAAGTTTTTTTTGTTTCTCCATGTAGAACCCAAATTTCAATAAAATGCAACTCCCTCCCTGCCTGTTTATACGGTTTTTAGAGTTTCGTACCCAAAGGGTAAAAACGGACCCTATTACGGCTATTACTAAGACTCCACTGTCCGTCTGTCTGTCATCAGGCTGTATCTCATGAACCGTTATAGCCAGACAGTTAAACTTTTGACAGTATGTATTTCTGTTGCCGCTAACAACAAATACTAAAAAGTACGGAACCCTCTGTGGGCGAGTCCGATTCGCACTACTCCGGTTTTTCTCTACGGCGATCAGACAGACAATGCAGTCATCAGCATGCAGTAGTCAGACTAAACAATGAGTGACAATGGCCCTAACCGCTCGCATCGACTCTCGACCGACGCCCACCTGTAAGCTGAAAGCGTAATGATCAAAACTACATGCGGGCACACAAGTGCTTCAAGAGCGTTTCTTTAATTTTTTGCCATTTTTATATATTGTGACCTTTTTTGCCACTTTTGTGTTATTTCTACTCAGAATCACGAGCTCTTTCGATCCTAATGGGATAAAAAAATGTCCCAGAGTTTTTTCCTATTGTGTTACCATTTCCCCATATACTTTGTATGGCGGTAACAAAAAGGAAAGTTTGAAAAATGTATGGAAATTTTAGGACACTTTTTCTCTCCTATAAGGATGAAAAGGGCTCGCGATCCTGACTAGAAATAACACAAAATGTCAAAAAAGGTCACGATATATAAAAAGGGCAAATATAAAAGAAACGCTCTCAACGTTTTCATTTGGCTTACCGAAAAAAGTCCCATTTAGGCTCTCATAAAATGGAATATCCCGACAAAAATATATTTTCCACAATGTCCATCCAGAGAGGAATGGGGACTACGTAAACTACGTTTGTATGGTGAACTGGTCGTACCTATACAGCAACAGGGACCCTACCGCGATAACCGAAATTCGCAAATTGCGAAGATCGACTCATCCGCCATTTTGAAAAAAAAATCTATTTAATCACCGAACCTGCTCACAAAACTTCACGAGAATCGGTTGAGAATTGCAATTTGCGACCTTTCACAGGTCACATCCGGACGAAAGTATTTTCGCCCAAACTGAAAAGGAGACCTTCGCTAACGCTCGGTCAACAAATAACGTATCAGTTACATATATGTTTCTGCAGTTATTAGGATATAAATAAAAAAAAAACCGGGCAAGTGCGAGTCGGACTCGCGCACGAAGGGTTCCGTACCATAATGCAAAAAAAGGCAAAAAAAAAACGGTCACCCATCCAAGTACTGACCCCGCCCGACGTTGCTTAACTTCGGTAAAAAATCACGTTTGTTGTATGGGAGCCCCACTTAAATCTTTATTTTATTCTGGTTTTAGTATAATTGTTGTTATAGCGGCAACAGAAATACATCATCTGTGAAAATTTCAACTGTCTAGCTATCACGGTTCGTGAGATACAGCCTGGTGACAGACAGACGGACGGACGGACGGACAGCGGAGTTTTAGTAATAGGGTCCCGTTTTACCCTTTGGGTACGGAACCCTAAAAAAGCAATTTTTAATTAGGTACCATGACAATTAGTAACAAAGTAAATAAATTGAAGTCTGTCGATGAAACACTTAAAAATCATAATGAGGTGGGTACCATAAATGTTTTAGCATTGTTTTTAATATTACCTAACTAATTATAAATGATTATTTTCTGCTACTTTGTTAACAAATAACACTTGCGCCATGTAGTAGATTAAAAATTTGAACATAAGTGATTTTGTACTAGTGTTGTTTAAGAAAGACTCGAGTCTTTTGAGTCCTCTGCTTTAAGACTCGACTGTATTTTTCAGACTCATACCTATTATGTAATTAAGTCGAAATTCGAGTTCTTTTAACTTGTTAGAGACCCTTGACTTGAGTCCTCTTCAGAGAACTTTCATATTACTCGTTCATTAATTAAATTATTCAACCACTTCAAGACAAGTAGGACTGATTTGGTTTGAAAATATACCACAAATGAGATTTCTATGTTCCAAACCATCTCCAGCCAAACTTCACGGCTTTATAACTTAACATGACATTATAACTTAACATTTCATCCCAAACATTCATTTTTATCTATATATTCATTTCATATACAGTTAGATAAACGCACGAACACTTTTTAGCACAACACTACGAGTCTCGCACTCTGAAACCGGTTACACTCATAAACACCACTGGCCATATAAGGCTAGCATTTCACTCCCAACCGGTCACTAGAGCTCTCGCGTTCTCAATTTAAAATTATATACTTTTTAGATTGTCTATTCCAAATTCTTTTTTTTTTTTTTTTCAAAATGTTTCGGATACTGAGATGTTCGTTGATTTTTTTGATAGCGGTCAGCATGGTCAATTTTAGGGTGTTCACGAGAGCCATGTCGACGGTGTCCAAGTCGTTCAGCGCCCAGGGCGTCGTCTCCGATGTCATCCCGGTGGCTCCAGCGGCTCTTGCTGCCGTAAGTACTCATTTTTTTTTTTCAAATTATATATAGGACATAGGTATACATAATTATATATAAACAGTCTGATATACCTACTGATGTGCCGTCGGAAAATTCCCAAAATTTCTACGTGGAAAAATCTCGAAAATCGACATATTTTTGTATCGATATTCGGTAGAAATTTGGAATTTCGTTCCTTTTTCTGCTTACAAAGGGTGGAAAATTGCCCCCAAGGCAGCAATAAAACATGGGAGGCTTCCTGGCCACAGGTAATTGTTTTTTTACTAATAATAATAATGCAAAACTAGGAGTTACTAGTACCAACTAGGAAACAAATCAAATTATTTTATGAAATATTTTATTAATTTGTTCTTTTAAGTAGTCACACTACTATGTATAAATTATAAACTCAAATAGATATCATACACAAAAGAAAAAGTCCACCGGTGGCCGAGGCGGGAATCGAACATGCGTCTTCAGCTTACATATGTAGTGCATAATTGTTTACCATCGCATTTTCTCGGAAACGTTCGTATTTGTCATGCTACTTCAGTCGACCTCAGTACTTTTTGTACCGAGATTAACTGAAATAGCAAGACACAGTTTCCGTGAAAATACGATGGAAAATAATTAAGCACTACATCTGTACGTGGCTAACGTCCTGACCACTAGACAACCCGGCCACGGAGGTACCCGTCCAAAACTCTCTGGTGTATGCTATCTTTGAAAGGCTATTAGGCGCCTTTGACCAACTCTAAGGGCGAGCAGAGCGTCCTTGCACCTCCTATACCTATATTATTTTATTGGGAGCCTATAATATCCCACTGCTGGGCAAAGTTCTCCCCCACTTTTTCCAGCCTTCCCGATCCTGTGCAGTCTCTGGCCATTCCTTTAAAAAGGTGTCTAACTCGTCTCGCCATCGCCGACGTGGACTGCCAAATTGCCAAACTGCGTTATAAGGTTAAGATCAAGTTGAAGCAGTTTTTAAACTGGATGTTTTAAGGGGTCTACTCACCCTGCAACAAATCGTATGCGATTTGGCCGGCTAAGTAGGTTCAACGAATTCAATTGATCGATTAAATGTCGCAATGTTTCACAAATCGCATGAGATTTGATGCAAGGTAAGTAAATATAGAGGTTTCTTTTCAACTTTTTTCTTAAGCCGAGATAGCAAATGCTAATGATTCGCTAATGATTGTTTTCTAACCAGTCACAGTTACAACTTTTAAGCGAAAACACTTTGGTAGTAAAAGATGTGAGATATAAAATACATAATTGTTAATATTGTTATATCATGTCGTAAACGACTTCACACTTATAGTTATTAAAATCTTAAATAGTTTTTTACGACCCGTTTATTATCCATAATTAAAACTATTAATAATGTATATTAATAATAAAGCTATAGCGACCTCACGTACCCGAGTACTCCTGGGGAGTTCTGTTACCCGCAAGGAGGGTGGGTGGGACAGGATTCTCTGCCTCTGGCTTGCCTTAGCCGGCCGGCCAGAGTGGAGTCGTTAGAGCTATAAGCTCCAGGGGTGGAAGTGAAATATGCATAAGACGCGAGTTGGCACAGTGGCTGTTAACAGCCACTGGGTAGAAAGCGGCGCACACCTCTCGACACCCCTGAGCCGCTCACACCGGTGTTGCCCTTGAGCCATCCTAGATGTCGCTTTTTGTGGGGGCCCATCTTGTGAGGGCGAGTCACCGTCTGCCGGAAATAAAATTGCATACCGTTTTATTAGGCAGGCGTCCGGTTTTTTTACCCCATAGCTCAGTACTTAGTCCATCGCTTTCACCCAATAACCTAGTTCATTTTAGATTCCATCAACTCTCAATAGCCCTTACACCCTGGCGGGTGCTGCCTCTGCGTGCGTCCCATGACACGGGCAAGGGCAGCATCCGCTCGGTGTACCCCTTACATTTCATTAAAGTGTCAAAAGGGCCTCTACGTGTTGGCTTCGGCTCCGCGCATGCCTCCCAAAGGTCCGGAACACCATTGTTCCGTGATGGGAAAGACATACAAGCTATAGTACCTATTCAATAAGCAATTAATTATTAAGCGACTAGTTTGTAGCCATACGATTAAATAAATTAAAAATAAAAACAATTAAAAATCTGAAGTTCAAAAAATTCGATTCGTAAATTGGGAACGATCACAAAAATTTAAACTAAGTTTTCGCTATGTAAATTTTCCGTATTGAATGTGTATACGTTTCTTGATTAAAGTATTATTGATGTTTCAGTACAATAACATTTTGTATAAATTAAAACTTAACATCCGTATCGTGCGTTGTTATCATTTAGAATCAAATCAGTTTACACATACGCATATTAACTTGTATAAACAGTCGTGTATTAAATGCACACTGCGTCGCGTCGCTGCAATCGTAAAAGACCGCTTGTGGTTGCAGGTACAGTAATAATTACGAATGACGTTGCAATAACTATCAGTATTCACCATCAGCGGTAGATTTAGGGCCAGTATTAGCCTCATGTATGACTTTAAAAAAAAATTAAATTGCGAAGAAAAAACTAAATTTTAAGCGAAATAATTATTAAACACGGGACATTTCAAACAATCGTCCGCCAAAAAAGCTATAACTGCCTAGGGAATACAATATAGGCCTTTGTCCTTCAGTACACGGTGACACCTGCATGAAATAAGATTTTTTTCGGGCAAGTGTGATGAAAAAGAGTGTTACTGTTAGTACCAGTGTAATAGCTGTTATCTATTCGTCAATTTACGGCATTTCCATCGCACCTCGTTATAAAGAATGACAAGCCAATTGTGGTGATTATTTACGTATCCTGTAAGTACACCAATCAAAATAAATGACATGTTTTTGGTGTATAATGAACATCGTTTGCTATTGTAGTTTTAACCTATTTATATTACGAATGTCGTTTGTTGAGTCTGATAGGCTATGATTCTTTGATTATTTAAACTTGGTTAATAATTATAATAACACGGATAAAGATGGAATACATAGACTACATTTAGCGGCTGCACACATTGAAAAATGGTGTATCTAGAATACTTCGGTTAGGTACAACATCTAAAGTATTTTTTGTTTTGCATTTATTATATTATATATTACCTATAATTATGCAATAAATGATTATCTTATCTTATCTTATTACAAGAAAATCTTACACAAATCGACATAGTCCCACAAGTCGAAATGGATGTATGTACCTATAAATATGTACAGTCAGCTGCAGAGATATGTGACCCCCCTGAATCGAAAACTTTAACTCGCCGCTCGGCAGGCCGAGACTCAGTATTCCAATCGATTCTTACAAAAATTGTATTTCTCCGATGCTATTCAACGTCCGCTAGTGGGAATCGATCCTTGGACCTCAGCGATATGTCTGGCCTTACTATGCCATACTTTAGACCGGCCCTGATTCCACTGGGCTACGGGAGCGCTTGCTTAAGGATGTGAAAATTTGAACCAGTAGCAGGCGGCGCCATAGACGCAAATGATTCCAACTATTATTATATATGCGTCCCTGTTTAGCAAGCTTGTGTTACAATATAGTATTGTCTTGGTTTATCAATATTTTCCTGCCCTCATATTATTTTCGAAGGCGACTAACAACGACTTTAAGTAATTATATTTAAGGTTGAAGATCTGGAGTAATTCAGTTTCGTGATTTCGTGTAGAAAAATACAATTTGAGGGCAAGTAATAATTTACGATCCAAGTGATTCCTACCGTGTGTCAAAGCAATTACATTTAGTGACCTTTGTCTTTGAATTCTTAATCAATTAATTTAATAGCCCACGCCCGATTCTAATTTCGAACAACAATATGGTGCGATTAACAGTTTTTCTTAAATCCAAAATCGTAAATCTCTGGGAAGATAACAAAAGTATCAAGGAAATAGCACGAAAGTTGAATATTACGGTAAGTAACTATTGTGACTAATGATTTTTTTTTCTGTTTGTCAATGTAGCATATTGTATTACCTAATAAGATAAACCAACAGATATATTGTGTGTGGGTATATAATAAAAAGAGTTTTTTGAATTGGGGCTGTTTAGAGAAATCCCAAACAAATAAAACACATCGGGAGTATTTTTTGTGAAAGTAAGTTAGTCGTAGCTAAAAATTCGGTTTACTATATAATTGTGTTTTAACTTTATTTTAAAGAATTGTCCCATCTTCTGTATCTTATGAACCGCAACATTATAGTTAAAATCTTCGCAGAGTATTTTTCTGTTACATAAGATAATATTAATACCTATAAAATTTTAAAGGGGTCCATGTGATGTTTTATTGCATATTTAGGACGGTTTTACATGCAGTTATTTTAAACATGTAAACAACAAACTTGTAAAATTGTATAGTTACAATATATGCAAGATAGACTCAACAAATTTCAATCAAAACGGTATAAAATATATACACTAAATATTTCTCTCATATTTTTTTTATAATGAAACGTTCTCCTCTTACACATCATTAGAAACATACTATAGATTGTTTTATACGTATTTTTATTTGCAGAGAGACACGGTTCGTAGGTGGGTAAGACGTTACCAAAAACAGGGAGACGTAGAATGTGAGAAACCAGGCCCTCGTCCTTCGGCTTACACTGAACAATCTGAGCGGCATCGTAATATAGTGCAAATTCATACTGATGCTCCGTTTACCAGCACTCGCTCCACTGCGGAAACTTTTGAAGTGTCACTTAGCACGGTTAGAAGACACCTTCATGCTGCTAACATACACCATTTTAAACCAGCCAAAAAGATAAAGTTAACAGAAGCTCATCGAAACGAACGTGTAGGGTTCGCACAAAAATACGAAAATTTCGATTGGGAGAATGAAATCGTAATTTTTACGGACGAAAAATGTTTTAAGTCCGACAAAGATGGCCGAAAAATATTGTAGCGGAGAAGCGGGGAGAGATTTAACCCCAAAAATGTGCTAGACCTTAGAACAAGCGGAAGAATAACGTTAGGTAAAATATATACTTTTTTATGTTATGGGTATGAGAATAGATATTTATAGGTATAAGTAAATGATATTTATCACAAAAAATATTTTCAGCGTATTACGGATGGATGTCTTCCATGGGCCCTGGTGAGCTTGTAGAAGTAGGAGGACGAATGAACGGTGAGCGATACCTTGAGGTATTGCGTGGCGTAATGATGCCATCAGTTCGCGTCGCCTACCCTGAGGGCCAAATTTATTTAGTGCAAGAAAATAGTGCCGTGCATCGTTCGCGTATAGTTCAAGACTGGTTGTCTTCTCAGGCGGACATTACAGTCTTCGATTGGCCTTCTAAAAGTCCTGACCTGAACCCAATTGAGAACTTGTGGGGTCAAATGGTGCTTAACTGGGACCCTACCCAAGTCAGATCCAAAAAAAACCTAGACGACGAAGTTCACAGGACCTGGGAATTGTTGAGGAACTCGAACACTTGTTCAAACATGGTGGCGAGCATGAAAAGCCGACTCAAACAAGTCGAAGAAAGTGATGGATACCCTCTTCGCTATTGATTAATGAAAAAAATATACCTACTGTGTTTCCATTTGTGTTCTGGGTCTTTCTCCACTATTGGCGAAATAATTGTGTTAGGCAAGTTAAAGCAAATTAATAAGACATGTTAAAATTATATAAGGTCGAAAATAGGTCGACATATTTCGACTTTAATGACGTGGTAACTCTATGTAAGTATTCAAATAAATTAAAATAACTAAACTTATTAGAAAGTAATCACATTTTTTTTAAATACCTACAGTTAACTTTATGGATGAGTCAGATTGTTCAAATATTAACTCATTATTTTTTCCCTAGCTAACAGGCCTCGATAATAGTCTTCTAAACAAAAAAAAGAGACCCACGGTTTCAAAAACAGTTCCCTGTAATTTAAAATAACATAAGCACAATCGTATCGTCACATTTTAGACAGTAATATAATTTAGCAACTACGGTTGCAAACAGTTTTTTTTTTTATAAAATACATATTTTAATTTATCGGCAATTTAAAATTAACTAAACAGGGACTGTATCGAATCCGGCCCATTTAGTGGAGAAAGCCCTTGTATTATAATTGTTTTAAAGTGCCGACGGTTACAGGAGATGAATATTGTTATCTTTGATAACATGTGGTTTCTCGCTGTAACGTCAAAGTTCGTTTAGATTATTTCAATCAGAAAGAAAAGTAACGTTGTGGTATATTGTCATATAATATGGTCCAATCTAAAATTGATTCTAATTTACGTCTACAAGTTTTCCTTTTGTCAACAAGATTGTAACTGAAAGTATTTTTTTTATACTGTACTGAAGTTATCGGATTTGTTTATATATAATAATTATTATGCGTTTTTTGCAAGACTCAACACATATTTACATAGGTGTAAGAAAACATGACATTGGTATTTAAGGTGCAACCACACATTGCTTAAATACGGAACCCTAAAAACGGTGACGGTCCGGAAATTCAGATGTATGAAAATCAATATACGCGTGCCGTTCGCGTCATGTCTTTTCCATACTTTTGCATGCGATCAAAAATGTGTGTGGTCGCACCTTTAGAAAGTAAACGACCAACGTGCCAACTGACAATCAATACATTATAAACAAAATTACTTTGGTAAACCACCACGTTACTTATTTAACACACCAAAAAAAATGTTGAGACATTGTTACTTTGAAGATTAAAAAGCTGAAGGTATTTACTTCTTAATTTTACATAATTCAAATTGCTTTAAAACCCCTTCAGACGTTGGCTTATCTACATATGTATTGTATAAGATATACAGTATAACAATAACACTTTTACACTGTTATTTCAAGCTTGTTTTTTGTGATGTAATAATCTGCTAGCTGGCCAGATCATATTAATAAAATAAAACTATCTCAAAATTCTAATTCACAGGAAACCAATTTACTATTGTAGATCATGCCATTGACGAAGACATGCGCCTTGGTTCCTATTATCATGTTATTAACGGTTAAATTTGACAAATCTGCGCGTCTTCGTGGATGTAGCGATCTATACCCGCGTGATACCCGCACTATTGATTTTGTAAACAATATTTTTATAAATTAATAAAAAATGATCATCATCTATAGATTTTTTATTTACATATATAAGACATATATTTTTTTAATTATGTTATAATATAACATAATATTATGCATAAAAAAAATAAAACATCAAATAAAAAATAAACATCAAAATTCCCCAGGCCAAGGTTCGAACTACTAACCTTACGATTCATAGTCAATGCTGCTAACCGTTAAGCCACACGGCCGTTTGCTTTTCTGATGAAATTATTGTTCTAGGTATGACTGGCAGGAGGGATTTTGTAAATTTCTTTCTCATACTTACTTTTATCGTCATCTTTTTTTTGTATAGTTGTCATACAAAGTTTTTAAATGTTTGTTTAAATTATACAATTCAGTTAATATTTACTTATTATTTTTATCTAAACAGTTTTATATTTTAAATGTGATTTGGTTGTTTTCTTTTTATAAATGTCAGGAATGTTCAAATATTTCAAAATTTCTAGTGTTTATTATTTTATTGTTAATCCTATGTAAATTGTAATGCGATGTGTTGGACCTATGTTGTCTTAAATAAACGGATTTATTATTATTATTAATAAAAAAAAAGTATGGTCTTTATGAGATTTGAACCAGGAACCGTAGAAATGCCTTATTCTTGGGGGGGTCACATAACTCTGAAGCTGACTGTACATAAAGATTTTTTTTATTTCTGTTATCTCCGATTTGTTTACCTGAATGTGGGCGGTCGATCGTCCAACATTACCCTAACCTGTAATTTCCGAATGTGCTGTTACCAGTGGCAGATATGCTCTAAGGCCCAGCAGGCCCACAGGCCTAGGGCGGCCATCTGTTATTGACGGCAGATACTTACTACAGGGCCTGGGGCTTATGGTGGCCAAGACTGCAAATACATGGCTTTTACAGGAATTTGAACCATATAAGTAGAATGAAAAATTGATTTTTAAACGCGCTCGTTCTGTTCACTCGTGAAGGATTTAGCTAGACGCGCTGCATAAAGGAAACAATGCCTTTTGTTTTCAAATTACTTACGGTTTGAGCCGACAAAATCACCACAGAAAATTTCAACTCCTCAAGGTTTTGCTTATGATGGGTCTTGTATTAACTTTCTAGACCGTAATTTGTTTATTATTTCAATAAAAAAATTAAAAAAATACATATATATGATTGTTCCAGGTGAAATACCCCAGCGGAGCGGTCGTGAGCGAAGGCAATGTGCTCACTCCCACGCAAGTCAAGGACATCCCGCAAATCAGCTGGAATGCCAGCCCGGACAAATACTACACCGTCGCCATGACTGGTGAGTAGAAATTCACGCTCTAAATATCGACATAAGCATAAGCAAATTGTAAACGGCGTATAGTTAATGTCATTCACGATGACGCGCAGCTTTGTCAAATCTAACCTTTAATCACATGACAATTCGACTCAAGGTACAAGGCAAGGTCTTCGTGGATGACACGATCTATAGATGCATAAAGGTGGACGCTTATAGCAATATTTTTTCCCATACTTGTCACGAATGTCTCAACCACTTGTCGATCTCGTTTGGACCGGCGCCGGCGCTTGTTTCTACCGGTGTCGCTAACGCTAACAAGTACCTAACAAGCCAATTACGGTGCAGCCAATTTGGCAATTTCCGAAGGGATGGACTGTGATTGGATAATAGGGTTAATAGTTACACTAAACTGCTGATTTAGTTATGAATAACTTGAGTAAGGTTACGAATGTTGCGATGTTTGTAAAATGCCTAACCCGGACATAAAACAGGTTTCGTCTTAAATAGCAATGACAGTTTCTTTTTTTTCTAAACTAACTCATTTATAATTATAAACCTAGGTGGAGTACACTTTGACTTCTGGGTTTTAATCTGGGGCAGTTGACTGTTTATCCAAATGGTTATATTTTTAAACACGGTCGTTTTCAGCACGGATCAAAATGGCCACCTAACATTCAACGAAATGGTCTCCGAGGAATCGTCGTTTTTGTCTTACTTTATCTAAATTTAAGTTAATTATTGAATGTCGAATATGAAACAATGGTCAGGAGACAACTGATTATCAAAGTGAGAAGTCAAATTACGACGTGACTTCACTGGGAGGAAATGGGGTAATGGAAATCAACAGTAGCAAATAATAGTACATTTCGATGCTAGTGCGGAAGGTATGTCATTACTTCACGAGTACCGAGATATCTTGGCACGAGCCGCAGGCGAGTGGCAAGACTCGGGACGAGTGAAGAATGACATTTCCGCACGTGTATCGAACGACATTTTTTAATACAGTTGCGAAAAAATAAGTAAAATATTGTTAATCGTACACTAAACCAAAGTGGTAACAGTGACAGCTCGCTTAGACGTCGTCTTTAAGTATATTATATCTATGGGCGTTTGGCAGCTATTCCGTCCCATTCAGACAACTTATTAAGAACGGAATTTTCAATATTCAATATTAAAAAATAAACGTGTTATAATGATGAAGAGGTAAGTATTAAAATATGAAATATGTATATTTTTCACATTCTTACATTAACAGTAGGTTTTTCTGCTGATTACGACGTTTAAAGGAAACTAATATTAACACTCATCAATAAGTAGTCGTGAATTGGAACAAGTATAAATTTAAAAAAATTGGAAAAGTAAAAAGCACTAGTTCGAGATAACCAACTTTCCGCACGCTAAACAGCTACGTAAAGTAGCACTTTTTGAGCAACTGTATTAAAAAATATATTTTCATTATGCTGCCATTAATTCTACCTCATCATCGTCCCAGCCTACACTCGTCTGCTAAAGTCGCAAACCTCCTAACTCTAGGAGTTAAGCGGTTTGCGACTTTAGGTATAATTGGCTAAGGTAGCAAATCCCTAATTTAATTTAATTGGATTTACGAGGTTTGCGACTTTAGTCGACGCCATGTTCTACTTCTGTATTAGTTAATATATTCTTATTGAAAGTTAAATTAATTTATTTATTTATTTATTTAAACTTTATTGCACAAAGTATATACAAAAATGTACAAATGGCGGACTTAATGCCAAATGGCATTCTCTACCAGTCAACCATAGGGCCAAACAGACATCTACAATTGGTGCAGAGAGAGAAATATACCTATTCAGTGAATATAAAAAAAGCAAACTATACATATAAACTACATAAATAAATAAAATATATATAAACTACTACATATCTATATTTATCTGCCAGACCCCGACGCGCCATCCCGTGCGGAGCCTAAGTTCCGCGAATGGCACCACTGGCTGGTCGGCAACGTGCCCGGCAACAACGTGGCCGCCGGCGAGACGCTGTCCGCGTACGTGGGCTCCGGGCCCCCGCAGGTACGGTCCCCGTCCCGAATGTATACACACCCCGACACCAGCATGGAGCCAAGTTCCGCGAGTGGCACCACTGGCTGGTCGGCAACGTGCCCGGCAACAACGTGGCCGCCGGCGAGACGCTGTCCGCGTACGTGGGCTCCGGACCCCCGCAGGTACGACACCCGTCCCAAATGTATACAGTTATACACACCCCGACACCAGCATGGAGCCAAGTTCCGCGAGTGGCACCACTGGCTGGTCGGCAACGTGCCCGGCAACAACGTGGCCGCCGGCGAGACGCTGTCCGCGTACGTGGGCTCCGGACCCCCGCAGGTACGACACCCGTCCCAAATGTATACAGTTATACACACCCCGACACCAACATGGAGCCAAGTTCCGCGAGTGGCACCACTGGCTGGTCGGCAACGTGCCCGGCAACAACGTGGCCGCCGGCGAGACGCTGTCCGCGTACGTGGGCTCCGGACCCCCGCAGGTACGACACCCGTCCCAAATGTATACAGTTATACACACCCCGACACCAACATGGAGCCAAGTTCCGCGAGTGGCACCACTGGCTGGTCGGCAACGTGCCCGGCAACAACGTGGCCGCCGGCGAGACGCTGTCCGCGTACGTGGGCTCCGGACCCCCGCAGGTACGACACCCGTCCCAAATGTATACAGTTATACACACCCCGACACCAACATGGAGCCAAGTTCCGCGAGTGGCACCACTGGCTGGTCGGCAACGTGCCCGGCAACAACGTGGCCGCCGGCGAGACGCTGTCCGCGTACGTGGGCTCCGGACCCCCGCAGGTACGACACCCGTCCCAAATGTATACAGTTATACACACCCCGACGCCAACATGGAGCCAAGTTCCGCGAGTGGCACCACTGGCTGGTCGGCAACGTGCCCGGCAACAACGTGGCCGCCGGCGAGACGCTGTCCGCGTACGTGGGCTCCGGACCCCCGCAGGTACGACACCCGTCCCAAATGTATACAGTTATACACACCCCGACACCAACATGGAGCCAAGTTCCGCGAGTGGCACCACTGGCTGGTCGGCAACGTGCCCGGCAACAACGTGGCCGCCGGCGAGACGCTGTCCGCGTACGTGGGCTCCGGACCCCCGCAGGTACGACACCCGTCCCAAATGTATACAGTTATACACACCCCGACACCAACATGGAGCCAAGTTCCGCGAGTGGCACCACTGGCTGGTCGGCAACGTGCCCGGCAACAACGTGGCCGCCGGCGAGACGCTGTCCGCGTACGTGGGCTCCGGGCCCCCGCAGGTACGGTCCCCGTCCCGAATGTATACACACCCCGACACCAACATGGAGCCAAGTTCCGCGAATGGCACCACTGGCTGGTCGGCAACGTGCCCTAAGCTGTACATAATAAGTAAATTTAAAAAGAAAGTAAATGTTTTCCGGCCAATCATTGTCCGTGGAAATATAGTTTTAAAAAGTTTAATTATATGTAATAGGTCTTTGTTTCATATTTGTCTATTGCAAAACTTATCTAGTGACCTATGTACATTATCCACAGCTTTGCCCTTTCGTTTGACTTTTGCGTTTGTCTACTTAGCTACTTAACCTCTGAAGTGTCCCGCCTTTTAAAGCTACATCTAAAAATTCAAATGTTGTTGTCCCATAAATATTCCTAATTGACTACTGGTAACTATCCGCAGGGCACCGGCCTTCACCGCTACGTGTTCCTGGTGTACCAGCAGCCCGGCAAACTCAACTTCGACGAGCCCAGGCTACCTAACACGTAAGCAATTTTTAGGGTTCCGTACCTGAAGGGTAAAAACGGGACCCTATTACTAAGACTGCTGTCCGTCTGTCTGTCACACATGAACCGCGATAGCTAAGCAGTTAAAATTTTCACAGATGATGTATTTCTGTTACCGCTATATCAACAAATACTGGAAAACAGAATAAAATAAATATTTAAGTGGGGCTCCCATACAACAAACGTGATTTTTTGCCGGTTTTTGCGTAATGGTACGGAACCATTCGTGCGCGAGTGTGACTCGCACTTGGCCGGTTTTTTATACACATCAACATCAGGGAGCTAAATAAAGCAAATACTATTTATAGCTGTCCACATTTCGTAGGTACATTATAACATTACATTACATTTGTCTTGTCAGTTGACTTAGCATTACTGTTTCTTATACGGTCAGCATTAAACAGATATTGACCAAAGTGGCCAAATACGAGTATGAAACACATCCTTATTTCTATGGTAACAAAGGTGTGTTATAATGTGTTTTGCAGTATGTTGAGAAATCTACAATTTTTCATTCAGATCCGGTGACAACCGCGGAGGGTTCTCCATCCACAAGTTCGCGACCAAGTACGGTCTGGGCGCCCCCATAGCCGGTAACTTCTACCAGGCCGAGTGGGACGACTACGTGCCGATCCTGTACAAGCAGCTCGGCGCCTAAGGACCAGGCTTGGATCTTAACATCTGTAACTTAAGCTTAACACGTTTTTGGGTAGTGGAATGTCTCGAAAGTAATATTATATCTTTTCAGTGGTTTGAATTTTGACCACTACACTAATATTTGGATATCTATAGTTCTGAATTCCGATTTGGATTTTCTGGAATCTGGAATTTCTGTGACCCATATTCATGACTGAATTTATTTAGAATAGACATTCGATACGGGATTTCAGATGTATGCAACTATGTACCATTTTTTTTTTATTCTTCACCGACCCCTATGGGCATTTTCATTTTAACTTATACTTTAATGCGCGACTTACGTTGTTTTTAAGTCACGTCTAAACGTGATTCCTGATAAAATGTTTAACATTGACCGTCAGTTTTGTGACGATTGCTAACGGGCGGTAACGGTACACAGTCAAGTAAAAACGCCCCTATGAGACTTAGTTAACCGAGCGAAGCGAGGCCTACTATGATCTAAGTTGGCCTGATATTTTAACAAGTATGATTATACAAACATGTTAGCAGAGCTCCATACTCGAAAAACAATTTTCGCAAATAATCAGTATTACTATCCACAAACGTGTTAATAGCGAGACTTTAGGCGTATAGAACTTAAGATTTTTATTACTGTAGTCTTACGAATAAGATTAAAAACAATAATTCGCGTCCAAGTCTATGGACTGAAATCGTAAATAATTGGCATAATAATGTATTTCTAAAGTTAAACTTTAAAAGTAAAAGAATCGGCTGGAACGAATGTTTCCTGTTTTTGTGAAGATCCAAAATAGTTTTTAAGCATTTCAAGACATTTATTTGCGCATTTATCTCCATACATAACACTTGTAACCTGTCCTACTTTTAAAACACGATTCAATGTTAGTGTTCTCATTGGGACATCATCACTGTGGCGTGGATATGTAAATCCATGTTGGTTTATCCTAGATACAAGAGCTTTTTAATCACAACGTATGCGTAATCCTGTTCTGGGGGAATGGCAATAAATAATTAACACAGAATATTGTTTTATTTTACTCATGAATCACATTCCTTAAAGCTTAGGTAAGTATACATACTTTGCAACAGATTGCATGTGATTTTAGATTATTATTATTTATTTTGCTGATTAAGCTAAGGAACAACTAATCTACACTCTCGATCAAATAAGTAAGGACTGCCTATCCTGTGCCATACCTATTCGTGTTTTGTAAGTACGATAAATATTTTTTTACATACATAGGTACCCTTATATATACCTAACGTAGAGGCCCTTCTACAGTGCCCGCACTTATCCCAGTAACCTCTCCAAACGTCAGCGATGATCGCATGCGATTTGCAATACAGTGCGACATTTGTAATATGTTAACGTAAACACCTCAATAAAGACTCCGCTGTCCGTCTGTCCGTCCGTCTATCTGTCACCAGGTCTTATGAACCATGATAGCTAGGCAGTTGAAATTTTCACAGATGATGTAACAACAAATACTAAAAACAATAAAACTAAATATTTAAGTGGGGCTCCCATAAAACAATCGTGATTTTATTGCCGTTTTTTGCGTAGGTACCTAATGGTACGGAACCCTTCGTGCGCGAGTCCGACTCGCACTTGGCCGGTTTTTATTCTGTTGCATCTGTGCCGTACGTGCGGTCGCGCTGCGTTGTCGACGCTGGGATGAAAATATGGCACTGCGTCTTCGAGCACACGCTTTGCTACAGGTAGCTAAAAGTACATCCGTTCCACACCAATTTTGGTGGCTAGCCATAAGCCGCGCGTGGCGCTGCCACCTAGCCGCCATATCTGTCCTGATCGTAACAGACGCGTTTTGTTAGAGAGTGAGTCTTCTGTACCTAGTACTATTATTTATGGCAAAGCGACAAAATCGCGGAGTGAGCCACGCCTGGTAAGGTACGAAAAAAATGCAACCATTTTCGAGCATGCTTGAGAAATAGCACTTCTACAAATTAGTACCTGGGAAACGGCAATTCGTGGATGGTGCAATAGAAAATAATAATTGTGCAATATAAGCTGTATGAACCAAGTATGAACACGCTGTTTTTTAACACACCTGAGGTGAAGGAAAACCCGAGATTATTTTGTGCTGCAGATAGAAATAAAATAATATTTTACCGTCTTGAAAGACACGATTCATTCTGAATCTTATCAGATACATTGTTATACGAACATGATACTATTTTATTGCACAACTGAAATAAAAGTTGCACGAAATTTAAAACAGTAGAGTTGTACCTACAATCACCATGTCCCATTTATGTGTGCGGGTATATAAATATGAGTTCGTGAATTTGATCCATCCATCGAGCGTGGACTTGTAGCACAAAGTTAAACACAGGCACGGGTCTTTTAAATTCTGAAAATGTCAATGTTACGGCATTGTCCATAAAGGCGGGATTCCACCAGTGTGCGGCACAAGCATTTTTGAACTGAATATGCATGTGCTGCACAGTGCCGCACACTGGTGGAATCCCGCCTTAAGAGCGCTATTACATTTCGGCGTTGAGCGAGTTTAGGTATTTTACGCGCTGCGGCAGGCCGTGCGAGCTCAGTATGCCGATCCCTTCTACCACACTCGCACTACAATGATGGATTAAACATTCTTGATCCTTCGCGCAGCAACGAAACGGCTAACAAGCCGTACTGTTTGAGTTAGCTACTATCGTGATGCAGTTGGAAAATCGCCGCTTTGTCAGTGCGACGTCTTCAGTTCCGTCCCCAGACATATATGTGTTATTTATATATGTATAATCATCTCCAGCAGCACTTAATCGATTAATACGTAACATTTAATTCAAAACGTTCATTTAATTTAAGTATCAAATTTAAATAGGTAGGTACCGTTAGATTAAAACACAAACACTTTTTAGCACAACACTACATCTTGCACGCTCTGTACCTAACCCGCTAAAACTCAAATAAACAATTAGAACATATACCTAATATAAAACTGTATACAATTAGCATTTCACTCACAGTGAGTATTATATTCGTTGCTCCCAACCGGTAATTTGAGCTCTCGCGTTCTCAATAAAAAAAAAAAAAAAATTGGCTATTCCAATTTTTTTTATTTGGAATATGTTTCGGATACTGAGATGTTTGTTGATTTGTTCGATAGCGGTCAGCATAGTCAATATTAGGGTGTTCACGACGGCCAAGTCGACGGTGGCCATGTCGTTCAGCGCTTTCGGCGTCGTCCCCGATGTCATCCCGGTGGCTCCAAAGGCTTTTGCTACCGTAACTTATTTTTTTTTAAATTTATAACTCAGTAGGGACACTATGAAAATTAAAGATAGTTTAACTTCACTGTTATACATTAGTAGGTATGCTACCAGTGCATGAAATAATAAGCTTTCGAACTCGTTAACCATACTTGTGCCTACTATATTTTAGTACTAAATGGTGAAAATAACTAATCAATTTTGGGACATCCCAATTTTATTGGAGCTATCTCTGGAATGAAATTCCTAACATTAGTTCAACGTAGAGAAGACCGGCGTATATATATAATACTAGCTGTGCCCGCGGCTCCGCCCGCGTGTAATTCGGTCTGTGTCAGTAAGCGGCTAATTTCTAATCCTAATTTCTCTCCCTCTCCCCTGGAGGCGGAACTTGAAGTAAAGTTGACATATGGAGAACTGAAGTCCAGATAAAATATTTTACAATTAGGTACCACTGAATAAAACTACACTCCAAAATCAATAGTTTTATTCGCCCTTATTCAAATTTTACACGTGATTTAAACTTAGAATATAACCAAACGGAGTGGTCATTAACAGGCGTTCCCCTCTGTCGAAAATAGGCGGCCAATGGTCAACCGACGTTTATCTGGCATGGCTATGTTTACGTTACGTGGGTACACATTTAATGTGCCTCTCCCCCGCAAAAAACGCCAGACTATTTTGTACCGAAAATTATAGACATGGCGTCTCCGTTGGTTATATTCTCTAAGGATTTAAACGACAGAGTAGTAGGTCTATATCGGACGATACAGTAAGGTATACGCGCGTGAGCGAAAGCGAAGCGGCCTGCCTGGCTAGAGCGCCACTTACCGTGGTCTTCTTCAGACTCCTGAGGAAGACCACGTGCCCCTTGTAACCTCAATGCGTTGCGAAACTTTCGCGAATGATTCGATTTTTTTCGGGAAGGCATGGTAATGCTAATGCGTATAAAATGCGAGTCCCAAATCGTTTGACTCCGCAAACGACCAGTTGGCCGGATTAAGATATTTTGATGCCCTAAGTATTTCTAGACCATGGTGCCCCCTCTCCCTAGGGTCATCAAGTTTACATTGAATTTTTTTGGTAAATTGAGTGACGTTCATTGCTGCATTTCAGCTGAGAATGGAAATCAGTCACATCATTTTATCACGAAAATTTACAGTGCCGCAGCAGTAACGTTGCAATAGAGTACCTAATGCTGCCGCAGTCACCACCCGAATGTCACCTTTATCATAAACATCTTAGAATGTAATTGAAAACGCGAGCGAAGCGAGCGTGAAATTTTTTCGATATAAAAACGCAATTTGATAGACAGTTGTACATTTTTACTTTTAGTATGGAAATCAGTCACATCATTATATCACGAAAATTTAATGTCACCTTTATCATATGGTAAAAAGTAATTGAAAACGCGAGCGAAGCGAGCGCGAAAATTTTTCGATATAAAAAAACGCAATTTGATAGACAGTTGTACATTTTTACTTTTAGTACAGAAATCAGTCACATCATTTTATTACGAAAATTTACAGTGCCGCAGCAGTAACGTTGCAACAGAGTACCTAATGCTGCTGCAGTCGCCACCCGAATGTCACCTTTATCATATCTTAGAAAGTTATTGAAAACGCGAGCGAAGCGAGCGCGACAATTTTTCGATATAAAAAAACGCAATTCGATAGACAGTTGTACATTTTTACTTTTAGTACGGAAATCAGTCACATCATTATATCACGAAAATTGAATGTCACCTTTATGATATGTTAGAAAGCTATTGAAAACGCGAGCGAAGCGAGCGCGAAAATTTTTCGATATAAAAAAACGCAATTTGATAGACAGTTGTACATTTTTACTTTTAGTACAGAAATCAGTCACATCATTTTATTACGAAAATTTACAGTGCCGCAGCAGTAACGTTGCAACAGAGTACCTAATGCTGCTGCAGTCGCCACCCGAATGTCACCTTTATCATATCTTAGAAAGTTATTGAAAACGCGAGCGAAGCGAGCGCGACAATTTTTCGATATAAAAAAACGCAATTCGATAGACAGTTGTACATTTTTACTTTTAGTACGGAAATCAGTCACATCATTATATCACGAAAATTGAATGTCACCTTTATGATATGTTAGAAAGCTATTGAAAACGCGAGCGAAGCGAGCGCGAAAATTTTTCGATATAAAAAACGCATTATGATAGACAGTTGTACATTTTTACTTTTAGTATGGAAATCAGTCACATCATTTTATCACGAAAATTGACAGTGCCGCAGCAGTAACGTTGCAACAGAGTACCTAATGCTGCTGCAGTCGCCACCCGAATGTCACCTTTATCATATCTTAGTTAATTATTGAAAACGCGAGCGAAGCGAGCGCGAAAATTTTTCGATATAAAAAAACGCAATTTGATAGACAGTTGTAAATTTTTACTTTTAGTGTGGAAATCAGTCACATCATTTTATCACGAAAATTGACAGTGCTGCAGCAGTAACGTTGCAACAGAGTACCTAATGCTGCTCCAGTCGCTACCCAAATATCACCTTTATCATAAACAACTCAGAATGTTATTGAAAACGCGAGCGAAGCGAGCGCGAAAAATTTTCGATAATTTTTGGTGCCCCCTAGGCATGGTGCCCTAGGCAAGTGCATGGTATAATAATATACTCCGCCTGGTACTCCATTCCCGTCTTTTCTAGGTCACCTAACTGACACAAGCCTACGTCATCATGCGACAGCGCTATATGATAATATGCGATAGCGCTATATATAGCAGCCATGTTGTTGTGACGTAGGCCTGTGTCACTCTGGGAATAGAAGACCATGTTTTATTAGACTATGGGCAAGTGCTTATTTTGCTTAAAAGGGTTAATCCGGCACTGCAAATGACAGAGGTCAATGTTTTTTTTTTCAAAGTACCCACCTTCGTGGCCATTATTAAGTGCTTAAGGAGGCGATACGTATGAATATGGATGCGATATAATTACGATTAGGTATAATTTATGACGGAGAAAATAAATAATTTTATGCAATTATACGCGTGTTTATTTTACCACTACGTAACTATGGTAAACTCATTTTTTATTCGTTACCTACTTAATGTTTACTCAGTTCCCCAAAAGATGGCACTGTGCAATGAGGGGCAATTAATATACTGTCGTTTAATTTTGTTGTATTATTAAATCAACACAATTATTCAATGAAATTTGAATATAGTTTGCCCCTCCGTCCTAAGTAGCGCCATACGATTCAGGGGCAAACTTAAGTCAATCGAGTGTTATGGCTACCCCCCCCTTTTAGGGGTTGAATTTTTATAGCCTATAACCTGGCCGGAGATTTTCTCGACAGATTAGTAAAGTTTTCATCAAAATCCGTTCAGCCGTTTTCACGTGATGCGCGTTCAAATAAACAGACAAACAGATAAACAGATAAACAGACAAACAGACAAAAATTCTAAAAACTGTTAGAACGTGTTCTGTTATCAATTCTAAGTATCCCAGCCAACTTTTTTTCAAATATCTTCCATGTACAGACTTTCGACCCTCTTCAGCTTTATTATATGTATAGATATTACCTATAACATTTTTGGTTGGGAAGACCGTCCTATCGTATGTGTACAAGCTCAAGAGTTAGAAGCGACGAAAAGAGCTTGTAGAATCGATCTTATCTGTTAGACGGTCTAACCCACATTGACCTAAATGATTGTTTCAGGTAAAGTATCCTAGCGGAGCGGTCGTATGTGAAGGCAATGTGCTCTCTCCCATTAAAGTCCAGAACATCCCGCAAGTCAGCTGGAAAGCCAGCCCCGACAAATACTACACCGTCGCCATGACTGGTAAGTCTTGAGTTTGAAAGCAACCATCGGTCTTGTTCAAGCTCTAAATAATGTTCTTATGAAAAATCCATAGACCATGCGGGGCTTCTGGCAAGGTCGCAGCCAGAATCAGGGGCATGGTTCCACTCGTCGCCTTCGTACCTATTACCTTACTCGATGGCAACTCGTTGCGCGTGGCCGTTGCTCTCCGCCTGGGATGCGACGTTTGCTAGCTACATTTAATCATCTGCGGTTCCATGGTAGGTGCTGTCGGTCACTACGGACTGATGACCACACACCGATGTACATACGCTAAACGATATAGGTACTATCCAGAAGGCCCTTAGGTCGCGGCAGGTGTCTCATCGGTGCTTGAGCCACCAAGTCGCACCGATGGTAAACGGCCTGATGGCCTGACTTTAGTACCATGGGTTAGGGGACTGTGCTTCGTATGGGACGCTACGTGCATCAACACCTTCCGGGCGGCAACCGAAACTCAAGCGGATTTAAAGCGGCAAAAATATGCTCCTCTCTGCCCTTGCTACATAGTCCTCCGTTTCTCATTAGAAACGGTGGGATACTGGGGCGCCGACGCGAACCACTTCTCATGCGAGTTAGGACGTCGACTCAGACAGAAGGGGGATGGCCCCAGTTTCGAGTCGTTCCTGGTGCAAAGGCTATTTATAGTAATCATGGGCACCTTTGAGCGGTTTGTTTTTATAAATTTATTTTTTATTAAGTTTTAGTTGTAATTTAATTTGTAATTGAATAATAAATACTTTCATTCTCAATAAATTTTATCTTTTCCAGACCCCGACGTGCCCTCCCGCAAGGTGCCTAAGCTCGGCGAAATAAAGCACTGGCTGGTCGGCAACGTGCCAGGCGACAAGGTGGCCGCTGGCGAAACGCTGGCCCCATACATCGGCCCCACGCCTCCGCCGGTCCGGTGTTTACGGTAACCGTCCCAAATTTTGCAGTACCAGTCCCGAAATTTATGGTACCAATGCCGAATTTGATGGATACCCCTTTTTAGGTGTTGGTACTGATATTGGTCATGTCCCGAAATTTATCATCAAAGCGCACCGCAAGCACTATGATCACAGAATATTGTCTATGGCACCATTAAAAAAACTCATTATAGTCTATGGTAGGTACATAGACAATGTATGTAGGTTCCGGGCCCCCGCAGGTACCTGTCTTGAATGTATCCAGACCCCGACGCCCTCCGCATGGAACCGAAGTTCCACGAATGGTAGCACTTGCTGGTCGGCAACGTGGCCGCCGGCGAGACGCTGTCCGCGTTCGTGGCCTCTGGGCCCCCGCAGGTAGGGTTACCAGATACAAATTTAGAATTTCCTGACAAAATTCCTGATTTCCGAAGCCGTTAGCGATGGCCCTAAAACAGCAATTGTTTTATTTTGGTGAGTTATTAGTTAAGTTTAGTCCGATTAAACAAGACGTTTTACCTACATTATTTTTAATCACAGAGGAGAGGATACTTCTTATTATATTGTTATCTTTGCAAATGCAAATATAAGACATGATTCCAATTTCTAAAACATCTATATATGTATGCTTGAGTAAAGATTTCTTAATTAATAATTACGAAGTTATTGATAAGTTGAGTGGATCTCATTTATTATTTTTTTTTACAATATTTTTGGATTAATTTAAGTAAATAAAAAGGCACTTTATAAAAAAGTCTATCAATTCAAAAAATTCCTGACATTTTCGTGTTCCGTCCCCATTCCTGACAAAAGGCCAAAATTCCTGACATGTCAGGAAAATTCCTGTCATCTGGTAACCCTACCCGCAGGTAAATATACCCGAATGTATCCAGAACCGGATGCCCTCCCGCTTGGAGCCCAAGCTCCGCGAATGCACCACTGGCTGGTCAGCAACGTGCCCGGGAATAATGTTGCCGCTGAAGAGACACTATCCTACGTGATGGGTTCGGGCCCCGCAAGGTAGGGTACCTGTCCCGACTTTTATGGAACGTCCAAAAGTAGCTGAAAATCGAAATGTATCATTAAAGCCCACATGGGCTGAAATTGTCATATTAAGAAATTGGGACCATTATGTTCATGGAATATTTATAATTATAAACTCTCGGGTCATCAAGCCCGGCATGCGTGGAGATATAGATCCAACACGTAGAGAGACCGTTTGGAGACCTATGATGTCATGTAAAACGCCTGCTGGAACCCATTCATGTAATATGGTAACTATCCACAGGGTACCGGCCGTCACCGCTACGTGATCCTAGTGTACCAACAACTTGGAAAGCTAAACTTCGATGAGTCCAGACTCATGTAAGCATCTAAAACAATTATTCTTAAAAAGTTAGGTATACCTAGAACTTTTCATCACACTTGCTCGAAAAAGATCTTATTTCATACCAGGCGTATTTACTGAAGGACAAATGCCTATCTATATTGTTCCCGCGGGAGTAACAGACTGTGCTAAAAAAAGTTATAACTCCCTTCTCAATCAACAATTAGCTATTTTTTTTTCAGATTCGCTGTCAAACGCATACGGTTTTCCATTCACAAGTTCGCGATCAAATACGGCCTGGTACCCCCATTGCTGGCAACTTCTACCAGTCCGAGATCTCACTCGGGTTAGGAAAAGTGCCCCTCCTTAACAGGCTGCTGGGCCATTAAGAAGTTTGGATCTTAACATTCTGTAACTTAACATGCTTAACTTTTTTATTAATATACTTACATGCTTAACACGTTGTCGACTTAGTGGTCACCAGCGGGCTCAGCACGGTTCCATTTTTATCGACTATCACTATGCGCGTCCCTTTCGCACTTACATACTTGTTAGAACGTGACAGGCATGGTGACAAGGGATAAAAACGCGACCGTGCTAAGCCGCCTGGTCACCACAGACATATTTCAGTTCAGATATGGATGTCAATAGTCTAGGAAATTATTCAGATATATTCAATTGACAGGTTACCGTGTTCATAAAAATTGTTTACATTATTAGAAATTACGCATCTAAGTTATACAGATGTAGTGCATAATGTGTTTTCCATCGTATGTACTTTCTCGGAAACTTTCGTATTTATCATGCTACTTCAGTCAACCACAGTACTTTTTGTACGAGACTGACTGAAATAGCAACGTTCGTACGTTTCCGTGAAATTACGATGGAAAATAATTATGCACCACAACTGTACCATACCATATACCATACCATAATATTGGTACTTGCGTTTATTACTTTTATTAGCAATAATGTAACAAGATATAGTTGGTCAAGCAGATCTTGTCAGTAGAAAAAGGCGGCAAATTTGAAAAATGTAGGCGTGAAGGGATATCGTCTCATAGAAAATTTGAATTTCGCGCCTTTTTCTACTGACAAGATTTGCTTGACCATCTACCTATAAATAATAAATTAGCCGTCCAAACTCTTGTACAGCAGGACGTAGTCTTTAAAACTGTGTGTGAATTCAGTATATAATAAGGTTTAAAGGTGGTGGTAAAAACACAAAAAAATATTAAGTGGGTATATTAGTAATAATGTAACAAATTATATTAAACTCCCAAGCTCTTGTAGAGCAGTGGGACGTAGGCGTCGAATTGTGCGCGGTAGAAATTGCCAGCGACCGGCGCTCCGAGGTTGTACTTCTCGGCGAACTTCTTGGTTGAGAACGCGGCGCGGCCGTCGATTGATCTGTGGGATAAGTTTGTATAAAAATAAGTTTGAAATGTCTTTTCGTTCGCTCCAGTATAGGGTCCGATTTCACGAAAAAGTGCGATCCCCTTATATCTCGGAAAGTTGTGAAGATATGATATTAAAAAATAGGCTCAAAAGACGCATAATCACGAGAGCTGTAAGGTGCAAAAATAATTATTCGAGAAAGTCAAAAACGAGAAAAGTTATGGTCGATATAGTGAAAATAAAATTCAATTTTTTCCGAATTTTTGATTTTCGTGCTCGATAATTTGGAAACGAAGAATTATATCAAAAATTTGAGAAAAATGGCTCTGGACAATTTAGTCAGCTACAATTTGAGCCTAAAACAAATACGATCGGGTTAAGGGTTTGCCCTGTAGCCTAACCTTAAAATAGTCAAAAAGTCAGAACGACATTTTTCACATGACATTTATGACTTCATGTTTCGCAGAGTTCGTTATCGGTGTTTGTTGTGAATTATCGGGATTATGACGGCAGAATAACACTTGCACTGCGTGGGCTATCAAAATCGCTGCAGATTTTTCTTGGTCTAACTCTATCTATCCTGTTTAAGACGGGCGTAGATAACGCACTATTCGACAATCTATCTATGCATTCTTATGGTGGTGGAAATAGAAATAGAGATAGAGGTAGAGGTAGAAGTAGAGGTAGAAATAGAGGTAGAGGTAGAGGTAGAGGTAGAGGTAGAGGTAGAGGTATAGGTAGAGGTAGAGGTAGAGGTAGAGGTAGAAGTAGAGGTAGAGGTAGAGGTAGAGGTAGAGGTAGAGATAGAAATAGAAATAATTTTATTCGTGAGCACAAACACAAAATAAAAACTTATACAGAGAAACATAAAAAAGAAAAAGTGCCACGAAATGGTCTCACCGCACCATGTTGCTGGCGGCTGCTAGCAGATAGCTGAATGCTGAACCCTGGCAGTACCTAGTGGAGCTCGGGTTTAATACAACATAAGCACACACTATTTTGGTCATCGGACTCGTCTCGATGAGCACTTAGGAGAGTAGTACCCAAGATAGAGCTGATGCTGAACCCTGGCTGGACCTAAAGGAACTCAGGTTTGTTGCAACATAGGCACACGCTGTTTTGGTCATACGACTCGTCTTGATGAGCACTTAGGAGAGTAGTACCCAAGATAGAGCTGATGCTGAACCCTGGTTGTACCTAGCGGAACTCAGGTTTGGTGCAACACATAGGCACGCGTTGTTTTGGACATCCGATTCGTCATGATGATCACATGGTAGAGCATTACCCAAGATAGCTGATGCTGAACCCTGGTAGTACCTATTGGAACTCAGGTTTGGTGCAACATAGACAAACGCTGTTATGGTCGTCTCTCGTTGCGTCAAACTGCTGTCAAGAAAATTTCATATCTTGCAGCAAATGGGCCGCTGCCGATCAAGACTCGAGTGACGATAACGGCGATGTGGCTACCACTTCTCGAGTTGACTACGGATTTGCCGTGTAATAATTTTCTTGTACTTTGAACATTAATATATCCTGCTTATTAATCGAAAAATGAAATATGTACCTATACTTATGCGCCACGGCGACAATTATTCAAACTTCGATACGCGTGTGGAAATCTCGTACATTTTGTAATTTGTTTGTTCACATGCGTTATGTCCAGGATAGAGTCGGACCAAAAAAATTCTGCAGCGGATTTGATAGCCCACGCAGTGCAAGTGTCATTTATACGTCATAATTTCATAGAAGTTTGACGTTTAAAATAACACTTTCACTGCGTGGGCTATCAAATCCGCTGCAGACTATTCTTGGTCTGACTCTACTTGTGTTAATCTAAGAATAAAATAATTATCATTCAACGTTGTAGTTTTATTTTGTAACTTTTTCCTTATCCAGACTTTCTCGTCGCTCAGCGACAATATTTTGTTCGAATTCCGTAGATTCATTTCCAATGTGCTCGATAGTCGTGTGAGGCACGAAATCTGTGAAATTTTTTGATAAATTTTATCGCTGACTGTACTTTTCTTTCAACAGGCAAATTATCGTCGAGACAATTGTAACTTTTTTCCTTCTTTTAGTGACGTGAAGGCCGTGTAGTGAGTCCTTGACAAGTCAGAGATAGACATAGACTTGACAAGACATAGAAGGTTAGGATCGTATAGAAGTGGTATACGCGTGCCTCCGTGAGGGAAAATCATACGCAATGCGACACTGTGATTGGTCGAATTCATTTGTTGCCCACCATAATCCATACTAAATTTATGGTGGGGAACAAAAAATATGTGAGACTGTGACAAGGCCAAACTATAATAGCGCTTTCGCTGCTACTCTTACTGAAAGATACATAAGACTATCCCGTTCTGTCAGTTATCCCCACCACTCATGCCCAATCCAGTTTAATACTAGATTGACATTGCGCGACTGGCTTCGGCTAAGGCGAAAACCATAGATGGGAACGAAAGATCCGATCACTAGCTGTGTCTTGCTCCAACATATTATTATGATTGTCGCCTTAGCCGAAGCCAGTCGCGCAATGTCGTGGCCCCGTCAGGAGAATGGAAATGGAGCTAGGACTTGGCGCGTGAACAGATTGATCAAGTACATAAATTGACAATAAGACTCATTGCCATAAAAAATGGTCAGGCGTCCAACTATTTCGATGCCCTTACAATGTCTATGGTGCCATTCACTAACCTAAACTTTATATAGGTACTTTTATACCTTGTAAAACTTGTGTTAAATAAATAAATCAATAAAGAAAAACTCAATGACATTGTAACAGTTTTTCGATCAGGTCACGTGTCCGTCTTACGGTCACGTGACACCTGTTACGAGTTTAACATTTTTTCCCCATCACAAAAAGTGCACAGCGCCGCTAAAGAAGTTTTCACTTCAAAAAATGTGTAAGTAACTTACTTGTTGGTTAGTCGGGGCTCATCGAAGCTAAGCTTTCCAGGCTGCTTGTACAAGATGTACACGTAGCGATGAATGCCAGTGCCCTCCGGGGGCCCAGAGCCGATGTATCCAGAAAGCACCTCGCCGGAGGCCACGTTGTTGCCGGGGATGTTGCCAACTAGCCAGTGGTGCCATTCGCGGTACACGGGCTCTGGGCCGTCATAGTTGTCGGGGTCTGAAAGAAAAGGTAGTTAATTAGTTATGTACGGTACACAAAAAATTAAATACCTACTTAATCTATCTATCGTATATATGTCGTCGTCGTCTAGTATATACCCACAACACAGTTGCGCCCTCATTGCATTGGGGGAATTGTGTTTTCTAATAAAATAAACCAATAAATTTATGTATAATAAATCAGTATAATATCACTTTTTTGTCTTATAATACAGTAAAATTATACATTTTGCGTTTGCGTCAAATCCGGTAGTTCTGATTTTTTGCAGACTTGTTTATGATGTTGGCCCAATGAATAATCCAAGTTTGTGACCTCGAGCGCCGAACGCAACTTTGTCAAAAATCGAATAAACCGCAATTTTTTTTAGATTTGGGCGATTATAACCCTAAAGTACTAGTTTTTGATAGTAACTTCCTAGGGCGTTTTTTAAGTAGACTAAATTTGCTACAATAAGACACTAGAATTGTCTCTGTACATCTAATATTTTCCGAGATAAAGCTTTTCAAAATGTATAATTTTTTCGAACTTGTATTCGTAGGCTAAGTAAGTGCAGTGAGTATACACTTTTGCCTCAGGCGATGCCGGTTGGCACAATTGTTTCTAAGGTAAATCAAAGCTGATTTGGCCCGGTAGCCACAAGATCGTACTCCCCCCAAAACAGGGTTGACAAAGTTGCGTTCGGCGCTCGAAGTCACAAACTTGGATTATTCATTAGGCCAACATCATAAACAAGTCTGCAAAAAATCAGAACTACCGGATTTGACGCAAAAGAGCCAGGTTACAAAATTCGACAAAGTTACTGGATTATTACTGATTCGCCAATTTTTAGTCTTGATAATAATTAGATTTGCTATTTTTTTTCTTTATTACCTAAACGGCATAATGTGGCCACATACAACAAGGCAACTTAAACTTAAAATATAATTTAAAATTAAATAAATAAGTACCTAAATAGTATCCAAATTAAACTATTCAATTAACGCTTTCATTAAAGTTACGATATGATAAAATTACCGAAGTTATTACCATGGATGCGATCCATAGAAGCACGCAACAGCATGGGTTGTTTCCCTCTAAATCACCTCATGTAAACTTACGTCGGACGTTGTGTCTTTTCTCACACATTCTTGTCACGGCACTGAATAATTAATAGTACCTATACTAGGTACAGAAGACTCACTCTCTAACAAAACGCGTCTGTTAGATCAGGACAGATATGGCCGCTAGGTGGCGACAGCGCCACGCGCGGCTTATGGCTAGCCACTAAAATTGGTGCGGAACGGATGTACTTTTAGCTATACCTGCTATAGCAAAGCGACGAAATCGCGGAGTGAGCCACGTAGGTACCTAAACTTACGTCGGACGTTGCGTTTTTTCTCACACATTATTGTCACGGTCGATCGCGATTTCGTGCAGAAAACTATTAGCTTTGAGGGCATTTTAATGACAATGACTTCAATACTTTAGATGTTTAGGGTTTGAATTTAGAAAATAACTTTTGTCAAAGACAATGGGTAGGCAACTCTGAAGCTTCCTAGATTGAGCCACTTAGTGATATAGCTAAAGATAGTACTTAAAATATAACTTAGAAGACGCAGTTTTCTTGAAAGTATGTAAGTACCTATGCATAATTATATTGTACATATGGGTGCAGGGACGCCCGGCCGAAATCCGCCGTCGATCGGTTAAGTAGGTATAGCATTTCATTCGCCCAATTCCCAGATGTTGAAGCTGCAGGTTACTGCGGCATTCCCACACTATTCACCTCAAATCTAGTTATGCAGAACAGAAGGTTACCTTATCTTATCCATATCTTACCAGTGAAGACGAGTGTGTAGAAGGCATTAGCGTCAGCCTCGTAGGTGACGGTGGGCTGTTCCTTCACCTGGGTGGGGGTGAGTTCGTTCCCTTGTGCGGCTTCCACGCCGCTCGGGTATTTCAACTGGTAAGAAGGAAAGCAGTACAAATTAATTTGGTTTGTGGAAAGTTGGTAGCTGAATTATTCAAGAGGTTTTTTTTTCCACCAGACCAATCCGAAAAGTTCACGTGATATTAACTCTAAAGCCACGGAAAGACTTGTACCAGAACATGTTGTGCGCAGCAATATGATTTCGCCCGACATGTCGAGCGAAGTCATGCCACGCAGCACTTCATCCGACGTCGCTGGCAGTGGCGGATTTGCCCTAAGGCCAAGTAGGCCCGGGCCTAGGGCGACAAGATGTTAGGGGCGGCAAATTGTGACAAAAAATTAGTCAATATGATGGGTGCTGAGAAAGAAGCGGCTACAAGCTACAAGGCCTGGGGCCTAGGGCGGCAAAGACTGCAAATCTGCCACTGGTCGCTGGCGACACGTGCCGTGGGACAAGTGTAGCCGTGGCTTAACTATACCTATAGTATATTTCCCTCTGGACAAGAGGACTTGTTACATACTTATGACAATTCTATAATAGTGTCCCTCTTACCCCAGTGGTAATTTTGCCCCACATGACGTTTTGAATTTTCTTGGTATGTTATTAAAGAAAACAATAAGTAGGTAGGTATGCGCTGTTTCAGTGTATCATATACCGACTACCTTTGAAAGCTTAAGATCTTTTACAGTACATAATGGTGCTACTTTATTTTATTTTACTGCTTTTCACACTTGTATCGTAATGTACATTGTAGTGCATATGACTGGTGACTGGTATAACGTTTAAATTAAAATTTAACAACAGCGATACAAAACTGTCATTACGTCGATAACACTCGAAAAATTTCAGAAAAGTGTTAATGATCGCGTCAAAATCAGAGTAGGTGCTGGAGAAAGGCCCTTACAATGGTGATTATTAATCAAGTTTGCTCTTATTTTAAAATGCAACTCTTGTTAAAAACTGCTTTCATTGCGTGTCAGTCCAAATAACTGTGCATAAGGCCCCAAAATGGCATAATTTGAAAAGTACCCCAATTTGAAAGAGTTCGCTTGTTCCAAGCTAAATTTGCACCAATTAAGTGCTACCTTAGAAGGCTTGAGAAAGTAATTTACTTGTCATTTGCATTGTATGCTATTTTCGGGGTTTCTGTATTTAACAATTTGTTTTATATGTAGGACGTCCTTTCGTTCACGGCGCCCAAAACATATTTAATATTATTGTTTTACGCTTCATAATTAATTGTACCTATATATATATTATTTCTTTACTTATACGTTTATTATCAAAACTTGAACATGAATAAAATTATATCATATATGTAGTAGGTAGGCTTCACGACTTATCATATCTACAAGGTACAAGGCGGCAGTTATGTTTCGCGGTGTACGCGGGCCCACGTAGCTTATGGTGTTTTTATATATATGTAGGTAGGTACTTACTTAACTAAGAACAGAAATGAAACACAAATACCTATTCAGACAAATAAGTAATCTAAATTGTCAGCCAATAACTGAGTAAGACGGTCAGTGGAGTCGCGCATTGCTCTGTAATGTTTCCTTATGACCTTCTTGAGTGGGTATAGTAGGTATTACATACTTACTTCATAACAGACAATTTCCTATACGTTTATCGGCTTGTAGATAACCGCATCCGTAAAACCAAAACAAAAGAACGTTATTCTTATATTTGCCCGTTTAGGTACTTTAATTATGTTTAATGCTGATTCCGTGGATATATTATATTATATACGATATACCTACATAACGCGAAAAAAAGCGTCGAATCAACGTTTTAATATCAGTTTCAGCTAGGTATTCTACGGTTCACCAAAAATGCCTAATTATATAAATTTTCATCATGTTTGTCATTTTTTTACTCGTTAATAAGTACTAATTTACCATGTTTGTTTGTTTTATGAACTCTCGATATTTTGGTATAGTTGTACCTACATGGCACAGCAGTTGCCATGATAAAGTAACTTATCCCATAGCCTCTAGGCGGACACGAGCGTTTCTTTTATTTTTTGCCATTTTATTATATTGTGACCTTTTTTGCCACTTGTGTGTTATTTCTAGTCAGGATCGCGAGCCCTTTTCATCCTTATAGGAGAAAAAAAGTGTCCTAAAATTTCCACACATTTTTCAAACTTTCCTTTTTATTACCGCTATACAAAATGTATGGGGAAATGGTAACACAATAGGAAAAAACTCTGGGACATTTTTTTATCCCATTAGGATCGAAAGAGCTCGTGATTCTGAGTAGAAATAACACAAAAGTGGCAAAAAAGGTCACAATACTCACAATAAATAAAAATGGCAAAAACTAAAAGAAACGCTGACACCGTTATCACATACTTACACAGCCAATACAAAATCTAGTTGATTGCTTGATGAACTATTTCTAGACAATTACTGATGGGATAAAATGACTGAATAATATTTTCTAATTGTTTGTTTTAATTAAAGGCCACATCCTGTATCGTCCTTCCTACAGATATTAAAATATAGGAACCACCTACTTAATGGCGAAATGGAAAGTCGAGTACATAACATCAGTAATTGCTGTATTATTTTTTATTTACAATTTCTTAATTTCGCCATAAAGAGTCCAGAGCGGCTACCGCGAAAACCGAAATTCGCAAATTGCGGGGATCTTTCTCTTTTACTCCAATGAAGGCGTAATTAGAGTGACAGAGAAAAATCCCCGCAATTTGCGAACTTCGATTTTCGCGGTTATAGCCCTGTAACGTAACGGACAGGCGGGCATGCCCATAATTAGTAAGTGACTGGACGAACGCGCGAACGGACATTTTAAAATGTCCAAATTGTACCAAATCATGTCGTTAACATGTCGTAAAAGGGAGTGAAAAGTGTAATTTCGTATGTCGACCGAGTTGTGTCGAAGTGCTGATTTATGCGCTCGGTTATTATTGTCATTATTATAACCGAAGCATACGTAATTAAGGACCCTTGTTATGTTGAAGGGTCAAACAGATCACTGTGTTATGTCTTTCCTGTAGACATACACAAGAGTTAAGGGCTATGAAGGTTAATTTTCTGATTTAACCCTTATCCACGTGAAAAGGTCCTCCTTTTATTTACAAGCTGTTAACTATTGCCCACAGGAGAGAAAACTAGTGTGTTGAAATGAAATGAAATGAAAAGAATTTATTTGACACAACAATCTTAAGATTAACAGATATTAAATACCTATAAGACATGGTTTTGTAACTTGTTGTCTCAAAGAGGATACCACTCAGCATGTGTCGGAGCACATAGTGCAACGACGCTGATTTTCAGTGGTTCCTTAAACTTAAAACTTAATCCTTAAATTTAGAAATAAAAATATTAAGAACAATATAAAACACAATGCGGAGCAAGTAGTCTTAAAATTAATAACCAGCATAAAACACAATTATTCTAAAACGCGTTCGTGTTCGCGCGAACTGTAATTTTTCTCTCCTGTGGGCAATAGTTAACAGCTTGTGGGCATGTAAGCAATGATTTTATCATAGTTCTCTAAATAAAAGGAGGACCTTTTCACGTGGATAAGGGTTATATACGAAAATTAACCTTTATAGCCCTTAACTCTTGTGTATGTCTACAGGAAAGACATAACACAGTGATCTGTTTGACCCTGAAATAAGAGCAGGTTCAAGCTTTATGTATGAAAAGTATTCACCTTCATATAAAAAATTCAGTGCATCACGTTTGCAAAGTGTACCTACCTACTTACCTTACCAACCTAAACTAATATGGAAATCATTGACATCCTTTCTAAATATTATTGCGTATTATGCATTATGCAATTGGTCGAATATATGTAAATTGAGTAGGTACCTTAATACATTTTAGTATTGAAATAAAAATCAATACTAATATTTAAAACATTGCAATAGGTAGGTACCTACTTAATTATTAGTATGTGATAGCGATTACATAGATTCTTATTTTTGTTATGCATTAACGATAAGGAGTTAAATAATAATTGGAATGATAATAATAATCAATCAATTTTAATGAGATAATCGTACGTAATCAGATAAAGTTATTATAACTCATAGGGTAAATGTGGGATAGATGCTATAGGGGGATAGATGCCCAAATTTGCACATAGCGACTTGTGCGAATTCAACGCTTGCAATTCATTTTTTATTTGTAAGCTTACTCCTTTCCTCTTAAAAACTATTTTACGCCGCAACAGATTGAGGTAAATGTGGGATAGTTGCCATACTTTTTGAATAAGGTGAATAAAATATAGAAGATAAGCGTTTAAAAATCTTATAACACCGTGTTAGTTTGTATACTCATTAATAAACAATATTTTCAAGGTAGCTGGATGTTATTTGTTTTATTTGTATACTATCCCACGAGTCAAAATATCATTGCGGCATCTAACCCATACAGTTGGCATCTATCCCCGTCCGAAGGACCTTTTTATTTTGTTTATAACTAAACAAATAAAACGAATAATATCAAACTACCTTGAAAATATTGTTTATTAATGAGTATACAAACTAACACTGTGTTATAAGATTTTTAAATGCTTATCATCTGTATTTTATTCACCTTTTTCAAAAAGTATGGCAACTATCCCACATTTACCCTAGTCTTCATTAAGATAATGGTGTCTAAGTCTCGAGAAATGCCAATACGCGCAGACGAACACGTACTTACGTAAGCTCAGATAATGTTATTTTTAAATGTTTACAAAACAATCAAAAATATTATTAAAATCATCCACAAGTATAGGTAGTTCATCTCAAAATATTTAATGACAATTGAGCGAATCAACATTTTGACCGACAAAATCTCAAAACTTTAAGCCGACCACTGACTAACAGTCAGCCGGACGATATCGCCCGGTCAGTTGTTCGGAACTGTCAAATTTTTGTTCTAACTGACAGGCCGACATTGTCCGGCGGCCTGTTAGTCAGTGGTCGGCTTTAAACTTCGTTTTTAAATGTCACCTTTCAATAATTGTCTTTTTTATGTTTCAGTTTATGGTGTAAGTATGTTAACCAACTGTTAAACCTAATAAACTGAAACTAGGTATGTATATTACATGCCAGATTTCTTGGTAACTCCAGAGTCTTCAGGGATATTTTGAGTAACGCAAGAGTCACTTAAAACTGTCGATTGAAAAGTTGATTCGCCCATTTAGCCTCAAGACTGACGGAGTCCGTCTAAGCTAAGTCTGCACCGACTAGGCGGCGACAAAAGTGTAATAGCGCCACTAGAAGTCACATTTAAATAGAAATTTCACGTTTATAGTGGCGCTACCACACTTTATAGCTTGCCAAGTTGGTGCAGAGTTAGCTTAGGCTCTACTAGTCTACATTGTTACTTTATGGAGTTTTTTAATGGTTTTCTTAATTAACTACTTCCTAACTTCATTTTACCTCAAGCACTTTTACGAGTATGAGCATACCCGTAGTATTTAATTTAAATTGCTTAGAATCACAAGACATACTTTGAGGAGTTCCGTTCTGGTTTTTCATCAACAGTTCCATTTACCAAATAGCACTTTTTATTTAAAAAATATATTTTCTAACCGTCACTTGCACCCTTCCACTACCCCTGGGTTAACCCTTTAAACCTGGAGTTACCATGGTTACCAGTACAATTTGGCACTAGCTAGCTTTAACAGTTTAACCGGTTAACCCCGGGTTAGTGGGATGGTGCAAGTAGCGCTAAGTGGGTTATTATTAAATATAGCCGGTCAAACAAGTTTGTCAGTAGAAAAAGGCGCGAAATTCAAATTTTCTGTGCGACGATAACCCTTAGCGCCTACATTTTTTAAATTTGCCGCACTTTTCTACAGACGGAAATTGCTTGACAGAGAATTAAAACTTACCCCAATGGTGGCAGTGGGTGCCGTGGGTATGACATCGGGCACGATCTTGCTCGACTCAAAAGCGCGCGCTACCAGAGACATGGTTATCTAAAACCGAATTAAAACGAATGAAGATCAAGTACAAAATAATTTTAAATATAGAACGAAACGATTAGCGATCAGCTCCATTCGTTTAATTTTGTTTTAATGAAATCTTTTTAAGTAAATTACGTTAAAGATTCGCAGGTTTCATTTTCGTATTTTGTAGGTATGAAATATAATTTCCACATAATTAATAAAGGGTTCTCATGTTGCTGAAGAGCAGCGAGCATATTTATTGTAACTTAGTCATAAGTCTTGTGTACATACTTTGTATACCATCTCTTCAAATCAAAATAAAATTTCTATTTTGGCATTCCCGCAATGAAATTAGTTATTTTTATTAATTTCACCGCGGACCCCTTTTTTCAAAGATGTGTAATTTATCGAAGTTTTATTTAAACCTTTAAAGTGCAAAAAAGAGTTCAAGCCTCCTCGGCGCTCAATTGTGCTATGATTAGGTACAGGTTAAGAGAAAAAAGCAAAGGGTCAAAAGTTATGTTGTTTCTAACCTACATAATGCATAATAAAGGATTTTAAGTAAAGAAACAAACTTGCCTGTTTCTCGTGCGATGTCTTGAACAACACTGAACTCTGATAAACCGTGGTATTTGTTGATAACATACACATTCGCAAGCGAATGCCTACGTTCACATAGGTGCGGCATTGGCATACATGTTAATTTTCTGTACGATTACGAGTAGTACGATTAGGATATTTTTTTATAGGATTGATCGATCGTTATTTATGTATTTATTTATTTATTTAAAAATGTCATTCAGGCAACAAGGCCCATATTACTTAGGTAGACTAACATATACCGGGTGTGGCCTGTAACACGAGCAAATAATTAAAACATAGATTGTACTCCTCAAACGGTGACACTTTTGTTCAACAACTCTTAAAAATTATGAATATTTAGACTCCCTATTTTTCATACAAAATAAATATTAACTTCAATGGACGCCATCGCCACGCCATATCATTGTGATTGACGTTGCTTGTCATGCCTTAAACATAACAAAATTCGCAATACATTGCGTCTTAGAATAAACTTTAAAGTGTATTAAAAATCAAACCACAAGTTATTTTTAAAAGTTGCTGAACAAATGTTGGTCAGTATGAGGAGTACAGCCTACAGTTTAATTTTTTGCTCGTATTACAGGCCACACCCGGTATAGGTAACGTATTTAATACACGGTAGCTAAAAAATAACTGCATTCCAGATAATTGCAACTGAGCAACTTTTACTATGGAACCAACCCCGAACTCGCGAAAAATTATTTACCCTCCCATAGAAAATGGACCAGCCAAAATGTATGAAACAGCCAAATTTCTTTTCGCCATTTCGGGGTTGGTGCCATAGTAAAAGTTGCTCAGTATAATCCCAAACCCTCCCTGGCAACGGGGATGCAGTAGGTATAGGTAATTCTAGTAGGCCTCAAGAATCCCTTGATGATTTAGCGTCTTGCAATTTTAGGACCTTTCTTTTAATGAACTATTAGAATACACCCAAAATTAAATCACAAAATATACTAGAAAACCGATTATTATTAGGAAAGATTAAAATAATATTTTTTGTCTCGGTCAATAAATTTTTTGGTTGGTTGGTTGTCTGGGCAATTATTTAAGGAACAAAACTCAGAAGGAAATTAACAAAACACTTTTATTGATTCAAACAAGTCTAAGAAAATAGCTACTACAATTAATTAACAATTCAAACACAATAAAATGAAAACATGAAGAATAATGCACACTTACGAAAATAGATTTAGTATTTTATTTATTATTCTAGAATTCATTATGAATAGTAATTATTATGACTTTTTACCTTATAACAAAAGCTCCTATATTATATATTCAGTGCCATCACAGTCATGCAAAGGTGAATTCATCCATAGGCTATGTCAACAATCTACTGATACATACTTGTAGGGCACTAAGGGTTCTAACTTAGATTTTAAAGGTTTTTTGCCATATTACTTATTTCCAGATATTAAGTAAGTATAGAAGTTCATCTAACTAGCGATATGCCGATTTGGCAAGAGACAGTGAGAAAGACCCGCCATAAATGACAATTACTTATGAAAATACAACATTTAAAGTGGCGATTGTCAATGGATGCAAAGTTTGCTTAAAGAGAAGACTCTAAAAACGTTTAGCTAAAATTTACCATTTTGCCCTACATTTCGACGGACAAAAATATTATTAAAAAAACTACCGAACCCGAAAAAGTACCCAGGTACACAAGTATGCAGGGTGGTCACCTCTCTCTGCAGCTGATTACGCAAATTTTTCGGGTTCGGTTGTTTTTTAAATAATATTTTTGTACTTCTTGTGTTGGAAACAATTTGTTTGCTGGACCAGCCCAGCCTATTAGTATAGTTTAAAAACCAAAAACCCGAATTTTCCGTGACATAATTTATGAATGACCACCAAGAATGCCAAAGTTTATCACGTGCTAAGTTTGCCCTTCCTTTAATATGTTTTATCATTTGTCAACAATTCAACATGATATAAGTGTAACTTTATATAAGTGTAACTTTTCCTACGCGCGATAAACTTAGCTAACTAGCACCTTCCAATAACACTCCATTATAATTTCAAAAATATTCATTCACTCAATATCAGTCGCACGCATAATGCCAATTAAAAACAGACATAACATACACAGAAATAAAATTGAATACACAAAGCAAGCTTCCAAACCACGTTTTTGCACCAAAAAATTTGTAAAAGCAAGCATCGACTAGGATTCACACAAGATAAGAAACCAATTCACATTGAAAAATACTTATATTATGGCTACTTATCATAGATATTCTTATAGAATACATAAATAACAATCCATTTTCATTATTTCTTCCGAAATGGTCCGACTGCAATCTCTCTCACAAAGATTGGTGGCATTTCTATTCTTCAACACGAGGTGGTGGCGCTACGCACTTTGCGGTATATTCTCAAATACGTGTATTGCTTTTCAAAGATGTAGAGAAGTATTTGAGCAAATAAGTCGAAGTATTTTGGCTTTTATGAACACCACCGTACGTAGCACGGGCTAATAATGTTCTTATTAATCTTAATATTTTAGAGCCACCAGAACTCATTAAGCAATCTACTTCTTCTATTTCCGAGGCGATCATGTATTAATTTTTATACGTATTATATAGGTGCAACGTATCAATAAATAACTAAAGATATAATGATATAAAGCGGTGCAATATAATCACACTGTGTGAAGTAAAGTAGGCACAATAAGTAGATATAGTACATTTTAAAATAATAATAAATAACTATAATACATTTAAGACACATCTAAAAACACACATAATTTTGACTAAAATACTAACTTTTAAAAAGTTCTATTTGCGGAGATAAACTTTATACAATTGTATTTACACAGAAATCCCGGCCTAGCCTTGTCTTAAAGTTAAACTAAAATACGTATGATACAACTAAAAATTAAACCACTTGGACTGTGGCAAAAGCACTGAATGTAACTTTCTTTGGCGGTTCAGCACTACAGGTCCTTACTACGGACCTTTTCGAGCCATCGTGGCCGTCTCTAGTCTTCAGTACTGGCTTTAAATTAGCCACATCATTATGTGACTGAGCTTTAAACCTTCCAATAGTATTGCTGGGACTGCCTAGGTCTCTCAGCTTGTTGGTTAAGCCTGTGATCCGATGTGATATGTTGGAATAGTTGGTTTTCTTCGGCTCGGTTTTGCTCTTCTCGCTTAACTTTATGGGTAAGTCGAGGTTTTGCAGCGACGCGTATTTGCGAGGGTCTGTGGTTAGGTTGATGTTTCTTTTGATTTCGGTGGTTGGTCTTGGGAGCCTGGGTGGTCTTTGGAGGAAGTTGTTAGGCCTGAAGGGTAGAGGGGTGAGTTTAGGCTTGGGGTCGCTGGCCAGCCGGTAGTATTGGGGCACGGGGTCGATCCTGGGGGGTTTCCGGAGGGTGAGCGCCATGGCCATCTTGGTGGGGCGGGCGAGGCTGTCGAACGCGGTGGTGGAGAACTGCGAGCGGCTGCTCCGCCATTCTTCGCGGTCTGACTCGTACCCAGTCGCCACTGTAACATAGAGAAGTAACAATTAGTGATACATTTAGGAAGAGTCTGTCTAATCTAATCTAGCTTTGCACCGACATAGAAAGCGACAGAGTATGGAAGCCACCATAAACGTCAAGTTCTTATGAACTCTCACTTTGCCCGCTGCCATATTGATGCAGAGTATATTTATTACATCTAAGATTTGTTATCGGACAGGGCTGACATAATCATAACTGATTTAAGTTTAACGTCGGAATTTAAGGTAAAAACAATGAAATTATATCGCGGTAGACCAGTTTAGGTAATTAAATATGATTTAAGTCTCTAAATAATAAAATGAATTTTAAAAAGATGGTATCGGGCTGATGTTTGGTAGGTAGTAGTTTTTTCTTTTCATATCCCTGGCTAGGTAGGTACTACAAAATTTTCGGCCAGGGGCAAAAAAATTAAAAATATTGCGTGTAATGAACACAAAATGCATATTATCTCACCGAAAACAATATGGCAGATAAACAAGAAGAATTACCATAACAATGTAGTGTTCCACTTTGCATCGCGTGACTTGAGGTCAAGTTTACATTTCAAGTCACTGAGGTCAATATATTTTTAATGAACCAATTATAATGCAATGTAGTAGTTTCCTTTAATGTATTAGCGGTATTTTTAATAATGAGACTGATTAAATATTATCTTATTTTTGTTCTAAATTGCCTTATATCGTTAGGTTCAACGCTGCAACGCCGCTAGTATTTTCTAGTACTTTGGGCGAGAGGTGACAACCGGAATGAGGCATAGGTTTTTAGATAAGTACAGTCAACAGGAGAAGTTACTGTACTAAGCGGGCCAGGTGTTCTAAATTATCTTGACGAGAATAATAGCGTGTCAAGGTAACTGTGAACATCTCGCCCGGTTAGCAACTTCTGCTACTGACTGTACCTAGTATTATTTTGTTACTTAAGTTAGTTTCTATTATGTTGTGTGTTTTATGTTGACATCTTATTTTTAGGTTCCATTCAATTATTTAACACGCACACTGCGTGGGACTTTAGATTACAGACATTATTATGTAAGTAGATAAATGAGGTCAGGTGGGGTATCATTATCAACCAACATTCTTATCATTACCAAAATTTAATTTAAGTGAAAAAGTCAATATTGTGTAATAACTAATATCAGTCGAGTCATGTTTGTTTGACCAAGTTATCTTATAAGTTATCGAGTTTACTCAATATCGAATTTTAGCGAAACTCGCCAATATTTGCATTAAATAAATGTCACAAATATCCGTGAAATTAATTTTTAAAAGGTGTTATATTTTGTCAACCTCGTAATATTTTAAAGTTATTACAATTTATTGCTCAACTTAAACCAGTGTAAAAAAAAGAAATTTACTATATAAATACATAGAAAACATTCATGACTCAGTAACAAAAATCCGTGATAGGTAATCACACAAACAAATGCCCTGTATTCGAACCCTCCTGTTTCGTAGGCAGGGTCGCTACCGACTAGGCTAGGAGGCCGTTATGGTACTGGAGGCCTAATTTGCTATAATTTGAGCCTGTATTTAGTTCGCGCTTGTACATTATTGGCGCGAGTGAAACGCACGGGCGAATGATAACAAAATGAAATCATATAGATATAATTTTTAAATCGAAATGTAATTTTGAATTGACCTCCTGGACTATAGTTGGGGGGGTAGTTTTACTGTAATCATCTAGCATCACTCTTAAAGCCGTAACAGACTGCCGTACCGCACCGCGATCTTGGTGCGGTCAAAATATCTCTTTCTCGCTCTCACTTCTCTCTTATAGCTGCGTCCTTAACGCACGCACCAAGGTCGCGGTGCGGTGCGGTAGTCTGTTACGCCTATTATTCTGAAGTCCCTCAGGTCTGCCTCTACATGGAATTAAACCTTTCATTTCAATGCCTATAATTTTGTTGCGTTCGTATAATTGCAAAATTGCTAAAATTGTGTTACTCATATTGCATTTCTGCAACAACATAATACAAATGATGCAAGGTAGCATTCGTCGGATGTGCCAATTTCTAGGGTCACTGTACGAAAATGGCAATAATAACAATATACATATAGTACGTCGGTTCCTCACTCTGCGGCCCTGACCACCGGCAGCTTGGGCCCTGCCCCGCTGCTGGCGGCACCTTAAGTTAGGTTTTTTATAATGTGTTTATATGTATGTATTTTATATTGTTTTGTAAGTGTTTTTTATATATTACTTTTATATTCATGTTATAAAAGAAACTAACTAACTAACCTAAGAAACCTAAACCTAACCTAACTTAAGAAAAATAATAAATAAAGAAAACGATACTGAAAAGTGATTAAAATAAACTGATTCCCTACTCAATTTTTACCATCATCGCGAAGCTTTCTCAAGTACCACCGCCCACACTGTTAACTGTCCATCGGTGCACCTTATTACAAAAGGCATAACGTCCACCGATGGACAGTTAACAGTGTTGCTGTTTGTATGTATGTAACAGTGCTGCGAAAAATCTGACCAGAGGATGTAAATACAGGGTGTTTGGTACATCGTTTGCCAAATTAAAACGGCAGATAGGTTGAGTCATTTGCTATCTTCCCAGGCCTAGAAATTTTTAATTTTGCGCACTTTTTTTTTCCAGCTCTATGCCAGTTTTTCGTAAATTTCAAATTTTTACTTGCGCAGTAGTAAAAAAAACATGGCCATTTTTTTTTTCTAGGCATGAGCAGATAGCAAATGACTCAACCTATCTGCCGTTTTAATTTAGCAAACGATGTACCAAACACCCTGTATACATTAAAACATAATTAGTTGACGTGAAACTTATGGAACTGTCATTAATTATTGCAAAGGAAATTTAAAAGTCCAACAAACTAGGGGTCTCAATTAATACCTAATATCTGGGAGACCGAGTTTTGCTCGGAAAACATATAAAAACTCAAAAATGCGCATTTTCCCAAAAATAAGACCTAGCTAGATCGATTTTTCGCCCCCGAAAACCCCACAATATAGCAAATTTCATCGATAGGTATTTTCAGAAATAGAAGTTAATTGTTTATCGTCACGAATATATCATACTTATATTAAACATAATTATAGGTTTAGGGCTGATTTAGACAGCGGGCGAACTCGTATGTGATTTAAGTTACATTGATATTGGTTACATTCAATTCAGCCGACCAATCAAATACCGCAATGTAATGAAACTCGCATGCGAGTTCTCGCACTGTCTAAATGAGCCTTTAGTGGCATTGCATTGGTGTGTAATTAATAGCTATATGATAGTGAATCTGAACGGCATTGCCGTTGGCAAGTTTTTGCAAACCTGTTCATTGCTAGAAAGATGATACCTAAATATAAGGAAGTGCTATAAGGATAACCGAGAAGTAGACAAACTAAAATTAAGGTCAAAGGAAGCACTTAAATAAAGGTTAAACTAAGATTTATAGGTATAGACTCTCCAAACATATTCGTCACTTATTAACCTTTCATTATATTTTTGATGGTCAAAAATCGTGGGTTCAAAACCTCGGTTGTGCTGATATAGCCTCTTGAGACCCAGAAGCAATGGTTTTGTTTTTGAAATTGGAACCCTTAGTTACACAATAAAAGTTCAAAATAGATTTTGGAATAATATGTACAAAAAATTGTACGCAGGGTACTTAGGATGATAGAGTCGAAAAAATCGTTCTCGAAAAAAATGCAAAAAGTTGATTAAAAATTCAGCCAGGGCAAGAAGTTACAAATAGAAAAAAATAGGTGATTCCGCAGAAAAACGTCAAAGAAAATATAATTGGCCCAACTATTAATTATATATACTTAGGTGAAATAAATAGATGAAAAATATAAAAATGTAATTTCGCGTTTCCGATACTTATTTTTCCCGCTTCTATAAATGGATGACTAAAGGATGCAATAAAATATAGGTATATAAAATTTCGCAGAATATAGCCATTGTAGACATGTAACCAATGAAAATATAAACTTTACCAACTTTATACAGAATCCGTTAGAAGGCTCTATTCCTCACAGCAATTATCACGACACTGGCCAAAGCTGCAAAACTAAATGTCAAACGATCACCAGTATTCAATCAATATTTGTCCCGCCAATTTGGCAATGTGCACAACTTGCACCAAGGCTTTATTTAAATTTTGTATGCGATCCGTACGGAAGCCCGTGCTTGGAATGCCGAGTTCAAAACTGATGTAATTGGTCGGATTTAGTTCGTTGATTTGTATTGGTACGTCTGCGCATTTTGCCTTGGTTTTAAAACGACGTGTAGTTTAAACAATTCATATAAAGAAACGACCTTTTAGATACAATAGGGCAACATTGCAATTCGTCAAGTGGACATTGCAAGTGCAGCTGAGTAGGTATCTAAGCGTTATTTGAGAATGCAGTGCGTGTTAGTTTTTGTTGCGTAAACCGGCGAATACAGAAAATTCAAAATGAAATAATAAGTAGATTAACGCAAATAGGTGAATTAGGTCATTATATAACTCGGATTCATGTGCTTTTCAATATTTCGTAGTATTTTTTGTTGCAAAATAAATAATAAACTAAGTACATATCTAGAAACCTTACAAACCTAACTTAGGTATCAAATTGGAAAAAGCTCTTTTTCCGCTGATAAAGCTTTTGGGAAAAACCTACATACCTAGTACCTATATGTTGCTAAGTAAATGTGAGTTATGTTGTAAGTGTGTACAATGTGCATACACAGTGTGTACACACGTTTCATACGTTCATCATACTTTCTGGATTTAATAGCATAAATAGAGATTAGATACATATTTCGTCGGGTGACAACCAAAAGTCACTAACTAACACCTTTGAAATTATTGGATAATAAACCGTGTTACAAGTGTAATAAAGTGCATTGTTACTTTAATTTTTTGATAGTACTTAGTGACTTTTGCTTGTCACCCGACGATTTATTGGTTGAAAAATAAAAAATCTGTTTAGCCGACTAAATTATGGTAAAATAAAAACACGCGCAATTGGTATCTTGCATTAAAAATTGGTGTCATAAGATCCATATTTAAAAGCCAGTGTTGAAATAGTACTTACATTGCGATACAAGTGCGTAAAGTAGGAAATTCGCAATGAGTGGCGATAAATTGAAACACGATCGAAGAGAGTGTTTTAAATCGACACGAGTTGCGAATTATCTTTTCGCACGTGTATTGTACAGCGTTTTACAGGCCCTTTACATTTTTGACACAGGCACGTATTGTCCTTAATCCCGCCCTAGGGTGGTAAAGTAGTACCCATATGTACTGTAAAGTATCATTTGACACCAATACAGGTAGCTACTAGCTACTAACTGTCACATGTGCTGTAACTGAACACTCACCGGTCGAGCATGAAGGGCTCTCGCGCAGATCTTTCGTAACCTCACACCCAGAACGACGCAAGCGCCTTACGATTAGTGTGAAATAATGTCGTTTTGACATGTGCAAACGTTTGCTTCCTTATATGCGCCTATTAGTGCCTGACGGCGAGTCAAATCAACACCTGCAGGTAATGCAACACCCAGTAACACCGCCACATTAGTATATACCTTATGTACGTCGCGCATTTCAATTTTTACATATGGTATCATTAAAATATTGATATGCTCATAATGTGCTTTCTAAAGCTGAACTGTAAGCTGTCTCAAATTGAGACTCAATATATGATTACATTATTTGAACATATTTTGGCCATCGCTTGTTTGATAGTTGTATTAAGCTGAGTGGGGATCCTATTTTAGCGTCCAAATGTCTTTTATGTCTGCATGCCTTTCCTTTTTTCATGTACTATGTTGTGGCGTTAAAATTATTTCTTCTTTTAAAACTGTGCTTTAATTTACGGCTAGGTAATCATTAAACTCAGTCACTGACTCAGTGCTGATAATATTTCGTTGTTTTTCTTAAAGCTGGACACCAATAGGGAATAGGGATCACCCACTGTCACGCTACAGGCTTTCCTTTTATGACAAATCAGTCGATTTTAAGTACCTACGTAATATGTTAAACAAAAATGCTTTGTTCTTTAAGTAATTGTGAATTCCTAAATAATGTTAAACAAACAATATTTTTAATCATTTAACATAAGTTATTCGATTCTTCAATGTTAAAGACGCAAAACTATTCATGTCAAGTACTCTTAAGTCTTAACCACTTGCACAAATTCAATAAGTACTATGATTATTCCCGAGTTTCAGGAACTAATTCCGAACAAGCCAGTAACGGTCCAGCACTGTGCATTGTTGGCTGGCCAATATGGACGTTTATGAGCCGCAGTTGCGTGCGCGCAGACTGATCGAATCTCGGAATTAACCAGTATAATGTGACCTCGAGAGATAGAACTCGAGTCCCATCAGCTTATCCAATTTTAAGACTGTTGAGCAATTTTCTTCGAGCTTGAAAAGACCGGACAAGTGCGAGTCGGATTCGCCTACCAAGAGTTCCGTACTTTTTAGTATTTGTTGTTGTAACGGCTACAGAAATACCTACATCATCTGTGAAAATTTCAACTATACTACAACTAGCTATCACGGTTCATGATATACATCTTGGTGACAGAAAGACAGACGGACAGTGGAGTTTAGTAATAGGGTCCCGTTTTTCCCCTTTGGGTACAGAACCCTAAAAAAGAAAAGCGAGGTTTTTAACCAAGCCGGGCTAAGAGTATTATTGTACATGTACAGTCTGATGACAATGATCTTCGAGCATTTTTAAGCCGAGGAAACATGAATTTTTAAGCCGAGTAAACGTGCATTTTTAAGCCGAGGAAACATGCATTTATAAGCCGGAGAAACAGGAGGGTGTGCTTGGAGGACGTATAACCAAATGGAGACGCCTAATAATTTTCTGTATAAAACATTCGCCGATTTTTGCGGGGGAGGGGCACGTCAAATGTAGGTATGGCTATTTGTACATAACGTAAAAATAGCCATGTCAGATAAACGTCAGTCCGTACAATGTGTATGACCATTGGGCAGAGAGTTTCGACAGAGTGGAACGCCTATTAATGGCTACTCTGTTTAGTTATACTTATCCTCCAAGGCTTCAAAGGCGGGAGCGTGGGGGACTGGGGGCCGAAAGATCGCAAGTTCTAGTCTTGCCCGAAGCGTTGAATTTTTAAATTTTGCCTTAATATAAATAAAATATTTCCGAAAGTCCAGTCCAAAGTACATTGGTTCCCACGAGTCGTTGACTTGTCTGTGGGTAGCGGTTGGAGTGGCAGCTCTGCGGTCTGCGGCCGGCCTAACATACACTCGTTAAACTTTAATCGAAGGCTTTGGCTAAATGCGTGGCTAGCACTATACTGTATCGTGGTCACTCAGTACTGGTAATATGTATACATACAAGTGGAGGAAAAACAATTTATATGTAGGTACTTAACCTGATTCTTTTTTTCATTGAAAATTATTCTCTACGCTTTGTTGCTTTTTAGGGTTCCGTACCCAAAGGGTAAAAACGGGACCCTATTACTAAGACTCCGCTGTCCGTCTGTCCGTTTGTCTGTCTGTCTGTCTGTCACCAGGCTGTATCTCACGAACCATGAAAGCTAGGCAGTTGAATTTTCACAGATGATGTATATATGTATGATTTCTGTTGTCGCTATAACAACAAATACTAAAAACAGAATAAATAAATGTTTAAGTGGGGCTCCCATACAACAAACGTGATTTTTGCAGTTATTTGCGTAATGGTACGGAACCCTTCGTGCGCGAGTTCGACTCGCACTTGGCCGGTTTTTTGTTTTATATTTAAAGTGTCATTCAATGGAACTTGCTAACTATGTAAACAAAAGTCACTAGTCACTACTAAATTCACCGTTCAGAGACAATTTCAATATGGCGGTTTGTTTACATAGTTAGCAAGTTCCATAGAATGACACTTTAGATACTAATATTTTTGTAAATCTATTAGAAAATCGCGTAGACTTTCTCCGTTACTATTGAAGATCAAATCAAATTTTAATTAGGGCAAGTCAGGTTTGACTAATTATAGAAGCGTAATTAGTTTAGCTGTTATTGTAAGTAGGTCTGCTGATGAACATATTGAGATGAACGTGATTACATAAACTATTTTAATGTATAAAGGCAATAATTGCATTTCGGAGCATTGTTTCGCCACATTCTCTAATGAATGTTATTCTTTTGTTTATTAGTTTTAACAACCTATTTATTAGGAAGATTAATAGTAGATGTAAGAATAGAGTCGTAAAGTCAATATTTATGAATTGAGTTATTATTATGTATTATATAGAAGCCATACCTACCAAATAATGAAATTGTCGCAATCGCAACTTATACCACGCGACCAAAACGTCGTAAGCGTCGTAAAATTCATGTCGCTTACGCGTTTGGGTCGCCAGATTCACGCTCTGCTTCTATGGTTTGATGTCAAAAAAACGTCAATTCATGGCGCAAAATACTGGTTCTCTGTGTCGGTTTTATACGTTAAACGGCATAGGTCAAATTATTCCAAGTAGGTATACCTATGCATTTCTTAGTGAAGGCTTATGACGCCTTATGGCCTTCCCTGAGGTAGAACAGTATGGTTCGACCGTATAACTGAGTCAACTCAGGTGATTCCAGGCTAGCGAGAGAGATGGCACAATATCTTGTTTGTCAATCCAGCTGTGAAAACGCCTGAGAGTAGCTTCATAGCTATGTAAAACTCAATCGTAAAATGAAAATTTGTAGAGAGTTTCTCAACGGCAAAATGCATTCTTTTCAATTCGCATTTCCCACGTAATTGCTGTAACGAATTCATTCAATCAAATTTTGTTGCGATAGTCACGATGCGGATTGAAAGCGATGATGCGAGACGGTAGCTGAATGCATCTTGTGTAAATAGGGAATAAGATATTTTCGTACTGTTGAAGATAAGTTTCACAATCAATCTGAGCAGCTTTAATGTGACATTCAGATGGTGACTGCAACAGCATCAGGGGTCTTCCGAATACAATGCGACGCGCGACTTCGCGCGAATTTTAACTCGTGCGAACGCGAGATCAAACACATTGAGCGATAGCGCGATTGTCAATTAGGACACCTAATCGCGTGCGTTAGTTAGTACGAGTATGATGATGATGATGATGATGATGATGACCGGTAATTACCGTTTACGATCAATCGGCTATTAAAACGAAATTTTTCTTTATCTTCATCTGAGCGCTTTCTGAGTCGCATTTAGAATGGTGCACACAATATACGATATTTTTAGCAATAATAATTGTGACAACGTCAAATTTCTATGAAAATATGATGTTTATTTATAATGACACTCTCTCACTTTGCTATATTCAAGTCGGTGCCAAGTTAGCTTAACGGACTCTACGCAACTAACATAAAACTATTATGCTAAAGATTATCTCTCGTATAAACTACCAGCTAACCAAATGCAATAGGTTGCCGAGCAAATCTTTCACAAGGAAGATTTCTGCAACTGGGTACATGGTAAATATTAGACGTGCCTAATAGAGTGCCCATTATGCTAACAAACTAAACTTGTAGAAATATGGACAGTCCGAGATTTTGAAATACACGGAATAACCCAACAAACTCTAACCACGTATTCCTAGGTATGAGTACTTACTGTAGGTTATGTAAGTAGTTTTTGTAATATAAATTCGTTTAACACATTCACTGCCCCCGACGCACATGTGCGTCCACCGTCATACTAGTTTGTTCCTAGGCCACGCCTCCTGGCAGTGAATGCGTTAATAGTTTTCTGTGAACAAGTGCCTTTTGAATTATATACAATCAGGCGAACCATAGGCATATTGATTGTAGGTATACTTATCTAAATTTATTTTCAAAACTTGTCTATTATTAAATTGTACAACGGTACTTAAATCGCGTATTTAAGTTTTAAGATTTACCTCCGACGTTTAATAATAATGTGCAAAGTGAAAGTTTAAATCGGTGTCATACCTACTATATTGTCTATTCAAAATTTTAAAGATTCATAAAATAAAGCGAATTATATCGCGAATAATGAATTTATAATGAGTAAATCCTGATACGTCGGGATGTATTTTCAATTCGGTCTAAGTATGCGATATAATTCGTTTTTTTAAATTGTTTTATCTCTAAAATATCTATCTGGATAACCAAAGACATAAAAAAAACTTCATTCAGTTGCGTGTGGAATTTAAAGTTCAGATATACTCAAAGTTATACCTAGATATGTAGGTACCATACCCATCTAACGCAGGTTTTAAATTATACGATTTAGTATATTCGCTGTTGACTTTCCTAATGCGTTAGTATATTTGCTCATCAAGTACCAGTTCTAATTGCACAAGGCACTGCCACAGGGCCTAAACTGTTGTTGCTATTGTGCTTGCCCAGACCAATCATTGTTGATCTCCGACTTTTCTTCTCCCAAGTCCAAGGATCTTAATTTTTTTTTTCTCTTAAGTGTTTTCACAAATAAAGACACACTCTCTTTCTGTCTCTCTCTCTTCTGGGTCGCTGAGCTGCGTGACCTTCGAGGGGCGGTGAAAGCAGAACTTCATGAACAGGCCTATAACCGCGAAAATCGAAGTTCGCAAATTGCGGGCATTTTTCTCTGTCACTCTAATTACGCCTTCATTCGAGTAAAAGAGAAAGATCCCCGCAATTTGCGAATTTCGGTTTTCGCGGTAGCCCCTCAGCTTTGGCCAGGTGTGGGATGGCAAATTTTCATACAGATATGATTGTTGATTTTGTCTAAGTAGCAGCTTAATAATGACAAACACAGGGAAAAATCTGTCTCTTACAATCATGAAGTATAAAAAACCGGCCAAGCGCGAGTCGGACTCGCGCACGAAGGATTCCGTACCATTACGCAAAAACGGCAACAAATCACGTTTGTTGTATACGAGCCCCACTTAAATATTTATTATAATCTGTTTTTAGTATTTGTTGTTATAGCGGCAACAGAAATACATCATCTGTGAAAATTTCAACTGCCTATCTATCACGGTTCATGAGATACAGCTGGTGACAGACAAACGGACAGCGGAGTCTTAGTAATAGATACGTTTTTACCCTTTGGGTATGGAACCCTAAAAAAAAGTGACAATCATTTTATCACGCGGATAAAGCCATCCATTATACACCTGCACATTGCCAAATCTTAAAATACCTACGCCACTGTTGAGTTCACGTTACGCTGGTCCAACCACACTTGCGCCCGCGCTACCTAAGACAATATACGTATACGTCGTGCACACGGTAAACGAGCGATTGTTTGTGTTGTACGAATCGCGGATGTTTGGAGAAACATATCCGCGCTCTCTCCGCTTTCTGATGTGTCAACTTTGCGAATGCCTCACTTTTAAAACCTTTTTAGGTTGCATCCTAATAGTTAGGTATTTTCACAACCTTACCCTAAAATTTACCAAGAAGGTATTATATCATATCAAAAATTTCGTACAGTAAGTATATGTTTCGAGAAACTCACTCGTACGAACATTGTGAGAAATAAAACACATTCGAGCCATCAGAGCTGCAGTAAAACTTTAAGATCACTTTTTAGGATTTATGGTAAGAAAAAAGAATTTCAAGAAAATGAACAGCATAACACTATACACCTGAATAAAGGCCGTAACACACTATCGCACCGCACCAAGGTCATTGTGCGACGCACCGATAAGTAAGAGCGAGAAAGAGATATCGCTTTCTCGCTCTTACTTATCGGTGCGTCGCACAATGACCTTGTTGCGGTGCGATAGTGTGTTACTGCCTTAAACCTGACACCTGACTAAAGGATGAAGTAAATTATGCAACACCATGTCTGCGCGTCTGTCACAACTCACAACATAAACAAGAAGATGTGTAAGTATCTGTCCACGTTTACCAATTCATCACTCGGTGATATACCGCTTGTCGTCGTAAAGTATAACTTTTATTACATGGGATTCACGTGAGATTTCCTTAATGTTACATTTGGATTACGACCGCAGCAGTATTACAGCGTTGACGAAGGCGATGTAACTGGATTAGATATGTCAGTGTCAAAACTGACGTTTTTGTTTGACGAAACGTCACTTTTGACACTGACATATCTAATCCATATATGTATATATCGTATCTAGTCGTAATATTTGACGTATCTTAAAGTTCGAATCAGGCCGCATGTCAATTTCCTTGATAAAATGAGTGACGGTCGTTGCCGCATTACAGCAGCATTTACGTATAGAGTCTGTGCGGAAAGAGTCGTGAAATGTATGAGATCCAATACATTCTACGGTTCTTCTCTTTCCGCACAAACTCTAACATTTTAATCTGTCACTCATTTTATCAAGGAAATTTGCATAGACATCGATTAGGTACAAACATTAACACTCCCAAATGTACTGTACATCAGTGGACTTTATTACAAAAGGCATAAGATCCACCGATGTACAGTTAACAGTGTGGGCGATGGTACAATGAAAAAACAAACGACCCAGTGAAACATGTTGTGAGTCTGTAAGTACCTACTTACATGAAAACATCAAATTTATTTCCCCATAAAAAAGGTGTATGAATTGGCACTATAATAATAGGGATAAACAAGAAACTAATAATTTCTAACGCACACGGGAATAATAACCATAAATACTTACTGTAGTACTTATACATCTTGTTAATGATATCGTAAATACGCTTCAATTTCCGTTTAAATTAGGTTTCCACTTCCACTTGTTATAAATCTAACGAAAGACTGACAAATAGGAAGAATATAGGTATTACGTACGTAGTAATAATGGCATAATATTGTATGCAATGTTATGCCAATGTGCACTGTTACATACCTACTTACCTCACGATACGTCAGTTCATCATCGTTTCTGATCTAAAAATAATTGGAGACATAAACAAGCCGAATGCCAAATGAATGGTTGCGATAAAAAAATAAAGGAGGAAAATTATAATTTTAAACCACGCCTCGCAACTGTCCGAAACATCGGTCCAGTGGCTCTAGCAACTAACTAAAAAAAATATCGTTTTTTTCTTTCTTTTTGGACTTATTTAACACGTCTTTAAATGCGCGTAAAGACATCTACTGTAAAAGCACTAGATGTACCTCTACTTTTTAGCAACACCAACGCCCCAGTAATCAAGTGCTACCCCACACTAAATAAATTTTCTACCAGTTACCAAGCATAATTTCTATCGAAATTGCATTTTTTATATTCAAGGAAAAATACAAGTTTTGTACAAAAATGAAGATGATATCTAAATAAAGCATATAATCATGACTGATTGGCTATTGTTAAAAAATCAAACTGTTTGTCCGGTTGATCATTCGAAAAAACAATCGTGACACGTTATTACTTAACTTATAAACACGACTTGTATCATCAGTAAATTTAAACACTTCTCAATACAAAATGACATAATCACCACAGAATCCAACTACTTCTAGTTTTGACCTTGAGTTGTTAGAACATAAACAATAATTTCAAAGGATGTAGCGATGGAATCTGACAATCATCAAGCATCCAAGGAAAGCATTTTGAAATAAATAAAAGGTCAGCTGGTATCCTATTAAAAGAAGATTTAATAATACTAAACAGTATATTTGGAATGGTTGTATTAAGGTCGGTTGGCAGTAGTTTTCCTAAAAACTAGCAGTATTAGTTTTGGGATAGAGTTGACGATCGGATGGAAAATTCAGAAGGAGGTTCGTGATCGGTCAAAATAATTTGAACTTACGGTAATACGTTCGGTCTAACTTACAAGTTTTTTTTTTCTTATTAAAGCGTTTGCTAAAAAGAAGGAGAGGATGTAGGTAACAAAGTCTGATATTTAGAATTCTGAATTTTTAACAATTTAATTAAATCTAAAGTTAGTAAGTATTCAGATTCACATTTGTTGTAACTGAGCGTGAAAGAGAAAGAATGTATCATAGTTTTTATTAAATAAAGTTAGATACCTACTTTTATATTCATGGTTTTCCTCTTTTCACCCAAACATTCCATTTTTTTTCAAACTGATGTAAATCCTCTATGTAATTCTTAATACCATTGCAGGTGAGCCCATTACATAGTTACTACCACAGATTGTTCAAGGAATGCAAATGCTCGTTTGCTCGTTACGTCTATTGTCTGTGGCAGATTTGGTGAGCGAGTGAATGACCGGTTACGAAAGCGATGGACATCTCTGGCCTTGGCTCGGTTGCATTTTAAACTTCGCATTTGGCATTCTGTGTTCGTTCAGGCTGATTTGTAGCTTGACGAAAGTTCTTGTGAAGAAAAAACCTACATAATTATGTCATTTCAGCACATTAATTCAAATCTTATTAAATTTACTGTGATATGTGCATTAGTTTTCCAGTTTCGTTATATTTTAAGTATTGTACAATTGACTTAAATCAACCTGCTAACAAATACGTCAGATCGTTCAAAAATCTTTATTTTAGTTAACTTTACTAGGTTCCTTGGTAAATCTTAAAAAATGTGATTTTACATTTCCTAATTTAAGTAACATTATGGGTATGGTGGTTCTTGGGTGGATGACATCCGGAAGATTGCGGGTCACTTCGGATGAGATTCGCTCAGGACCGGGACAAGTGGCGTAGAAGAGAGGCCTATGCTCTGCAGTGGACAATAAAGGGCTGATATGATGATGATGATGGTTATTTTGTTTGCAAGTAAAACTGACCTGCAAAGTCTTGATTACATAGCCTAGTTAACATTATGTTTACCGTCGTGTAAGACTCCGTTTGTGAAATAGTTTGTAAACCATCGATTATCGGTTGTTTCCTAACACGGCCATTTTCCGAAGTTTCTGCTCGCTGCTAGAAAATTGCTCGTTTACTTTTAACAATGCATCATTAGGTACATAATAGGAAACAATACGCCCACGTTTGTAATATTTATTTCAATTGCTTCATAAAAGTAGTAATTTAATGTTTCTTACTTATTCATGATGTTTTTTCCGTTCGATAACAATCACACCAAGCATCAATAACTTTCTCATATTAACCATTCTAAGTGATTGTTTGTCGGGCTGACAAAATTATGCAACTAATATAAAAGGCTGCGATTTTTTTATGTTCACTACCAGAGACAAGTACTATGTGGACCTAGTAAGTTACCTTTAGATATGGCCATAAGCTTCGAGTAATACTGAAAGAGAATCTCCAGTAGGTATAGTTGTATCACGCTAATAATATATCAACTTTTAATATAATAGAAATAATTATAGATCTACCGATTCTACCGTTTGACTGAGGTAGTAGGAAGCTATTATGGTTAGTTAATAGGTACGAATTGGCTGAAGGCTTGTATTACCTATGTTAAATAAGTAAAACTGTAATATATATATATATGTATTGTAGGTAAGTAGGTATAATGTAGTTTTAACGTTAAACTCAGCTACCTTCTACTATAAAATCACTGCGATACTTCTTTATCAACCTCCAGAGAGTAGTAGACATTTAGTAAAAAAATCTACCCTGTCGTTTAAGTATAGCAGACGCAATTATTCTTTGAGCAAGATAAATTAAATGGTAATATTTAATTAGCATATCATTCTACAATAGGGCTTTAGATCAATTCGTGATTCTTTATTTCCTAGTTTTCTTTGCAAGACAAGGAAGCTCTCGGGTTAGATTGCTAATCAACCGCATTGATGCAAACTTTCTATTGCACGACATTCTAATGAGAGACTGTTAATGATCCAGGATTGCGGCAGGTTTGCTTGTTTACTCACACTTTGTGACTACTTATGAATTTTATGATACTTGTATATCTGTTTGAATGAAAATATACACAGTAAATACGCAACGGATTTCGTCAAATGACATTTAGCAAAACATTCAGGTACACAAACTGCGAAATATGCCAGCTGCGTTCAATGCTGAATAGCCAAATGTATTTGCTGAATAGCCAAATGTATTTGCTGAACCTGCTACGAAATAGACCGAGGATTGCAGCCCCTGTCTCTTAACTGAATTGATGCCCTATATCACTATTGTGTTTATCTCTGGAATCTAAAACTTTAAAAACTAAAAGTGGATTTTGCTATTGATCTGTATAGGGTATGTGATCTCTGACAAAGGCGAGAAATTAAGTGCTTAAAATAAAGTAAATTGTGTTATGGTGACTCACCTTTATTACTGGCCGACCACAAATTGCTGGCACCATTCTTCTTAGGTTTACTATCTCTAAACATGAGGATATCAGGGACTTTGCTCTGTTTGTTATCCTTAGGAACCACATCCGGAACTCTTTCAACATTCACTCTAACGAATTCTCCTTTAAGTACTTTCGTTTGATTATCTTTATTATTTGTAGGTACTGGTGGAGGTGGTGCTTTAGGTTTTTTATGGAACAGCCTTTTCCTCTCGGGTTTGGCTGGTATGTCTACGTTAGTATATATGACACTGTCGATTTCGCCCGGCTCTTCGCTCCTGATGTCTATGAGACTCATCGGCTGATCGAATCGGGAATTGTAATTCTTCTGCTGCACCGTCATGTACGTCAGGTCGTTATCGGTTGTCTGCATTAAATCGAACTCCGCTCGACTCTTCTCGAAACTATAATCGTCGATACTATTTTTCCTATTCTTAAATATCTCGTACGTCTTCTTTTTCGAAAACAAATTATCGCTACTCGCGTAATTGTTGGCATTGTTCGTCAGTCGATTACGCATTTTGAAATATTTGTACGTAAAGTATATCCTTTTAAAGTCCTGCTCGTTTTCGAATTTGAGGGCTATCGCTTCTTTCGTCAGGTTTTTGGTTACGTAAAAGACTAGAGTGTTCTCGCAGTTAGGGTAGTTTTCGACGTTGACGCAATTCGTTATGTCGTCGATGGAGATGTTTTCGTATTTGTTTTTGAGTTCAGAAAATTCTTTTATGAATTCGTCGTCCTTTGTGAGGAGTTGGAGTTGGTCTTTCTCGTTGAAGCCGACGACGATGTTGTAGGTGGAGGGGTTGGTAGGCTTGATGGTGAGGATGTCGAACTGGTTGTTGTTGTGGAGCTTCTGTCGCGCGACGCACGCAGCGAAACCGCCGCTGCGGGTGGTCTTCTTCACCGTCATCGTTCTGTAACAATGGTATTGGATGTTTTATTATGGCATTTTACGCTATATTTAAAAAATAAGTACATGTAAATGGTAAATTTATTTTCAAGTCACTTATGTCTATTTTATTAGGTTTATTTGTAAAAGTACAAACAGCAACACTCTTAACTGTCCTGTCCTTATGCCTTTTGTAATAAGGTTTACCGATGGACAGTTAACAGTGTGGGAGATGGTACGTATAAATAAGTATTTGACTAAGCTATATGGCCCTATGTAGGTATATTCAGGACAAATTGGAAGAGAATGGAAGGTAATATTACTGTAGTTAACTTAAATGAATAATGAGGATAATGCACAAAATTGGTATCTTCGAGGTAAGTAGCTGTCGGGTAATGTAAAATGTTGTTTTGATTAATTTACTTACAACCAAAAAAATTATATGTTGTTAAGAGTAGGTATTAGGATCTTATTATCAAATTACCCACTAGTCCCACTACGTGTAACATACTCGTAAAGTCGTAAACAAAAAAGCAATTTAACCTCAATAATTACGAAAAACATGATTTACAAAATGACGAAAATTTCGCGTTAGAGAATTGGTTCTAGTTATGCGACTTTTGACAAATGTTGCATGTTAAAAAGTTTTCGCGTAATAATATGACGAGTTCAGTGTTGCCACATTTCGCCATAATTCCCACTATTCGTCACTTTATATTCTAACGTAATCTTTATTGCGTTGAGTGAGTTATGAAATTTTGTGTTTTTAAGATGAACTAGTAACCCCGGAATATGTTATTTAGAAACAACGTGTACTTACTAAAGAATACCTACTAAAAGTTTTGGTTTACTTTTGTTTTACTTGTACTATGAATAGGTAATTAAAAGTCTGCCCTTGTAAAATTGCAAGTAGAACCATGAATACTAGACGTAAACTTTGTTTGAAATATACTAACTTACCTACTTACTACCTACCAAGAAATAAACATAAAAAATACGAGCTAAGTTGTCTTCGAAATGCAGACTTTATCAGATAATCACCATAACAAATAATTATACAAATATACAAACCAAATGGCCACTTCAATTTCCATCGGTGTAGCTAAAACGGTGATTGGCAATTATAGCATCTATTAGCAATTTACTCCGAATCAGTGAAACTAATGTGTGCTATCAAATCTGATACGTTAAGTGGTCGATTTATTTCGGAAACTTTCACTAAGCTTTTATTTTCACTTAAAAGCTTTAATGATGAATTGGAAAGATTTGTTTTCATTTGCGATTGTCTTTATTTCCTACTTGGTTTTGAACGTACACGTATAATGAAAAAAACTGGGAAGTATAAGCAGGGCCGGATTAAGCATGTCGGGGCCCCTAGGCAGTGCAAGGCTCGGGGGCCCCTTACAGTCAATTCTGCATACAGCATGTTCAGTTACAGGGAAAAAAGTTTGCGTTTTTAATTTCAATCTTCAGCCGAGCCGATCCGAGTCTAGTCAGAACGATGTCTTTTTCGCACTTATTGCTTGGACATAAAGCTTTTTTCTAACACCGACCATAAGACACGCATAAGAAACGCCGAGCCACAGGTAATAAAGAATTTCCATATGTCGGACCCTGACACCAGAAAGACGTATTGCAGCGTTATAATTCATTATTTTAGACGCCTGTATAAAATCGATTAGCAATATTGAGCTACATATTATTTGGTTGTAACAAAATAAATAATGTTGTGTAGAGAGTAACGCCGTCTATTGGAGCATTGTTGAAATAAAGTTGCGTAGAGAGTAACGCCATCTATTGGCGTGTTGTTGAACTAAGATGACAGGTAGAAGGCTTTGGAACGTCGAGAGGTTTCTCTCGAGTGAGCGTAGGCACGAGTTGGCGTTTTTGTCGGTATGTTGGTAGACTGGTCGAGCAGGTTTGCCAACTTGACTGAGGCGGGAGCGGAGAGGCTCCGCCGCTGGTAGTTCTTCTTGATCGGACCGCGCTAGAGATCGGACGTACTCGTTAGCCAACCTCGTGCCTAACTCGCTACGTTCCTGAAGGTTTATACCTGAAGGATTATTCTGATAGCTTATAGAATCCCGCGTTCTTTAACCATTTAGCTAAGTGTTTTATTTCAAGTGTTATTTTGATTTCTTATGTTTCATTAGAAGCTTACTTTTGTGAAATAAAGAAATGATGTGTTATGTGTTGTTTTAACTTGTTTTGAAAAGATTTGTCCCTCTGAAGTTTGTTGCCGGTCCCATATAGGACTAAATCTTCTCAGGTCAGATATGTAGGGTTGAAGCCGGCCTAGTTTGACTTGAATAAAGATTTAAACGTTTACTTTCATATCGCTCCTTTGAGTTAAACATAGCAATTAGTTCTTTTAAACTTTTAGTACTGAAGTATAGTAGGCACTAGTATGGTTAACGAGTCCTAATGTTTATTTCATGCACTGGTAGCATGGTAGCATACTGGTTTAGCTGTGAAGTAATACATCGAGATACTACCCCACGCGCCCACCGCCTTTTAGGACCATCGGTAAATAAATAATCGATCGATTATCGATAAATTATTAGTGTTAGACCAAGATAAGTCTGCAACGATTTTGATAGCACACGCAGTGCAAGTGTTATTTTAAACGTCAAACTTCTATGAAATTCATCATCTTCCCCGCGTTATCCCGGTATTTTTGCCACGGCTCATGGGAGCCTTGGGTCCGCTTGGCAACTAATCCCGAGTGCGTAGGCACTAGTTTTTACGAAAGCGACTGCCATCTGACCTTCCAACCCAGAGGGTGAACTAGGCCTTATTGGGATTAGTCCGGTTTCCTCACGATGTTTTCCTTCACCGAAAAGCGACTAGTAAATATCAGATGATATTTCGTACATAAGTTCCGAAAAACTCATTGGTACGAGCCGGGGTTCGAACCCGCAACCTCCGGATTGAAAGTCGCACGCTCTTACCGCTAGGCCACCAGCGCTTCAAACTTCTATGAAATTATAACGTATAAATAACACTTGCACTGCGTATCTTATCTAAATCATTGCAGACTTTTCTTGGTCTAACTGTATTAATTCATCAGTCAAGCTAACATGTAGATAGAGGGCCAACCAAAAAAGTTAGCAAAAACGCGAGCGCAGCGAGCGCAAATTTTTTTAACAATATCGCAAATTGTGAAAGCCTGTTAAAAGGCCAGGCCGGGTACCGATCTTCACCTGGGCCTAAAAGTCCGAAGTGCCCCAGTGAGGCGAGCTTTCATGCGAACTCAAAGCCGTTCAGGCTTCGGGATAAGTAGTTGAGCACAGACACGAACCAAATTCCATTGTATTAAAAAGCGAGACCGCTTGCCGAGCTAGCCGCAGCGAGGCCAAAGGCTAAGCTGAAGTAGAGGAGATGAGAAACACATACCAATGGTAAAATGAGGTAAAAAGTGAGGCTGAAGTAAAGGTAGTGCTCAGCAATCTCCGCATTGCTCGACAAGCCCGAAGCGTTTTTTAGCGAAGTGAGCTTTCATGTGAGGCAAAACGCCAAGCTATTGAAATCAATGTTGATATTTCTTAAAAAGCGACGCCGAAGGCCGAGATGTAAGGAAGGAGCGCTCTAACATGAACCAATCGTCGAAATAGGTCACTTTTGTGACGCATTTTTACATACATACATTTTGTATGGACCGTCACTAAACTGACACCCAAAATTCGTACGAAAAACTGGGGACACTTTTTTTCTTTGTTTTAATCAATAGTCCTCGTGATTCTGAGTCGATATAACCCAGAAGTTGTTCGAAAAAAAGTAAATGTTAACATTTTTTCAGAAAACCTTTACAACGGGGCCCCCGTTTCTCAAAAGCTTGTAACTTCTAATACAAGCGGATGTCACTTTTTGACAGCTTTTGTTAGAAAGGGACTTCCACTTGTATTACAAGTTACGCTTTTAAGTTAAGCTTTTGAGAAACGGGCCCCAGGTACGCATATATGCCCCGCAAACTGTAACGTATTGCTTCCATTTTATTACAGTTTCATTAAATTAAAGAATGGATCGAAAAAAAAACAATAACAAAGCATACTCATTATTAATAAGAACAAAAAATTTACGCGTGAATTTTGACCCTATGAAACATTTTTTTTTTGTGATGGTGAGCTCTGAGCCGCCGGGGCCCCCTAGCCGAGGCGGGGCCCCTAGGCAGTTGCCTACTTTGACTTAGGGTTAATCCGGCCCTGAGTATAAGTATAGTCCAAAAACAGACCCCAACCGACATTGCATAACATGTATGCGCAATCAAATATGTGTTACAAAGATATGGGCGCCATACAGAATCCTACTAAAATTTTATTGATATTTGGATGTTTGTTACAAAATAACGCCAAAAAACAGTTGAATCGATTGATCATTGTATACGAGTACTAATGACATGTGACATTATAAATCTAAATGATCTAATATAAACTTTTTTATCCTGTGAGTTATTCCATAACGTGGTGGTGCGTGAGACTAATTTCTAATTCTAGTAATTACCAAATATATAGCGATAAAAGATGTTTTATGCTGAGACCTTATTATTAAAATTCGAATTAGCTTATAGGAAACTTTTTATCCTGGAAATCATTATCTAAAGGGATAAATTTATAGAGAGCAAGATTTAGTACTAACGGCAATGTGGTCTTTAATTACTACGCGGGCTGAGACTAAGTATATAATTTCTAATTACCAAAGTCTTGTTAATTCCTCGATAGCGGTTAAGTAAGAAGTAAATAACTATACTGAAGCCATTCTTTAAATTTGAATTAACTTATAGGAAACTTATTATCCTGGAAATCATATTCTCAGGGGATAAATTGGAGGCAAAATTTTGTATTACGGCGTGTGGTCACTTTAACGACTACGTGGGCCGAGATTAATAATTTCTAATTATTATGCCATGTTAAATACTTCTTAGATATCGATTAAAGAAGATGTTACTTATACACGGAAGGTATTCTGCACGGGAGATCGATAAACATCTAGACATGAAACTTGTAGGGCTGGATCCAATCGGACTTCCTACTTTCACATATTTACTGGTTAAGTGGTTACATTAAGTTTTAGTAATTGTTTATCTTCCACTGGCGTAAACTGGTTAGAAAATCGTCTGGTTTCTTGCTATTTATTGTAGGCATTTGAGTAAGGAAATATCTTGGCAAACTGCTCTATTTGACTAGAGTTCGGCCAAGAAAGCATTTTTTAAATATGCCAAAGGGATAGAAATTAGGTTCAAAGTTTGTATTAAATGTACCGTGCCATGTCGACGAAGGCGGGGTAAAAGCTGAGGTTAAAAACGAAACATAATATAAGCAACTAAAATTAAAGTTAGTACTTAAAATAAATGATATGGTATTTATACATAGGAAGAAAATACATACTATATTCTATAATAAACTTATATTCAAAGAAGAAAATCGACGTTTTTATGAAATTGCCGCCCAGTAGGTATCCTAATAGTTAGCTATGCTGGGAATCAGTACTAAAAGACGAGTAATTAGAACTTAGAAGTTATTAGAAACCTCAGTAGTTTACCATCGCAAATACTTTAATTTATAACTCGGTATCTACAAAAGTGTAAGTGACCTAACAATAAGATACGCAACCGAATATTTACTGAAAGATGTAAAATAAACCCTACCATCAGAGTAGTTTTTTTAGTCTTAGTATTTTTAGCAGTTGTGACCTTATACAGCGATCACCAGGCAAATAAGTGTAAGCGGCAATTACCATGTTGCTTACACGCCGTAAAAATGTATTTGTATTGCAAAGTAACAGGAGGGTAAGTGAGAATCAGAGAAAACTATCACCATAAATAAATGATTTTATTTACTTTTTCAAGCGAGCAAACAGTTTGTAGCTGACAAGTAGGTACTCGTAAATATCCATACAATCTTGCGTTGGTCTTGGTCTACCTAGGTCGGAGATCCTATTTTAACCATACCCCGGTTCCGGTTGGACGCGTACAGTTTGGTTCGACGTTTAAAAAGTGCGAGGACAAGTGAAACTTACTATAAGTCGATGTCGATAAAATTATTTTTAAGTATTATAATAGTTTTTACAATAAAATTTCTTGCTGATGGTGAGATGTCAGATATAGGAATAAGGATAAGGAGTATGAAAATATATAATAAATAAATAAATAAATAAATATTATAGGACATTTTTACACAAATTGACTATGACCCACAGTAAGCTCAAGAAGGCTTGTGTTGTGGGTACTCAGACAACGATATATATAATAAATAAATACTTAAATACATAGAAAACAACCATGACTCGGGAACAAATATCTGTATCATCATACAAATAAATGCCCTTACCAGGATTCGAACACGGGACCATCGGCTTCATAGGCAGGGTCACTACCCACTAGGCCAGACCGGTCGTCAAATAATAAAGGAACTATTTAAAGTTCGTAACTAAAATTATTTAGGTACTTCAAGGATGAGCCCATTTGTTATAATAGTAGGTAATTTGACCTCTACATATAATTATTACCGAAATGTGTATACAGTTCTTAAGGGGCCCACAGATTACCAGTTCGCCGGACGATATCAGCCTGTCAGTTGTTCGGAGCTGTCAAATTTTGCGTCGGGCTGATATCGTCCGGCGAACTTTACTATACGTGGGTTGTATCTTTGTAGTTCGCCCACCAGGCTTAAAATTTTTACTCTGTAATATGAGAAACTAACGGCTCGATTCGGAAAATGAATTAGATTTCTACTAGACTTCAACAAGTTACGATACGGATAATTTAAAGATATTTGTAAGATAGATATGTCAAATTTGACGTTTCCGCGATTCTGGAGGTCCTCTTGAACGATTTCGACAAGTTATGACTTAGATATCCAAGTCACATCTAGTCGATATCTAATGTAGATCTAGTTGATCTCTAAATCGTCTCAAGATCTTGTTATTATCTCGAAATCCGAATAGGCCTGTAAGTATGAGATTTCTCTTGAACTTGATCTTGCCATTGTGGAATTTACAATAAATTTACTAATTAACTGTCACACATGATCAGTACAAAAACACAAAATGTCACTTGTCCAATTTTATACATAGCGTGAATCCCATGCGTGTCTAATCTTAATCTCGGCGACATAACGTCTTGTCAGAGTCAGATGTAATCCGCGATGACTAAAGACAGAAAAATAAGAATACAATAGATTTATATGTCGAAAGCGTGCGACTGCGCGCTTCCTCGTGTGGTTAATGAATTACCTGCTCACCGTCGCGGAGTGGTCTAAGCGACAAGCGCCATATTGAGAAATTAAAAGCTTAATTTTATACCCTCCCTTGATCATTTGACAATTCTACTGCCTTAAAAGGATGACCGTTTCTCCATACAAACGTACTTTTAGTCCCCATTTTCCTTGACTTAATGGAAAATATTTTTGTAGAATGTGATATATCAATATCAGTCATAGTAAAGCTATTAGCTTAGCACCCTTGCATACAAATACAATTCCACACAAAATGTTAAATGCTCCTAATTTTTAAAATAGGTAATTAATAAATCGAAAAACAAAATCAGACGAAGGGGCATAGCAGTGGTTATTATACATCAAATTATTAATATAAATTATAAAGCAAATTGATTAGTAAAGAAGATTCTGTATCCATTTCCGTCCGCTTCATTCACTCTCCTGCGCCTATTTTTTTTATTTGGTACCTTTTCTGGTGACTGTGATCGCAGGAGACTACACCATCTTAAAATATATGGAATACTCGCTGGCCACTCAACACTTGCACCGCATTTTTCCAGATGTTTCTAAACAATGGCTGATCTCGGCGTGAGAGACGGAATTTACATAATATTTAGTGCATTTCCGACACTAACTGGGTGAACTGTTTTAAAAGTGAGTTAATATCGACTCGGATTATAATTGAGAACAAGAAAAGTGTAAGATGTAAGTAGGAAGATAAACTTTATGATCTGATTAAAGGATGACTCATGTTAGACTGGGCCAGGCTTACTGTTTTATGACATGACAGGCGATCACGTGATGCTTTCCATAGAAAACGATGCGCCGGAAGCTCCGGCCCGGACACGGCCCGGTCTAACGTGCCATCCTTAAGACAAAAAAATATTGTGTTCGTTCATTCATTAACTTTTAGAAACTTATGAGTATGTTAACACATATTTATAGCCTATAGGCATCTAACTAATATTAAAAATGTGAAAGTTTGTATTTGGATGTTTAGAATTTAGAAGTCTGTTCCTTAGTCACGTAAAAACGGCCGAACGCAATGTAATTACTCGCGTACGAAAGAGATAGGAACAGGCGGGTCAACGTACGATATTCCCCGTGCTAAGTGTCCTTTCTTTACCCAAGAACACTTGGCTTGATTAACTTATTTTTGTTCTTATTCTGTCCCGTCAGCCATGCGAAAATAGCTAATTACGATACAAGTGCGAAAAATAGGAAATCCGATACACGGTGCGATAAATCGACATGAGTTGCGAATGTCCTATTCGCACGTGTATCGAACAACGTTTTACAGTACATATGGCCCTTTAAATTTTCGACATAGTTGCGTAATGTGCTAATTATCGCACTAGTGCGCTGTAATGTAAATGTATATGCGAAAATAGGTAGCAGAGTTTGTTAGGAGAAAGGTTTATGCTAAGTACCTAGATAATCCAATGTAAGAGTTTTTAACTGCCATTAAAATATATGGTTGATTATTTTAAATAACATAAAGCCAGGGTTTTAAGAGTGACCCAGAAGACCGTAACAAAGGAAATATGATTACCCACTTAAACAGCGAAACGTATTAGTAACAAAAATCCAATAGTATTTTATACAATCGTGATGTAATGGAGAGCTTTTCAGTCGAGTACCGTGTTTAGACAACGGAGCTTGCTGAGTTGTCTAAGTAAGGTACGAGATTGAATAGCTTGATTATATCATTATTGTATACAATACTTTTTCTACGCGTCAACAAAAATAATACTTTAAACTAGTAGAATCATATAGGTAAACAAACCAAAAGTATACAGCTAAGATACGCTAACAGCCGCGATACCTTCGTACGCGACCCGGCCGCCGCGCCCCCGGACACCTTCTCGTAACTCATGAGGCCCTGGTACTTGCTCCGCGCTAAATTCAAGTTTTAGACAGTTGTTTTCTCGATTTTGGCCACCGTAGCCTATGGAGACTAACAAGCACTAAGTGGTTTTCGTAGTCTATGGATGTTGCTATATTAAGGGTGTCACATGCGCGTTTCTGACTTATGAACCAATTGTTTCTACTATACAACCTAAAATAAATAATTAATTTGCTATGGTTTTGTTTCGTCCTCTTGATCGCGGCGAGCTGTGATTGGTCAATTTCATTATAGTTGACTAAACTGTATCGTAATGAATATTGTAGTTGAGTTGGGAGCCCATACATTAAAAATACCCAATTGCAGTTTGGTCTATGAAATCTTAATTCAAGAATTACAGTCGACGAGTAGAAAAACTAAGTAAAATCCTAGATGTAATATTTACTAACCCGATAATAATAATATGTACAGATCATTAGTGTAAATTGTTCTTTACTTAAATGAACAAAATACTTCAAATATCATACCGTTTATAGCTAAACATTATTATGCTTAAATGTTACACAAAACGTTATTTAACTTACTTGTATAATCTTAATTGTAATTACCGCCTAAGCATCGAATCGCTCATCTAAGGATTTCATGTTTGCTGTAATAAACTGTTACCTAAGGTATTACACGATCACTAAACAAAAGATGAAAAACGCTCTAGATTATCTTATACTGAAGAATGGGAATAAACCATCGTCTTACGCTCGAAAACCTAAATTACCCACTAAAATCAATAACTCACTAACGGTATAATAGGTTAAACGGTTAAAATATAGGCAAATTTATATCACAGTAAGAGATTTGGAATTGGTTACCAAAATGTTTATAATGTTTTTTTTAAATATACATCTATTTGATAGAATACCTACCTACTAGCTTCAAATCAATTTATCGTTTAACCATTTAAATAAATACATTTTTTTAATAATTAACTCCGAACGTTCTTTTAAATAATTAACAAAACGCGGAAGCGACATTTCCCAACGAAATCTTCTAGAGAGATCTTTCTCAGATCATCCTGTTCGGCGACAATGGTTCGCACAATTATATTCAATGCCAAGCTTTACTTAAACTGAAACATAATGGACATAATGTTTTCTATTTTCGAATGTTACGTAGTACGATAGAGTATAATTAATATGAGGAATGGAAACAGTTCAATATAATTTTACTGACGAGTAATGATATTTGCATTTTTATGATCATTTTATATTATAGCAATTGATTCTTGAATTGATTATAAATTCTTTCAAGTTACACGATATGGTGCGTTTATTTAAGTCAGCGGTCGGCAACAAGCGGCCCGCGACCCTCTCGCTTGCGGCCCGCGAGCCTCCCTGGCTATTTTGTATGTAATATTGGCAAACGACAATGTCTGCTAAAGTCACAAATATTACCAAAGTGCGGCCCGCGTCAATTTTGTTAACTACTTCGTGGCCCTTGGCAGCTAAAAGGTTGCCGACCGCTGATTTAAGTAATTGAATTATGTAATTTAATAAATTAAGAATAAGTATAGAAATAACATCATGACAAACATGTGAAATTGATAGTCTCCAAAATTTACAGAACTGCTTATTGCATAGCCAAAAATAATACCATACTAATTTGATTTCCAACACACAAAAATAGCAAAAATCTCTTTTGACGACATTGTATATTTTATACCAACCCAACGATTTCTTTTGGTATAAAACCAAAAGGCTTATTAAGAAACAAAAAAAAAACAATGCATATACATATACCTATGTATACCATTTTTCCGAAAATAGGCATACCTACTATGTAGGTACGTTAGATTTATTTACTAGATTAATTTAGAATAATGTTTGATGTTTTTTACTAGATAATTAATAAATATAAACAGATCATAAATCTTGTCCACATTATAGAGTTTAATCTTTGACCATAAACAAGCCGTATAAAAAGATGGCGCCCTCCGTCACTAGGTCAACGGACGAAAGCGGCAGTCGTGTCCTTTCTGCCAATACTCTTCCGAGTCTATAAAGGGATATAAAGGCCGAATAATAAGACTTTAAAATAATTATATAGGCCTATCGTGTCACAAAAACAAAGTTTATTCAAAATGCTACATAGATATATTTTTTAATTATCTGCCATACCAATAACCTTGCTATTGGTTTTGTACTTAATAATCGAGTATTTCTCAAAGCCGGTCTTAAGTACGACGGTATCGGCCTGTCAGTTAGACCAAAATTTTGACAGTTCCGAACAACTGACGGACCGGCGGACTCTTAATCAGTGTGGGCCCCTTTACATAAGTAGTAACAGAATTTCATGCCCTAGCTAGACTGGTTATACAATAAAGATAAAAAAAAACCGAAAGCTTGAAATCTGGACTACACACACAACCTGTTATTCGAGATACCTTTTTCCGTCACTTTTTTTTATACTACGTCTGTGCAAATAAGCGTACGGTCCTGGTGTTAAGCAGTCACCGTAGCCTATGGCCTGCATATGCAGAGATGTTACATGCGCGTTGCCGACCCACGACGACTTCTATACATGAAGTTTGTTTATGGTACTTCCTTTAAAAAAGTTGACGCTCTCCACTAGGTCAATAGAGTGGACAAAAGAGGCGCGTCCTTTCATTCAATGCTCCGACAAGTTCCGAGTAAGGGTAATAAAGGCCAGCCATTCGTTATCAGACATCGGATTAATTAAATGCTTCCTTAGCTAACCGGTTTGTAGATTACGAAACATGCCATGCATGTAGGCCTACCGTTGGCCTGCACGATACATATTTGAAATATTGTATAGGTAGGCATCTATTGAATTTTATGCATAGACAAGATATTATATTATGTTTTCGCAAGCAACTGCAGTATTGATTTCGTTTTTTAACTTGTCGAAGAATACAGGTAAATCACTACATTTTATAAAACAAAGTCGCCCGCCGCGTCTGTCTGTTTGTGACTACTGAACGGATTTTCATACGGTTTTCACCTATCAATAGAGTTATTCTTGAGGAAGGTTTAGGTATATGATTTGTTAACCCATGCGAAGCCGGGGCGGGTCGCTAGTATTAAATAAGTACATGTTGTCGTTAGGTTTGCAAATATGTTAAAAAGTTTAATTGTCGATTTAAGAAATTGTCATGAGGATGAAGCATAAATATGTAGTTATCAAGTTGAAGTTATCAATGGTGTGCGTTTTTTTTAACTATAGAGACACAAACACACATGCAATAGGTAGAAGGGCTTTATTTTTTTAGGTACGTTGATTTCTTTTCGTTCCAACCTTCCGACACGTGTAGAGTTAGACCAAGACAAGTCTGCAACGATTTTGATAGCACACGCATTGCAAGTGTTATTTATGCGTTATAGTTTTATAGAAGTTTGACGTTTAAAATAACACTCGCACTGCGGCCTTTTATAAGCCGTAGGTATTGGCTTGTAAATTGATTCTTAATAGAACATTCAAATTGCGTCAAATGGCACCGCTAGTCCTTATCAATAAACCTTTCTATTGTTATATCTGTAAGTTGAATAAAATCGCGACTGTCAGTGCCTAAAGGTTGGTAATTGGACTTGGTACAGTTACGTTACAAAGTACAGCTGAATCTCCGCACGGATCTCTAGAAAGGCGACTTTCCCGGCTATCTCCACTCCCGAGATATCACCATGGGAACCCAACACAATACCCTTTGTAACAACACAAATTTTACCTTACATCCACGTAACACTATTATAGTCGTTAAACTTAAAGAAAGAAAGACGATACATGAATGGGATGACAGCAAAATTAAGTTTGTTAAAAATGTTTTGTGTCACATTAAGAATTTATATTGCAGATTATGTTTTAGTCACCTTTGTGTGTTAGAAATTTGTCGTCTGCGCCAAGATAATCTGTGGGTAATTAATATGGAAATCCTGGGTTTTAGGTACATTTTAATACAAAGACTAAGTAGTTGATCACGTAAAGGAATTGTTCGCTGCATGCTGACATAACAACACTACCACTACTATAACTATGTATTTACTCGTTTGTTAAATAAATAGTAAGGAACCAAAAGCATTAACGATTTTGGATCATGCCTATCGCTATTACAGGGATTATAAATTTAGAACATATGGGGCACTTATTATTTATATAGTTCCCAATAAAAAACAAAAACTATTTATAGACATTAAATAAAACCAAATACTAGCAAGTCTTCGTTGCTTAGGAACCTAAATAATAACGTTTCAACGCGTAACGTGTGTTCCAATGACCGCCTTAAGGCATCTCAGACAGTTTTAATTAGATTAATTAGGTAAGACGAAATTATTAAAAGTGAAATTCAGCAGCGTTTACTAAAAGTAGTAAAGTTTACTTTTTTTTATTGTCGTCTCATTAAGACTGTTATCGTTCAAGGAATATAAACCATGGGAATATTCTTGGTGTTATACTTTAAAACGTACTTTTAAATCTCTTTTAGACTGACATAACTAATTTGATTTCTGATATTTATCGTGTGTCTCTGAAAGGTAATATGTAGGTAGGTAGGTAGCTCAGTTTAAAGACACTTAATTATTTCTTTGATTGAAAGCTATAAACAAAACCCTAGAGCGATAACTGCCAATGCATTGTTTCATTTCATTGGGTGATTAAACAATAGTTAGTATTATTGGCTTTATGTAGTGTTATGTAATCAGTTATATTATACAGTCAGCGTCAAAAACAGCGGACAACTAGAGATGTATCTAAGTATAATACGAACAACAATAAATTTTAGTATGACAGATACCTGAGATGACATTTATTTAACCGTGAAGTGTAGAGATATGTCTTTTTGATAAACTATTACAGAAAAGCAGATAGGTAGGTAGTTTTGTCGTATTGTTCTGTATATTACCTACCTACTAATATACGACTAGATTCTGCCCGCGACTTCGCCTGCGTGGGATGGTGATTGATAAAAACTATCATATGTCCTTCCTCGGGCCTCAAACTATCTTCATAGATATCTTCTTCGTACCAAATTTCATCTCAATCGGTTCAACGGTTTAAAAGCGTGAAGAGATAACAGACAGACAGACAGAATGACTTTCGCATTTATAATATTAGTAGGCATTTAGTTATTTTCTTGCCGAAACTTTTTGAAAATTTGCACGCATGTATTGTTGTCTAATTACAGTTATAATTCGTTAATCTGAAGATGCACGACTTGTAGTAAATATTAGAAACTTAGAAAGCCGTATGTGTTTTATATAATTCGGCATAATGAGCCGGTCTCGTTTTAGCGCAGGCGCGGGCGCAGGCGACTGATTAACGCCTGACAAGTCCGCCACTTACACCGAACCAAACAAAGTTATAGGCTAGTAAATATAGACTTATACTTATGTAGGTACATACGACTCCACAAGCCGCCCCATATTTGTTGCAGTTGGTCATTTTTGCATTTAAACGAAATAAATGTCATATACAAAGATAGAAAATTATCAAGGCCTCTGCCCAGAGCTGGAACCGCTCTCGGACACCTGGGCTGAGGAGTTTGTTTCCTTTGTATATGACATTGATTTCGTTTATAGTTTAAATAGTGTATCTACTTGTAAAAAACACAAATTAAAATATTTTCATAGAAAGTAATTTAATTTGTTCTTCAGTATTTTGCATTTATTTCAGCTTCAAAATTGTCAACTTACTGCTGTTTATAATTTCAAAATATACAATTGGACATGTCCGACCGCTGGTATACGAAAACATAAGAATTTTACCATCATTTGAAATATTTCACTTGAATTGCCAAGTCTCATTATTTCTTAGTTGTTTAAATATTGGCTGAAAGAAGCCCCTTGAGGGTTTCTACTCTCAAAGGATTTCTCTCAGCCAATATTATTATCCACTTAAGGATGACTCACGTTAGACCGTGGTGCTATCTGAATCATTATTAATTCATCGTGTCTAAACTAAATATAAATACAAAATATTGATAAAAGATACATAACGGTGTGACACACAGCCAACGTGTCCGTCTACTTTTACTTTATATGTTGGGAAAGTGTAGTGGGTGATAAATGCCCGACTACCATCGCGTATGGATTTATAGAAAACGTGTATGACAATTATTACTAGAGTTATGTGTGCACGTGTAGGATATTACATGCATTGATACCAACTGGTTTAATGTTGGGACCAGATGGCGGAATTGCTCATGGCAAAAATCAAACGTCAATAGAGTTGGAACGTTGAATTTTATCGACTTTTTCAGCTATCGATAAGTTCAGTCACCTTTTACATTTTATACGATGAAAATTAGTTCACAGGTGATTTGAATCCTTACGTTGTATTATTGAAACTTAGGTAGTTTTAATAATGCAGTACTAAGTTAAGTAGTTTTTAAAATTATCGTTTTATATTGTCTTTTATTTAAATGTTATTCCGTAATGTTCATATGAAGTCTATTATTGTTTGCTTATGGATTTGAGGTTACTAATTTTCATCGTATAAAATGTAAAAGGTGACTGAACTTATCAATATTTAATTACACAAACGGGTCTACAATGAAATTACAATGAAATTATATCGCGGTAGACCCGTTTGTGTAATTAAATATGTGTACAAAACGCGAGAGTTTAAAGTGAACTTATCAATAGCTGCAAAAGTCGATAAAATTCAACGTTCCAACTCTATTGACGTTTGATTTTTGCCATGAGCAATTCCACCCGCTGGTTGAGACAGACAATACAGCAGAGTGTTATTACTCGTAATGTTATTAAATTCTACCTCAAGTTATGACGTAAAACATAATGCACACATTCAATTTTTTTTGTATTTTAGACATTTAATGGCGTCTGCAAGCTTAGGACTAATTAATAATACAGTATTACGGGTCATACATGGATTTTAAAACAAAGGTTGTTACTTCTGTTTGCTGGTGTGGACAATAGTTGACAACGGCAATGTGTGTGCTTGTAAGTATGAAATAGATTTATTATACAGATTAATAAGAAACGGAGTAGGTATCTACCCTTTATTCTACCCCTTCAGGCAGAATGATAGGTTTCATAATAGCCCTTAACTTCAGGTTAATCCACACCCTAATTATTGTGAATGGCCCTTGTAGAGATCTTCTATTCATTAATGGACACAAAAAACCACAAGTCACTTTTGTTCTAAGACACGTCTCATACAAAGATGCTGACGTCGGCATAAACGCCTTATCATTACGTAACAATTAGGAGAAGGTACCTGGATTAGTTTCTAATTAACTTAAGTGCATTTCTCACAGCGCTTTTATGATCTTATAGTAATTACGTAATTACATCGACACCACATCCGGATCAAGTGTATCGGTTACGTCTTAAAACATGCGGTCACTAACCTTCCGTGCAAAATGGATGACTGAACGATATTCAGAATCATGTGTACCTATCGTGTTTTATATCTATTTTATTTTACGAGAAACAATATCTACTTATAAATAAATTTGCCGGTGTTTTTTTTATTACACCGAAACTTTTATTTAGCGAGAAGCGAGAAACAATGAGTAGGCCTAATCAGGCATCAGGCGGGCTAGCCAAGGTGACAATCGCTATCGCTTCGCCATCGAATCGCTTTGTGTCTCTCTATCATTCTTCCATATTAGTGTGACCTGTGTGACAGTGACAGTTGCGTTTCGTTCGCTACGGAGCGTTAGCGATTGGCATGTTGTCTACGGGGCCGTCGGATTTTATGGCATTTGGCATTTTCACGGGCCGGATTGGCCAGTTCGGACCTGATACGGCCCGCGGGTCATAGTTCTAAGACCGCTGCGATATTATGAAATACACCTAGGAACTAAGATGACTGATACAATTAATTTTATTAGGTAATTTTACGATGCGTTTAGATAATATAAATACACAAGGAAACCCTTTATCAAACGCATCATAAACTTTTGGTACCAGAGCCTCTACCATCAGTTTTAACATTGACATAACGCTCACGTCTACGTAATTTACTTTCTGTACATCTCGCTTGCACTATTGCTCGCATATGCGAGTACGAGCGAGATGCATAGAAAGTAAGTTACGTAAACGTGAGCGTTATGTCAATGTCAAAACTGGTGGTAGCCGTACAGGGAATCAGTTTGCGCATTCTTATAGAGCGCGATATAAAGAAGCGAGTAGAGTTCTCAGATGAACTAAAGTAACGCAACCTCCATAGCCCTAAAAGCAATACCTAAGGCAAGAGCGCTCTTATACTGGTTCATAAAACCTTAGAGTTATTGTTGTTCGTAAAGCGATCGGAATACAAGCCCAGAAACACGAGGTGCAACAATATAGCATGACCATAGTTGCGTGAGATTGCGCGCCCGCGGCGCCGCTCCCACGGCTCCCGATGTTACTCGAATATTTACGATCTAACCCGAACGGAATGCCGGCAATTGTTTATTGGCAGGTTTGTTACTGTCCGTGACATTACTCAAGCGAATAGCCAGCAGTTTGATAAAGTACGTAATCGAGAGGGAGCGAAACACAAGGACCCGTTATCTGTAAGATACTATGAGCTTTATTGAATCACTTCATTTCACATAGGTTATAAAAGAGACGTTGATATAGTTAAGGTTGACACACTCCGTTGGAATTAAAATATAAAAAGTTTTAACAAAACTATAAACGAGGATATAAAATGACAGTCTATAGATTATCCCATCGCATCTCAAGACAAATGATTGGCTAATTCAAAGGTGTATGTAAAGTCCCCTTACCCGCATTGGGTGGGTGGGGCATATAGTCCAAACTCGGATATCGGATCAGAAATATAATCAAGATGTAAACATAGTTCTTTAACCAATATCGGTGATCGCAGCATCATGTAAAATTAGTTACTTTTTCGAAGTTTCAAACGATTCGTTATAATATGAAGGGTATCAATTGACCTATGTATGACATCATTATGTCTATCGTAATGTCTCTAACATTTTTTACCTTACCTACCTACCTATACTTATCCTCTAGCCGTCCACATTGACCACATATCATAACTTACCAACACAAATTAACCCCTTACTGCATGTAATAAAAAATATTTGTTTAAATTTGAACTTTAATAGCTGTCAATAGAGTTGAATATCATATCCGCCATATATGGCCCCGTATGCGGTAATGGGTTTAATTGCAATTTTGATTTGTCAAAATAAAACCTCACGATCGAATGGAATGGAAAACCTTTTTATAGGTCTCTGGGCGGCTAGACGTTAAAATGTTTCTTTATTAGAGACCGATCTCCTATTCTCGTACAAATTCTAGTTCACGTTAATATTAAACAAGTGTAATATATTATGAAGCGTGCTATTTATTTAACCGTAGGGTATGCAAACCATGCGGTATTCGGTACCGTAAGGATGGCCGCCTATCTGCCCGTTATGTACTATTATGTTTCGGAACAATGGAAGCACCCAGGCTTCGTGTTAAATTATGGCTTTTCCGTCGAAGAGAACTATTCCATTGATCGTGTATTCAGGGAAATATTGATTGGTAAAGTTATGTGTAAAATAAACAATGAACAGGGTTGAGTAGGAGTGTGGCCATTTAAAAACATGTAACGGAAGGAATTTATCGGCACTACTTTTTTAAGAGAGAGAGAGATCCATTTGTATCATAAGTGACTGTTTGTGTTTTAAATAAATTAAAAAAAAGAGGCCAGATTCCACTGCTGGGTTCATTGTAGTTCACAGTTACACAAACACCAGCACTCGTCCTTGTAACTGTTTGGCAGTGGGCTTGGTATATATGTGTTGGGATTATTGTCAATAAAAGTTCAGACGCGGTATAAATAATATTAATCTATATTAACACTACTCAAAAACCAGACTAACAAAAATTACAATATTTAACAATAATTTATACTATCTACTATTTTAATATCATATATGCTTTTGCGAATGTAGGACGCAGTCCCTACAACTGTTAAGTATATACTTAGGTATATTTTTTAAATGTGTGTTATGAATTATTTTGTGGCGATACCTATAGTTAGTTTTTTTCTAGCATTAGAAAGAAAGTAAGCGATCATGACATGTATTTTTATTAAAAATCACCATTGAAAAATAAGTCACAGCAAATATGTTAGAATTATTAATCATATACGATCTTTTACATTCTTTTGCTTTCATAAGTAAAATAAACTAATTTTTTAAAGCGTTTTTCAATATTTTTTTAATAAAAAGACACGTCGAGATTGTTTGCCTTCTTTCTAATGCTAAAAAAACGAACTATTAAAGCTTATAACATAGGCCTATATGTTATACACAGCATCACGTTTATGTATGTTCGTAAGTAAAGCATTATGTATATGTATTTCTTTTATTGCGGTGTTCAATAATAAATATTAAGTATGATTTTAACTAATTAATTTTACTGTATTTCTTATATAATTGTCATTTTATGTCCCAATAAAATTACATTATATTTCCATTTAATATTCTACTTGTATTATTTAAGCTCCTTCCACCATCTTACCAAGTCTGAGTCAAGTAAAAGCAACGGGCACACACGCCAGGAAGTAAAGTTCACAGTTTCGCACATCACTGTGTGGTCGAACGTGTGAACACCTCAAATTATGTTTTTGCACGCCCGCTAGATGGAGCCACGGTTACGTAATGCGGCAATTTGGTTTCAGGAAACTGCTTTTATGTACCTATATTATGATTGTAAAATGAGTTTTGTATGGGAATATGATGCTAAATGCTTCGGTACATCGCACATAGTAAAGGTCCGTTATTATTGCTCTGGCGTTTAGGTGCTTGGAAACTAATAAAATCTTAATACAGCCTTTTATGTTTTCAAGTGTATAAGCTGCATACCTAACCTTACAGTCTTCGTAGGTATTCGAAGTGTACAGGCACATCACTCAAAAAAGTTAAATTCAGGCATATTAAAGATAATATGGATTATTATGGATCCTATGAAATATATTAAAAACGGGTCGGGAGCGTTTTTCGACTTAAAATACGTTGAGTGACCCGTTTTTAATATATTTAATATGTCTGTGTCTCACGGAAGTTTTGTTATTAAAATATGGATCCTGTAAAGTGTAAAGGGACAGCAATTAAGTTACGAATACATACATAAGGTGTATGGTGTATTTATTGAAGCAACCTCAAATCTTAAATAAAACTAATGTTACGTAGCAAGAACAAAAACCAAAGAGTTCTTAAAGTACGCCATTCTAAGTAATTTTCATAAAAATTATCTAAAAGAATGCTTCCGCCAATCGTTACCAACATTAAAGCACCTATTACGATTCTATGGTCTCGATACTCTTTAGAAAAAAAAAACAATAATGGCCGATTGCATTTCACCGCATCGGCATAGAAGATAGGATCGTATAGAAGTGATGTACGCGTGCCTCCGTGAGGGACAAACATACGCAAATGCGACACTGTGATTGGTCGAATTCATTTGTTGCCCACCATAATCCATACTAAAAAATGGTGGGGAACAAAAAATATGTGAGACTGTGACAAGGACAAACAATAATAACGCTTTCGCTGCTATATGCGCATCGGTCATCGGCAGTGTTGCCAGACGTAAAGGGTAATTACTCGGTCAAGTGCGAGTAGACACGGGCACCGAGCGTTTCGAATGGTTCCGTACCACCAGATTTAATATACTCTAGCAAGTCTAGCAAGCCAGCTTTGTCAGTAGACACAAGCGGCAAATTTGAAAAATGTGGGCGAAAAGCATCGCTCTCCCATACAAATTTTTAATATCGCGCCTTTTTTTCTGTCATAATATCAAATCAATGACACTCCTTATATTTTGTAATACTCGACATAAGCATCAACAAATGATTCCCAAACAGTGTCATCATCAAGCTATCCTTCCTACTGGTTTCTTGCGATCAACCCGATCGTCGGTCCTTAAGCCTTTTCATGCTGCGTCTTCGAGAGCCTTCTGCCACGGAACCCTAATAATTATTGTCGATGGCGCGATAACAATGAGACGATATGGCAACAAAAACGCCTCATTGTCTGATGGGAATCAGTATCGAGTAATAACAAAATTGTTGCTAAGTTGGCCAAGGGTGTTTGTCATTGTTTCGGCCATTTAAATTATGTTGTGGGGATTAAATGTGTATAATTGATTTTGCTGATTGATGATTGGTAATCAATCAAATATGAAATTTTAGCAGGTACATAATTAGTACCAAAATTGATACTTAGAGGTTATGTATGATATAAGGTAAACGTACTAGTGCTCGACATGCTAATGCCCAATAGGTGACACCTTGCTGTCACTTCTATTGACAATGACTTAAGTTTCAAGATGACATGTACTGGGACCGCGTCGAGCACCAGTACGTTTACCTTAGGTATTGATTAATAATGAGTAACAATTACTAAAAAGGGAAATTAATGAAAGTATTATACGAAATGTAGTTAAAGGGATCTTTGGAGGATGTCTTTATCTGCCTCTCTATCGCTCAAATATGCAAGAGCGATAGAGAGGGAATTAGTAAGACATTCTGAATTCTATACTCAAACTAACAAAAAAGATTCATCCTCCTCTGTATTTTTTCCTTCGAATTAGCGCAAACCAGTTAGTAACATAAAATACCACTCATTACTTGTTCTGTGTATCAAGTAGCACATTGTGTATCGTGTACCCCTATTACCCGTAACTGGCACAATAGCCCGATTTCATCTTTCCCCGTCCACAGATAATCAAAGATCAGTTTTTCCATGTTGCCACCATTGCCGCCGTATGGCACGAGCACAATGCAGTGAAAATGAAAGTTTCGATTACTTTTTGCTATCGTTCGCTTTCTTTGGGTGCCGATAATGCGTTCGGCTTTGTTATTATACTTTTTGATGGCGGTATCAGGTTCATGAAATCTTATAGCTCACTTTCGTAACTGATTGACATTTAGAGATTTTTGCTGTAGGTATAGTACTTAGCGTCACTTGCACCGTCTCTCTAACCCAGGGTTAACCGGTTTAACCTGGAGTTACCAGTTACCAGTACAATTTGACACTGGGTTAACTTAACCCCGGGTTAGTTGGATGGTGCAAGTGGCGCTTAGAGATCTTAATAAAAAATATAAGTGTAAATTCTTGATAAAAAAAATAGTCATAAATTTGAACTCAGAGTAGACTTTTAACGAAATCAAAATTTTAATTAACAAGGATTACGACCCTGAAGCCGGAGCTTAAATATATCGACAATTGTCGAGATTACATCAGTCTAAAGCAGGAATTCAGAACGTTGTACCTACACATAATCACTAGATATAACTAATTATCATTTATAATTTTATATTATTAATTGAACAATCTGAAATACCGATGAGCTTTTCAACCTTGCCAGAGATCGGGTGATATGCGGAGCTGACAAACTTTTATTGAGCTTAAACGTCATATCATATACATGTACAGTCGCCATCAGATATATCGGAGCGGCCAAGGTGTTCACAATATCTGAACACGCGCTCTAACGCCCTGACAATAGAGGCGTGTTCCGATATTTGTGAGCACCTTGGCCGCTCCGATATATCTGATGGCGACTGTACGTATCTAAGTTGGGTGACAGTGACATGCAATATTATGGTACCATCGAGTTGATCTGATGAATTGATAATGGACACAGGAAAGTGGCCATAGGAACTATGTGATAAAAAAAACTGTGTGTTGGGTTTGTTAGAATTGTCTCGATGAGTATTAGTTGCTAAAAGCTTCTATCAAAAATGTTTTTTTTAAGAAACTTATTTAATTACCTACGCCATAGACAGACGTGTAACTATGTATGTTACTAAATTAATAACTAAAAGCCCATAGACAAGCCAATTAGCCGAGTGACATACAAACCTACCATTAACCCTTCACCCGTCCCCAGTCACGCACAAAACGGTGTCGTTGTCATTCTACCGTTCTGTCTAGACCACTAATTGTATATTCTTAGTTTGCTAACATATTAGGATGGCTGGCTCTGCGGGAATGTCTTATTCTTTTGCGTTACTTGTATACTTAGTTAAAAATTAAGATTTCAGTACCATGTTGTACTGTGACCACTGTGACAAGGTACTGAATGGTACTGAATTTACATTCCTTGTCCGTACATGTATTCTTTTTTTTTTGTTTTTTTTTATGTGATAGTCAGCAGACGAGCAGACGAGCCGCCTGATGGGAAGCGGTCATCGTCCCCCATGGACATCACAGGAGCCACTTAAGCGTCTTGATATATAAGGGGCATAAGGGCGTCTTTAAAAGCTATAAGTAATGCTTAATCCTTGTTTCGAATCCCGATTACTAAAATGACAGTTCTACTTACCTACTGTCCCAAATTGTTATTCTTTGCGCTTTTTCATTTTAGTACGAAATTGATACAAACGCGGGATGATTGATATGATACTAGTATGTTGACTAATCTTATTCGCAGTCTCTCTGCCGTATTCGAACTTTAGATATCAACTAGTTCTCTTTTGCAGCGCAATTCGGGCAACCAATGTCACTTTTACGTTAGATAGCGTAAGATATCTATTAGATGTGAATTGGATCTCTAAGTCATATCCTGAGGAAATCGTTCAAGAGTATCTCCAGAATCGCGCAAATGTCATATTTGACAGGTTAGATCTTAAACATATAGTTATCGTATCTTGGTGATGTCTAAAAGATATCTAATAGATGTCTATTTCAAAATCCGAATCGGGCCCTCTTTCTTTGCAGTGTCGTGTTCAACTGCTAACACCTATCAGGCATAGATGTTGCTTGCCGTACATTTTTCGCTAATTTCCGCGGTTAGATTCTGGTAAATTCGTTGAGGGGTCCTTCCGTGGCAGCATTAATTGGAGTGTATTTATATCTTTTTTTGGGTTGGTTATTGGCATGTTGGCTAATATAACTGTTCATTTTCTTTAATAATTATACCTTTTTTACACCATTAGAATGTATGATGGTCGAAGAATACATCGTAACTGTGCGATGCCGTTTGTCTTTAGTCGACACTAAACACAAACGGCATCATCATCATCTTCCTCGCGTTATCCCGGCATTTTGCCACGGCTCATGGGAGCCTGGGGTCCGCTTGGCAACTAATCTAGGCACTAGTTTTTACGAAAGCGGCTGCCATCTGACCTTCCAACCCAGAGGGTAAACTAGGCCTTATTGGATTAGTTGTTGGGTATAGTTGAATTATCGAGAAGATGGAATTGCATTTGTAGTGGTTGTATGCTGATAGTACAAGAAAATAGAAAATTCAAATATAGAATGCCTGTAAACAAACAATACTACTACATATGCAATTCCACGCTCTCGATGATTCAACTATAGTAGTGGGGTTAGTTAAAGACATACGGCATCATTGTTAACAATGATTTGCGTATTTGTCGCCGTGTCCTTGATGATGGGCCGGTGTGTGTGCCGGCTATAAACAATGCAAGATGAATCATTTGTGACGTCCCACGGTCAAAGGTACCTTATGGCGGGTATGGAGTTATGCATACCCCAGTAATCTACAATAGATAAGCTATCGATAAGACAAAAGATCAACCTTCTAGGTTGCGTAGTTACAGAGATATGATTTTTTGAAAATAATGTTGTGAAATGAGCAACTTTACGATAGAGAAGTTTTAAGTTTAGCCGCCTAAAAAACTATGTTCCTGCAGTAAGTTACATAGTTGACTACAAATAATAATACCTTATATATCTGAGATTTAAAAAATATTGCGACTTGTTCTGTAATGCAAATAGAAACTTTTGATATCGACTGATTTATGTGTATACTAACCAATCTCTTGAAAATAAAGTTTTATTTCATTTTCACGATTGATTGCAATGAGCTCTCAAGATTTAAATTTTATCTATTAGAAAACGACACTGACAGACAGTTTAAGCAAAAAACAATACCGATTTAGAGGTGAAAATGTATTTTCTGACTTTTTCATATAAAATCACAAAATTGAATATTTTTACTTTTAATGTGACACACAATCAATTTTTCTGAGCACATATGAAAGAAATTCTGTCATTCAAATGAAATAAATCCTAAAACCCCAACTAAATACTATATTTAACCCCTTATGCCACTTTAAACTTACATAACAATAACAGTATTTGCTCCATACATTTACGAAAAGGTACCTTATGGAAATAAATCTAATAATACATCACTACAAAATATCAATCATATGTGACGTTCCACGGGAAAAGGTACCTTATGAGGGTTTCTAGTTTCGGAGATATTAAATGTTTTGTAAAGAGGTGAAAAAATGCTCAATTTTTTTTTATTGTGTGATCTGAAACCTTCATGCCTAACGTTTGTTTACCTGTTTTTATTTTTGTTATAAGTTAGTTATAAGCCTAGTAATGTCGTCTCAGAGTTTAGTAGAAAAGGTACCTTATGGAAAAAAGATTGAAAATTCCCAAAAAAACTAGTCAATACGGGAAAAGAAGTTTGGTAGAGAACTGTATTAGCATTCTGCAAAACTAATTTGATAATTTCAGTTCTGGTTGGGGCGCCTCGCAAATATACCGTACATAGACCGACATCACAAATCCAAGTAGACTGCTATTATACCAAAGTTACTCTCGTCAAGTCTTTCTTAACTAGAATAATCTTCATTTGGTTTGGTCGCATGCAGTAAATCAGCCATTGGTTTGCTGAAAAATGCCAATACCCGACGCATTACCTTATGGAATATCTGAGGTCATTGAACCTCAATGCCGCTTATCTTCAATAGCAACCGAAATATATTATTGATAAGAAATAGACGATTTATACCATCTTAACCCCAAAATATTATTAGTTTATCCTAACTGTTCCATCATCATCATGCCTCATCATGTAACTTGACCACAAGGTACCTTTTCATTACATACAAATTATTGGTCTTTTTTAAGATTATTATGACGAAGAACTAATTAAATTGGGGGCAGTTTAATGTAAATTAATATTTTCTATTCATAAAAGATAAACTATAATATGATTGATATTTTGTAGTGATGTATTATTAGATTTATTTCCATAAGGTACCTTTTCGTAAATGTATGGAGCAAATACTGTTATTGTTATGTAAGTTTAAAGTGGCATAAGGGGTTAAATATAGTATTAAGTTGGGGTTTTAGGATTTATTTCATTTGAATGACAGAATTTCTTTCATATGTGCTCAGAAAAATTGATTGTGTGTCACATTAAAAGTAAAAATATTCAATTTTGTGATTTTATATGAAAAAGTCAGAAAATACATTTTCACCTCTAAATCGGTATTGTTTTTTGCTTAAACTGTCTGTCAGTGTCGTTTTCTAATAGATAAAATTTAAATCTTGAGAGCTCATTGCAATCAATCGTGAAAATGAAATAAAACTTTATTTTCAAGAGATTGGTTAGTATACACATAAATCAGTCGATATCAAAAGTTTCTATTTGCATTACAGAACAAGTCGCAATATTTTTTTAATCTCAGATATATAAGGCATTATTATTTGTAGTCAACTATGTAACTTACTTCAGGAACATAGTTTTTTAGGCGGCTAAACTTAAAACTTCTCTATCGTAAAGTTGCTCATTTCACAACATTATTTTCAAAAAATCATATCTCTGTAACTACGCAACCTAGAAGGTTGATCTTTTGTGTTATCGATAGCTTATTTATTGTAGATTACTGGGGTATGCATAACTCCATACCCGCCATAAGGTACCTTTGACCGTGGGACGTCACATATTACAGTTTATCTTTTATGAATAGAAAATATTAATTCAAACAAACAAACAAACAAACAAACAAAATTTACTTTATTCATGTAGGCCTAGCAACAAGCTCTTATGAATCGTAATTAATCTTAATCTAATTATCAGAGCAATTTATTGATGTTAGTATTATGCCATAATAAAATTGGATTATTATACATATCAAATTTAACTCTAAAAATTTCACAAAAGGATCGTCAAACATTAAAAAGATTGTATAAAAAAATACTAGTCTAGAATTTCTAGAATAAAATCTAAATGTCAAAAAAAAGCATAAGTAACAAAAGAAGTAGATAGTATTACATCGGAATATCCATTTCCTCATCAATAATCAAATATACCTAATAAATAAATAATCATTTCGAATAACAATTAATCCCACGTTGTAATATCATTCATGTAGTCTTGTGTGGTATAATAAGCTTTAGAAATAAGTTTACGCTTTACATAATTCTTAAATTTATTAATAGATAATTCAGTAATATGGTTTGGAAGTTTATTATAAAATCTTACACAATTACCCATGAATGATTTTTTAATTTTATGGAGCCGAGTGAAGGGCACTGCGAGCTTATGTTTATTTCTAGTATTAATATTATGAATTTCACAATTTTTCCTAAAATTTACAATATTTTTATGTACATACAGAATATTCTCATAAATGTATTGACAGTGCACTGTCATTATGTCAATTTCCTTAAATTTATCTCTAAGTGAGTCTCTATGGTTCATTTTGTATATTGCTCGAATAGCCCTCTTCTGCAGAACAAAAATGGTATTTATCTCTGAAGCACCGCCCCACAGTAAAATACCATATGCCATAATGCTATGGAAGTAACTAAAATATACTAATCGAGCTGTTTTCACATCAGTTAACTGACGGATTTTGCTCACTGCAAAAGCTGCAGAGCTCAGTCTATTCGAAAGAGTAGCAATATGGGGACCCCACTGGAGTTTAGAATCTAAAGTTATTCCAAGAAAAACTGTACTATCAACTAATTCCAATTCCTCATCCTTCACAATGACACTTGTTTGTACATGCCTTACGTTACTACTAGTGACAAACTTAATACATTTGGTCTTTTTCTCATTTAACAGTAAATTATTAACATTGAACCAATTTACTACTTTTGAAATAGCATTGTTTACATCATTGTAAGCTTGTTGCTGACGTTTGACTTTGAAAATAAGTGAGGTGTCGTCTGCAAACAATACTATATCATGGTGGGTCTTAACAAGGAATGGCAAGTCATTTATGTAGATAAGGAACAGGAAAGGCCCCAATATTGACCCCTGTGGTACACCCATAGAGACCAATGACCCAGGTGATCGCTGTCCACTCACATCGACCCTTTGTATTCTACCATTTAAGTAGGACTTAAGTAAATTCAGTGCCGATCCTCTAACTCCGTAATAATGAAGTTTCCTGATTAATGTTTCATGACAAACACAGTCGAAGGCCTTAGATAAATCACAGAAGACACCTAAAGCATCTCGTGACTCCTCCCAGGCATCGAAAATATGCTTAATTAGCTCAACACCAGCATCGGTTGTTGAGCGACCCCGTGTAAAACCAAACTGCTTATTATGCATCAAATTATTAACGTTAAAATGTCGTATTAATTGAGAAAGAACTAATTTTTCAAAAATCTTGCTAAATGTTGGTAGCACAGATATCGGTCTAAAGTTAGTGGGGTCAGAGCTGCTACCAGATTTAAATAAAGGAATTACTTTACTATGTTTCATTAGATCAGGAAACTCGCCGCAATCAACACTGTTGTTAAATATAACTACCAAGTCAGGCGCTACAATTTCTACTAAGGATTTGACAGCATGGACAGAGACTCCCCAGAGGTCATTAGTTTTTTTGACATTAATTGATTTAAACGCCTTTATTACATCTGAGGTACAAACATGTTCAAAATGAAGGTCTCCACAACACTCTGGAGCGTTATGTTTTAATAATGTAACAGCAGATGAGGTTGATGAATTTAAATCCTTAGTTGTGGATACTGGTACCTCGGTGAAAAATTTTTCAAATTCTGTAGCTACTTCTAAATTGGAATCTATAATTTTGTTATCAATGTTTAGTTTAAGTTCTTTAATTGTATGTTTCGAGCGACCAGTCTCCACATTTATAACTTTCCAGGTTGCTTTAACAATGTCGGAACTACTTTTTATTTTCTGACTTAGATAATTTACATTAAACTGCCCCAAATTTAATTAGTTCTTCGTCATAATAATCTTAAAAAAGACCAATAATTTGTATGTAATGAAAAGGTACCTTGTGATTAAGTTACATGATGAGGCATGATGATGATGATGGAACAGTTAGGATAAACTAATAATATTTTGGGGTTAACCTGGTATAAATCGTCTATTTCTTATCAATAATATATTTCGGTTGCTATTGAAGATAAGCGGCATTGAGGTTCAATGACCTCAGATATTCCATAAGGTAATGCGTCGGGTATTGGCATTTTTCAGCAAACCAATGGCTGATTTACTGCATGCGACCAAACCAAATGAAGATTATTCTAGTTAAGAAAGACTTGACGAGAGTAACTTTGGTATAATAGCAGGCTACTTGGATTTGTGATGTCGGTCGATGTACGGTTATAATATTTGCGAGGCGCCCCAACCAGAACTGAACTTATCAAATTAGTTTTGCAGAATGCTAATACAGTTCTCTACCAAACTTCTTTTCCCGTATTGACTAGTTTTTTTGGGAATTTTCAATATTTTTTTCCATAAGGTACCTTTTCTACTAAACTCTGAGACGACATTACTAGGCTTATAACTAACTTATAACAAAAATAAAAACAGGTAAACAAACGTTACGCATTAAGGTTTCAGATCACACAATAAAAAAAAATTGAGAATTTTTTCACCTCTTTACAAAACATTTCATATCTCCGAAACTAGAAACCCTCATAAGGTACCTTTTCCCGTGGAACGTCACATTTATTTTATTGCGAGCTTCTATTGGCCGACTGCATCCTTGCATCAGCGAATTGTAAATTATGTATTATTGTTAGCATTATGGTTCCTACTTAGTAAATTCTCCTTATGAATAGGTAAACAAAGGCTCTATCGATTTCCATGAAATGTACAGAATAGGAGCTTTATTCGTAACTCGTAACTGGGTTTTATTCGTAAGCAAACTCGTTTTCCTGTGTTTTTATAAGCTCGTTAAAATTATTTATTTCTTATAATTCTATAATTATAGTTACCTTAGTACCAATCAAAGCTCGGTTTCCAGATATGTTTATAAAGGTCAGTGTATACGGTAGAAAAAGTCACCTTTGTAGTTGCTTTTCCTAATGTAAAGGCACATATATTTTAACTGGTACCTACCTATTTTGTTTTACATATAACGAACTACTTCTACTACTGTAATGCTACAGTATAGGTACTATAGGTAAAGCTGGTTAAGCAGATATTGTCAGTAGAAAAAAGCGGCAAATTTGAAAAATGTAGGCTAGGGCGCGAAGGGATATCGTCTCATAGAAAATTTGAATTTCGCGCCTTTTTCTACTGACAAGATTTGCTTGACCATATATATGAACATTATTTAAGTACAATTGCAGTCTTAAATTAGCAACAAAGCAAAGTTTAAACTATTTTAAAACGATCGTAACGCCATGGAATCGTATGAGAAAAGCCAAATAAGCGAGGGAATAGTAACATTGCACCGTTGTAGGCCATTATAACCTAATGCGGCATTGCCAGGGTTAACGCGGCAGTTAACACGTTAAAAAGGTTATTTTGCGGTGATTTGTTACATTTGTGATTATATTACATTGTGGTTTTAGTGCTTTGTAATCGACAAAATGTTATTAGCAGTTTTATATGACATTTTTTAGTTTAGTTCTAATAGAGATTAGAAACAAAACCGTTTAGAGTTAGACCAAAAAAAGTCTGCAGCGATTTTGATAGCCCACGTAGTTCAATGTCAGTTTAAACGTCAAACTTCTATGAAATTATGACGTATAAATAACACTTGCACTGCGTGGGCTAATAAAATCGATGTAGACTTTTGTTGGTCTAACTCTATCATTTAGTCATTGACTGTTTTATCACTTTTACCACACAGTGTGTCTTATGCAGTATTGAGTTTGGGGCTACACCCCTTATTGGTGTCAAAATCACGCCAGGTGGATAGAAAATACGGTAAACAGAACATGATAGACACATGAAATACGGCATTTACATCATAAAAAAATCCATCCCACTTCAGATACCAACTCAAGGTACATATTACTTGCATTGCATAATTGAAAGTCACGAAAATAAAAACATTTAAATCATATAATCTATTAATACCACTAAAATCTTTTCACTCATCTACCATAATACAAAAGTCTCTAATTGGCTCATTAAAAGAAAGTGTGAGATGCGAGCCGCCATTTAAAAACAATATGTCAGCTCATTACCATACAGCTGTCGCGCGTGAGAAGATCTTTTGTCAGCTTATTTTATCGCGTCGCGTTGTCAAAAGATGAAGTATGATATTCGTAGATATAATAGTTTTTCTACTGTTCCATTGATTAATGTTTTTACATCGATAAAGTATTAAACCTTCGATTCGCTTGCTGGGGCCCATTTCTTGAACGGTATTAGGCTAATACTTATTAGTCCAAAAACTGTCAAATCGTATGGGTTTCCATGACAACACACTAATAATATTAGCCTAATATTGTTCGAGAAATGGGCCCCTGATATCCGATTAAACTGAAATTTTACATGCCTATTCACTTTAAACGCAGGCTCTTTTGTGTTTGTTCGAGTTTGAGCTCGTTAGAATATTGTGATGATGACGGTAAAAGTCGACTTATGCAAAAAATAGACTTATATAAAAAATTGTCTTGAAACTGAAATGTTTGACTAAAAGCCTAGGACTACGACATATAATATTTCTTACTTTACTGCATCTTGTAATATAGATAGTACATCTGACATTTGAAACTATAACATAAATCAATCGTATAAGTACATATTACATCATAAAATCAATTTACTTCTTCTGACAACAAAAAACCATACACTTTAAACATTTACACTCGCATTTTAAAGCATAATTCTACGGAACAAGATCTAAATTTGCTTAAACTTTTCGCAAAACATGAAAGCTTTCCGTGTTGAAAATAATAGGAAGCCATACTTCCTTGCACCTAATTAGAGTACCCGAGCCGCCGATAATGTATGCCAATCATTGATAATTGCATGGGATGAACAATGCAGTGTTTTAGACTTTTAAATGAGGTGCATTTATGTTTTAGGAAGACCGGGTGTTGGTACTTTGGCGAAGTAAATTGGACCGATTGTAATTATTTTTCAAGTTATTAAAAACTATTCAATTCAATATTCGTTAGTTAAAAGTGTAAACCTGCTAAATCCATTTTTAAAATACAGCATTTTGTACCTGTACATATTTATGTACCTACTTACATAAATTAATAAATAAATTTCAAAAATGGATTTAGCAGGTTTAACTCTTAACCAATACTTACATTTTTGGCCTTATTACAAAGGAGTTAGGTGAAAAAGTGTAAACATAATCTTTGACGTCGACTAATACATACACTGTGATAAGTACCCTGGAAAGAGACATATAGATATACCTAACTTAAAAAGAACCCGTAAGGGCCCACATTAATAAAGCATAGTGGTTCTACTCAAGCCCATTCAATAAGATAGGTCAATTAAGATAGCATATGTGCATTGAATTTACATAATAACTCGATAGGGCAGCTGTACCTATAGTATCCATAAGTGCTACGAGTAAAATGCAGTTACATAGACTGGAATACCACCCAGGAGCGGTATCATGGTCGCATTTTTATGGCGACAAATGATAAAGAGCCGACCATCTTAGCCCTACAGGAGGGCTCTTTATCATTTGTCACCATGCCTGTCACGTTCTAACAAGTATGTAAGTGCGAAAGTGACGCATGACATGACAGGTGATAAAAACGCGAGTAACGCGACTATGATACCCGCTGCAGGAAATCGATTCTAATTCAACAATTTTCAAAATCCTAATGGGGTAAAAAAATGTCCCAGTTTCTTTCCTATTGTGCTACCATTTCCCCATATGTACCTACTTTGTATAGCGGTAACAAAAAGGTAAGTTTGAAAAATGTATGGAAATTTTAGGACACTTTTTTTCTCCTATAAGGATGAAAAGGGCTCGCGATCCTGACTAGAAAAGTGGCAAATAAGGTCACAATATATAAAAATTACAAAAAATAAAAGAAACGCTCAGTTTTGAACTGGTTTGGATTTTGGATACGACCTTGACTATCGTAGTGGTGATTGTGGCGCATCTCACGATTTTCACTTCATTTCGCATGCACCAATCAGCGTGAGCTAATTCAAGGTCGTATCAAAATAAGATCAAAAACGTAACGTTGTTAAATCGCAATTGGGTTCCAGAATTCAGCATAAAAGCATGTGTGTAATAAAAAGATACATAAAGTTATCAGAGTTGCGCAACAAAAGCCATTTCACGGCTTGATGTCTTTATGGTGTGTTAAATTTTATTTTATCGTTCAAAGCATAAAAAGATGCTATAACCTTTGAATGTCAAAGAATACGTAACTAAATAGCCTAGGTCAGCGGTCGGCAACAGGCGACCCGCGAACCTCTCACTTGCGGCCCGCGAGCACCCTGGTTATTTTGTATGTAATATTGTCAAACGACAATGCCTGATAAAGTCACACATATTAACAAAGTGCGGCCCGCGTCAACTTCGTTAATTACTATGTGGCCCTTGGCTGCTAAAAGGTTGCCGCCCGCTCTAGGTGAACAATTCACGTATTATTTCATCGTTTATGTTATTTAAAAGAACGCCCCAGTGCTCGACATGCTAATGCCTAATAGTTGACACCACCTCAACTCCAGTCACAGTCCAGTATTATAAAATTAAAAGGTTTTATTTGCACGCAAAACTTTTAGTGTGGTCCTCGTACCATTGTTTTCCTTTTATTTTAAGTTGCACTCCTCGTTTTAACAGTGGCGGATTTGCAGTCTTTGCCGCCCTAGGCCCCAGACCCTATGGTAAGTATGTACTAGCCGCCCCTTTCTCAGGACCCACCATATAGACTGCCGTCCCTAATATCTGGCCGCCCTAGGCCCGGGCCTACTGGGCCTTAAGGGAAATCCGCCACTGCGTTTTAATAAATCTTCTTATGTAATAAATACCTATCATGTGTGCTGTGGAAATGAATAAATTATTTATTTATCGCAGTATTTATTACATTGCATACAGATACATTTTTGGCTCTAAGTGTACCTACCTAAATAATCATCTGATTTATCATATGTATATGTTCTCATGCAACAATAGACATAAGTATACGAGTATATTTTGTGGGCGTAACGGCCGCGAACTCAACACAATAATATATTTTATTGCTATATTATTCAAATCGGACCAAAGTTTCTGCCGTTTTACTATCTTCAAATTATAATACGAGTAAGGTAGAGTAGCTTTATAAGGTAAACGTACTAGTGCTCGACATGCTAATGCCCAATAGATGACACCCTGCTGTCACCTCTATTGCCAATGACTTTAAGTTTACCTTATAAAGCTCCTCATTTTTGTGCAATTTATTTGATAGTTACAAGAACGTCCTTAGGTTTATTCTAAATAAGAATACCCCATAATGAAAACGTACCTATATGTAGATTACCGCGCGACCAAATTTGCTAAAGTCTGGTATAGTGCGCCCTCAATAATTTTCTACAATTTCTTGTTGGACTATAAGTAACTACCTACCAAATTTGTAGGTGACATTTGCAAAATTTATCTGCAAGTTTACTGTTTCTCCTGCTTTATTTTTCACTACCTGATACCCCAGTAACCCCAATGGACCCTAAACGGCCCGTCGTTGCAATTGATAATCGAAATCGAAAACACAATCGGATCGTGTCCGAGAATCGTAATAATTGTATAGAACTTTATTTCACTAATCGAGAGAAAACGTGATGATAGCGGGTCCGGCGAATCACGCACCGATTCGATTATCGAACAGATTTCATAATCGACTATTGTGTTCGAACAATAATCGTATGTGTACGATAATCACTTTTGACCCAAGGATCAAGATGGGGCAATTGTTATCGGTAATATCGGTACCGTCAAACATTATAACATTGCCCTTTCAATATAACTTTGCCCTCCGCGTCACAGTTCAGTAAAAGTGTTTTACGGTACAACATCTAGGTTGTACCTAGTTTGTGATAGCTTTATTCTTGTTTTTTTCTTATCTATCATAACATAATGTCACAAGTAGGCGGAAGATTTACATTTTTCAATCACATAACTAGAAATAGAACTACATACTTCTAAGTAAAGTCAGCATCAATAGTAACCGATTTAAACATCTGGAATGGCATCAATGAAATACTTATAGCTGCTTTGTTACTGCACACCGTTGTATGGGGACCTTGCACTTTGAGACTATGCGCTGAAACTTGGCACAGTTGATTCTTAGCTGGTCTTGAGCAGATACAGACCGGGAGCCGTCGAGAGTCACCTCTCATTTAGTGAGGGGGGAGGGGGAAAGTTCGACGCTGCCGCGCTTCACTTGGAGCAACATTTCTCGAAAACTATACCTATTAGGGAATGTAATATATCATTTTCGGATAAATTAAGGATGAGGAATCTAGTTTTGGAACAAAAACAATGCACTTTCTAACAAAAAAAAAACATAAAGTAGAAAAGACTAAAAAACGTATTTTTGATTTTTTCATAATTACCAATTTTTTTTAAAGTGTAGCAGGAATCTGAAAACAAAAAATACAGTCGTAAAGCTACACTTATTACGTTTAAGAAAATATATAGTTTAATATACAAAACTGTTGATAAATGGGAGATATAAAATAATATTAAGCGTGGGTCAGAGTGATCTCAATACAAAATATTATGAATGTGGGAAAGTTACTTATAATTTGTTCTACAATCGTTTATTTTTCTTGTTTTTCGTAAATAACTCGTAAACGGTAGCCCACAGCAAAAAAATATCTTTTACGTAAATAATCTGTTTCAGATTTCTTATAAAATAAGTACTACTGTTTTTCGGTACCATCAATATTAAAAAAAATATTGAAGGGAGAAAATAAATACTTAGGTCCCCTTTTTTAGTCATTCGTAAATAACTCGTAAACGAAGGCCAATAGCAAAAACATTTTTAGTACATGAATAATTTACATAAAATTTCCTACAAAAAAGGTCATTCGAACTTTTTCGCTAGGATCAATATTAAAAACTTTATTAAAGAGAGAAAATAAATTCTAAGGTCCCCTTTTTAAATATTGATCCTAGCGAAAAAGTTTGAATAACCTTTTTTGTAGGAAATTTTATGCTTATTATTCTTGTGTTAAAATATTTTTTGCTATTGGACATCCTTTACGAGTTATTTACGAATGACTAAAAAAGAGGACCTTAGTATTTATTTTCTCCCTTCAACATTTTTTTTAATTTTGACCTTAGCGAAAAAAAGGAGCACTTATTTTATAAGAAATCTGAAACAGATTATTTACGTAAAAGATATTTTTTTGCTGTGGGCTACCGTTTACGAGTTATTTACGAAAAACTAAAAAATAAACGATTGTAGAACAAATTATAAGTAACTTTCCCACATTCATAATATTTTGTATTGAGATCACTCTGGCCCACGCTTAATATTATTTTTTATCTCCCATTTATCAACAGTTTTGTATAATAAACTATATATTTTCTTAAACGTAATAAGTGTAGCTTTACAACTATATTTTTTGTTTTCAGATTCCTACTACACTTAAAAAAAAAATGGTAATTAGGAAAAAATCCAAGATACGTTTTTTTGTCTTTTCTACTTTATGTTTTTTTTTTGTTAGAAAGTGCATTGTTTTGGTTCCAAAAAAAAATTCCTCATCCTTAATTTAACCGAAAATGATATATCACATGCCCTAATAGGTACAGTTTTAGAGAAATGTTGCTCCAAGTGAAGCGCGGCGGCGTCGAACTTCCCCCCCTCCCCCCCACTAAATGAGACGTGGCTCTCGAGGTCTCCCGGTCTGTATCTGCTTATGACCAGCTAAGAATCAACTGTGCCAAGTTTCAGCGCATAGTCACAAAGTGCAAGGTGTCGTGCACTAACAAACTAGCTATTACTAAAAATGCAGCTATCTTGACATTAGGACTCTTTATTCAAGTTATTTGGTATTTTATAAGAAATAATTACACAAAATTAAATATACAGATACCATATAAATCCTCTGGAATTGGCCAACCTACGCAATTCGCGGTACAAAGGTGCCCATCACATTCGCTGCATTGCAATGGGCACGGGCAGCTTCTGCAAGTCTGCACTAGTAAGTATCCGGAGCGGGGGTATGGAAATAAATTAGGTAATTATTTAAAATAGGTATTGTCGTGGTTAATAAATAAACAAGTGTGTTATTTATCTGCCGATTTAAGTTGTCACTGACTTTTACCGATTTTCTATTAAAATTCTTGTTTCAAAAGGAAATTATTACCAAAATCAACAGGTACCAGTGACATTGCTATCGTTTACACAATCAAATTTCGTATGTATCACACAGAAATCGAATATGGTAGAGAAATATCGCATTATACTGACACTGATACGGGACAAACGGAGGCATATTACATACGACATATTACAAAACGGTGTGTTTGTAATACCAGAGACCAATAATGGGGCGATTTTTTTTCGTCAGATTTCGATAATATTTGGTGGATAGATAGAGTTGGATCAGAGTGTTCGGCCCTAAAGGTGACGGATGAAAAGAGGTTGCATGTAGCGGAGATACGAATGTTAAGATGGATGTGTGGCGTGACGAGAATGGATAGGATAAGGAATGAGTACCTATATAAGAGGAAGCCTGAAAGTTGCACCCATAACAGAAAAAGTAAGGGCAAATCGCCTAGCGTGGTACGGGCAATCGGGCATGTGATGCGGAGGGATGAATATCATGTTACGAGAAAGGTATTACTAATGAATTTGGAGGGAAGTACGAGGATAGGAAAACCGAGGAAAAGGTGGATGGACTGTGTGAGAGATGATATGAAACGAACGCAAGTGAATGATGAAATGACGGGCGACAGAGAGGTGTGGAGGGGAAAAACATTCTGCGTCGACCCCAAGTGAATGGGATAACGGCAAGAGAATGATGAGATAGAGTTCCCTATTCTGTACAATATATGCACAATTTCTCCGTATGTCCTTAAAAAAACTTCCACTGAGTTACTAAACTTATGGTAATTTCGTAACTCGACGGAAAATTAAATTTTATTGTGCGAATAAAAGATCTTCAAACCAGCCAAATATTATCCCAATGAAACGAAAAAAAATCGACAACAGAATGAAAATCGGCTCTTAATAACGCTTCATTCTTGCGTTCTACAGACGAATGAGCGTTCCGTAAGTCCGTTCTATTTTCTATATGGGCAGTAGGTACTTAGTTCATAGTTTTTTTTTAAAGTCGCTAGATGACAGTACAGTTCAGGTACAATATTTATCTACATACATATGGTTGTATAACAGTGACGAGTAACGCGAGTTTATAGAGAGATTGAAAGTATTCATTTTTCACTGGTGTTTGGTAAAGCGAAGGAAGGTGCAGTTTTACTGTAATTCCATAACCTAATGGGCATAATGTGTAAGTAAATATTTGGGTATTTTGTAATGTTAGTTGATATTAAGCTATGACCGGCAATTTGAGAGCTATAGAGTCTGTTCGGAAAGAGAGGAGTCGGTCTCCCAGATAGTGTATATAAATCGAAGCTTTCTATAGAAATTGTGGCTTCTTTAAAGGTGACGTTCGGATAATGACTGCAGCAGCGTTACTGTTAAGGATGAGAGGATGACTCACGCTAGACCAGGCCGGGCGTAGGCCGAGGCGTCCGACATGTCATTTTTTATGACGGCTGATCGGTGATCACGTGGTGCTTTCCATAGAAAACGAAGCGCCGAAGCTCCGGCCTGGCCCCGGCCCGGTCTAGCGTGAGTCATCCTTTACTACGGTGTTTAGAATGTTGATAAAAACGCGATTGAACGAACGAATTGTAATTATTGTTGTTTACCTACTTGTTACCCTGAGAGGTTTTTTGCTCGTGTTTTGTTGAACAACATTTACCTGAAAAAAGACAAAAAAATACGGTTAAATACATTTCCTTATTAGATTAATAAAAACTGTATAAGAAAGCCTTAATTTATGCCTAATCTGTTCTGACTGTTTGCACTAATTACAAACCTAACCAGAATTATTAGCTATACTTGGTCAAGCAGATCTTGTCAGTAGAAAAAGGCGGCAAATTTGAAAAATGTAGGCGCGAAGGGATATCGTCTCATAGAAAATTAGAATTTCGCGCCTTTTTCTACTGACAAGATTTGCTTGACCATCTATACGAATACAGTCAATTAATATTATTAAATACCATAAGAAATAGTAGAGGCAAGATGTAAAGACAAATGATACGGCACAACAGCTGTTTTTTAAATATTCAGGAAGGAAGAGATGAGAGCCGGGGAAACCCTATACCTACCGTGTTATTCAGATTAGAAAATTTATAACCTCAAAAGTAGTGATAACTTTTTTCCTCCAAAATTAAATCTGAGTAACTATGCACGTGCTGAATTATAGTGTCGTCTACATAGTATTTATCGTAATATTAGACATCATAGGAACACTAGCATTTCGGAAGAAAAAGTTAATTACCACTGCTAAATAAATAAATACAAATAATAAATAGAAAGTTACACCTAAAGATTGAGTCAGTTTTAGACTAGGTATAATTGGGCGTCTTTACGGTGCATATATAAAAACAAATAACATCAACCAATTACATTGTAATCATTGATTACATTTAATTGCTGCCCTTTATGCAGTTCACAAAAAATAACCACCACATCCGCAAACCGTAGAGAATCATCATTTATCACTTTACGCAACGTTGATACGGTGTAACAACCATAGATCATGGAAGATAAAGGTGTGAACACATAGGTCCACCCAACGCTAGTAGTGTCTTAAGCGTTGGCGTCTAGTCAGCGGCAAATGGCGTCGCTGAGCAGTTGCGTCAACCAGCAGCCATACAGTTGACAAAACGCTGACGCTCGGGAGACGCTAGTGTGGGGTGACCCATAGTCTCTCTAGCAAACAATTTTCCACCACACCAGTTCGTAAAGGCTCTCTTTAATATTAAAAAAACTGATAAGTGCATTTTATCCACAATGAAGGGTGGCAAAGCATGTTGATGCCAATTTTGAGTTGTTACCAAGGGTTGGCTGGTATAGAATCGACTTTTAATGATTATTCTGAATAAATAATATTTAATATAGCATTCCATGACCATGGTAAACATACATATCATATTTATCTATACAAAATCAAATGAATTTAATCTCATTGCAATTAAGGTTTTCTTAAACTGATTCACAAGCAAGGCTCGGAACCGGTATAACATATACCGATTTATTTCAGTTCCGACCCGCTTGAGAAAGAATATGTACGAGTATTTAAGTACGGTTTTGAGAACTGTATCTTAAACTAAATTAACCGGTTAATTTTCGAAGGGTCGATAAATGAGTTTCGCAGCTTGTCTTTCCATTAATTAATAACCAGTGTTAATGGTCCTAAACCGATTAAACTCTTCCAAAAACTGTTTTATAAATGACGGTTTTTAGGACGAAACGATATGAAAACATTTTACGAAAAGAAAATCATTCATATTCACTCTTAGAGGATATAACCAACGGAGACGCCATGTCTATAATTTTCGGTACAAAATAGTCTGTCGTTTTATGCGGGGGAGGGGCACATCAAATGTATACGTAACGTAAACATAGCCATGTCAGATAAACGTCAGTCCATACATGTGGTTGACCAATGGCCGCCTATTTTCGACAGAGGGTAACGCCTGTTAATTATCACTCCGTTTGGTTATATTCTCTAAGTATTCACTTGGCTTAGTTCTGATTTATGAATATAAAATCTCTACATCTCTTCATTACATAATTCGGTAGCATGCGTACAATCGACGGAAACAATTTGCGCCGGCGCAAAACAAGTGAGCGCTCATCAATCTGCCAGTGAAAGTGCAGGGGTCGGCAAGTTGATCGATCGACCCAATATATTGACTTCATTTGATCGAACTTGCCTCTGTCAGCGATTATGTCCGCGAAAACGTTATACTCTCTCCAACTTTTATTATTTCTTCACCTTTTGAGTCTAGCAAGACGCGTTTATGCTAAAATATGAATTCTAGCAATTTGTGTTAAAATTGACAGTTAAAATTTAATCGACCCGCATTAATGTATTGGATGAGGCCTAAAAACTTTCCTGTAATATAAAGCATCCGGTTATAGGTTAGTGTACCCAATAAATAGGTTACAAAACTATTGGGACCTAAACCTAATTTTACACAAATCTGTCAGTTTCTATGAGAATGAATAACATCGATACATAGATGCTTTCAGAATTCATAATAGGTAATTGTACAATCAACTCGTTTCTAAATATTAGGTATAACTTAAATAGAACCTTAATGATTTATAGTTTTAAGAGTATTTTTCGAATGGCAGCGTATAGAAGATTATGAGATCGGAAGACATAATCACATTATATTTGATTACTGATGTTAATAAATTAAAGTAGTGATTGTGAGTGTAATGAAAGTATGAATACATGCGTAATCATGTTGTGAGTCTGTTTATTGATTTTATGATTGATTAAGATTATGCATCAGCCGTAGTTGAGTTGTTTGTGTGTCTAAATTAAGTGGAAGTAGAAGATAAGATAATTAAGCTAGTAAAGTATTTATTAAGTCAGTCAAAACAATTGAAATAAAAGTTGTAATCTAAATTAGCATATGGTAATTTGATATTTCTTTTTAAATTGGGTATTTTTGAGTTCAGTGTTATAAGGGCTATTTTTTTATTTCTTATTTCTTTTCTTACACATGCTACTTTATATGTATCTGTAAAATATAAAAGTTTCCAAGAAAATTTGGTCTATAAGTAAACTAAAAAAAAATCATTTCTTGTAGATCAGAGAGGCAAAGAAACTAGTCCATATTCAAAACTATGTTTATGCTTAATATGTTCATAAGATGTGTTAATAGATATATGTGTCAAACCTCACGTGCAACATGTAAGGCAAACCACGTTAACAAATTGGTCACGACCACTCTAAACATTATAATCATATCACATATACCTTTATACAACTACTATATCTCTCATAAAAGTGGTTTATAACACTATTGTAGTAGGAGTTATAATCGCATAAATATTTTTTTCCTTGTCACTAAACAGTTGCCAAGATGTCATTCTTATAATTATAATTATCGCCTCACGCTAATCGTCACCAACGGTTGTCGAAGCCTGTATAATTATATCAGCTTGCACTGATACCGATGGTTGGCGACGTCTGCTGGCATTAATTAACATGTATTACGTCTAAGTGTACTAATCGCTATATGTTAGTGCAATCCTATCATTATGTGCAAATATTCTACTAACTACGGTGTCTTTACTTTAAAATATATCGTCTAATTCATTAAAAGTGCAAAGTTCCTTTGAAAATAATCGACATTTAAAATATTACTATTGCCAGGGCTTTGCTAAGGAGTATGACATAAAAGTTGAGAACCTCTGCTTCAAAAAAATAAGAAAAAAAGACCCAAATTTTCAATAAAATTGCACAATTACACATATAATTATAAACAGTCTCGAATAGCATAGTTATTATTTTACTCTATTAAAAGTGACTTTCCATTCTATAAAATATGGAACTGTAGGCAAGAGGTCAATAATTAAATTTAAAAAACGCATCGAATGATTCACTCTTCCGTCCATTCGTGTTTGAGTTGTGCGTCAAACCCTTACTTTTGAAAAGGATATTAATATTTACCAGATGTCAATGTTTACTCTAGGATTTCGACGATGATTCAGCACCATTTGGCACCATTGTTTTTGGTTCTTTTTTTAATAATACACTTTAAAGTCTTGCCTGGTCCGACCACAGCTCCTACAGTATAATAAGTAGGGCCATTATATGAAAATACATGTGCCGTTGCCCCTTCGGCCGCGTACGCAACCAGACTTTCGTAACCAGTTGCGATCGAATACTTTTTCGGTCTTGTACGTAACTGGTTGCGATCAAAAACTATTTTGTTCTTTTTCGTAACCAGTTACGAACGAACACTTTTCATTGTTGTACGAAACCTTTCGACCGTTGATAAACTATAAACTTGATAAAGTCAGCTAAGATTATATTTTATACACCTTGTTATACAGTATAAGTACTGTATCCGTTATATATTATAAGAATGAGCCATTACCACCACGAGTGACTGAATCTGGTAAATATATATACGGAGGTCGAATATTTAGAATCAAATTATGGCAGATAGGTAAATTATTCATACTTAATTATCAACTAAACATGCTCTTTCGATTGGGTTTCGATTGGGAAACATACTTCTACAACTCACATGTACATAATTGTATACCTCACTCGCTCTTGCACGATGCCAATACACACTGTCCCGACTATTCATGACGTACACGTATTGTTGCTATATGCATAGTCTAATAAAACATGGTCTTCCATTCCCAGAGTGACACGGGGCTACGTCACAACAACATGGCCGCTATATATAGCGCTATCGCATATTATCATATAGCGCTGTCGCATGATGACGTAAGCCCGTGTCAGTTAGGTGACCTAGAAAAGACGGGAATGGAGTACCAGGCGGAGTATATTATTATACCATGGCTATATGTAAGCTGTTTGTAGCGACATTATATCAGGGCTAAAAAAGAACTTGTCAGGCTATAGCTAATTTATGCTCAGCCCCTCGGGTATGTGCAAACATTTTGTTTGTAGTTTGTTTAGAATTATCAAACATCAAATCTAAAATGTGAATTAAATAGTAATATTATGCCAAAATTTTATACAATCAATGTAAGTTGTAATTAAAATTATAAATTATTTAATTAATTAATTTATGTTCAGCCCTTCTGGCGTGTGCAAGCATTTCTTTTTTGTGAAAATCTATATAATTTATATGTGGGTAGTTTTGCGCATTGTATTTTTCTTGGAGGTAATTGTACTTTTGCCTCAGTCCACCCGTGACCATGAACGCTGTAAAGTGTTTGAAACGTCGGGATTTAATTTAAAGTTTAGTACACGCGATATAATCCGTTTCAGTTGTTTTATTTCATGAATAACAATCGCGGTAACCGAAGACAATATTATGTTATATTGAGTTTTGAAAAAACCTATAGCTAGACTAGCTAGATGGCCCAGACATTGGTTTCGTATAAGAACGAGAAGTGTTCGATCGTAACTGGTTACGGGTAAGACGGAATTAGTTTTTGATCGCAACCGGTTTCGTACAAGACCGAAAAAGTATTCGATCGCATCTGGTTACGAACCTCTGGTTGCGTACGCGGCCGAAGGGGCCGTTGCTTGTAATTTTCTACTCCATTAAGTTTTTTTTATAGAATCACGGCATTTACTGTAAGGGATACACTAGGGGACAAAAGCCCCGCGAAATTGTCAAATGTTCGGTGACATGTCAAGTGAAAGCGGTTTACTGTGTGTTGTTCCTGAAATAAATCATTTCGAACCAGACATGTATTTTCAGTATTGCCGAGTGTTAATTCCTACCAATAAGGCTCTACTTTATTAGGGTGTTTAATTTTTTTCACTATAATTAACCTAATTGCCCATTTTCCAAAAATTTTGAATGCAGGTATTATCTAGCTAGCATTTAGCAAATCTAGCAAAGCTAATCTAGCAAAGATCGAATATGTAAATAGAAATTCTATGATGTCTACATAGTTGAGCGTCAGTGGAATCGTGTTTGAAGTGTCATTTTATGGAACTTGCTAACTATGTCAACAAAAGTCACTAGTAAATTCATCATTCTATGACAATTTCAATATGGCGGTTTGTTTACATAGTTAGCAAGTTCCATAGAATGACACTTGATTATACCATACCTATAACATAACGGGTAGGTATCAGACAATTTAACCTGCCAATAGACCACTTAAGGTCGCGACACGTTCTATTCTTAACGCATCTATTTCGGTATGTGGCGTGCAGACGCATCAATCAGACTATTATAATCAGCCTTCTCTATTAATAAAGAAATATATCTGTATTCGAATTGATTTCTACTATAATTAGAACCCTAAACTCGTAACAAACATGCGTTATTTTGGATCAAACTTATATTGGTCGTGGTTAGGGAGTTTTGTAAATATCGTCCCAATTTCGATGCCGTCTGGTCTGCCAATAGTAGTAACGTCATATAGATGGCCTAGAATGCCTTCATTATTGTTACGACATACAAACTTTAGTAGTAAACAAAAACTTTGCCAAAATGTAACCTGGTGTGTTCTTATGTTTCTTATTTCTGCTGAGTGTGACTTATGGCGGTTTTCTTAAAAGTCTGTCAAATCTTATAAACGGTTGACAATCGTGTCTCCCTATCCGTCGTTTTGTCATTTTTGTTTGTTAAAATGAGAAATAAAATTAGAGGTTGCTACAGCCTGGCAAAAAAGAGTAGAAATTAAAAAGTGGCAACACTGTAGTGTCGTCCCGTTCTCTTATATAAATTGATTTGACGGGGCGACACTACAGTGTTGCCACTTTTTAATTTCTACTCTTTTTTGCCAGGCTGTAAGTCATATGAATAGTTTTGAAAGATAATCAAAGGAATGCATTGCAACTGGCATATTCATATGTACAGTTAATCAATCAACCATCAAAATCCACAGATAATTTATTAACCTTTTCCAAAGAGAAATGGTTTGTCTACTAGTTTCTTCAATACTCAACAAGGTAGGAAATTGTAAGAAGTTTTTGTCAGTCGGTCAAATATTGTCTATCAAACTCGACGTCCTTTTATTAGACACTTTTATTTAGCTTCACTGCGTACCTATGTATATGTGTTTCTTTGATACAAATCTTGTAACTTAAATTTGAACCACTTCCTGACCTGATTCAGTTTTTGGAGTACTTCCGTAATTCCTATAACAATGCAATATGCTGGAGCTGATCTGATGATGCAGTCGGAAGGTAGCCAAAAAGACTTGCTATCTTGCTATCAAAGGAATTTGACAATGCAGGGACAATCAAATCAACGTTGCCTGTCCCAATACTTCATCAAAATATGGCAGCCGTAGAAAGTGTAAACGCTTATGTGCGTGAACGTTTTCCGCATTTCATGCAGTTTCCGACCGTTTCACTACGTGGTTTACTCATAGCTTGGATAGTTCTGAGTATCGTTTATAGAATTATCGCCATAGATAGTAGTGACAGTGGCGAGTACATTATCTAGATTCTAGCCTTTGCCTGTCAAATCTGACAGATTCTGATGTGACTGGAGGATATACCTCCCTATCTGTGAATGTATCTTGGCTAGAAATAAACTAGGACAAATCTGTACGTATAAGAAATCCGACTCCCTGTCTTTATTATTGAATATCTGCTGCATTTTAAAAGAAAAGTGTCCAGCCGACGTATTATGGATGGCTTTATCCATCTTTATCCACGTGATAAAATAACTGTCACTTTTTAACACCGTGGGATAGAAAGCGAGGACACCGTTTTATCACGCTGTCACGTAAACAAGAACGACCATCATATCCGTACAGAAATCCTAAGATGGCCGGCTATTTATCATTTGTCACCATGCATGTCACGTCCTAATAAGTATGTAAGTGCGAAAGTGACGCATGACATGACAGGTGATAAAAAGGCGCCCATGACACCGCTACAGATATATTACATCTAACACATCTTATTCGACGACTGAGAAATTAAAGACGAACGAATTGTAAAAGAAGTTGAAGGCTACCCGCAGAAATGTTCTTTAAATTATGTTTTACAATGCACTATACACGCCTTGAAAATCCGATCTTAAAAATTGGTTACGACTTTTGATAAAATACGCGCAATAAATAGAATAGAGATTGCGTAATAGGTAGGTATCAAATCATTCAAAACAAAATAAAAGTTACTGTAACAAATGTTGTAGATGGTATTGCATTTTGATATATATATGTCGACATAAACAGGTTGCTACAATATACAATATAACAAATACTGCGGCGAATTCAGTGCTTCAATCTAGCGGATTCTATTAATTTAAAAGTACAAAGCACAAAAGCTTTTGTAACATGACCTTTTGTGACATTAGCTACAAATTTTCTATTAAATTTGTATTATTAAAGGTACCTGTAATTGTAGCGTCGTGTACACGTATTGATGTGTCATGGCGGGTCATACATGACTTATCTATTAACCTGCAGTTCAAGGACATACACTAACAATACGTCAAACGTGAACATTTTGCACTGTACTCATCAATGTCGACATTTAAATTAGCTATCTTGCGTAAGTTGAGACCTAATTCTGACTTAGGTTAATTCAGATTAAGAATATTCACATTCAATATCAACGTCTTTAATAACCACTGGCCATATTGTTTATAAGTAGTTGTTTTTATAGTCATAATTAAATTGTCTATTAAATAATTTTGTAGGTATTGAAAATTTGATTAAGTAATATTTTTTTCTATATAAAACATCTTCTTAAAGATGTTTGGCTTTTCAATTATAAAACAGTCTTTTGATAAGAAGGGCCAAGGTATTTTTTGCCAATAAAGAGATTATGTAACTACATTTAATCATGGATTCCTAATATGCCATAATATCAATAAACTGTTCACATTCTAAGTAGATTCTGTAATGTAATTTCAATCTCTATTAAAGTATAGGAACGAGATTTGTGTCAAAAAAATTTATTTACAAAAATAGGCATAAAATACAGGTTCTCAAAAAATATAAAAGAATTCTTCGATGTGAGAATCAACAATCATGTTCGACATCCAATAATTATTTTCATATCAACAATGCGACCATAATTATAATTTTATTGTAACAAGGAAGCTCGAAACACAAAATCTAGAACATTTCGTTGCAAGTCACGAGGTTAAGCAAGCAAGTCAAAGTTTGGGGCGTTGTTGACGTAATAGTTCTCAGACAGTGTGACAGAACTCAGTGGCCCCATACGAAATGTGAGAAACATTTGAAACTGCACATCTTATGAAACTTTACTTGGATTGGCAATTTTGACCACAATTTTGATCAGTCCCACTAAAACTATAGGTCCTAAAACGTATAACGTTTAACTCTAATCACTAGGCGACAACACCATCTGTAGGAACCAGATCCACGTGATAAAATAACTGTCACTTTTTAACACCGTGGGATAGAAAGTGACGGACACCGTTTTATCACACTGTCACGTAGACAAGAACGACCATCATATCTAATGCCGATATCGAAAAGTTAGCTGCCTAGGTCGCTCTCGCCCTCGCTCGGATATGCCAGAGCGATCATAACGATTTTAGTTTTTTCGATGTTCCGTCCTCAGAACGAGAAAATTCTACGCGCCGTGCATGCAAAAAACTGCGCTAGCCACAATTAGCGTCGGAAGAAAAGATCCACCTTAGGTTGCTAAATAACTTAGGTGAGTATCTAAGAAGTTAATTTCAGCATTACACATTAACCCGAAGACATAATTTAGTTATGATAGTTTTTCACGTTTTATATATCTGTAAGTACATTTATAAACAAAACACACTTAAATAAACATTTGCAAACCCAATTTAATTTCTTTGCAATATTGCTACAATGGTCAGTTATTAGTGTCCATGATAGACCATGCAGTGGCTTAGTACGGATATGATGGTTGCAGTTTTCTACCTGACAGCATGATGACAGTTTCTGTCACTTTCAACCGGCAGTGTCAATAAGTGACGTCTATTTTAGCAAGTGATAAACGACAACCATCATACGCCTCTGCAGCACATAATACACTTATCACTGTCACATAACTTCCTGACATACATTCCATAATCTCAACAAATCAACAAATATAAATAACTTTTTATTAAGTATATTGTCAAAAGTGTTATTGAACTAAATACAAAAATGTCCCAGGAACAATTATAATAGGCCATTATTGACGTCAATTATGACGAACTATTAAGGTAGACCAAAGTCTATGGCGAGAAGCCAGCCCTTACCAAGGGCTATACTTCCTTCAACTAATTTATAACATTATTTGTGGTATTATCTATGAAAAGGGACCTTATTGTCGATGGCGCTTACGACACTAACATCGATGAGCACTAAACGTAGTAGTTTAAAATTGGTGATTCTGGCCCATTTTAATTATTTTGATTTCCAATTTAGCAATTAAGTTTCTTTGATTACCACCACCATATTTACAGACTTTTACAAGGATTTCATGCATTCTTTTCTAGTATGTATAAGTCCTTGAACTACGTTATTGCTTGTCAGAAACACGACGGCTCATTATTTTCTCGATAGAATCTTAAGTTGAAAACATGCCTAACACTGTCTTTATTTCCTTATGTTAGAAGTACTAGGACGAAAATGTATATGAAACTTACTTCAGTCGATAGCTTTTAAGTAAATCTTCATTATTGCTTGTCCTTTTATCGATACGTTAATTTTTTCATTCATCATTTGATGAATTCAACATTTTGCCTACTAAATTACACCCTACGCGGCAATACCTTGCGCCTATTCCTCACGCCAGTACGCCCGTGACCACTGTCAGCGTCGGACTTGTGCTAGTTTAGCGGACGTTTCATAAAATGGGTAATCACAGTATAAATATGCAAATATGTTATACACACAATGTTTTTCAACATACTTACGAAGAAAAGCAAAATAATTCTTAAATACGGTGACATTTCAGACATTCGTCCGTCATATTGTCATTTTATAACAAGTTGGGCAGCAAAGGCACACACCCATCTAACCAATCCGGAATTCAGTCACGATTGATAAATTGTGTAAACATATTTTAAAAGGCTATAAAATTAATCAAATTGAATAATTTAGACTGGTCACATTTTTGTAAAAATCGATTTCTACTGGCAAAACATATTACTTTTTGGCAACCGGGTTTTTTAACCTAATTAGACCCCGCTGAATCCGAATTTGCCGGTTGCTTGATCGAATTCTTGACTGGAAGTGAGATATGTGATATTAAAGGTCCCTTTTTTTAGTTTTTCGTAAATAACTCGTAAACGGTGGCCAATATAAAAAAAATGAACTAATAATCTACACAAAATTTTCAATAAAAAAGATTCAGTACATTTTTAGCAGGGATCAATATTTAAAAAGATAATAAAGAGGGAAAGTTAATTATAATAAATTCTAAGGTTCCTTGTTTTTATTTTTTCGTTAATAATTTGAAAAGTATGACTCATAGCAAAAACAAATCTTACACATAAATCATCATCATCATCACCATCTCAGCCATAAGACGTCCACTGCTGAACATAGGCCTCCCCCTTGGACCTCCATACGTGCCGGTTGGAAGCGACCCGCATCCAGCGTCTTCCGGCGACCTTAACAAGATCGTCTGTCCATCTTGTGGGTGGACGTCCTACGCTGCGCTTGCTAGTCCGTGGTCTCTACTCGAGCACATTTCGACCCCATCGGCCATCTTCTCTGCGTGCAATGTGGCCTGCCCATTGCCACTTCAGCTTGCTAATCCGGTGGGCTATGTCGGTGACTTTAGTTCGTCTACGGATCTCTTAATTTCTGATTCGATCACGTAGAGAAACTCCGAGCATAGCCCTCTCCATAGCTCGTTGAGCGACTTTGAGTTTTGAGATGAGGCCGGTAGTGAAAGACCACGTTTCGGAGCCGTAAGTCATCACTGGTAACACACATTGATTAAAGACTTTCGTCTTGAGGCACTGAGGTATGTCGGACGAAAAGACATTACGTAGTTTCCCGAACGCTGCCCAACCGAGTTGGATTCGGCGGTTGACCTCTTTCTCGAAGTTGGACCTACCCATTGATATAGAATAAGAACTGGATACCCAATCAGCCGCAAAAAATGGCCCCGCAAAAGTAACGTTAAAACAGATCACGCGTTACTTTTTCGTTTAGTCTTGTATGGACCGCTCAAATGTGAAGTTGTCAACAATGTCGTTAAAATATGCAAAAATAACAATGATAAAACAAGGAAAAAGCATGGAATGTATTTCTTTCGGTTAGTGCTTTGGATAGCATTACATAATTTATGTAATCTGGTGGTAATTTCATGGTTTTGAATAAATTATTTTGTTAGTACCAAAGAAGGGATGTGAAGGAACAAAATCTAATGAGTCGATGTGAGGTTAATACTTTTTTATTTTTATATGGAATTCGTAACATATAATATTATGTTTAAATTCAAGATTTCCAAGAAAACCTATGCGACGTGCAGAGTGGACTGCTATTATAGCAAGAGATAGGGGTGATGCAGTTTTAAACAAAGGCAAAACGGCACTTGTGTGTTCAGCCCATTTCCTTGTTTCCGACATATACACGACCAATAAGGTCATCGACTAACTGTAAATGCTAAACCTGTCTGAACACAGTGACAACCACAGGATTTTTTGATAAAGACCATAACCAATCAGTACCAGTAGCGACCTAAATGTCCCCGTGCACTATATTGCAAAGAACTAAAGCGCGAAGAGTATTATGTAGATCTAAAATACACAGTTATTTAATAAGTTGAATTTATTTCAAGGAAAATAGTATTTAAAGACGAATGCTTACTTATTAAAAATAAATTTGTTTTATGATAACTTACAAGGGTTGTTACCATGAATTAATTTTATTTGAACTCCCGATCAAATTAAATTTGTTTCATTTATTACTTTGATTTTTCTGTACAGTAATACCTATTAAAATGTACCAAAGGGACTCTATTCGTTCATTATTCTCGTTTGACGTTGTTTGACGTAAATACAATGGTGACGTTACGTTTAGTGCCATCGGACTTAAAAGTTTTAACAGTGTTGGTACTAATGTTTACAAATTTGACACTTAATGCTTACGACAGTAAGTTCTTTTCCGTACAAAATATTTATCTTGACTCAAAATTTACGTAAGCGTTTTTATCATCAATGCAAATTTTCCGCTAATGTCATTCTGACCCACATTTTGTTGACGTTTTTGTTCCGCTCTGTGTGTCTATTTCTAATATTAAGTCAGTGGACCTACCTAATTGGACTACTTGTCCTAGGTAGATGTACGAGTCAACAACTTCGAGTACCGAGTTCCCAACAGAGACTGGGATGGGCACAACATTGGCATTTGACATAAGTTTCGTCTTGTCCATGTTCATTTCCAAGCCCACCCGTTGTGAAACTCGGTTGAGGTCATCGAGCATCATGCTGAGTTCCTCCATCGACTTTGCCATGACTACGATATCGTCGGCAAACCGAAGGTGAGTGATGTATTCGCCGTTGATGTTGATGCCAAGTCCTTCCCATTCCAGGAGCTTGAAGGCGTCTTCCATTACGGCAGTAAACAGTTTCGGAGAGATAACGTCTCCCTGCCTTACGCCTCTTTGCAATGGAATCGCCCTCGTGCTCTGCTCCTGTACTCGGACCGACATGGTGGCGTTATTATACAAACACTTCAACACTTCGATGTACCGATAGTCAATATGGCATCGCTGAAGAGACAAGCACCGCCCATGTTTCCACCGAATCGAAGGCTTTCTCATAGTCCACAAACGCTAAGCATAATGGCAAGTTATACTCTTCGGTCTTCTGTATAACTTGCAGCAGCGTATGGATGTGGTCTATGGTACTATAGCCTTTTCGGAAACCGGCTTGTTCGGGAGGCTGGAAGTCATCAAGTCTGTGTTCAAGACGGTTCGTGATGACCCTTGAAAACAGCTTATAGACATGGCTCAGAAGCGTGATGGGTCTGTAGTTCTTCAATAGGTTGTTATCACCTTTTTTGAAGAACAACACCACCTCGCCTCTATTCCATGTTTCAGGCGTTATGCCCTCGGACAAGGCGGAATTAAAGAGCTTCTGGAGGACTTTAAGTACCGGTGTTCCACCCGCTCTCAGAAGCTCTGAAGTGATTTCGTCTTTGCCCGGCGCCTTGTTGTTCTTAAGCTGCTTCAGGGCCATCCTAATCTCGTACAGACTAATGTCCGGGATATCTTCGGTATATTTTATAATGTCGGGACAGCTTGGCTCTTGGACCTCCTACCAAGCTGTCAACGGGCTTTGCGATCGAAGTGTATAACTGTCCATAGAACCTCTCGATCTCACCTAAAACCTCCGCTTTGCTCGACGCTATGCTGCCATCTTCCCGTTTCAGCTTTGTCAGCTGGCTTTGCCCAATAGACCCTTGCTTTGCTTGCGTTGCTTTGTCCTTTGCGAACACTTTGGAGCCTTGGTTTCGCTCAATAGTCTCTTTAATACGGTTAGTATTAAAGAGACGCAGATCATGTCGCAAGGACTTAGATATACGTCTATTGAGCTGCCTATATGACTCCGCGTCATCGGGAGACTGCAACTGTAGCGAGCGTCGTTCAGCCATGAGGTTTAAGGTTTGCTCGGTCAATTTCTGAGGTCTATCTTTACGGCGGGGTCTAAAAAACTTAGACCCTACTGTGTGGACAGTTTCCACTAGCCCGTCGTTGATTTCGTCCACTGAAGCCAAGTTCTCTAGGCAAGCAAAGCGGTTAGAGAGCTCGAGTTGAAAGCTTTCGGGGTTTTGAACATGGGCTCGAGTAGGTCGGAGCGTAGACTTCATCAGGCTGGACCTTTCAAGTTTAATATTGATATTCAGTGTGCCTCTTACGATTCGGTGATCACTACCGGTCTTTACCCTGTTGATCACACATAAATAATAAACATAAAATTTCCTACAAGAAACATGTAGAACACTTTTCGCTAGGATCAATATTTAAAAAGACAAAGCAGCCGGTAAGTTAATTACAATCAATTTTAAAGTCCCTTTTTAGTTTTTTGTAAATAACTCGTAGTTATACAGAACATATTTTTATAGCGCAAAAAAAATGCATTCGTGCAATACTTAACTTGAAATACAGGGAAAGTTGTGTTCCCGGTTTCAAATATTTAAAGCTCTTAACTTTTCCTTCGATTTACATCCTAGATATAGCTCTATTTGTAAAAAGTAACCCTCAACTATTTGTACTCGCATCTCAAGGGCGCAGGCTGCCAGTGAGAACACAATATGAGCATAAGTTACGAGCGCCAAAAGGAAATACAGCCCTGTTCAATAAGAACATTCTTAAAATGGCTCCTATTATCTATAATAAGATACCAAGTGACATCCTAAAGCTAGATACAAAATATTTCAAAAAAAAGCTGACAGAATTACTAATTCGTAAATGTTATTACTCAATCAATGATTTCCTAAACGACATAGATAATTGATATTGTAAATGGAATTCCTTTCCCATATAAATTATTTTTCACATTTTTACTGTAATATCATTTCTTTAATAATATATTTTCATTTTATATAAATTGCATATGTTATGACCTTATGACATCATACGATATAGATATTTTTTTTTTCAATAACTAGTATTTTGTATTGTTTGCAAGTTTGATTGTGATATTTGTAAGAATATTATTAATGTCAAAGTATGCACGCAGCATGTTATTATTTAGGTTAGGCATTACATTAAATTTGTACATCCGCATTTGTGGATAAAACATAGTGATCGAAATGTATTAAAAGTACCACCTGTATTTATTACCTATGTTATACAAATAAATTTCTGATTTCTGATTTCTGAACGGTGTCCCATAGCAAAATAGGTCTTATGAATAAATAATCTACATAAAATTTCCTGCAAAAAACATCTGAACACTTTTCTCTGGGATCAATATTTAAAGCGATATTAAAGGAAGAAAGTTCTCACTTTTTTTAGTTTTTAGGGTCCCGTACCTCAAAAGGAAAAAACGGAACCCTTATAGGATCACTCGTGCGACTGTCTGTCTGTCTGTCCGTCTGTCACAGCCCATTTTCTTCAAAAGTACTGGACCAATTAAGTTGAAATTTGGTACACACATGTAAATTCGTGACCCAAAGACGGACATCTTACGTAAACAAATGAATTTTAAACATGGAGGCCACTTTTTAGCCAAGGGGGGTTAGTTAACATTAAGAACCTATTTTGCTATGGGCCACCGTTTACGAGTCATTTACGAAAAACTTAAAATAGGGACCTGGAAATTGATTATAATTAACTTACCCCCTTTACCTCATTAAATATTGATCGTAGCGAAAAAGTGTACAAAACCTTTTTTGTGGACAATTTTATGTTCAATATTTACGTATAATATTTTTTACAACTGCCCCCGTTGCAACCGTTTACGAGTTATTTACGAAAAAAAAGCGACCTGTGAACTGAATGTGATTAACTTTCTTCCTTTAATATCGTTTTAAATATGGATCCTAGAGAAAAGTGTTCATGTTTTTTGCAGAAAATTTTATGGAGATTATTTATTCATAAAAACCTATTGTGCTATGGGACACCGTTTACGAGTTATTTACAAAAAACTAAAAAGGGACTTTAAAATTGATTATAATTGACTTACCGGATGCTTTGTCTTTTTAAATATTGATCCTAGCGAAAAGTGTTCTACATGTTTCTTGTAGGAAATTTTATGTTTATTATTTGTGTAAAATTTGTTTTTGCTATGAGTCATACTTTTCAAATTATTAACGAAAAAATAAAAACAAGGAACCTTAGAATTTATTATAATTAACTTTCCCTCTTTATTATCTTTTTAAATATTGATCCCTGCTAAAAATGTACTAAATCTTTTTTTATTGAAAATGTTGTGTGGATTATTAACGTTTAACATTTTTTTTATATTGGCCACCGTTTACGAGTTATTTACGAAAAACTAAAAAAAGAGACCTTCAAAAATTGATTATAATTAACTTTCCCGCCTTAATATCTCTTTGAATATTGATCCTAGCGAACAATTGTACGGAATCTTTCTTGTAGGCAATTTTATGCAGATTACTTATGTAATAGAACATTTTTTGCTATGCGCCACCGTTTAAGAGTTATTTACGAAAAACTAAAAAAAAGGGACCTTTAATATCAACTATCTCACTTCCAGTCAAGAATTCGATCAATCAACCGGCAATTTCGGATTCAGCGGGGTCTAATTAGGTTAAAAAACCCGGTTGCCCGGTTAATATGTTTTGCCAGTCGAAATCGATTTTTACAAAAACATGATCAGTCAAGTATACACTCATATTGTATACATATAATTAATAATTATTTAGGTACACTCACCGACCTCACCGTCTTACCTACCATTTTTAGGGTTCCCTACCCAAAGGGTAAAACGGAACCCTATTAGTAAGACTCCGCTGTCCGTCCGTTCGTCCGTCCGTCTGTCAGCAGGCTGTATCTCACGAACCGTGATAGCTAGACAGTTGAAATTTTCACAGATGATGTATTTCTGTTGCCGCTATAACAACAAATACTAAAAAGTACGGAACCCTCGGTGGGCTCAGTGGGCGAGTCCGACTCGCGCTTGTCCGGTTTTTAATTTCATTAAGTACTCATCAAAATTCGAATTTACTAATAAATCTTTTTCAATATTAATTGCCGAACTAAAAATCCCGGAACTGACGATTCAGAATACCGATGTCGTCAGAATAAGGACGTAGACGTGCTGCGCGGGAATGGTGCGGTGCGCCGCGCGGGGCGCCCGCCTGCCCGTTCTACCACTCGTCTGCTTCACCCCCTTGAAAACGTAAAACTTGAGTATAAGAGCGCCTTAAATATTCTATACACTTTTTCGCTAGGATCAATCTTCTTCTCCTTCAACCTAGCGTTTTAGCTAAGCGTCCGGTCTTCAGCATCCTCTGGTGTGAGTAGATTTTAAGTAGATTACTTATGTATCAGAACATTTTTTGGTACAGGCCACCGTTTACGAGTTATTTACAAAAAATATTAACAATTGATCATATTTAACTTTTTACCTTAAATATTTTTTTAAATACTGATCCTAGCAAAAAAGTGTATAGAATATTTAATGTAGACAATTTTACGCAGATTACTTATGTATCAGAACATTTTTGCTACAGGTCACCGTTTACGAGTTATTTATAAAAAACTACAAAGGGACCTTTAAACCCGATGACTGATAAGTTCATCAGCGTCACATAACATAAATTGACCTCCGCATTGGATAGACAGCAACATTGAATGTTCCAGTAATCAAAGAAACTTAATTGCTAAATTGGAAATCAAAATAACTAAACTGGGCCAGAATCCCCAATTTTAAACTACTACGTTTTGTGCTCATCGATGTTAGTGTCGTAAGCGCCATCGACAATAAGGTCCCTTTTCATAGATAATACCACATTTAAACATAGCAGTCATAGCAACTTTACATAAAACATGCATTTCATACACTTTTTTTATTTCTTTAACAATTGGAGAGTCTTTATTTATACCTCCAAACCTTATACAAAATGTATTGACGCTTTTATTTTTTTGCCTGCTGCTTAGCATCAATTTTGAGACCTTACACTATAAAATTTGGTTAAAAATATTTATGATAAAAATGATAGTTTTAAAATAGACAGACTTTTCAAGCTGATATCTATATATAAGTACTTATTGTACGCATGCAGTTAGGTAATTCCACGTAATTTTGAAGCGGCGGCTAAGGTCGTATATTATTCTTAAGGCGTCCGTCTTTAAGTCTCATTATACCTACATATGGCAAAATGGCACATCATATAGGCACTTTATTTTCTCTAAAAAGCGGCGAATGTATTTCTATAACTATAGTCCCTATACGATATCAATATCTAACATAAATCATTAGCATCTGTTGCTTCATATGAAGATTATTGCAATATAGCTGGCAATCATATTCCAATTGAATATATTTAGATCATGTACTAATCACCTTCTCGACTCACTAGTAATCAAAATATCAATTATTAATAGGTAGGCATGAAATTTTGTAATAGTCGCAAAATGCTTTTCATTCTTAATTCCTCTTATTTCTATATGTTTTACCATAAAGGATATAATTTTTCAAAAGGGATAAAATAAGTATAGGTATTAATTCGAATTTTTACATATGTATCAGCCTACTGCTCATTTCGAGATCATATCTGCCGAGATTTCGCTGAAGAAGATAATTAAGAAACTTACATGAGAGATGAGAGAAAGAAACCTGATGAGAGTCTTCCGTGACCACATCAGCTAGTGCAACCAGACTGAACCGTCGTAAAATAATGAAATGTAATCGCGTTAGACCCGTGACATTAATTATGAGAGAAAAGCTTTTAAAATGATCGATATCGTGGACCCCGAGGCCACTGTAATCCTTTTTGTACCTACACGTGTTGCCTTTGCATAAAAAACAATAAACGATCATCTCAATGTGATTTACTTACTTAATGTCATGGCCTACAGAAGTGTTCGTTTTTTGCAAGTTAGCCAAATATGCGCGGTTCCTGTTTCTTACGCAACGAATAATGATGTCACAGATTACTTCTTACCTACCGTAATAGTCAAAAATTTCCCGTCTATGGTCCAAAATTAACTCGATTCTCTTGGTTTAGGTGTAGGCTTGGTTGGTTATTTGAATTACTTAGTTCTGGAGTAACATAGAATCATAAAAGACTCAATTACGGAACGTGTCACTGTCACCAATCACCATACCAATTGGATATCACCTAAATAATCAAGCAATTTTACTTAAAAATACTTCCGAGGGTGGACAGGTCTTTTTCGGCTTCGTCATTCCAGCGCCTACCCAAGTAACACAAAAGTAGCTGAATATTTTTTGAATAATAGAGCATTCCGTACTGTATTCTGAATAAGGTAGCTGTATAACGTCTGTATAAGCGCTTATACAGACGTTATACAGAAGGTTTGGGCGCAAAGTGGGCTAGCCCACGCCGCTTATTACTGAATAACAGTAATGTAATAGCTGTATAAGTGTGTGCCCACACATTGAATCGCTGAATAACACTTGTATAGAGGCTGTCAAAAGCTTCTATACCGCTTTTAAACCAAAGTTATCCAGCTTTGTATAGAATGACTCGGTTAGTCACACGTTATGCAGCTTCTGGTTCAAAAGTGCATTGTTACAGAAAATATATTCAGCTATTTGTGTATGATTTGTCTTCCATTTTAATTTGTGAACTCGTGTCAAAGTGTAGTGTCTGAAGTGAATACAAAATAAGGAGGACATTACCCATATATTGATTTGATGTTTACATAACATCAATTTCATTGCGCATGCGACTTTACTGTTAATATATATATATACATTTTATTTAAAATTTGAAAGAGCCGCGTAAATAATGCACTGTTTAAAAAGTAAATATAGAAAATTTACTACTCCACTTTTAAATTTGTACTTTTTTTGCGGTGTTTAGATGTTTTAGTGATAGAAAATGTACTTTAACAAGTTATGCTATGATAGAACTAGTTTTATAAATGAATAAAAATGGGATTTTCAGTTCATTTTCAATTCCTATATAATTTTAGAGGTTAGAATATGAGCAACCGTAATGGCGTCCGACTGTGCTGAATATAAGCTGCTGCCACAGCTATTTTGTGCTAAATTTCTGAATAAGCATTCACATTATTCGCGTTACTAAGCTACATGTTAGATAATAATGGTTTTAGAACAACAAGTTTTGAATAACATCAGTATAATAGTAATTGTTTTCTCAATCTTAAAGCCTATTAGGGTTCTGTACACAAATAGTAAAAACCACATAGATCCTCACTAGTTTGATGAAAAACATTATAAGTATGTAACACGGGCAATATTCAATCCTACTTCCTACTAATATTATAAACGCGATATAATATTTAAGTTATATGATAAATCTGGGGGCACGGCAGATTACAGTTATTTTTTCCGTTATCAGTTCCGACAAATATGTAGTAGGTAAAGGTATACGAAGTGAGTACGAAGATGTGTATAGTATGAGTATGGTGTGGTTACGAGTATGGTATGAATATGAATATGGTATAGGTGCGAAGGTGCGGGTATATTAGTAGCGGGTATCACGGGTATGAGTACAAGTATAGTTTGGTATGGGCAGTATTGTTTAGGTATGAGTACGAGTATATAGTGTGGGATGGGTATGAGTAGACCCACTTGAAACCTAAAAACAGTCTGTTCAAAATCGATTGATCGATTGTGGAGAATCGATTTCGCTATATTTTAATGGGGGTGATTATTTAATTTTTCTCATACCCAGTCCAGTCTATAAGTTTTTAATGCAACAATATCAATAACTAGCATTTGTCACCTTGTTTGCCAACTAGCAACAACCTTAAATGGCCATTGGTAAACTTTATCTCGTTGCAGTTATGCAAAAAAGTTATGCAAAAGGTATGGTGGTATGGTAAGGTAACAGTGTTTACGATGGTAGCTAGCAATTGTTTTACGTCATTAAAACGACAATGCATCTTGTGTAAAATAACCAATCGAAGAGAATTGTTAAGAAAACTAAACCTCGTTTTTTTTAAATAATGGTTGGATTAAAGAATAAATACGCAAGATGCGTTCAAAATAAAATGAAAACACGCTCAAGCTCAAAGCAAACAGGCTCAAGTAGCACTGTTGACCGTGTATAAACTTATAAAGCTACGGAACCCTCTCCACCGCGCATTTGTTGATACTAAGCAGTAGTTTGAATAGCGCTGCTCATTGCGTTCATTTTGCAGCTGTTAGCAAGAAAAGATAGTATATGTGTACTAAAATCGCTATAAATTAAGTATAAGTGTTGTTTTAGTATTTATTATTCAGACGTTATGTCTATAAAAGCCATAACTAACCCATATATGCAGCTACTGAATAACAAATAATATGTGGATTTCATTACAGCTTCCAGTAATAGCGTCCACCTTTATTCAAAAACTAGCATTAAAACAGAAACTGCAACCGCTTTTATACAGTTGAAAGTCTTCACCGACGCTTCTTTTCAGCATTTAGTAGCCACTATCACATTTTTCTTAATACTGTCTGCTTAATATCTCACGACACAAAATATATACAGCTAATTGCTGCTAATGCTGCTATTATGCAGCTTTTAGTAACCACAAATGCTTTAAGCTGAATAATGTCTGACTAACTGTGTAAGAAATAAGTATTATTCAGCTTTAATATGCAAAACCGATACTATGCAAAATTTATTCAGCATTTATTGGTATATAGGCCCCACTAGGCCCACATATTTTCTTATTCCGAATTTAGTAATTTCCACCGCTTATACACAAAATTTATGCAATCTTAATGTGAATAAGATGATAATTTTACTCTATTATCCTGCTTGTGTGTTACTTGGGTACTTACTCCCTCCCTCCCCCTCCTTCCTCATACCTGTCCGCCCTCGGAATACCTAACTGGCGCGAAGTGGCGCAGAATAGGACAGAGTGGCGCTCCCTTGTGTCAGAGGCCAAGATCCTCTTTGGGTCACTGAGCCAGTGATGTATGTATGTATGTATGTATATACTTAAAAATACTACGCCGCAAGCAGCATTACAGAGTTGCATTCTACACTAATTTTATACTATAAACGACATGGTGAAAAATTACCTTGTCATTTTTTTACTGTGTAAGTCTTTATTGTTGATGATTTTAACAAACATTTGCGTTTATGTATGTATGAAATCTGAAGGAGAATATATTGAAGATAATACGTTATACTGTAGTAAAAAAAACAACGGGTTGCACTCCGGGAGTGCCGACAGAAGTGAAAACTCAATGTCTAGTCCAAAATGTCTGCAGCACTATGTATAATAATTCACCCATCCTCCTTTCTATTGAAAAACTTTAGTTCCGAAATTGCTGGCCAGTGAGCTTAAATTAGTAGCGTTAATTGTTTAAAATTCGAATAGAAATTGTAAAGTTACCTTGCAGACCTCGCATCTAAATATATTTGGTCATGATATTTTGAGTTTTATTCACCAGTACTAGAGTTCACTTTTATTAGCGATTTCATCAAGATGTAGCTTTATTGAATTATATTGGAGTGACATAAAGTTAGAATGTAACTGTGAGATCCTCGTATTTCAGCCCGTACAAGATTAGAACATTGAGCTTTATTGCTTAATATAAAAGTTCAGTTTTAAATAATTGATCTGATTATGATACGTTATGACTCAAGTTCTTTGGTGAATAACATCGTCACACATGACGTCAGCGCGTTACGCGTTACGCTGTCTCGAGTTTATCATTTTTTCCCCACCTCAAAAAGTGCTCGGCGCCGCTAAAGAAGTTTTTACTTCAAAAATGATTAGTTTTAATGACGAGTAAGTAAGAATAATATTCCAAAAAACTCAAATTTTTGGGTCCCTTATAAAAGGGCGTGTTTGTGGTTAGAATTCGATTTTATATGCGCCATCTACGGAATCTGTCGTTAGTAGTCTACGAATGAAGTAAAAGGCGCCCAAATGTAGCTACCGAGCATCTCAGCCGATGTTATTGTATGACTGTTTTGATTGTGTGTTAGCGCCTATTATGTAAGCGCAATTATAAATTTGCTTGCGCGTACGCAGCGCAGCAGTTTTTTTACTCACGTGATTAATGGACGCCCCCTTATTAAATCCACGTTATCTGGTTCAATATTGGCCGGAGGACGGACGAGTGAAAAACGCTAAACTTCGAGCGAATACGATTTTTATTTCTTATCTATTATTATTTATTCGATGACATAATAAATGTATGGTGAATCAGATGAAGGTGACACCGACGAACGGCCGAGGCAGGAATCAAACCGGCTTACGCGGCTAAAGGTCCAGGGGGCCTAGCCAAGATGCCAATCGTTTGCGCCGTAGCGAACGAAACGCTAATGTCTCTCTATCACTCTTCCTTAGTGCGACAGAGATACATTAGCTTTCTTTTCGTTACGGCGCAAACGATTGGCATCTTGGCTAGGCCCCCGGGTCCGGTTCGATTCCGGCTTTTATTAATCTTACGTGGTGCCGTGACCAGGATCTAGATTTTGTGTCTAAATTAAATTACACAAAAAAGGACACAACTAGAAAAAGAACCTTTAAAAAAATCAAACACAACGTTGGAAACCTTAAATTTTATCCAATTAATATGACGATATTTCTATCAACGTCTCGACGGACGAAGTCGCGAGCAGAGGCTAGTTATGTATAAGTAATTAAATAGTTACTTCCTGTTTACACTCTAAATATTTTATATCAAAACCAAAAGGACCCGTTAAACAACTATTGAATAGTATTTAACAAAATCTTACGACACGATACAATTGCGCAACCAAATTAAGATAATTATCATGACTTTCACATTGAAAGTGGTGGCAGGATTTCGGAAAAAAAAACCGTTGCAACGCAGCGCTGGTTTACAGACATATATGTAAGTAGACTAAACAACACAGATACTACTTCGCGTGTTAATAGTGAACACTGTCAACACTGTCAACGATCCGAGAACGACTCCAAATATGAGTACGCGTGTGGTAAAATCCAAGTCTATTTTTTTGGCCGGACTGGATTGGACATGTTATTCATTCAATTCAAATTCAAATAATTTATTTCATAACATAAAAAAATCCGTATACAATTATATTAAAGTTAAATAAAAATATAATTTCCATATATCTTGAATAATTTCCATATTTCCTCAGATCAAATCTGCCCGTTCGTTAACCAAAATAGGTGACGAATAAAGAAAATAGAATGGAATGAATGAGTGAATGGAAATATCTATGTGTGTAACAGATAAACCAGTAAAATGGTGACTCTGGCTTAAATGTGTCAGTCCCACAATGACAGAACAGAAGATATAATTCGTTCCGTTCATTCCATTAGCGCCAGCTTTCGTGAATCGACCTATACATGCGACTAAGGTTTCTGCTCGAGAATTCTCGAGGCGAGAAATCTCGAAAAATATGTCCTTCGTCGAGACGGGAAATAAAAATCTCAATGCCTCGAGAACTCGAGAAATAAATCTCTTGTGATAAGTAACCAGAAAAGACGCGTATAAAGACGTGATGTGACTATACTATAGTGTATTTCTTTAAGCAGTTAAATAAATGTAGTTAAATAAACTTAAAACATTTATTAGTCAACCAACTAAAGTAAAAATCTTTAAACTCCTACTCTCAAATGTCTAAATAATTCGTCTCGTTTTAGGTTCATTAATATAATTCGTTTTTTTAGTAAGTATAAGAAATAAGTTTTCATTTTTGGTACAAGCTTTTATCGCAGACTGTACTTTTTTTCCACAGGCAAATAATACTCATCGAGACTATTCTAAAAACCCCAAACACAATTAGGTTTCGTTGTTTTATCACAGAGTTCTTATGGCCACCTCCGGTCTCCGTCATCAGATCAGCTCGATGACACCAAAATATTGCATTGTCACCCGACTTACGTATGTATGCAAAATTTCAGCTCAATCGGAAATCGGGAAGTGGATCAAATTTAACTTGCAAGATTTGATTACACACAGACAGACAGACAGACAGACAGACAGACAGACAGACAGACAGACAGACAGACAGACAGACAGACAACGGTCAGGTGAAGCTAAATAAAAGCTTGTAAAAAGATCAACAATCTGACGAGTCTTTTTATTGAAAAACGCTTAAAAATATTAGTAACTTTTACTTATGAAAGCAAAACAACATAAATGATCTTATATACTAATGTTATATTTGCCGTGACTTATTTATCAAAAGTGTTTTTCATTAAAAATACACATCAAGATCGCTTATCTTTTTTCTAATACTAAACAAAAACGAATTATAGGGCCTTATAATAACAAAAATATTGCAAAACTAAATTACTATTGATAAATCAAATCATCCCAATATTATTAGTAAAATAGCACAACATTAGCAGCTTCATTGTTACGTTGAGTACCTATGTATATATTCATATTACTTAGAAAAACTTGATGATAAAATACCTTATTATGATTTGTTTACATTTTGTGAAATACCTAAAGAAATACACTATAGCATATCACATCGCCGGCACGCATGCACCTTTAGTTTTTTTGTTGTTGAATTTCGATTATTAAGTGCAATTTATGGTAACTAGAAACTTTCGATTTGTTTGATTATTGATCTCACCTACGACACCTATGAGTCAGATTTATAGCAAAGCAAAAAATTTAAAATAACAAGGTGTTTTTGAAACTTTCAAAATTTCTCGAGATACTCGAGAAGCTCGAGAAATTCTGGTCGAGAATTCCCGTGCCTCGAGAAATAAAAAAGGCCGAGAAACCAGAAACTCTACATGCGACGTCTATTCAGATAAAGTCTGTGTGCCGATCCATATGCAGTCAGATGCGTTTTTGTTTTTGCTGAATCGAATTATATAAACACGCAGTGTTAATACTCTACTCGAAAGAATAACTTAAATCCGGTAAATTACACACGCGATTATCGCACTAAAATCATACGTACTTACGACTTATACTCACGTGCATTTTCTTATACTTCGTGCAAACTTAAGTCGCTAGCCTATCGAGTTGGCACATAATTGTATAAAGAAGATTTTTTGTATTAATTTCCGTAACGTATAAGGAAGCGCATAAGAATGGTTTAACACACTGTTGTTTTATTGTGTGGAGAATGACGAATTTATGCAGGTATGCAAGGATAAGTTAGTTTTATTGCCGACATACAATACTTATAGGTACTTACCTAATAATATGGCAGAACTCTTCTGTGGTCATCTTTACTGACTGATTGCACCTAACTGATCGAAAAAAACTGACTTATAAGTCAGTCAACTACCACTAAATCTACCAACGAATTGTCGTTAAACCACATTTACTTTGTACCTACCTATTACTACTACATTTACTATGTAGGTATTCAATATTTTTATCAATTGAAAAACACACAAAACTTATAAATCACACACGCGTGATTTATGATTATTTCGACCACCTTTAAGCCTCCATTTCTCCATTTTAAAAACAAAATGGCATATATTAAACTCCAATATGCTGCAAGAAAGCTATATTCGTCTGATTAATGAAGTCATACAAGGAAACGGTAAAATAATTAAAAGGGGCCAATGTTTCTGCGATTGCATTGAATTGGAATCGAGCATCGTAAATCTTTGGTATCATAACACCAATGCAGTGCCTCGGAGGAAGAGATATAAAAAAGAAAAAAATTCCTTTAAAGTACTTTAAACCCAGATTAAAGAGAAATTATTATACATATTTTTCGAGTATGTAATTATAGTTCTTTAGCAGGCCCAGCTGTGTAATCAATTTAAGTCACAAACAAAACTGAAGAACAACAAACTCAAAATATCAATTTAATTATTGGTCTTTTAGATTAAAAATATTTTATTTGGCTTTCTAGTTTTTTTTAATTAGTTTTAGATATATTTAAGATTATTTTTGTATATACGGTTAACCTTAAAAGTACTGAAGTAAATTTATTATTTATTTACCTATGTATTACATCATTTACAACATGCTTGGATTGCTTGGTCTCTTGCGATAATCATTGCGATTTTATTTGAAAATGAACTAGGTACCTAAGTTCCTATAAGTGTTTGTAATATAATAGTACGTAGTTAACCTAAAAATAAACGTTTATTTCCTTTAACCTGAAAGTATATCTAAGTATGTGTGACGTTTTCAACCAAAAGGTACCACATTGTCGATTGTGGATAAGGTTGATTTCAAATTAAAGCTATTATGGAAATAGCGCGTTATCGACAAAAAGTACCCTTTTGAATGAAAATGGCACATTTATTTGAAAACTGAATCTGAGAAAAGTTAAAACATCTTATTCTAAGGAGGATTTCATCAAAATTATCGGCTTAAAGTTTAATACTTTCTTTTAACACTCAAAAATTTATTCTATTTCATCCCTTTTTCTTTTTTTTAGATCAGTCGACTAATAATTTATTGAAACATTAAGCAAATAAATATAAATAATGTATAAAAACTAAAAGTAACTAAAATAAAACTTCCCTAAACCTAAACTTCAATAAAAAATCACCCCTCGGCAAACTGCCGTAGACGCTGGCCGCATTACCTCGCTGAATTGCAATGCTAATGTACTGTGCGAGGAAGCTGCCAGCCTCTTTGACAAGGCACCGAAAAATATTGTATATAAAAGTAGTAGGTAGTATTAATAGTTGATAACAACTTAACAAATATCACGTGTTTCTGAACGCAACCATATTAGACCGAATGGTTTTATTCGTGTATCCATTCACAGACTCACTCATTCTCTTCTTTCTCAACAACTCCCACTGTTAACTCACATTTATAGACGGGTCTAACGAGAATTTTATTCAATTACCTTGAAACCTACCTTGATTTACCTTGTCGAAAATCGTTAGACCCGTCTATAAATGTGAGTTAATATGTGTTCAAATCGCGAAAGTTTAAAATATTATAACTCCCACTGTTAACATCGCTCTGTAAAATAATGGCAAAAAAAACATATTTTTCTTTGATAAAAAGTGACTTTTCATCATCCACCAACATCACGATATGACCCCTTAACATTAAGAACCAACGTTTACGTCTTATTAGTGACGGACAGTTACTAAACTTGGCCATACGTTACCCATACAGGCATACATGTGCATACACCTGACATGAACTCTTGCGCAAATTTAAAATTCTCACCATTTAACTGGCATTTACGTCAAAATGAACATGGTGATTTCAATCGTGCACATGACACTCAAATTTCGCCCATACATATTACCTAGTTTTAAGAAGAGAGAAACGACCCTCAAATTTGGAGCATATTACTTTTCACATGTTGTAGAGCTCCACTAAGATAGTATTTTATAAAATTCAGCCCCTGAGGAGTAAAAAAGGGGTTACACATACCTACAGGTAACAGTAACAGTAGTATAGATATAAGAATTCTAAATAAAAAAAACTACCTACTTACTGAAATCTGCAAAGGTAGCTGACCCCCTGCAAGCAACTTTCTATGCAGGGGGGTTATTAAAAAATTGCCATACCCAAATGTTAGGACAAATTTTACTTGTTCTTGAAACTAACGAAGTCGGTAAATGACGCTCACAGTATAATTATGTGCATCTCCACCGTGCAGTACCTACATTACAATACAATGAAGAACCTTGTATAGTATGTATCATAGAAAGAAAAACACTTGACGAAAGAGCGTCAGCCCTTCTCTGAGATTCCGGAAGTCCTGTACTTTCATTTCTGCGAAGAGCCGCCGGCGCGGGTGCAGGGCGATGCCACTTTCCTCTGATTATTGTCAGGAGCTGAACTCTGAACCACGCGCGTTTTCTACCAAGTATCTTGTTACTACTCTGGGTAATTTGATGGTTCGTATTTGTCGGCAGTTAAAGTCAACTGGCATTAAAACTGATGATGGAAATACTTTCGTTGATATATCTATGGATCCAAAAATGAATGGTACTAAACAGCAAGTATAAATACGATTTAATAACATCTTACAGGAAAACATTAGGGAACTATTTTATAGTGACACAATTCTAAGATAATTTTAACTATTTCTACATTTTAATACTTCATTTTAGTATGTAAAGTCAAGTATAAAAATATAGATCCCATAGTTCTTAATTCGCTGACATAAGAGCTATGGGACATATTTTAGAGTCTGATGTGTGCACCCATATTTATACACTTGACTACATAAATATTAATACAGAAAACCTGAGCAGAAAACATACATAGGTAGGTAGGTAGGGTCGCGAACACATCATACAAATTTATTTTTAGGTAGGGTCAACCGGAGTAAATGCGTCTCTTGTGGTAAATGCGTCTTTTGAAGATATCTTCCAAACGCAACATATTATAACTATTATACTTAGCCATCTACACTAAAAGTTCAGTGACCACACTTCGAATAGGGAGGGTTGCAATGGATCTAAAATGTTCCATTTAGAAGAAACGTTTAAAAGACGCATTTACCTCAATTGACGCTTTTATCCCGATTGACCCTAGTTACTTTCTTGTTATCAAACTGCCCGAATATAATATTAATTTTTTAAAACTGTTTCAAATTTATATTTCCTAGTCCGAGATATTCAGTGTAGTCGCCTTAAAGTCGATTAAAAAGCTCCACGCCGCAGTCGCACGCGCATGAAAGTGAAAGGGCGCATCGTTACATTACGGCACGGCGCTTTGATCTTCGATCCCGGCTCCGGTCAGCCAGGTGTCATTACCATCGACACCATCAACTCATCCTGAACCTTATTACAACATAGTAAGGTCTATCAGCACGCAGCTATTTCTGTTAACATCGATACGGTTACCTGAACTTAAACCATATTACAACGTGATAAAGTCTCTTGATGATCACGTATTTTTGTCGTTTCTACATGTGATAAGCTTGTGTTGACAACTCGGCACTTACCATGTAATTATGAACCATATTTGCTGGGCATTAATTTTTAGAGCCTCGGATTAACATTCAGCAGGGTTATGTCATCAAGAAAACGGAATGCTTATACTTATTTATTTATACAATGTTTATTTATACATACATATGTTAGTAATCGTACAAGTGATACCATAGGCTACGTCACTCTGTGAGATTCAGGGGATACATAAATAAAGACGAATCTAACGCTATTTTTGTGCTAAATTACAAGATTTAGAAGCCGTTCAACCTTAGGACTTTAAAGGCAGCCTTTTATTACATTCGCGTTGTAACAATTTTAGAAATATAACCTGCTATCTATTGATGACCGGAGGGAATGTTTCAAAACGTTTTAATAGAGAAAATTATGTATAAAGTACGAAATTATTCATTTCCAAAACGCTCTAAACACCCGTTTAAGATATATGCAGGTAAGTAGTCTGGACCAACAGCATAAAAGCCCGAAAAACTTACTTTGGTGTTAAGACCCCTTACATTTTGATATTTTTTTTCCAAAATGGATGCTTCTTTAATTATTCTTGTAATATTTTCAAAAAAAATTTAAACTTTTCCATCTGTACCGTTATTTTATCTGGCCTTAGCTCCACTATGAGTATTTCGCTCCTACTCTCACATAAACGTCAGTATTTCAGAAACTTATAATTAAACATGTTCACGAAGAGAGCTTGCATGCGGCGCACCGCAGGATGCATTGCACAGTGCAATATGCTTGCTCTCAATTACTCCACTTAGCCATTTCACTAGCCTCACTAGCCTGTGGGTTACCACGATTTCAAAACGAGAGAATCTAGTTTCGTAGTAATTTCTAACCCCCTTATTCATCAATCTTTACAAGCCTTAATTAGTTAATTTATGTTTTATCCTTTTCTCTCTTGTTTCAGCGGTTCCGGGGCAACCTGTCGAATCCTACGCCGAGTCAGGGCTATAAGTAACCGCGAAAATCGAAGTTCGCAAATTGCGGGGATCTTTCTCTTTTACTCCAATGAAGACGTAATTAGAGTGACAGCGAAAAATACCCGCAATTTTCGAACTTCGATTTTCGGGGTTCGCGGCCCAGGCGACTCAACGGAGCCACGCTTTCACGTTGTCGCCCTAATCATAGGTATAATTTATGTTTTTTTTTGTATTGATTTTTTTGTTTCCATGTGTTTTCTTGTATTTTGTAGATACGCAGTTCCTTAGTCTTACTGTTATATAAGCTGAGTTACTTTGATTAATAAAATAACATAAGTACAAATAAATATCGTCGCCTAGTGCCCATAGGACAACCTTTGCTTAACTAGTTTAGAACTAGGTCGTTCTGTGTAAGATTGTCTCTAAAATATTTTTTTAATCTTACAGACATAACCAAAACTAATTTTGTATCGATCAAGCAGAAACGTCTGCGAACTTCAAACTTGAACATCCGATGGTCGGGGGTTCAAGTCCCACCCAGGACACTGAACTTTTCCACTTTTAATTTGTTTCTAAGCTTAGACACAAAAACGAACTAGATTTCTGTCGCTAGCAGATCCCAGTCGGATATAACTCACTGAGTCACGGTTCATGTTACCGTCAAAGTTGTAGTGTGTTACGGCGCCCGTTAAACTTGCCATACGATGTTTACGAGTCGGCGGCACGCTAGGCGTTATCTTATTGAATCGTATGCTTTAGATTGTGAGGTGTCTGCCGTTTGCAAGCTTAGGGTTTCTCTGTGAGTTTTTTAAGCTTAATTCAATGCGAAACAATGTCGACGTGTTTGAGAAAATGTATTATTGAAGGCTCTAATCGACGTTGAGTCATTTACTTATTTACTGCTTAGGTAATTGTGAAGTATCGAGGTTGGTTGAAGTCGTTGAAGAAAATTATATGTAGTCATAACTGTTCTCTTCCATGTTATAATTATAATAACTTTCTTACCAGTCAAATAATCAATAAAGAAAGCAAGTAGAAACCCAAGTAAATGCATTAAAATTTAAAACTATGACATTCTATTACCTGCTGTGTTTCCTTTTTTTGGCAGATTGATTTATTTATAGGTATTATAGGTACATACTTAAACAAGTGTACCTATTTTAAACACTTCTATTTTTACTAGTGTTATGTACAGTAACGCCCAATTCTAAATAACATTCGCATTCGCCCAGTACACACACAGTACACATTATGAACATAACTTTTAAGGTAAAATAAGAGAATCTTTGTAGACCTTATTTGACCATATATTTCGTATAATTAATCATTTACATAGTTCTAGATCGTATAAGTGATTATTTTAGACATGTTTCATAACGAAAAACAAACAACATTTGTCAAAAAAATTATCAAAAGTAATAATTTAAAACATTTAATATTTCTAAAAAAAAGTATTAGTTACGTAAATTATCTTCATGATATAAGTACAACTGTACCCATGTAGGATTAATAAAAATAAATACCTCGATAGATTTCGATAGCAGATGACTTTGTAGATAACAACATAAGTATAATTAAGTAAGTAATGTAAGTGGTATAAACTTGTTTCCAACACTATTAGGAAACATTTATAGCGGCTATCATTGAAAAGTTTCCAAATCGAAAAGGTCTATCACGAAAACTTGAACGTTTAAATCGAGAAGCGCGCAAATTATCAAACATTCTGCTCACACGCGAACAGTTTATTTCGAAAACTGATAATTCTATACGGTAAAGTACCTATCAGAGAAATATAATAGGTAAATAAAGTTTATATTGCTATTTAATTTTGTACTTTATTCACTCTTTTAAATATTCGAGAAATCAATTAAAAACGTAGAGTTATTTTGCGGGTTTAAACTGTCTAAACCCACCAAATAATAACTACTGCTTTACACCGCTAGTAGCTGACACTAATTATCCTAATTACCTATTAGGAATATATTTTCTTGATAAGCCTATAACAGTGTCCTACTTCTGGGCAAAAGCCTCCCCTCTTTCGAAGGAATAGATAGAGAGTAAAAAAAAAACATTTTTTTTTAACTTTTAGAATTAGGTTGTCACATATTAGGAAGATTCCTATACAAATAATGTGTGGAGGTAACAAAACGACATTAAAAAGTATGGAAATGGGACACTTTAGGGAAGACATTATAAATTTCAAAGGGCCTCATGTCATGAACAAATCTCTTAATGCAAGAAATATGTTGGTGTGACTGTTTGTCAGAATATCATAAAACTGAACATTCGCAATTCAGTTAAATTGAATTGCGTCCAGATAACACTAAGTGGTCATTACATTACCTTCTATCACGTAAGAAAAGGACGCATTTCCGCGTGAACGCACCACGACGCCAAATCCCATAGCCAGGCAATTTGATAACTAGTTGGAACTTGGAACCATTGCGATATATGAAATGACGTCACGTGTCAACTCTATCAGCAACGGTACAGCTCGATTCTTAATGTTGGAGCTAAAATGAATCTTAAGAGCTTTAGTATAAAGGTAGTTTCTCAAAAACAATGTCAATATGAGATACGAGATCAAAGAAAGCGATCTGACGCTATTGAAACAACGTTCGGAAAAGGTCGATGGACTTTGTGTTATTGATATATATAAAGTAGAATACTTAAATATATTGGCTATGTGTAAAGTGTGTTTATTGATATAAAGTAGAATACCTACTTAAATGTATGGCTATGTGCGAAGTGTGTAGTCAACTGCAAGCAACGACAATGCATAGCGTGGGAAAAATATCAGCTTTCACGGGACAATATCTACATGCTATTAGCCAGACGTACCTATATTGGCAGAACATTTTATGTGCCCCATATCCACCAGTAGGGCGACGACACGGTCACGCATAGAATAGAATAGAATAGAATATATTTTATTTGTATTAATTGTACATCGTCATATTCATAATTTACAATTAGGGGAACAAACATATTATTATAATATTAAATGAATGTTACTTTTATATACAAGTCAAGTCGTAGTACTAGCGGTTGACCAAAATCTGCTGCAAATGGTGTTAAAGGTATGAAAATCGGCACGATTAATCTTTAGGCCATTTGAATTAATTTGACCCGTAGCACTAAAAAAGAAAAACAAACGGAGAGGAGTTATGACGTCATCTTTTATTTGTATGGAAAATTAAAAATAATTGTTCAGAAACCTATCGTGTGTAGTATTAAATGAAAGGGCATTTTGAGCCGGTTCTAAAAATATGTCACATTATTATATTTCTGTCACTTGCATTCAATTAAAATAAAAATAATTTTCAAAACATACCAAGTTTGGGCTCCTCCAGATACGAAACCGTTGAATTATTTTTTGTAAAATATATCTCAAGTAATACCCAATATCCTCATATCTAACCCCAAGAAATTAATTTCGAAAATATTTAGTTTTAGTATTTTTTTTGTTTTTTTTTATTATTACAAATTGTGATCTATCAATCTATCAATGAAACGGCCTCCTAGCCTAGTCGATAGTCACCCTGCCTATGAAGCAGGAGGTCCCAGGTTCGAATCCTGGTAAGGGCATTTATTTGTGTGTTCATCATCATCATCACACAAATAAATGCCCTTACCAGGGTTTGTATATATGTGTATATGGGCATTTATTTGTGTGATGATGATGATGAACACCAACAAAATAATTCAACGGTTTCGTATCTGGAGGAGCCCAAACTTTGTATGTTTTGAAAATTATTTTTATTTTAATTGAATGCAAGTGACAGAAATATAATAATGTGATATATTTTTAGAACAGGCTCAAAATGCCCTTTCATTTAATACCACACACGATAGGTTTCTGAACAATTTATTTTTAATTTTCCATACAAAAAAAAGATGACGTCATAACTCCTTTCCGTTTGTTTTTTTTTATGGTGCTACGGGTCAAATTAATTCAAATGGCCTAAAAATTAATCGTGCCGATTTTCATGCCTTTAACACCATTTGCAGCTGATTCCCGAATTTCAGGGTGTACCGCTATCGCGGCCGATTTTTTAATTTCAAGCGCTCGATTTCGTGATTTTCCCTACAATATCTACTATGCAATAAATTCTACTAATATAATTGAAAACAAATGGTCATTACCACTAGATTCCCAATATCTATTGCTCCTATTTCAAAATCATCATATCGCCGTTTTCCACAGACTTTAGAGTGACGAAATCGAGCGCCAGAAATTCAAAAATCGACCCTCAGTTCGAATAGAGTTATTTGCACAGAATAATAATAGGTATAGTTTCATATACTTTTAATAATTTTAATTGATTAAGCTGCGTTAGGTTCCTTTGGTTTTATAAATCACAATTGTCTATAATAAAACTAGAGGCTGGATTTGATAACTATTAAGCATTAGAGAGGCATACTTAAGTAACAAAGTGCCTCTAGTTTGCGATTTGCGATTGACATAATAGTTGAGATTAAGACAGATGGGCTGGTCTTAAAAATGGACATAACATGGTGATTGTCCACTGGTTATGTATTTGCGTAGGTAACATTCATAGAGAAGACCGTGACATTTTTTGTAACACGTCTTTAAAGAGTTACATATTTATGTAACTTTAAATATAAAACTGGATCGCCAGTTTCTAAATAAGGAAAAATGTATTAAATTAATAATAGATGTTTCCTAAGAATAAAACTTATATCAACATCAGAAAATATGCGTACCTAAATGTCAAATATAATTAAAATTAGATGAAAAATAACAATTTGAACTTGGCTTGGCACGCCGCCGCCAATTTACCTTCTTAGCTTAGTTCATCATTTCATCATTTCAGCCTATATACGTCCCACTGCTGGGCACAGGCCTCCTCTCATGCGCGAGAGGGCTTGGGCTATAAGTCCCCACGCTAGCCCAATGCGGATTGGGGACTTCACATACACCTTTGAATTTCTTCGCAGATGTATGCAGGTTAGCTTAGTTAATCTTGTATATTATTTATTTACTTACTGAAACCATTATTATTAATGTATAATATTGGTATTATTTCCAGACACCATACCTGTAACAAAAAATTATATATTAATATTCCCATACTTTTTCATAATCATATACACACAACAAATCAAAAATATCGATACATAAATGTGTAGGTATGTGTACTAATAGAAAAACAATAAAGTAGTAAGTACCAGATATACCAGAGCGGCCGAGGTAACCTCAAAAATATCTGAACACGCACTCTAGCGCCTTGGCAATAGAGGCGTGTTCAGATATTTGTGAGCATTTTGGCCCCTCTGATATATCTGATGGCGACTGTTTGTCACTGTTCACATCAATATTTTTAACCCTGACTCTGCTGTTCATGTCACGATCAACTGCCAAGGATGTCGACCGATCCAAAAGGAAAATGACATTCCCACCTTGAGACACATGAGTCAAAGACAAGTCAATTTCATATGGACATGAATGGTAATAGCTCGTATAATGTGTGACCAAAGATATATTAATCGTAGAAGAGTTGTATTCTAAGAAAAAATCGTGCCTCTAATTTAAGAGCTAAAGTAGTTTTCATTGTCCAGTCCCGTGAGTACGAGGAAACCCTGAATTTCAAAATTGACGTGTGGCAATAGAGGGCCTGCCGCCAAAATTGAAAATCGAAATATTTAATATCGCTCTTGCATTAGAGGTAAAAAAGACAAATTAACGAACGTATATTAATGGTCGCAACAGCAAACTGTAGTACCACAAAACATAATGACGCTGAATAGCCCCGTCTAGTTCAACTGTCAGACTTAGGATCGGTTGGACCAAACCGTCTGTCACCGTTACAGCGTTCGCTAAATACTGCATGGAAATTTTCATATAGTTCTCTGCTGAGTGATGCTGATCAGTCTGGCAAGTAGTAGGCCCTTAGAAGGCACGACTTTTCTTAAACTTTACATCTCTTCCACAATCAATAACTCTTTGATACTCGTAATGGTTGGTGTCAAGGTAATGTCTGCGCCTATCCTTATCTTTAGTGGGTAAAGCACGCGATCTGAGAGATACAGTTAGGTTAAACACACGTTTAAGTATAATACAGTGCTCAATTAAAAAACTAAGTAACAATAAACAGAAGTCTTCATACTCATCTCTCATAGACTGAGTGAGAATAATAGAGTTATCACATTTTGCAGCAACAAAGTGTGGAATGGTAGGTATTATGTACCTACACCTAAATTTCATAATAGAATCATTACGGTAACGCAACAACTGGAGTTTATAGCGGAAGTTTTTGGTGAGACTTCTAATGATGACTAGATACAATATATAATAGTTATTTGTTTTACAAGGGGGCAAAGTTGTTGTTTAACCGCTCGTGCTAATATTGATACCCGAGCAAGCGAAAGATTCCAAAATTGAACCACGAGCGTAGCGAGTGGTTCGAAAAATGGAATCTTGAGCGTTGCGAGGGTTTCGAAGCACGAGGGTTAAACAAAATTTGCCCCCAAGTCCGAGTGAAACACAAAATTTTTCACCACACCAACCCGAAGCAAATATTAAATGTAAAATATCAAACAAAATCAAACCAAATGAAATCCAAATGACTGTTATTAAATATTTATCATCTAAAATCATCATTTAAAAGTCAATTCTACCAGCAAACATAAGAAAAACAACTCAAAATTTGCATTTGATTACTTTGCCTCACATGTGAATAAAATGCAACTTTGCTATCAGTTATTGAAGTTCAAAGTAAGCCTTTCCGAACTGGTGTGGTAAAAAAAATATGACCTATAAACCAGCTAACATGGGTACATAATAAATAGAGTCTAGATATTTTTAAGGCAATAGCTAAGTAGTCAATAGAATCATCTGCCATATAGTTACCTAGCTCGTTTGAAATTGGGTCCCTCGGATTTAATATATGGATATTACGTAATGTATTATAATCGACCACAATAGCCGATGTCCGGTTTTATAATGGCCAGTGACAAGTGATAAAGTCGACTGTCAGACGCTTAATTTGACAGATGAGCCAGAAACACGATATATTGAGAACGATGGAATCTAAAAATATAATCTTAATAAATTGCTACTAAAACAAAACTATATTTTTTTACAAGTTATTTCTGAAAGTACAACCAATCTTTATCTTGGTTTATGTAAGTAAGTACAAGTAGTAGTAGTAGGTACTTCATATTAGTCCTATATATTTTTTTAAAGTAGGTATTTCTTTTGGTGTGTATAAACAGCTGCAGAGATACCTAACCCCACCCTAGGGCCCGATTTTTTAATTTTGACCGCTCGATTTCGTGTATTTTGTTCAATAATATCTCCACTACCAGGCATTTTAATTCTACTAATAGAATTGAAAATGACTACATTAAAAGGTTCGATAATACTTTTTGTTAACGATTTTATTTTTTGGATTTGCATCAAACTTGGCTTGTTTGAAGAGCTCCTTATTCGTAGCGGAATAAATACGAAATCAAAACGTGTCACGAATAAAATGTATGCAATTTCCCGTTAAGTTACGAAAACACCAAAAGTTTTCGCTATTCAGAGGAAGATTTTTTAGGACACGGTGAAATTGAGCTTTTTATGTACAGAATAGGGAATTCTATCTATTCACCACATTGAATCGAAGAATATTCGACAAATAAATAAAAAACGGCACGAAAATTGTTTCTTTATTATTCATCCGTCGATGTATCTAAACTAAATACCTATCTAAATGCAAACACTAGATGGCTAGACGGAGTAGAGAGCTACTAGTGTAATAAAATAGTGGCACATCTCGACAGGAAACTTGTCGAGACGTTTTCTATCGCCACATATGACGAGGAAAGCTGTGTGCATACTGGCTTCTATTTGATCTAGGTAGTTAGGTACTTGACAATTTTATACGTATATACCATTGAACTATTATTATTTATTACTAGAGTTTGTGCGCAAAGAGAAGAGTCATGGAATGTATGGGGCCCAATACGACTCTTCTCTTTCTGAAAATACTCTAACATATAGAACAGGCACACAGAACCACTATTTTGCGCTATGAGTTGATGTTGTTTTGACAAGAAAGCTGGAAGATACTCCACCGACAAGAGAATTACTCTTATGACGTTGACTATAAGTAAACGTATGCTTAGATTGTTCTATCTACATGTAAATAACTATCGTAATTAAATAATAACCACAGCTTTCTAACAATCTAACCTTTTATGAACTATCGTAACCAGTTAACATCGTCATTAAATAAATTTTTACGTCTTTATAATGAATTTAACATCATTATAATTTAACAACATTTCACATTAAATTTACTTAGCTTTAACTACGATTAATCTACTAAATAAGTAACAATGTGCTAAGAATAGCATGTTCATTATAAAGGCAATATTGCCGAGTCACTTTCATACGATAATAGTTAAGAAATTACTTGAAACTTGTTTTCCAATTTCTTTCTGTAATATAACAGTGACTTGGAATTTGAGGTGAAATTGCGATTAACAAAAGATTTAAAATAGAGGTTTGATGATGAGTGAAGGCTAAAGTGTCGTGTAACTAGAAATCTACGTAGCACGTAGTTTGCCAATTATATACACACAATAAGTAATACATGTGAAAGATAATATTCCTACGACAGATTCGCATACAAAAAACTTTCTTTTTCTTTGTATATCAGTACCTAGACTTAAAGTCACCAAGCCACCTGAACTTCCATTGTTTTACATGTTTGGGAGCGTAACATCAAATATCAATAATAAGTATCATTTTTAGGGTTCCGTACCCAAAGGGTAATAACGGGACCCTATTACTAAGACTGTCCACTGTCCGTCTGTCTATCTGTCTGATGTCTGTCACCAGACTATATCTCATGAACCGGAGAAACCGGACAAGCGCGAGTCGGACTCGCCCACCGAGAGTTCCGTACTTTTTAGTATTTGTTGTTATAGCGGCAACAGAAATAGGTACCTACATCATCTGCGAAAATTTCAACTGTTCATGAGATACAGCCTGGTGACAGACAGACGGACAGACGAACAGTAGAGGGTCCCGCGTTTACCCTTTGGATACGGAACCCTAAAAAGTTGCACCTTAGCCTTAGGTCAGTGCAACCGCACAGTGAATGCATCCTAAGTCGCGAGCGCATCACGCTTTCACCCCGTGAGAACGGCGCGCGCGCAAGCACAATAGCGTCATTCCATATCACCGCGACCCAGTCGTGGACAGGAGAACCAGTACTAGACGCTTTCACGTTACCCATAGTCGGTACCGAGTTCGGGGTCACGGTATATTGGATGTTAACAACGTCGCTTGCGTTTGTAAAAGTTAATATGCTGCTGGAAACTGGGCCCGGAGACATCTGGCTTTATTTTAATTAATCGCAACCGCGTATTGTTTACGAAAAGTTGAAATTAGAAAGGTGATTTTGCTTTTAATTTTGTGTTGGAACTAGCTTTAGCACGAATGGGCACTACAGACAGTTGCGTTTTTTGAACTCGGCAGAGTGAGATGAAAGTATTGTTGGAAATAGACAAAAGTAGAAGCGAGATCATGAATATCATGATCGAAATCGAAAAGATATTGACACAAATATAAAGTAGAGAATACTAAACCTCTAGGTAACTAAGTAATCTTACTATTCTTACTGTTACATAAAATAATTAATAGTAACGTAGATATTATAGTCAGGTACCTAAATTATCACTGTCGCACTGCCCTACCACGCATTAAAGTATAATAGCTGTTACAGCGGTTATAAGAAATATCCGAAGAAAGCCTCTATTATCAAGATATTAAAGTGCATATTCAGATATATTTGACCACCTTGGCCGCTCCGATATACCTCTGATGTCTGATGGCAACAGTACGCAGTGGCGGATTTGCCCTACTAAGGCCCAGTAGTAGGCCTGGGTCTAGGGCGGCAAGACATTATAGGGGTAGGTAGTAGCAAGGCGGCAGTCTATAATGTGATACCTCCTGAGAAAGGGCGGCTAGTATATATACCTAGTTACTACAAATCCGCCACTGTCAGTACGACAGCATATTATAGTAGTCAGATGTTGTTCACAACTCGAGAAGTATTTGACCGTTCACACATCTATCAACTATTTGCATACTCACTATGAGAACCGTTTACAAGTGATTGTTACAAGCTTGCATCCTGCATGCGTGTCTAACTACATGCACATTTCCGTGGCTCGGCCATTGTTGTTACGTCTTAATTGTACGAACATGTAAATTTTGCATGTAATTAACGCTTCTTGGTTTAATACTTCCTTTCTCTTATTTCGTGTGTTGGTAATTAAGCGCTTAGCTTCTCGTTTTCTATTGTAGGTCACTTACATATTTATTTTTATTCAGTCATTCTAGTAGTTATCTCTAGGCGAGATAACGACTCCATAGGGCGACTGGTCGTACAAGGAAGAGGGAACCAGATCGCGCGGCAGATCACCTATGCGCTGGACTGACCAAATAAAATCCGCAGTGGAAAACCGCGTATCTGACTGTGCCAGACAGTCTGCCAACAGGGAGAGATGGCGGGAGATCGTGCGAAGAGCCTGTCCGCCTCTAATACCGATGCGGACGCCTCAACGTGACCACGACCGCTTTGTTAAGAGCGATACGACAGAGAAGTGAAGAAGTAATTATACTAAACTATTTTGAGCAAGAGGAACAAAAAGCTTTAGATTTAAAACTTTATAATTTCATATGTAGATATTTTTTGTTCCTAGTTGCGTAGACTGCACGACTGGCTCGCATTTGTTGCACACTTCGTAATTTGACACCAAAGTCCGGCCCACTTCGTTTCGCCCGGAGGGCCCGTCTTTAAGTTTATGTCAATGCTCAAGGTAAATATTTTGAAAAAAAAAGTTTCACCGTGGGGCCCGTAAATCGTAGGTATATACTTAGTTAAAGATTACATTCATACAGAAGAGAAAACATTTCTAGACCTGTCAGTCACGTTAGAATGTATGTCAGGATATGGTAAAGTAGGTAATCGGAAACAGGAACGTATTTAAACGCCGACCCAAAAGGCAAATGCACCTGCATACCGCGGCCGCCAATCAATGCGTAATGAGTCGCGAGAAATAATTAGCATTGCTAGGGTTTGCGAGGTATGTTTTTACACAAGTACCTAGTTTTTCCGGCTCACACCACTTTAGTATAGTTTGTTAGAGGCCTATGCCATATATCATAGTCTAATAAAACATGGTCTTCCATTCCCAGAGTGACACGGGCCTACGTCACAACAACATGGCCGCTATATATAGCGCTATCGCATATTATCATATAGCGCTGTCGCATGATGACGTAGGCCCGTGTCAGTTAGGTGACCTAGAAAAGACGGGAATGGAGTACCAGGCGGAGTATATTATTATACCATGCCATATATCATCGTTGAATAAGTTTAGGATTGGTAAATACAGGTAGGTACCTATAGTACATGATATTATAATATACTAGTTCATAGATTAGGTATGTCCATAGCTGCACTTTTTCACGAAATTCAAATGGGTTGCAAATGCACCAAAGATATTGCAAGCATGTAATTTACACGAAAATAATACTTTTTCGTATACAGAAGCAAATACCTAGGGAATCCGTGCATAATGAAGGAGGCAGTTAGCAACCTGAAGACTGCTAGATTTCGTGGATGAGCTGTGGTGGTTAGAGTACGCTACCTCGACTACCTCGTTTGACGCAAAATAGGCACAATGGTTGTGATTTGCGGAAAATGCCCAGCAAAACTACTAACTATATAATACTTTTTCGTACTACAACACATTTTCTATGACCATTTTCCGACCCCATCAATTACCAATTCGACGACCCTTGCATATAATACCACAATAAGTATAGCTTTGTCAAGAAAAATCCCAAATATTAGTTCGGCCGTATAAGGAAGTAGTTCAAACACGGTGTGCAAATTTCGAAATCAACAGCTTCCTTACAGAGCTTGTAAGAACTGAACAGAACTCCAATCGGAACCTAGTCTGTGCATCTTTTAAAGTCCACCAATTTCACAAGCAAGCCCTAAACGTTCCACAGTTAACTGCCCAATAGTAGCCCTTATTACAATGATATAAGAACTATTGATGGACAGTGACAGTGTTGCTATTGGTACAGCCGCCATCCTATATCGGAGCGGCCAAAGTGCTCACAAATATCCTAACACGCCTCTGTTATCAAGGCGTTAGAGTGCGTGTTCAGATATATTGAGCACCTCAGCCGCTCCGATATATCTGATGGCCGTACTAGTGTCTAGTAGGGATACTTACTTGCCTAACCGTCTCTAGAAATGTTTACATTTGGCGACCGCATTCCTTCGACCGCGGCGGGACTAAATTACTTTATGGTATTTCTAAGCTGCCTTTCATTCAGTTTGCGTGTGGGTTAGCTTAGATTTAAGTATAATTTAAGTAAATTAAGTATGCAAGAAGCTGTCGACATTTTACACCTTGTTCTTGATTAAATTTGTACCTAGAGTTAACCAAGCTAAGTTGGCAGCGATTTTAATAGCATATTAGACTGTGCAAGTGTTATTTTAATAGTGAAACTTCTATGAAATTAGGTATGACGTAAAATAACACGTTCACTGTGCTATCAAAATGAACTGTTCATCTGTTGTATTCAAATTGTACTGTTTAACACAATAAATATTTTATCTTTTTTTTTAATAGCTGCCAACTTAGCTTGATCTAACTCTAGCTTAAGTTAAATAAGAAAAATAACGCCTCTCATACTGGTTTTGGTGACGACGCAAAATAAAGTAAATGAGCGAAATCATCACAACAAATAAAATTTTGGTACAAATAACATCCTTATATCATTAATTTGTTCGACTCATAATACCGAAAAACATGTTGTCTAAACATCTTTTGTGGTTATTATAATGTTGAATAACAGTTTAATTTGATATGGCCGATGTCCGAGGGCCCTGGGAGGGTCATACATTTAATTTAGTTAAAAAATTGCTGCTCTGCCTATGGCGACGCCTATGTACCACGCTACACTCGCTACAGTCGAGTAGCTACACATCTGTTCACGAAATAATTTCTTGAATGTGTCTAAAATTTTCTTAAATCTGACATATGCTAAATAGGCTAAGCGGATATTTTGTTCCTTTGGACTGATATTCAAAGAATCCTGCACAGTGTAAATCATGGTTAAATATTTGTTTATGACAAAGACAAAAAACCGGCCAAGGTAACTGAAAGTGTTTTACCCTCCCGCATTATTTTAGGAATATAAATTACCTTAATTACCCTACATATTACACATTACAAGGAAAATCCCATGCTACATAACAACATTCGTTTGGCACAAATTGCAACAAACAATGGTATCAATTAATGACGAAACGACTGGCTTCGTTCCACCTCAAAACTCAAACAATACGCGGAGAAACGATAATATAATAAACTCGGTTACAGAAATTACCAGCAGTAGAAACAGGTGTCTCAAAATACAAAAAATACGAGGTAACAGTTTGTACAATAAATGCCAAAGGGAAAAAATCATTTATTTACATACATGATATATACACGCTGAAATTTTTATCGTTTTGTTCCCGAAGCATAGAGGTTAGGTATCGATTATACAGTCAAATAAAATTGTCAAAAAAAATCTAGCTCTTCAAATGAAAAAAATAAGCAAGTGAAAAATCAGTTTCACGAAATGAGTAAAACACGTAGTAACACCGCTGACGTCACGTCGAAAAAGTCATAACCACAAGTCATAAGTCACAAGTCATAACCGCGGGACGTGCGGGGTGCGGGAGGGATAGCTCCTTAGAAAATCAGCACGAATGAAATCGCGGCGGCGGCGACGGTTTGAGGCGGCATTTTTCTGTGTTACTATTTATTCTCACGGCTTCGAGTTCTGTATTATTTTTTATTTATTTGGCAATTTTGAAACTAAGAGCTAGATTTTTTTTGACAATTTTATTTGGCTGTGTAATCGATACCTAACCACTACGCTTCGGGAACAAAACGATAAAAATTTCAGCGTGTATGTACAGTGGTACTACTAAACGAAATTAATAACTAGCTTAAATCTAAAATAGGCCAAATACTTATCACACTCAAAGCTGATATTCTCAAACACTATAAATCCAAGAAGATAAATTAAACTAAATTCCAAATCTTATATGTTTGTTGAGATGCGTTACCGCCAAAGGCCTTAAACTTTATTATTATGTAGGCACTTCCTGATGTAAAACAACTACTCAACAGGCAATTACATTCATAAATTCTTCATAATAGGCCGCGATAGGCATCTAAAGAGCTTCCTTAAAGATACGCGGGAATACCAAATTATGTTTTAGTCATCTTATTAACTATTCACTTAAGTACAGTCAGCTTAAAAACAGCTATTTTAAGTACAAGCAAAACATTTACAATAATCGAAGCATTTAAGCAAAGGGTCAAAGTCGTTTATTACCAAACATTTGGATCTGCCTATCCCGTAGCCTGGATAACTTAAATAATTGGAAGTACACCTTTTTTATTTATTTATATGGCTCACAAAACAAGTTACAGACAATTACAGGAATTCATATAATATTAGCTTAGGTATAGTTCTGATCTGTTCAGATACTTAGTTCAAACTATAACTCTAAATATGTGTGCACAGAAGGATATAAACAAAAGTATAACGCTAGAGAGATGAGTTGTCATTTCTACGCTAGATTATGGACAAGAAGGTGAAATAAACAGTAGGTAGGTAGTATGATTTTAAATCTAAACATAGTACTTAGGTAAGTAATTAATCATTAAACAAAGTCTAAAACTAAACGAAACTATACATTTAATTTAACTAAGATACAAAAATATAAATAAAAAAAACAACAAAAACTTAAGACTAGCTTAAGCCTAGTCAAACAGTCCGTCCCCCCCGACCCATGTAAGGAATTTAACTAAACAAAAAACGTTTTCGAAAATTTGTAAGTGTGTACGCAGCGTATAAACAGAAAATGTTAGATACGGATTTTATTTTTATAAGTGGAGGATTATTTTTGAAAGTGGCTTTGGAGGGTACGTAGCCATACGATAGTGGGCATTGTAGGCAACCTAAACTGCTTTAAAATATATGTATGGACGGATTTTTGGTAACTGTTTTGTCAAAATGGTCACAATTTATTCACTACATATATATATAAAAATATAACACGAATATTTTGGAAAGTAGGTAGGCACAACCCAATGTCTAACGATCTATGTAGACGTAACGATCTGTCACATAAATCTTGTTAACCGTCAATCTCACACAAAATCAGTCACGTAACTTCATTGTGATGTCAAAAACCTCTATCGTCCACAACACGATAATTTCCAAACATAAAGTAGCGACTTAATTTCAATACAATAATGTTGCAAAAGCGATGACATCAAATTTCACTTTGTAGTTATGAAATAACGGTCAACACGTTGACAAGACATAACTACATGCCTTATACAGGTTATATGGTTGATTATACCGCTAATAAGGGACTACTGTAGATGGCTTTTCACAAGTTATGTCATGTAATGACATACAAACATTGATAAGCTGAGCGGTAATACCAAATCACAGGTCATGGATCGAAAATGTAAATTCCATGTTGTCCAAAAGTTTCCTTCTATTTGCTAAATAAATGTTTGAGTTTTGAAAACCGGCTAGGACTAATTATTTTAAAACTTATATGTACCTAATCCATATCATTACTCAATAGACATTTAAGAATGAGACCGGACCGGGGCCGGGCTAGAGCTGCGGGCGCATCATTTTCTATGGAATGCACCACGTGATCACCGATCAGCCGTCATAGAAAATGACATGTCGGACCTCGGCGCGGTCTAGCGTGAATCATCCTTTAATCAGTCTGTTTTTCGGTGAAGGAAAACAGCGTTGGGAAACTGCTAGCATGTGCTAAGAAATTTGAATTCCTTATATTGCTGTTCTAGCAAGATTCATTGATGGTGTCAAAAAAAGTTTACTGCTAAAAATCATACATTTAAAGTAACTCTTTCTGTCTATTTATGTATTTGTTGCCTCTTTACAGTTAAACCGCTAAACCGATGTACATAAAATTTTGCATGGAAACAGTTTGAGTCCCGGGGAAGAAAGTAGGATAGGTATATTAGGTTTTTAAATCCTCGACGCTATAAAGAGGGGTGTTATATACGTTTGACGCCAATATCTGTGGCATTGTAGCTCTCAAAGGGATGGATCGATTTCGATGCGGTTTTTTATCGTGAAAGCGAGTTCTCTTGCGGTAATTTTTAACTAAGTTTGATAAAAATCCATCCAGCAGTTTGAAATATATCAGCTCTTTTCCAAAATGATGTACTTAAGGCATTTTTGGCATAAAATGGTTTAAAATCTGATGATTAGCGTATTATAAATCTGATGGTTTGAATTTTTTTAATTATAGGTTTTTATCAAGAAAATCTTCATATTCCGTTGACGAAGTCGCCGTAGAATCTAGTCAATATTAATCAAATACAGAATAAAAGGAACGGGTCGATTGCACAATAAAATGATGTCACGCGCAAACATCTTTTGTGGGCACACCTTTCAGTCGTCGCGCGTAAACCTACATACGTCAATTGTCAAAACAACATTGTGGCAGACCACAATGTGTGTTGTTACCTGAGATATGTGTAAAGAAAAGACTGTCAATCCCTTTATCCCGTATCTCTTTTTGGCTGACCCATTGAACGAAGTCTCAGAAACCATTTAAGCAATTTAAGCATATCATCAGATTGAACCATACTATTTAAAAATAAACAAAAATAAATATATATATTATAACGTGACGCCATTTATGTTAAGCAAATTATACCACAATGCTTAGAAATAAAGAAAAAGTGAAAAACTCACAGTCTCCGCCATGACTCGAGCTCGCAACTCCGAGATTACCGAGATACCAGCTCGCCGCTCTGCCAGACCTACCGAGACTTACCCATTTACAGCGAATATTTCCACCATATCCTTCATTATGCGCCTATTTCTAAGCATTATGTTAAGGACTGCTGTATGCAAGTTTTTAATTAGGGCGAGCGAAGCGAGCCCTATCACTAATCGACGAACTATGCATTCTTGTGGTACACTTTACGGAAAAACTATTGCACTGTTAGATTTGAAATTTAACATAGTAATTTAAATTCATGTCTAGATGTGTTATCAAACATAAAAATATCATTTTATAAACCTAAAAAAATAAAATAAAGTAATAACACTTTGTATTACTACTAGCGCCATCTGTTGGCAAAATGATGAATTAACATTCGTGCTAATGTTAATTATTTCTTTCTCTAACAGATGGCGTTAGTAATAAATAAATAAATAAATATTGGACATTCTTATACAAATTGACTACTTAAGAAGGCTTGTGTTGTGGGTATTCAGACAATACGATACCTATGTGGTGTTTTCAAGTTCAATAATGTCGATGGCGCTTACGCCATTAACAACGATGAATACCAAAGTGGGTACAATTTTGGATTCAACCCACCTCGCTTCACTTGGTTTGATTCCCATTTTAGCAATTAAGTTTTTGTGAATACCTACTAGAACAATCAATCTTGCTGTATATTTACTCGTATGTTTTGTGACGCTGACGATGTGATGATCAGTCATGTTGTGTTAGCAAACTTAAATCGGGTATTTTCAGTTCGAGATACAGTTTTGGCGCCATTCATTTATTACGTAAGACGATTTTGGGGTGGAGGGGGGTCGAACACATCTTATTTATTCTTACAGGGGGGTTGGAGGGGGTTTTCATAGTTCTTAAGTAAGATCACAAAGATGCGATATTTTTTTTAATTTCTATGAAATTATGACGTTTAAAATAATACTTCCACACTCTATGCTATCAATCACGGTGCAGAGTTAGCTCAAACGAGCTCAAGTACCTTTGGACAGGTACAAATAAACATTCATAAAAATATTTTTTGAAAATAAATTATATCGGTGGCTGGACAGGGTCAGCCTATTCTTATTATTTCTTACATAGGGTAGGGAGGGGGTCAAAAGCTGGCAAAAATTGTCTTACGTAATTAATGAATGGCGCCTTTAGTGTTACTATTGCTTGGAACTGCTAAAATTATAAATAAAGATAAGCATAATTAATACAAACTTCAGTGACTTAGGGCCGATACAGACGGACTACAACCCGACTGCAACTTGTATGGGAACTGCACGCCAATCGAAACGTCGGCGTGCAGTTCAGCAAAATGACCCAGTACCCTGGCAGTACCTAGTGGAACTCAGGTTTGGTGTAACAAAGGCACATTATGGTTTGGTCATCCGACTCATCTTGATGAGCACTTAGGAGAGTAGTACCCAAGATAGAGTCGATGCCGAACCCTGGCAGTACCTAGTGGAGCTCGGGTTTGATGCAACATACATAGACACACGCTGTTTTGGATATCCGACTCGTCATGATGATCACTGGGTAGATCAGTACTTTCAGTACCCAAGATAGCTGATGCTGAACCCTGACAGTGCCTAATAGAGCTCGGGTTTTATACAACATAGGCACACGCTGTTTTGGTCATGCAACTCGTCTTGATGAGAACTTAGGAAAGTAGTACCCAAGATAGAGCTGATGCTGAACCCTGGCTGTACCTAGTGGAACTCGATCAGGTTTGATGCAACATAGACACACGCTATTTTGGACATCCGACTCGTCATGATGAGCACTTAGGAGAACAGTACCCAAGATAGAACTCATGCTGAACCCTGGCAGTACCTAGTGGAACTCAGGTTTGTTGCAACATAGGCACACGCTGTTTTGGCCATCCGACTCGTCTTGATGATCACTTAGGAGATTAGTACCCAAGATAGAGCTGATGCTAAACCCTGGCTGTACCTAGTGGAACTCAGGTTTGGTGCAACATAGGCACACGCTGTTTTGGTCATCTGATACGTCTTAATGAGAACTTGGAAGAGCAGTACCCAAGATAGAGCTGATGCTGGACCCTGGCTGTACCTAGTGGAACTGTGTGTGTTAGTTTATGTGCGGAGCAGCGTGATTACCGCCAGTAGGTGTCCAGACGGGATAGTTTTTCGATCAATTGTGTGGAGTGGACGCAAAAATAAATTCAAGAACATTGGCTCGCTGACCCAATATTATGTAGGAAAGCCAGTTGGGTTCCTTACAAAAAGTACTGGGCGACCGTGTAGGATGTAATGCACTTATGAAATTGTATATTACATGTGGATGATATTGGCAATTTGATTTTGTCGTCTGGACACGTTTTTAAAGGACAAAGTAAAAGCTGTAACAGACAGGCGTACCGGACAGCAACCGGTTCGGTACGTTAAGGTAGAAAACCTCCGCGAGCCCTTACAAAGCTCTGCTTTTTGCTAGTATTTAGTTGTCTTTGGCATGTTTTGTATGCGTGTTGACGTCAGTATATTGATCAGTCTGTATTGTTGCATGCTAGTAATGAACGAACTGAATTGCATTGTGCGCTATGAGAATGCGCCTTTGCAATGGCTGTAGGTAATTTCAGTTCCTTCTCATATTTTTATATGGGTAGGTATGAATATTTTAGGTAAGATTTATCGTGTTATCTATTTGTGTATTTAAATAAGCTTAATGTCTACTTACTTCATATTATTAACTAATACTTATTATCTTTATAAACTATTTTATGTCAGTCACTGGTCAAATTAAAAAAGTTCTCAGTATCTTCAATTTTTTTTTTAAACATTTATTCATATTATTTTGCCTTGCCACTTCCCATGTGGCGAAACTAGTTTAGGTCAGTCAATGATCAAATAAAAAAGAACATCCTCAGTATCTTCAACTAAACTTACAATATTACATAAGGATCACTTATACTTGTAATGAAACCCGCATACTTTTTGCTCCCATTTTCAAGTCTGTCCAGTTTATCGTAACGCTTTCTCCCCTATTACGTTACTTTACGTAACAATACATGGGTCATTTTCTTGATCTTCCATGTATGTCGATAACGAGGTGGGAATGTGGTGCATTACCTACTCATTCTACAGAACGTAACACAGAGGGCCTAGCCAAGATGACAATTGTTGATAGAAAACGCCAATTGAAACTTAAATAATCTATGGAAATAGTCACGTGAGTTTTCGTAGCATCTGACATCCCAATACATTTTTTTCTATTCGTCTGGCGTTTTTCGATGTACGATGGTTTGAAATTTTGACCATAAAGTATACCAAATATTTGGAAAAAATATCATTAAATTAAATAGTAAATACCTACCCACCTTTACCTATTATCGAGCGATATTAGAGGTCCTAGCGACGAACAAAAACGAAGTAGTTCGCAATAGGCCCTCTGAAATCCTTTTTTCAAATGACACCTTAATTTTTTATCAAAAGAGATTTTACTATTAATTAATAACATATTTGACTTGCATACAGCTGGTTAACTTTAGACATAGACCCATGTGTCGAAAGCCCTAAATGTGACTAAGGAAAAAATAATATTTTAGTCGAATAAAAACTACCAACTACAAAGTCGGACGTAGTTACTAGTACGTGGATAGACACCTAGTACCGTTGTAATTACAATGCTTACGCTAAATACAGCAATTAATCGCTCCATGTTAACTTGTGGGCATGACGTCTGTATTACCTACAGTGCCTACACCTACACCTAGGTATTTAAAAATAGCTACATTTGTCATACGAATGACACAATATTTTGACGTCGTTTGTAGAGTCTGTGCGGAAAGAGAAGAGTCGTGGAATGTATGGGGCCCAATACGTTCCACGACTCTTCTCTTTCCGAACAGACTCTATACTGTTGCCGTGAAATACACGATAACACGATCCATCCATCCATGGTAACTAGTAACTTTGAGTAACTACACAAATATGTAATGAAAACCACATCAAAATATTAATTTTGGTATGACATTGACGCTAATTCTAAAAACACTTGGACAACCCTTCGCGCCTAGTTTTTCTAAATTTTCCGCCTTTTTCCACTGAGGGATACTGCAACTTGCCACTCTCAAAAAGTTTTTTCATAGACACCTATTCGTTATTTTTTTATTTCTCGCGTTTCGATCATGATACGGAATATGACTAAATGAGTACAATTGCTGAGCAATTACAATAGTAATGTTTATTCATGTGTGGCTAATTAATAAGCACTTCAATAAGTCATTATTCGATGCAATCCGAGTCGTTCCCAATGTGTCTTCGATTAGATGCAATCGATTGATACATTGATAAGATAATCGATTCTACAATGGAATCGACTTCTGTATGTAGTTGATGCAATGGCGTTCGGTTGAGTGAGCATGGTTATACAAATTAAATGCTAATGTGGCTGTGTGAGAACCTAACATGTTTTCTTTGTTGATATTATTGATAACAAGAGATCATTGAAATTAAAAGCGCGCATCGAATCGATCAGTATCTCACACAATAAGAGTTAACCTATTTTATTAAAGTTTTGACATCTTTATCTGAAAATTATAAAAATTAAAATGAGTGTTAACATTTAAAAAACGACTTCTTTATTCTAATCTCTTTAATTTTACATTTCTTCTAAAGTAAGACGCGATAACCTCACAAAAATATAAACTTTCATAATAGCAAATAACAAAAGAAATATAAAAACTTTATAATTCATAATAAACTTGCAATTAAAATATATTGCAATAAACATTAGTTATAAAAGTAAACCAAGTACTAAACTATAAACCCAGTTAGAGCGAACTACTTTACTTTCATTTTCTCATGAATTCAATAAAATGTTAAGTGTGTAAGCGCTTCTAAATGTGAATAAAAATGGAACATAAAATGAAAACAAAAGAAAACTTACTGTTTGGAATAAAATAATCTCAAAAGTGTTATACCTATTAAAAAGTGTAGATCAGATACTGATAGAATGCTACTTATAATAATAATCGCGAAACTTATTTGTATAGGTAGGTAGGTACTTATCTATGAATAGCTAATAGGGGTACCTAAAGCTAGATTTTTTTAAAGTACACCTCTTACCATAAAACCATAAATTACTTATATTACTCTATGGTAAAACTGACCAACCATATATTATAGTCAATTTCTACAACTATGGTCCACAACCCTTTTTTGTTTTGTCGGAGTTATTTCTCTCATTTATGATTGCCTGAGAACTGCATCATTCAACAAAAAAGTCACAACCTTAACAAAGAGGTATTAAAGTTAATTTAGGTCCATAGCTGGGAGATTTTGGACCAATGATATAGTTGGGTGGTTGTACGGTACAATACATGATTGATAGGTATGCTACTAAATCTCCCAATGAAAATGGCGGCACATTTAAAAAATGGCACATGTTTTTCCAAAATTGTCTGCTAAACTATATATGTCTATTGATTACAAATTCAATACAGCTACTGGATCAAAAATTCAAAAACAGAACATTCCAACTACATATATCGATTACTGGAACGGCGGACATCAATTCAAGGGCGTGTCATCGGTTCCCATGACAGATTGCGTCAGTTTCCGAATCACTTCCGATTGTGAATGACAGGTTAAATCGGTAATGTATTCAATATTCCGTAACTATAATAGACGTTTTTTTTTCAATTACCATTTTAATATTGGCTACCTTGGCTTTTAATGGATGAGATTAATTTAATATGTTAAAAATGGTTTTTTACTAGTGTTTATAGTCATACACCCAACCGATATCGCTAAATATAAACATGTCAATAATAATTTTAATAGATACTAGGGCTAACAACACACGAACCACGATGTTTTTGTTAGCTTCGCTTAGCTACTTCTACTGCTGACGGTAGGTAGGACAATGCTATTTTCCAATAGCAAGCAGCTATTCGCGAACATATGCGAATTCAAAGCGTCGTCGTCCATCATTGACCACCTTTTAGCGCCGCGGGCCTTTTCAAGGCTACATTTTCACATGTAACTAATTGGTGACAGAATGTTTTGACGCTACCATGTATATCAACAGCTTCGACAACTTACACAATCGCTATTTTTGGAAAACTGTAAACATGTTATTTGCCTTTTGTTTGCGATTTATGAAACACCGTGTAGGTAAACTTGTATCTTTATGTAGTAGCATCACGTAGAACTATTACGTACATTTTGAACTACCTTACCCAAAATACCAGTGAGCGATTTTCTTTAACATATTGTATTACTTAATTAAAGTTTAATTGTCACCGTTCGCGGTAAAAATTCTTTAAACAAATATACTATAAATATAAGCTAAGAATATTTAGCCATTTTTGCAGTGTTATATAAAGTAGCTTTAGTTAGACCCAAAAACTCTCTACACTTTCTCCCTGAAATTTTACTCAATACCTACTCTTCACAAAGAAGGAAATAATATATAGTGAATTTTGAATTTCGCTCGCGTGAGAAACAAAAGTCGATTTCGTCTGTGGATTGTGTAAGCAATAAAATTGTTTATTTTAGCACAAATGTTTTGCGCACTTCGCGGAGACGAAGGAGTGCCAACGCCGTTTTATTTCATAATTCTACCAGTTTTTAATGCAAATTCTCAATATGAGGGTATTATCTATGGACGGTTAGAATATTAACGATCAATTTGTATTGTGATAATGTCCGTGAATGTCGAAAAAAAAGGCAATAATTTTGAAACCAAGATAATTCTTTAATTTTGCAAAGTGATACGTGTAGCCAAGGACACTTTATTGTAAAGTTGTCACATATTAGTTTCGAAATTCTGAATTGCAATTGTTTTAATTACGATTTTGTGTATGTTTTGTAAGAATTGCTTTTTTTGGCTTTGCAATGTGAAATAGAGACATTAAAAATTTTAAGTGTATTGTGTTGTACTCTACTTTTTTTAAGCAATTTCAGTCATAGCTTGAGACATAAGACCCCATTTCAAATTGAATGCAAGTGTTGTTCAAATTGTCAGTTATATTTATTGTAGGTTTTATAATAGAAGACTTAAATATACTAATCATATTTTCTACTTATTTAACCGGAACCGTTATCCCATCTATAAATAAAAATAGATAAACCTCAACAAACATTTTTTGCAATCTGTCAACAGTTTTATAACCGAGTTATGTCGGCAAAAATTAAAACGCGGTAGAACGCAGTAAGGTCGCCAGTGGGCCGGCGAAGGTGAATTAATTAAATTCTGGTTGTCCGACTAGTTCTATGGATAATGCCTAATCTGTGCGATATGCAAACATTCGTTTGTATCCGATTTAATTCCTGCCTACGCTTAGATTCTTGGACTACAAATGGGTATGCAATTGTGTTTAACTACGATTGGTCTTCTACTTGTTTCGATAGGTATGTCGGTATCTAGTTTAATGGTAAGCAGTTTACAGGTAGAGTCACCGGCAATAAGATCGTGCAAGAAGCGTGTAAAATATATGCACGCTTTTATGGTTTTACATCTCTACAAGGTATTGTCAGTAGTGTTCGACCGAAGTTTCGGTTGTGGCATAAATTTCATGTTCGGTTACGGCGAAAAAAGTGGCGAACCTTTCAGCCGCGCCGATATTTGGTAGTGTTCGGCCAAGACCAGTTTGCCAGAACTCAACGAGGGTGCGGAGTGTTAGGGCCGGCAACGCGCATGTAACTCCTCAGGAGTACCTATTAAAAAAAATTAGGTTTCAGCATAAAAATCATGAATCGACCGATGTGTCGGTTTTCGCTGAAACTTGAGCAAAAGCGAACCTTAGGTTTTGGCAAAAAATTCGGTTTAGGTGACTAATTGTAAGATATAGGTATACTCAGAGTTACTTTTGCTTTGCGCGATACGTTGAGCAGTGAAATATTTGAATATTTATACAATAAAAGAAGTCAAGTTATAATTTTATTTTAAAGTATTTTTATATATAGCTTCTGTAGTTGAATAGGTATTAAATAAAATTCCACCATCAGAAAGGATAAAAAAAAATATTTTATAAAACTATGGCTATAATAGTACCTACTCGATACCAAAACAGTACGGCACACTCGGCCCAAACTATACCTATGCTATATCATTATAATTTCCTATTAAACTCGTTAGGAAATGAATTATCTCTCTATTGATAACGAGAATACAAATTCAAATGTATTCATGATAAGGGCTTCCATAGTCGTGTGGTATCAAGATGCACTTTTGATAAGTCTGTCTTTAGCGACTTGTCAATATTTCATAATGTCGCATGAGGTTTTTAGGAATATCTTTATTATTTTTTGGAACGAAACTTAAGGGGCCCACAGATTACCAGTTCGCCGGACGACATCAGCCTGTCAGTTAATCGCAAAAGGTGACAGTTCGGAACAACTGACAGGCTGATATCGTCCGGCGAGATAAATACCTAATCTGTGGGCCCCTAAGTTAAAGTCCCTCTAAGAGTCTAAGCTAACTTTGCACCTTTGACGGATTAAAGTGTTGCAGTGCCATTATAAGTACCTAAATGTCATATTCTCATGGGAATTTGACGTTAATGATGGCATTTCCACACTTTATTTTAGCAAAAGCCAAGCAGAGTTTACTTATACCAACTATTACTTATTTTTTGTTGTGGTGTTGGCCCCTAGATTTTTTAATCGATATCTATCCTATGTAAACTAAAAATATGTAGGTACCTAAACACTCGAATAGAATTTCACTTATCTAGAATTCCCAAGAATATTACGCAAAACGAAAGTAACTTCTTACTTTTTCTATCTAATACATACCTACTTCAAACGTTTAACATTTCAGTAAATACTTTACAAGCGTTACATACCGAATCTCGTAACTTCGTGCTTGGCTTATAACTAATCCTTTTTAGCGACTTAGTGTAAGGCAAAAATATGTACACAGTTTTCGACTTTATATCATTGGTGTTAGGTTCAAAAAAGATTACATATTTTCATATTTATTTATTCGCGGTTTCCACTCACGCGCAAGCACAGATCACACTCACTAGACGGAAGATTGCCTACTCGAGCTCACTGCGCAATGGGGCAATGGCACTAGCATTGTAATCCATGTAATTTCAACGCTATAAACACATAAAAAAAAAACCTAATAAACCGAAAAATTACAAAATAACGAGTTTTTTAGCATTTTACTGTAAATTTTATTCAAATCGTTAGTTGTTTCCACAAACTAAGGTAAAGTACAACCATTTAAGTAATGCATTGGTACATACAAATAACGCTTTTTAATAGTATAGAGTAAATACATTAGTTTCAGAGGCGTTATAGTGTTGTGTGATATGCATCAAAAGGCCAATTCAAATGTGCATTTTGATATCTCAATAAGTAATGTCATTTTAGCTATCATTCGCTCGCGCGTTTCGCTCGTACTTGTCCGTACCTACCTACATGTATTGGCGCGAGCAGTGCCCTGTTTATCAAAAGCTTGTAACTTGTAATACAAGTGGAAGTCCCTTTTTGACAGGTTTTGTTAGAAAGAGACTTCCACTTGTATTACAAGTTACAAGCTTTTGATAAACAGAACACAGGACGCACGGGCAAAATGTAAGGTTGAATACTTTGAATTGCACTTCTGGTCGGCGTACTTTAGGTACCTAAATATGTAATATCATCGCTTATGTGTGATGACCGCGGGCAGTCTCAATAATGTGCTATCTATTTGTGTTAGTCTATACGCGCAAGTAAGGCGTCATAATTGGGTAATCAAATAAAGGCGATGGGTGATATAATCTGCGGTGTCATCCGTCATCCGTGATTACGTGAGAAGCCTCTAATTGAAGGGTGATGTGATATAAGCAGCCAATTACGAACTGTTGAGGTTATGACAATCGGGACTTGATTTTTTATGAACTATTATTACATAATTACCGAACCTAAACACATACTACAGCACCTAAATGAAGTACCCAAACTAAAGCATTAAACCATAAATTAAAACAGTTAAAACCATGATCTGTGGTACCTACAAAGTGTTGCCAACTCGGATTTATACCTACCGAATGTTAACAATTATCCGCATCTGTTTTCAAAGAGCTAACACGAAGCAGAGAAATGCATCGCTCGCACTACTGGAAAACGAATGTTTCATGTAACAGTTAAATTAAATATTGTTACTGAACTTACTGACGAGCGTGATGAGTGCTACTTAGTTTATTGGATTGATTCCTGACTAGAGCCCCGCCCGCGTTTTGCTTAAACAAACTGATTATTAATATACGAAAACGAACATGAGGCTGCGTTTTCACCAAAGATGTGCGAGGATGCGTAGCAAAGAACGTGTTTCTCGTAATGAGAAGCCACCCCGCGCCGAAAAAGGATTCACACAGGCGTCGAAGGAGAGGAAGCTGCGCAAGGCACCTCGCAAGAGCCAGTATGGCACTGCGGAGCTAGATATTGGTTCTGGCCTGAGAGTTGCCACGCCGAATACGGCGCTATATGTATCGCGCCTGCACGTTTCCGCCACGGCTGACGATGTGGTGGAATATGTTCGCAACAAGATCCGTTACGAGCTGAAAGTGTTCCAGCTGCGATCGCGCCATTACGTGCACTTCAGCTCTTTCGTGGTGCGCGTGCCGCGGCCGCTGCTGGAAACCATCGCGAGCGCGGACTTCTGGCCGAAGGGTGTGGTGTTTCGGCGGTTCCGTGGGAATCTGCCAAATCCTACACCGGAACATGCGACACAACTGAAAACCGCCGTGTCACCGAAATAATTTTTTAGCTTGTAAGATTTTACTATTGTATGTATGTTAGTTTGTAAGGTATGTATCTATGGGCCTGAGTTGCCTGATAATAAATGATAATAAATAAAATAAATAAATAAAAAATAAAGAGATGTGTTTGTTAAGAACCATTAGAACGCTGATTGATAATAGGTAATCATCCCTTACTACGCATCCTCGCGCATCTCTAGTCGAAACGCAGCTTGTAGTTACGTGCCTACCGTAAAATGGGGTGAGTAGGGATTGCGAGGAGAGTCGGGTTATGAACGGGGAGAGAAGGTATGACAGGGGGGTGAGATGGTTTTTAAAGGCTACTGCTACCTAAATAATGTATTCCTATTACAAAACGAGCTATAGTAATATTCATAATAAAAAAAATCGATTCAACAACAACAACAATATCTCACCCCAACTACGAGGGACTACGGGGTGAGGAGGGATTTTGTGTTTATCGTTGAAGTTATGAAATATAAAAAAAGTAAATTACAAACGGCCGGAACATTTATTAATTTCGTTTAGTAGTACCACTGTATATATATTGTATGTAAATAAATGTTTTATAAGCTTAATAAAATTAAGTTTGCATAAAATGTGAAAATAAAATGTTATCGAGGTTTGAATGTCAGTTTTGTCCCTACTCACCCCATTTTACGGTACCTAAATACTTGATGAAGCGACATGTAAATGAAGCTAATGAGGGGTTTTACTTTAGCAATTATTTATTGCAATTAAAATATCGCAAGTAATGGCGCTATATTAAACAATTTATTGGTTTTCAATATCTTTATAAATTGTAGACTCCTCTCACATATCTTATACCTATGTACTTACCTTATTATGTTAAGCCATTTAATTGGTATTCACTAATAGCCAGCTCATTGCGAAACTTGTGTCAGAGGTTACTTTAGCGTTGCAACATTAGTGTTAATAAGTCTAAAATAAAATCAGGTATTGTGCGCTTTTTTAAGGCCAGTCCAGGTTTTATTTAATCATAAATTATATTGGCAATTTGATTGTCAATCTCATAAAAAACCTGCAATCTCAAACACAACTTGTCAGTCAGTGAGAACCAGGAAAATTATACTCATCCCTTTCTTTTGGGTGCTAGTACTAGTGTAAGATAAAGACAGTTTGACTATCTCTGTCTAAGTCTGTTTGGAATGAGACACTGGGCCAAACTATAGCATCTCTGACTGCACACACAAACTCATTAACTTAAAGGTGACAGTCCGTTAGCAACTGCATTACTGTTGCAGCGTCGTTCTTTTCGCCGCTGTATCTGTTAATTTCCTTGATAAAATGAGTGACATTCGCCGCTCCATTACTGCCGCGATTATGACGTTCATTCCGTCACTCATTAAATTTGATCAAGCAATTAACAGTTGCAGCGGCGGCAACAACGATGCTGCAACAAGTAATGCAGCTGCAGTTGACATCCGAACGTCACCTCAATTTCCATAGTTTAGTTTAGTTTAGTTTATTGATCTCTCAATACAATTTTCATAGTTAATGTAAAAGAATACAGAAGCAATTACTTATCGTATAGCGATCGTCAGGATACAAAACAAAGCAAATAATTAAATTACAATTGATATTATAGTTGAAAAGTAGTTATATACAATGGTATATAAATATATCACAAAATATTAGTAATGTCAAAATATTCAAATAGCAAATTATACAATGTCAAAGATAATAAATGATAATAGAAAAATAAAAAACAATTTTAATATAGTACTACAGAGTACCTATCAATAAATATATATATATTTTTTTTTATACAATGTCAAACATGTCAAATGAGAAATAAAAAAAGAATAAAATAATAATTGAAATAAACAACTTAAAAATAAGATAACAAAATAACAATTTACATTAGATACACAATTATAATTGGTCAATTCAATTTGATAAATATTCCTTTACAGAGTATAGGGATTTCTTAAGTAAAAAGATTTTTAGTTTGCGTCTGAACGTCATATCACTTGTCTCATTTTTTATTTCATTTGGTAGGTGCTCATAGAAAGTCGGACCTATCACACGTGGGTTTCTAGCATGCAATGCTGTGCGACGCGGAACAGTCCGAAGTTTTCCCGTGCTCCGCAGGCATTTGCCCACAACTTCCACTCGCTTAAATTGAGACAGCTGTATACGCGTGAACATAATGACCTCAAAGATGTACTGCGAATAATGAGTCATAATCTGATGTTCCGCAAACAATGCTTTACAGGACTGCCTCTGTTTTAGCCCGAGTATAGTCCTCAGCGCCCTTTTTTGCATGAGCAACACCCTGTCCGCGTCGGTCGAGTTACCCCACAAGATCACGCCGTATATCATAAGCGAGTGGAAGTATGCATAGTATGCCTGCCTTAGCGCAGCACTTGAAACCAATGGTTTCACCTTGCGCAGTGCAAAGATCGCACCACCCAGTCTACCACACAGCATGTTTATGTGTTGCTTCCAGCTCACGGTGGGATCCAATGTAAATCCTAGAAACCTACACGTATCGGTTGTCGGGATAGGACATTGGATATTCGCGTTAGGGACGCACCTACCCGAGAATAGCATGACGTTCGATTTGTTGACGTTAAGAATCAATCCGTTTGCCGAAAACCATCTGTTAAGCTGGTCGCATACAGTCGTGACCTTGTAATTAAGTTGCTCATAAGTTGGAGCGCTGACAATTACAGTTGTGTCATCGGCAAACAAAATGATTTGGCCGTCTTCGATAACAGATGGCAGGTCATTTATGAATGCGAGAAATAGGGTATTTCCCAGGGCGGAACCTTGAGGGATTCCCACCGTCACGTTGCCAGTCCCTGATCGCATTCTTTTCCCTCCTGCCATCACTTCTACTGTCTGTGTTCGGTTTTCTAAAAAAGATTTTAGGAGATTACCTTGCAACCCATAACATGAAAGCTTTTTAATAAGTAGGTCGTGACTTATGACATCGAAAGCTTTGGACAGGTCACAAAAAATGCCAGCTACTTTGTGCCTGTCATCGATAGCGGTAGTGATGCTATCAATCATGTTATACGCTGCAGTAGTAGTAGACATGTTTTTTCGGTAAGCAAATTGTCTGTCGGTCAGTAAGTCGTTCTCGAAATGTTTCATTAATTGTTGGGATAGGATGGACTCGATGATTTTAGATATGTTGGGTACTATTGAGATCGGTCTATAGCTATCAACGGATGTTTTATCACCTTTACTTTTGTAGACGGGGCACACTCGTGTGCTCTTGAGTATGTCGGGGTAGACGCCTTCCTTTAACATCTCGTTGATGAGGGCAACTAGGGTATCCGAAAGTAATGGCCAAATCGACAGCAGGATGTTGACTGATATGTCGTATATGTCAAGAGTGTTACGACTTTTTAACATTTTTTTGAGGGTACGATCGAGGTCAGCACGTGTGACAGAGGGAAATCCATAGGCATGAACATCAGCGGTCTGTAGGTGATCGTTTAGACAATGCATCGCGAGTTGTTCATTGACGCCTATGTTGTAGTTGGACGCGACACTCAAAAAATGACTGTTAAGATGGTCAGGAACGTCTAATTTATGAACAGGAATTGAATTACTTTTTAAAGTAATGTCCTTCCTGTCCTGTGATTGAGAAATTTCGTCCTTAATTATATTCCAAATTTCCTTTGAGGGATTACGACTGTCTTTCAATCTTGTTGTTGTGTGGGCTTTCCTGGCTTCTAAAACTTTACGTTTAATCATGTCTGAGTAGTACTGGATACTTGTGGATATACTAATGTCATCTGGATATTGTTGACGAAAGTGAGAAAGGTCATTTAAATTTTTAATATAATTCAAGATATCGTCAGTCATCCATGGAAGATTTGGTTTATTTTTTAATCGTATCCGTTTCATGGGGAAATGAATATCAATATAATATGTCAATACACGTATTAATTTACTAAACTTATTGCTAATGTCAATGTTATTTTTAAACACATAATTCCAATTATAATTCTCAATGTCACAGTAAAATAAATAAATTGATTCATCATTAATTAGCCTACGTTCTAGAAAGATATTTGATTCCTCGCGGTACGGATGTCCCACTGTTAGCGTGAATAGCTGTGCGTTATGGTCACTTATGGGTGTATCTATCGGCGAAGCGGTGACGTCACAGGTGTTGTTTACTATGCCGCAGTCGATGGAGGTGGAACTCTCCGCGCACACACGGGTCGGAAACCCAACTATATTCGCGCATCCATAACTGGCCAGTATATCATTCAGTTTAATTTTTTCATTTTTTTCGGATAGGAAATCAACATTCAGATCGCCAACTAATATGAACCTTTTTTTTTCTAAAGTTACCTTACTCAGTAATAATTCCAATTTATTTATAAATATGTCAAAATTTCCCTTACCAGTCCGATACATAGCAATAATAATCAATTTTAAATTTATAATTTCAATCGATGTTAACTCGAAATGATACTGGACCGCAAGGCTTTGTAGGTCGGCGCGCTGTTTATAACGAATATCGTTCCGTATGTACAGCGCCACACCGCCATGTGCTATGCGCCCGCGGCAGTATGCATTTGCTAACTCGTAGTTACATAACCTTACTTTGTCAATTTCGTTACTTTTGCACCAAATTTCGCTACATGCCAGTACGTCTGGTTTTTCAGTGTCCAATAAAATATTCAACAAAGCAGTTTTGCCACAAATGGATCTTACATTTTGGTGTATTACTTTAAAGACCGAAGAATTCGCTAGTGTGGCAGCCGATCGCCGCTGCTCACTTTGAAGTTTTTTGGCTTGACAATGTTGAAAATCCTAATGGACACACCTTCCGGCCAGTGCTTACGATTACGGACCACTCCTACTTTATTTGCTGGTACATCAATCTTGAACGATGAGTAATGTCCTCTCGTTACCGTCAGCTGTTCACACCTGTCGACCTGGATATCCATGGTGGACTTGATGTGGTCAACCAAGTCCGCAGAAGTAGTTTCTTCACTCAGATTGAAGACATGGAGACTAACAGAACGAGGTGCAGCCGCTCTCAAACCATCCTGCCGCTCCATCGGAGGCATGACCTTTGGCGAAAGCAGGGAGCTGGGTGGCGCCGGTGCAGCCTGCATAAGCGACTCGACTATCCGACATGGCAAAGGCGGTGGTCCCTGCGTTGCGGGCATCATATGACCAGCAGGCCCGGCTGGGCCGGGAAGCACGGGCGGCTCGGAGACTGCTGCCTGGAGAGCCGGTTCGGCTGGGAGAGCATCTGGTGATGGCAGTAGTTGTGCTGCCACAACCTCGGACTGCAGCTTGCGACGAGGGCGAGACCTAAGTTGCATCTTTTCTACTGGCAACGTTGTTGAGGAGCGTGTGGGAGTGGATATCTCCTTCGGTGGTTGGCCAGTGCAGGTTTCGTTTTGGACTTGTATCGTGTCTTGTTTGGTGTCATGCATAAAGGCTAGTCCTTCCGGACCAGAGTCATCTAGTGAGATGTTCAGTGTCCCGTATGAGTGGAAATATTGTGGTGTAGCATTTGGCTTTTCCAAATTGAGGTCAGTTGATTTTAATTTAAGTATTGTTAGTATCTCTGTATTTGTTTGCTTTTGCATAGTAAAATGAATGGTAGTGCTGCTGTCGTTGGAAATGGACTGGCACCTTAAAGCTTACAGAATGAACGTAGGTACGTCAATCATCTAACGAGTGACAATCGAAAGCTATTATTCTCACTACAAACAGCAGTGCACTAACGGTTCACTTTAATGGTAAAAATCTAGATTTTCGCTCCAAATTTCACGGTCGCGATTGGACGTGCGATGTCGTATGCGACGGCGACCTTCATATTAGTTACCGTGTGCACGCGCAGGGCAACTGACCGTAGAACCATAACATTATTAGATCAACTTCAGATAACATACTTAGAGTCATACCAAGAAAATATCAATACGAATATAGTCTGTCAAACAACTTTGTCAGTAGAAATAGATCCGAAATTCGAATTTTCTATGTTACGATAACCTATCGCGCACATTTTTTTTATTTGCCGCTATTTTCTACTGAACGGAACGGCTTGACAGACTGTTATCGGACGAATGCCTATACTCTGCATGTATCTTTAGGTATTTAAATAAAAGTAAACAAATCTACCCTCAAATGGCTCCTTAAACCAGTTGAGGGTAGATGAAAAATAATGTAGGTTAAAGTCAGGTCGTTAAGTGACAGATTTTGTATTTGGTTGGTTAACCAATAAATGTTATAACTACCCGAAAATGTACAAATTATTTGTTTACTTTTATTTAAAAACCTAAAGATACCCAGTACAGTCAAGATCAAAAAGTGATTCTACCGTCATCGTCAACGAAACAAACAAAAAATAATATGATTAAAGCACACAATCGAGCGTTCCAATTATAATAAGCTACAACAAGAAGAAAGTGAAATTACGTTCTCAACTCAATACGATCTTGTTCCAAGCCTTTCCTCCATACAAAATAAGTAAAATGGCATGTAATGCTTTTGATCCACTTTGAGAGATAGTTTTTTAGCATGATTCGCTTCAATACTACAATACTGAATGGAAGTTACGGAATCTATATTCAATGTTATAAATAAATTATAATTAAATTGGAAATACACGTCTAAAGAAAAATACTCCACGGAATAAGTAAATAGGTAGATACATAAACATAATTTCAATCATCCTTGGTACAATGCCTCAAGGGCCTATTTTAGATTTAAGCTAGTTATTAATTTCGTTTAGTAGTACCACTGTATATATGTATATTGTATGTAAATAAATGTATTAATCATTATAGCGCAGGGTTAAGGATGACTCACGTTAGACCGGCCCGTGTCCGGGCCGGAGCTTCCGGCGCATCGTTTTCTATGGAAAGCATCACGTGATAACGTGAGTCATCCTTTATTTGGTAGGTAAATCTTTTTTCATCAAAGAAAGTTCTATGCAAACCTGTTTTTTCTGAGTTAGTTTATTTAATAGTTAACCGTTCTACATATAATAAAAAAAATCGTTTTCGCTTGTATGATGATTCATAAATAATTACTTAATTTAAAAAAACGCACGGATTTTAATTTTATATTTGATAAATAACATGTCAACCTTCGCTCCGCATTAACTAAATATTAGTTTTTGAAATCATTAATTCCGTAACAGATTTCATGTTTTGTTTATTCATCCAAACCTTGAATTATCTTTGAATAAGGTAATTGCAAATCATGCTTAATCTAGGGTGTCATTCCAAATATTCAATTCGCTTGCCAACTGCGAGCGAGCAGATCGCTCAGGAAACCATAATAAGAGCATCTCCAATTACCCATAGTTGTCACGGATCTCGAGGTCTCACTACGTTGATTTTGCCAAGAACCCAATTCTCCTGCTCTCGCGCAGCCGATGAGCCGATGACACTCGGTCTGTGCGCTGGCGTTGACAAACTCTTACGAAACTCTACAAATGTTTACGATGACCGCCTGTTATTCTACTTGCGGTGGCCTTTACGCTTTAAATAGGATGTAAATTTGGCTGATAATCCTAATTCAAACATCTCATAACATGAAAGCTTAATTTTCCCCTAGGAGCCACCAAGCTCACTAAAAATGGCACTCATCCGAGGCATCTCTACCTAATGCATGGGTGACATTAGCACGATAAAACGCATATTCGAACCTTCGTTTAATTTTAAAAAACCGGGCAAGTGCGAGTCGGACTCGCCCATCGAGGGTACCGTACTTTTTAGTATTTGTTGTTATAGCGGCAACAGAAATACATCATCTGTGAAAATTTCAACTGTAATGAACATGAACGATGATAGCTAGCTATCATCGTTCATGAGATACAGCCTGTTGATAGACAGACGGACAGTGTAGTCTTAGTAATATGGTCCCGTTTTTACCCTTTGGGTACGGAACCCTAAACACTGAAGTAGTTTTTTTTTTAATTAGAACACGGGCAGGTGACTAGATTCTATAACTACCTACTACCACAATAAACTTTGAATTTAATAACAAAACAATGCAAATGTATTTTCAAGTAGGTATGTAGTTTCCATAACGAACTTGAACTGCATGTTAATCTCACTCGAGATCAATATTGCTTGAACGTGTATTAAAGGTCTGCAGACAGTCAAAAATATCTGAACAACACACTAGTTTCCACTCCATTAGTTATTTAAGAACTTGCTATTGAATATTAGTTATTTGACACTGACGTTAATAAATTATGACTTCACAGTTTGCGGAGTTGCGGTTTTTAAAAGCTATTACATCATTCAAATGTAATTTGCATGAATGCAATAAACTGTTTCATTTAAGGTAAACGTACTAGTGCTCGACATGCTAATGTCCAATAGATGACACCTTGCTGCACTGGGACCGCGACGAGCACCAGTACGTTTACCTTATATCGTGTCTAAAAGAAATTTCATAAAATTCTCATAAGCTCTCCACAGCGTTTTGATACTATTTCCTATGGGCAGTAAGTACTTCATAGTTAAAAAAACTGAATAAAAGAAATGCGCTTCCCTTTTTTTTCTTACAATACTATTTTATCCAAGGCTACATAATCTCCCCTTCGTGTGGGCAACACATATCACCGTCGTTGTGGTATTATCGCTTTTTATTGCTTCATTCCTCGTGCAACATGCACCTTGAACTTCGTGCATGACGTCTGAGGGTCTACCGCGAAAACCGTAAACCATTTCGTTATTTACCTCTCTATCGCTCGAATGTGCAAGTGATAAAGAAGCAGGTAACGAAATGTCGATTTCCTGTTATTATTGCAGTAAACTATTAGGTACTTACTGGCGCTAAATTTCGTGTGTAGATTTATTTATTTTATTAGCTCATACCCACCTACACCATATTTAAAAAAAAAAACAAAATTCAAACATAGATGGAGTACCTACCTATGATATTATTGATATTGTTACAAAATAAGTAGGTAGACGAAGGGCAAATTATTGATTAAAATATTAAGTTTTTGTATTTTCACATTCCGACAACACTAATTTGGGAAGCTAGCTGTAAAATTGCATGGACGTATTATAATCACAAGTATTAAAAACTGAATTACGGTAAAAAAGTTTAATTTGACAAAACTTTCAAGAAATATCTTTATAAAGACATTTTCGTAATTATTCAATGTTAACAAGACCGTCGGGATGCCTCCCTTATTAATGGCTAGCTCACAGATTTATCTCGCCGGGTAATTGCGAAATATAGCCGTGATTAAAATAAATATACAAAAACAATGTTGGCGAGCGAATTAAAAGAGGATCCGCGCATCGCTAAATGTCAAGGTGAGCCGCAAGATGGCGCTAAGAAAATAAAACCGGCCAAGTGCGAGTCGGACTCGCGCACAATGGGTTCTGTACCATTACGCAACACGCGGCAAAAAAATCACGTTTGTTGTATGGGAGCCCCACTTAAATATTTATTATATTCTGTTTTTAGTATTTGTTGTTATAGCGTCAACAGAATTACATCATCTGTGAAAATTTCAACTGTTTAGCTATCACGGTTCATGAGATACAGCCTGGTGACAGACAGACAGACGGACGGACAGACGGACAGCGGAGTCTTAGTAATAGGGTCCCGTTTTTATCCTTTGGGTACGGAACCCTAAAAATGGTGGGACGTAATGGCTACGCATCAGCTCACACTATTATAAACATCCTAGCCGTGGGGTATCTTACTGTTTAGGGTTCCGTGTCCGCGCTTTACCCAACTTTCAAGAAAAGAGCGTACTCCCATCTTAAAGGCCGGCAACGCACTTGCAACTGCTCTGGTGTTGCAGGTGTCCATGGGCGACGATTATTGCCTACCATCAGGCGATTCGTCTGCTTGTTTACCTCCGATAGCATAAGAAAAGTATATTAGGTAGGTACTTTACCTAATTTCATCGATGATACCTACGAGCCCCGATACGATGCATTGCATATAATTATGTTTTCGTCTAGTCAGACCATTTTTTGAGGTTCTCGCGTTTGTACTAAAATAATATTTTAGTTTAAAAATCACTAATATTTAATGCTTATACAAATGTAGTTAATTTTATATGGTAATTACTAAATCCAAATACAAGAAATACCGTTTGTACTGAAACAAGAAAAATACGACTTTGTGTGAAAAGGACTATTACTAGAGAAAGCAACACGGCTCTGCCAATTTACTGACAGTTTTGTTTGGAGCCCATGCATGCAGCAGTGCTGGAGAGGACAATATGATTTGAACAACATTTTTGAAAAGTAATTTTTTTCAGCAATAAAAGTTTCATGTAGTTTACTTATAAGTACGATCAAAATAAACTAGATTAAACATTACTATTATGGTTCGCATTACTGGGTAATTTTTTGTTCATGTGTAAAATTTATTAGAATAAACAAAATTGTCGTGTGGAACTAGAAGAACTATTTTTCATCGGGGCTCGTATAAGTACATATTTATCTGATTATATACCTAAAGTCCGTCTAACTTTGTACCGACTTAAATAGAACAAAGTGAGAAAATGACATTATAAACGCCATGGTCTAATAAAACATAAAAATAAAAAATGGTCTTCTATTCCCAGAGTGACACGGGCCTACGTCACAATAACATTGCCACTTTATTTCAACATAACATGTTACATGGGTACATTATACCTATGGTTAATAAGTTAAAATATTTCTTTATAATTTTATAATTTTCATTTATATGTATTTTATCTTAAATTTTACAATAACACGTCATTTTTAATTATTCGTTAGCAATATCTTCCGATTCACGAAAGAAATTTCAGACGTTCGGGTAATTCTGTTTACATTACTGGCAACACAGGATAGCGCTGTCACATTTGACAATTCGGATCTAGATAACTTCATGCCCTGACCGTCATCCTTGTCGAACGCGTGTTAATTGTTATTTCCTTCTCGCTCAGTGTCAGCAGTCGCAGTGTTTTCCAAACTTTTTACGTCGTAAGCTTGGTAATTAATGTGTAACTGTGAATTAGTTTTTCAAACGTTTGTCTTGTATAGATAAATAAAGTTTAATTTAATACATTAGATTTGTTTTATTTTACTATGTTTCTACATGAATAACTTAAAATTAATGCCGTTAAAATAATTTTCACCGTTGGTTAAAATTCTCCCACATTTTAAAGTTTGAGAACCTGTAAACAGCATGATGACGTAGGCCCGTGTCAGTTAGGTCATACGCGAATCTCGGAATAGAGTACCAGGCGGAGTATATTATTATACCATGATAAACGCCATATTTATTCGAACCCTCGGCGCACAAGTCCGTCTCGCATTTACGAGTAGGTAGGTAACTGATTTTTTTTAATCAATACGCTTTTTTCATTCTGACAGTAATAATACGATCACGAGTTAATAGTTCTATAAATATAAATTAATAATCGTATCTAGATATTGTACATTCACTAGGCCAAGCAATAAGAAGGTACTTATAGAGGGAAATGCTAGAAGACAACTTTTGACTCCGTAACAAATTAAATTAACTTTCATTTTGTATAAGTGGCCATGTCACTAAGATGCATAGTTTCCGAGATATAATCGAAAAACCGAAAAATGGAACCTTCAAAACCCCCTCTCCCCCCCGGCTCAAGAGCCTACGGCCGGGGACTTTTGATATGTTCACGTCACGTGTTCATACAAAGTTATGGAGTCAAAAATTGTGTTCCAAGCATTTCCCTCTATAACTTGTTTGAGACTTCGTTGCCTGACCTACACAGTGATAAACGATGAACCTGTTATACCCATTTTCCGTTATATCATCAAAATAAAACAGGATTCCCAAAATGATGAGGCGTGTCCCTTAGTGGCCCTTAGAGGGCTGTATTAGTACTTAGGACGAAAAGGTGACAGCGAAATCCAATTGTACAAATGTACAGTCACCACACGGGAATGTTATGTCATTTAGTAATTCTATAGCGTAAGTATTGAACAACCAATTTAGCTAGGACCCTAAATGGCGCACCAATCGCGGAGGATGGTACATTTGGAAAATCTTTTGTGTTTTTGCTTTATGGTCAAAAAAATAATCAAAATATAGTTTAACTTTCGGGAAGGCTTGACCCAAAAACATTTTGTTTTAAATAAGTTAAATCGTGGACAAACGTTTTATCAACATTACTCTAAATTCTTTAAAGTTTAAAGTAAAAGATCCTGTTTTAACAGGAGGTTAAAATTATCGTTAGCGCTTCTTATATGCGATAAACAGATCCATAAATAGACCGTTAAATAGGTAAATATACATAAACTTGAAAATGCTATAAAACGTAGTATAATTACATGTAATTAATAGTAGTTTAACGTTTGAGTTCCGAGCATGATTAAATTGATTAACAAACGATATAGACGGACATTAGATAGGTACGAAATGTTTTGATATGCGTGACTATTTAGTACCCGTATTATTGCTGCAACTTCCTTCGTACCTACAAGCCAACACACGCAAGGGTGTCCTGACATATTCGAGAACGATGATGACGATGTCAAACAACTTTGTCAGTGGAAAAAGCCGAAAAAGGCGAGAAATTCAAATTTTCTGTGGGACGATTTGCGCCTACGCATTTTTTAATTTGGCGCTTTTTCTACTGACGGAAAATGTCTTACATTTTTTAAATTTGCCACTTTATCTACTGACGGAAATGGCTTGACACACTATAGTAACCTACCAACAATATACTATATTTTATTATTTTTAAATTAATATTGAAAATCGAAAAAAGTTCTGAACTCGTCAGGACTCTCACATCAGCACTGTCAGAAGACATTTCAGAACCAAACAAATCTGTTTCAATTTCAAATTTCACTTATAAAAAATAAATAGATAGTTACATAGTAACACAAGGTACATGAAGTCACTAGCAGGTTCGGAATGGTTTGAATCTTTTATTAAAATTATAACGACAAATAACTGGAAATTCGAGGTTCGTCGAATATATCTATCATATTAGCATATGCGTGAGGCCACGGCGAGGTAAAGATGCTCGTGTCCGAGCAAGAGTCAATGCCTGATTTGAAGCAAAGATACATAAGATTGAGTAAGATGCGTAACAGCTAAGACTATTTCGTGCTTCAAATTTGACAGGTAAACGAGATGGCGCTGTACATCTTCATACATTTTGCGGTAACTCTGATTGTTAAAAGTTGACGTTAAAAGTTAACACAAATATGGATTGTAAAAAAATAAAATCTGAAATAAACAATTTTTATTTTATTTGTTTAATTCAGTGACCGCCATATGGCGCAGTACAGAAATATGAATACAGGCAAAGTGTCAAAAATATGTATACAGTACTTTATTGCCTGTACATTAAGGTCGTGTATACATATTTTTGGCACTTTGCCTGTATTCATAGCTCTGTTGTTGACGTACAACGCCATCTGTTTTACATGTCAAACTTAGGGGCACATTTTTTTCTTAGACTTTACCTCTCTATTACAATCAATTATCTTTGTTTAAAGTTATAACATGTTAGTTTTACCTCCTTACTGACAGTACTTATGCTAATATTACTTTAATAGAAGTAATGTTTAAATGAATTCTAAAAATCTCCACATACCTACTTATCACATTGACAAACTGCGAAAAATTCCATAACACCTCACATGTGTACACTTCAGAGTGAGTAAAATATAACAACATACACTACTTAAAACACCTTACCTGCCCTCCTCAACAGAGGGCAAGATAGTCTACAAGAGTCACATGTGACAAAAAGAAAAAAAATTCACAGATTTCGTGCCTCACACGACTATCGAGCACATTGGAAATGAATCTACGGAATTCGAAAAAATATTGTCGCTGAGCGACGAGAAAGTCTGGATAAGGAAAAAGTTACAAAATAAAACTACAACGTTGAATGATAATTATTTTATTCTTAGACTAACACAAGTATCCTGGACATAACGCATGTGAACAAACAAATTGCAAAATTTCCACACGCGTATCCAAGTTTGAATAATTGTCGCCGTGGCGCATAAGTATAGGTACATATTTTATTTTTCGATTAATAAGCAGGATATATTAATGTTCAAAGTACAAGAAAATTATTACACGGCAAATCCGTAGTCAACTCGAGAAGTGGTGATCGGCAGCGGCGCCAGCGGCCCATTTGCTGCAAGATATGAAATTTTCTTGACAGCAGTTTGACGCGACGAGAGATGACCATAACAGCGTTTGTCTATGTTGCACCAAACCTGAGTTCCAATAGGTACTACCAGGGTTCAGCATCAGCTATCTTGGGTAATGCTCATCATGACGAATCGGGTGTCCAAAACAGCGTGTGCCTATGTTGCACCAAACCTGAGTTCCGCTAGGTACAACCAGGGTTCAGCATCAGCTCTATCTTGGGTACTACCACAGGTACTACTCTCCTAAGTGCTCATCGAGACGAGTCCGATGACCAAAACAGCGTGTGTTTATGTTGTATTAAACCCGAGCTCCACTAGGTACTGCCAGGGTTCAGCATCAGCTATCTGCTAGCAGTCGCCAGCAACATGCTGAGGTGCGACCATTTCGTGGCACTTTTTCTTTTTTATGTTTCTCTGTATAAGTTTTTATTTTCTCCCTCTCCCTCTCCCTCTCCCTCTCCCTCTCCCTCTCCCTCTCCCTCTCCCTCTCCCTCTCCCTCTCCCTCTCCCTCTCCCTCTCCCTCTCCCTCTCCCTCTCCCTCTCCCTCTCCCTCTCCCTCTCCCTCTCCCTCTCCCTCTCCCTCTCCCTCTCCCTCTCCCTCTCCCTCTCCCTCTCCCTCTCCCTCTCCCTCTCCCTCTCCCTCTCCCTCTCCCTCTCCCTCTCCCTCTCCCTCTCCCTCTCCCTCTCCCTCTCCCTCTCCCTCTCCCTCTCCCTCTCCCTCTCCCTCTCCCTCTCCCTCTCCCTCTCCCTCTCCCTCTCCCTCTCCCTCTCCCTCTCCCTCTCCCTCTCCCTCTCCCTCTCCCTCTCCCTCTCCCTCTCCCTCTCCCTCTCCCTCTCCCTCTCCCTCTCCCTCTCCCTCTCCCTCTCCCTCTCCCTCTCCCTCTCCCTCTCCCTGCCTCTATCTCTATTTCTATTTCCACCACCACAAGAATGCATAGATTGTCGAATAGTGCGTTATCTACGCCCGTCTCAAACAGGATAGATAGAGTTAGACCAAGAAAAATCTGCAGCGATTTTGAAAGCCCACGCAGTGCAAGTGTTATTCTGCCGTCATAATCCCGATAATTCACAACAAACACCGATAACGAACTCTGCGAAACATGAAGTCATAAATGTCCTGTGAAAAATGTCGTTCTGACTTTTTGACTATTTTAAGGTTAGGCTACAGGGCAAACCCTTAACCCGATCGTCTTTGTTTTAGGCTCAAATTGTAGCTGACTAAATTGTCCAGAGCCGTTTTTCTCAAATTTTTGATATCATTCTTCGTTTCCAAATTATCGAGCACCAAAATCAAAAATTCGGAAAAAATTGAATTTTATTTTCACTATTTCGACCATAACTTTTTTTGTTTTTGACTTTCTCGAATAATTATTTTTGCACCTTACAGCTCTTGTGATTATGCGTCTTTTGAGCCTATTTTTTAATATCATATCTTCACAACTTTCCGAGATATAAGGGGATCGCACTTTTTCGTGAAATCGTACCGTATACTGGAGCGAACGAAAAGACATTTCCAATGTCAAAAAACAAATAAAATTACGCTCTGAGTTGTCCATGTCCAGTTTAAACGTAGTCGTAACTAATGGACTCAATGAATCAAATTATACGACGTTTTATATACAAAGTATAATTTTAATACATAAACCTCTTGAGACGAGGAATATACTTAATTTATTTAAATCAAAAAGAAGCCTTTAGTTAGACAATGACATAGATAAGACACACACCGTAACAAACGACGAAAAAAAAAGTAAATTATCATTTATTTGTTGAAAATATGAAAACAGATGCTACTAATTTTCGATAAGGATATCATATTTAAGAGAAAAGGGGACGGCCGCTTCTCCAAACCAACGTGGTCCCCATTTTCCTCTCCGGATATTGATATTATGGAAAATAATTTTCATAATTTGATGTATATTAACCATAGCTATGCCTCTACGTTTGACTTTTTTCGATTATTTGATTATTGTAATAAATTCAAATAACATGAAACGTAGGGGCATAGCCGTGGCTGATATACCTACAACAAATTGTGTCAAAATATTTTCAATAATGTTAATATCCAGCCAGAGAGGAAAATGAGGACTACGTTTGTATGAAAAGGCGTTTTCGCGCGGGTCCTCCACTTTCGTCTTAAGGTTCCAACACGTGTAGTATTTCCTAGAGCATAACAGACACAGTGCACCACGGTGTCGCGGAGCACCCGTCTGCCGCAAGCCGGTTTTGCGGGGTCAACACTTTCACGCGACCATCCGCGTTTTTTCTAATATTTCCTTTACGACGCGTAATCAAATCGCTTTGTGGAGATCTCTTCGCGACAATTAATATTGAGTTATGATGTCGCTTCGAGAGAGAGTGGGGTTAAAAAGGGATTTAACCGCTGAGATAAATATCATAAGTTAGTAGTGCGCTAGTGCCTATTTACGTACTACCTATAATGGATTTAATGGCTTTATTCGGGTGCTTTTGGCAGAATTGTCCATTTGTCCAGTCCGGTCCGATCTCACTTAAGCTTGACTACCGAATGGACTCCACACTACGACCGGGACGGTACCTAGTATGCCAAAAACGAGATGGCGGGAGAACGCATTCTGAAGTGACTGGCTCGAAAATGAACGGAATAGAGCTCAGGACAGGAGTTATTTGGAAAATTCATTGGATTAATTGTATTCAGATCCAAATCATGGGATTTGGGAACCGGTGGTAATAAACCCTAAGTCCCTACTAATTACAATTAAATACTCTTAACTGACTATCGGTGAGCATTAAAAAGGCAGCCTTCTAACTTTGTAATCAGAATTACGAATTTTGCCAGTAACAGTAGAGGATGTTAGTGGATATATCAAGGTTAGAGAGGACATGTTGCGAGGCAGAGAAGGAAGATCACGGGGCACTTCTGGATGAGACCAGCTCAGGACTGGGATAAGTGGTGTAGGTACACGAAGAGAGGCCTATGTTCAGCAGTAGGTGATAGAAGGCTAAAAAGACGATGATAATACTATCATCCTCTACCTACATACGTAGGTAGTACTCGTAAGTATTTAACTTACGACACAATAATGATAGTTCATCATAATAAATCCAATCAATAAATACGTAATACCTGTACATATAATCCCAATTATATGTATGGGCTCTAGTTAACAAGCACAAATAATCTAATACTGTAATTTAGAACCTCAAAACACGCAAGATTTCGAACGATATATTATTCTTTACTCAACTGTACAAGCGCATGTATCTTCCGAAAACTATATAGAAGGCAATAACTAACTAAGTACATATGTATAACAATTCTAGTTCTAATACGGGTAATAACTCAATATGAACAGCTGTCTGTTGTCCTAATTGGCAACGCATGCGTGCGATTCGTTGCTATAATTAGGTATAGTTAAATATAATTATAGCAATCGGACCTACTTGCATTACAATGCCACATATAGACGGTCAAGCAAATCTTGTCAGTAGAAAAAGGCGCGAAATTCAAATTTTCTATGAGACGATATCCCTTCGCGCCTACATTTTTCAAATTTGCCGCCTTTTTCTACTGACAAGATCTGCTTGACCAAGATATTTATTCATATAAAGTACGTTTTGGACATCAAAGACAAAAGTCTCAGGTCTTGAAAATAAATTGGTGAAGACGAAAAACAACCGGCGGTCCGTCACTGTAACTTCCATCACTCAAAAGGAATAATTTTAATGATTGAATATAGATACATTAGGTAATTATTTTGTATAGGTATTAATAAAAAAAATAAACATCACGTTAACCGTGCGACTGCGTTAACCTCTTGTAGGTATTGTGTACCACATGTAATTTATTTGATTACTTTAATCTCCAAATAAAAGATATATATAAAAACAATTAAACGTGCTAGGTATAACAGGATTCGATTAAAACCTCGTTGAGAAAAAAAACTAATTTGCGTATTTTATTGGATAAAGAACCGCAGACACGTTACAAAGACGAGACTTGGTCACAAACAAAAATTTAAAACTTGTTTATGGTCCAAGAATTCGAGACTACCATTAATTGTCTATTAGGATGCTGTCTTGATGTTATGTTTAATGGCTGATACCGTTCATCTCATCATGTTCCGAATTAAAATCCAATAGAGCACCGTACCCCTTTGGTGCATCATAAACTACGTAAATGCTATAATATGCCGTTAATGAAGGAGAAAATAGTTATTTACGATACAAGTGCGGTAAAGAGGAACTCGTGTCGATTTAAAACACGACCGAAGGGAGATACGAGTTGCGAATTACCTATTCGCACGTGTATCGTACAACGTTTTACAGTACATATGGCCCTTTAAACTTTTGACATACGCACGAAAAGTGCTATTTTACGCACTAGTGCGGGAAAATAGGACCATATGTACTGTAAAGTATACGGTACTTATGTAGGTAGGTATAGGTAATAACATCGGTTATATCACTTACCTACGTCATATAGATGGTCAAGTAAATCTTGTCAGTAGAAAAAGGCGCGAAATTCAAATTTTCTATGAGACGATATCCCTTCGCGCCTACATTTTTCAAATTTGCCGCCTTTTTCTACTGACAAGATCTGCTTGACCAACAATATCTACGACACTACGTGTGTACATAAGTGCTGTAGAAATACTAAAATATGTACCTACTGCTCAAAAATATTTGAACATGCACTGTAACGGATTGACAAATACCTACCTATGTAGATGCGTGTTCAGGAAGCACATTGTCCATTCAGATAGGTAGGTATACATATCTGATGGTGTCTGTTGCTAAATATATCCAAGATGGTAAAGCCTGTAGTAACTATAATATTATACGTAAATATTATAAATATACCTACGTAATATTAGATTTAGTATTAGTAGTAGTAAAACACTTAATTGTACAAAAAGAAACATGAAAACACACATCAAAGGCGAACTTATCCCTTTCAGAGATCTCTTCCAGTTAGCCTTTTAGATTTAATTAGGCACTCGTCCCTAACATCGTGTCTGTAGATTAAGTTTAACAACCAAACATGCACAGTACCTATTTTATTTAATATGTATAAAACATCCAAAAGATTAATATGCCTCAGTTAATAACCATAAATTAAATTTAAGGAAATAAACACCTAAGTGACTATACTGCTTACTTTAAAAGTAAACAGGGTCGTTCCAAACAGTGACCATCAACTTCCGGTTTTATGTAGGTTGGTATTGGTACTACATACTTATAATAACCTGAGCAAAGGGATTTCCTTCAGAAGCTTCCGGTTTGTTTACCCATTTCATGTTACTTATCTAACACGCATAATAACATAATTAAATTAAATAATAGTACAGAACTTCTCACTAATAGTAAGTTCTGCATTAAGAATCTTATCAAAAGGATTACATAGGAACCTAGTAGATTTGTTTCTCCTTAATCGGGCATCGAAATGTAGAGATATTTATTAACATTACTTCTAATAATTACTCTCCGGTAGTAATTAGTGAGGAAATAAACACAGACTCTACCTACCATACATTCACTGATCACTCAATCAATAAACATAAACAGTAAACACTTACCTTTCGCGGAAGCGCGTTGGGAGAGTCAACCCGTTCTTCCGGGTCCTATCCAGTTTCACATCCACTCCCTTTTGAAAGGGAATTCCGAAAACAGTAGAAAATAAACACAACACGTTCAAACGTAACAGTCACAATTATAGTCCTTCATTGTTTAAAAAACTTTCCAAGTCCACTTTCAAATTAAAAAAAAGTTGATCATAAACAATCACGACAGTCTGGAATTCGTTTTTAAATTCGAATATGGAACGCGGAGCGCGAAATCGGCGGCAAGTCGCGTGTGTGCGGCGAAGAGGTTGGTTATCAACTGCACGGCACAGGTGAGGTTTAGGCGAGAGGCTGGGCGTACATTCCCATAGTACGGGCGAGTAAGCGCTCCGCCGATCTGTGATCTCGAGACCTTAACAATTATGTTTAATCGGAACGCAAGCTTATACTGGTTTATTAACTTGTAGATATCTTAAACAAGCAATCCGAATAAGACGTTTGGGTGTTTGAGGCCGCGTGAATGTAAAGGTTTCATTCGACCAGCCGGTTTCCTAGATGAGCCGGGGCTTGCCAGACGGTGCATTTACAAAACTGTCTGCGGACATTTCTCCCGGCCCGATTCGAACTTTAAGAGCCAACAGGAGTGGTCATTTCTCCATACAAACGTACTCCTCGTTTTCCTCCGTGGTTTTTGAAGCTAGAGCAATGATTTTTTCAACACAGATTAATATTGTCAATATCTGTGTCGGACCGTTTTGCTTTTTTTGATATTTTCGTTTTTTAAGGCGCTAGAGCCCTTCAAAAATGGCCAAAATGGCCTAATTGACTATGCCGCAATGAGAGGCGTGGCATTCAAAACTGATATCAATTAGCCAAAAAAGCAAAACGGTCCGACACAGATAATTTCATAATCATTTAGATTTCCAAATTTGGTTACGATTGGTTAAGTTTTGGAGGAGGAAACAGAGGAGTACGAAACCTCGATTTTTGAGATTTTTACGCAGGATTTTTCGCCTTGTCTTTATCGCACTACTTTTACGTGCCGCTTCCGTTAGCGAGACGGGTATATTTACCTAAAATATTTATAACTCAGCTCCTGTTTCGTCTTAAGATACGTCAGTCAATAGATCTAGAAACGATATGGATTAGATGTGTCAATGTCAAAAGTGACGTTTTTGTTTGACGTATCTTAAAGTTCGAATCGGGCACAGTGGCAGTCTTTTGGTACGGGGGCCCGTATCAGTTGTCTTCTGCATGGTCAATTCTTCCAGTATTTTCTTTCAAACGCTCAGCATTTGAGCCGTTTGTAATATCGCAACAATCTGCTATTCTTAGCATGCAATCTCGATTGGTGACGTTCCACGGCAAAAGGTACCTTATGGCGGCTGGCGCTTACATCGCATAGCGCCGCAATAATAATAAAGCGGCGTTAATAATAGCGTAAGCGCCAACCGCCATAAGGTACCTTTACCCGTGGGACGTCACATTTAATTACTTAATCCTTTTCTAAGTCACTCAAGTCATCCAGACAAATTAAAAAAAAACTCCAACGCAACGAATCGAGTTTGATAATTTGATAAAACATATCCAAGGAAATCTGCTTTCAAATAAAAATATCGCATCCAAATTGGTTTACCCCTTTAAGAGCTACGGTGCCACAGGGTGCCACATACAGACACACACACGTAGCGGTCAAACTTAGAACTATTACCTAGCTAACGCAACTCTGTTTAGATTCTATTTGTCCATAATCCACACATGTTTAGAGTTATTGTCCAGGTCTGAGCTGAAAGCTAACACTGACTTTCCTGCAATTATCTGTAACTTGTTTTGTGAGCCAAATAAATAAAATAAAATATTTATCAATAATATATTCAATCATCTATAATCATATTCTATACAGATGCGATCGTCTTGTTGTTACAGAAAATCAAAAGCTAGACATCAGCCTGACACATTTTTTCTTTTCGTTTGGCGTTCTTGGCTAGGCCCCTCTGATCTATGGACGACTATAGACGCTATAAATGGAAAACAGTCTGCAATGTTAAACAAAAAATTTAATTATATAATTAGGTATAACTTATTTCACATTGTTATTATGGAAACCATATGATTAGGGTCAAGGAGGGAACAGTGGCTCGGTAGAAAAAGACCGTGTACAGTGGCTCACGCAACCTAATTTTAACACGAGAGGGGATATTTTGGCGACTGAGCCACTGTTCAAGTTGAGCCACTGTACCCGCCTTGACTCTACACTAAAACTATCGTGTACCTCTATCGTCTATCGTGAACTCTGAATGATTATCATTTAATGTAATAGAATGTTTCATTCATTTCACAAACAACTACTTTTGAAACATATTTTTTTTTAAAGCCATTTGTACAAAAGTAGTGATCCAAAAGACTCGAGCCTTTGGAGCTCTTTTTTTAGGGCTCGCCTCATCTCTTGACGCCTAAAAGGCTAAAAGCCTATTTAGCTCTTTAGACCCCGAGCCTAGTTCTATTTAAGAGCCTAGAATCTTGGGGCTAATAACAAATACAAATTTCACAAACCTTATTAAGCCCCTAAAAAAAAGCCTATTTAGCTCTTTAACCCCCGACCGGCTGGCCGGGCTTAATAAGGTTATATATAAGGTTATATAAGCCCCAAGAGTCTAGGATCTTAAATAGAACTAGGCTCGGGGGCTAAAGAGCTAAATAGGCTTTTAGCCTTTTAGGCGTCAAGAAATGAGGCGAGCCCTAAAAAAAGAGCTAAAAGGCTCGAGTCCTTTGGATCACTATACAAAAGTAATTTAGTGTCTCCTTTATCCAGTCTCAAAAAATTAGTCCTAGTAGTAATAGTAGTAGTAGTAGTAGTAGTAGTTTATGAGGTGACATTTCTGTAACATAAAACATTCCACTACCAAAGCCGCCCTCCTAAGCCGAATAAAGCAAATGATTTTGAAAATGGATATCTCAGTTATAGAAACTATTTAAAGTACTTATAAGTAAAGTTATAGTTCGTTTTTTTTGCATTGGAAAGAAGTTAAACAATCTTGACGTGTCTTTATATTATTAAAAAATATTGTAAAACACTTTAAAAAATTTGTTTATATTAGGTCATTACCTATGAAATTGGCGTTTTGTTCGGAGAATTTCAACGAAACACGAATTTCCATACAATTAATTTTGCGGATATTTTTTTGATGGCTAATTCAAACCAAACAAAATTTTTCCAGTAATTTTTGACACCTTTAAGGTATGTTTTCAATATCTCCATTTCTTGAAAATTGGTACCATTAGAAAAATATAAGTAATTTTAATACTCGAACCGACAGCACATGAAAAGACCTATTTTCAAGGCTTAATTCTGAACACTTAACAATAAAAAATAACAATTAATTGTATGTAAAATCGTTGTTTATTGAGTGCACTGTAGTTTTATTGTAATTGTGTATGTACTTTTGTAAAAAAAAAAAAACTAGGATCAGACTTATATCTATGAACAAAAACGCCAATTTCATAGGTAAGGACCTAATATTACTTATGAAAGCAAAATAATGTAAAAAATCGTATATGATTTATAATTCTAACATATTAGCTGTGACTTATTTTTCAATGGTGATTTTTAATAAAAAGACATGTCAAGATCGCTTACCTTCTTTTTAATGCTAAAAAACGAACTATAGCAATGAATTTTCTTTTGAGATAGCTCTCTTTGGCTTAGCAGGGCAGAAAGGTTGTCTGGGAGATATTGCTTTATAGTGATAAGACCGCCTGTTGTTACCTAGTTCATTTTTCTTTTTAATAAATTAATATCAAACAATTTACTTAATTTTAATTACTGAAATAATTTTGACAATGCAATTAAGTATAAACAAAATGTACTTACCTTACTAATTTGTAAGAGGTAGTACCAGTACCTCTATAAGTGATATGACTCATTTTGAAAATCTCTTCTTCCTCCTTCCTCCTTTATCCTTTATCTTTTTCTTTTATCTTTTTTTTTCTTTCTTCTTTTTTTTTTCTTTTTAATTGCTTTGTAGTGGTACAATAAATAATATTTACTTACATTCTATGAATGAAATTAAACTTTTGTCTAATGTCTATACAACTTGGCTTCATGTCGGATTCGTTCTGCGTGCAGGTAGCGCGCCTTTGGAACCGACTCCCCCTTAGTATTAAAAATGCCCCAAACAAGTTCGCTTTTAAGAAATCGGTACGTGCTTTCTTTGCTGGTAGAATGAAGGATTCCTAGTTTTAGTTATATAATTTATATATTTTATTGTATATATTTAAATGTTAGGTATATAAATAAATAAATAAATAAATAAATAAATATTGGGGACATCTTACACAGATCAACCTAGCCCCAAACTAAGCAAAGCTTGTACTATGGGTGCTAGGCGACGATATACATACTTATATAGATAAATACATACTTATATACATAGAAAACACCCATGACTCAGGAACAAATATTAGTGTTCATCACACAAATAAATGCCCTTACTGGGATTCGAACCCAGGACCATCGGCTTCGCAGGCAGGGTCACTACCCACTAGGCCAGACCGGTCGGCCGGTATGTATTTATATTATACGTATCGTGTATATTTTGATGTACTTGCATGTGTTAAATTTTTTAAATTAGCATTGCGGTTTATATTAACCCTTTGACTGCCGTTGGCATGTATACAAGACAACGATAGACCGATACACTGGCGCCGCGGTCTTGTATACAAGACACAAATTCAACCGCGAGGTAAATGTGGAAAAAATATCAATTGTAATTTTTTTTACACTCATGTTAATGTTTTAGGGCTTTGTTTTTTAAAAAAATTGAATTTGAAGCAGCTATATAAATCCATTCTTTTATAATAAGGCTATCAAAATAATTGCTCCAGATTTCAACGTTTTTCATGTTCCTCGTCGCCGTTGTCTTATATCCAGCCCAGCGCAGCAAAGGGTTGATGACGAGGCCTGTCGTGAGTCGGACCTTGTTCGTTTTACCTCTGAACAGGTCAAACATGTGATCACAAGAATGACCAGAGGAAAGTCGCCGGGTCACGACGGGCTCAGTATAGAACACTTGCAGTTTGCGGGAAAACAACTTTATGCAGTTCTGGCTAAATTTTATTCTTTGTGCATGTCTCACTCATACTTACCACATGACCTAATGAAGACCATTGTTGTGCCTATTCTCAAAGATAAAACCGGCGATGTTTCTAGTAAGTCCAACTATCGGCCCATCTCGCTTGCTGCTGTGCTGGCTAAGGTACTGGATAGCCTACTGGACGCACAACTTGGGAAGCATTTAAACTTACACTATGCGCAGTTCGGGTTTCGCCCATGTCTATCCACGGAAAGTGCAGTCTTAAGTTTAAAACACACGGTACAGTATTACACTGAGCGTCAGACACCTATATACGCCTGTTTCCTGGATTTATCCAGGGCATTTGACCTTGTGTCGTACGATGTCCTTTGGAATAAGTTAAGGGAGCAAAAAGTACCGGCGGAACTACTCCGAATATTTCAATTTTGGTACCTTAACCAGAGCAATAGCGTCAGATGGGCTGGTAGGTTTTCTCAGTCGTACAGGTTGGAGTGTGGGGTGAGGCAGGGGGGTATAACCTCCCCCAAGCTCTTCAACCTGTACGTCAACGACCTGATCGAGGGATTGAGCGGCACTACAGTAGGATGCAGAGTTGATGATGTTAGTGTCAACAATATCAGCTACGCGGACGACATGGTGCTGCTCAGTCCAACGGTCGGGGCGTTGAGAAAACTACTAAGCATATGCGAGGAATACGTAAGTAAACATGGCTTACTGTATAACGCTAAGAAAAGCGAATATATGGTATTTAAGGCCGTCGGAGGCAAGCTACCGGAAAGTGTACCTGCCATAAAACTTAATAATAACGAACTCAAGCGCGTGTATACATTTAAGTATCTTGGACACTATGTCACCGACGACCTTAAAGACCAATTAGATATAGAAAGGGAGCGTAGGGCACTGGCAGTCCGATGCAATATGCTAATAAGGAGGTTTGCACGGTGTAGCCAACAGGTAAAAATAACGTTATTTAAAGCCTATTGTCAGGTTTTCTACACGTGCAGCCTCTGGACTAATTATACGCAGAAGACTATCAGTTCCCTGCGCGTCCAATATAATAATGGTTTCAGGATGTTGTTGGGGCTGTCCCGTTTCTGCAGCGCATCGGGCATGTTTGCACAAGCTCGCACAGACGACTACTATGCAATAATACGCAAGAGAACTGCCTCGTTGCTCTGCAGAGTGCGGGCTAGCTCCAACCCCATCCTGGCTACTGTAGCGGGCCGATACGACTCACCTATAATGCGGCATTTTGAGCGTGTTTTAACCGCTACTAGGTGATTATTATTGTTATTGCTGTCTGTATTGCTGTCTGTGTGTGTGTGTGTTTGTCGATTTATGATATTGTTCCACTAACACTTAGTTTTTAATATTAATTGTTACTAACCATTATGGGCCATTGTTGTCTTTTAATAAATAAATTAAATTAAATTATAAATTATATACAAGACAACTAGGGATGGGAATGTTAACTCGATATGAGAATATTCAAAATAAATATCAAATCGCAAATCTGGTTTTATTTAAGCATTTGAACACTTTTTAAATGCCAATTGGTGGTAACTAGTAACTAGAATACCTAAAACGAGAGAGAGACAGGCATAACTATGGCTGAAGTTCAGGGAGCTTCTTCAGCTGTTGATAGTAGGGTCAGACAAGTAAATCTGTCCTTGTGGTTTATTTGCAGAAGAAAAGATTCATTTTGAGATGATAGTGTAGTGGGGGGTGATACCCTGCAGTAACCGCTTCGCACAAGAATGGTACAGGCGGACGCTAGGACTAGTCAGTGTCGCCTAACCAGAGATGGGCAAATTTTATTCGATGACGAATAACGAATGAAAATAACAAAATTTAACGCGAATGACGAATAAAAATATCGGATGATTATTCTTATTTGAATAAATTATTCGTCGAATGAATTGCCACGAATAATTTGTTTATTGGAATACCTTATAAACTTTTTACGGTTTCGATAGATTTGGCAACTGCCGGCTCTATTCGGGATATGAATTAGAGATTCACTAGATATTAAATAGTAAAGATATGTGACGTTCCACGGCATAAGGTACCTTATGGCGGCTGGCGCCGCGATTCGGGAAATGAATTAGAGATTCACTAGATATGAAATAGTAAAGTTATGTGACGTTCTACGGTAAAAGGTACCTTATGGCGGCTGGCGCTTACGTCGCATAGCGCCGCAATAATATTGGAGTGGCGGTAATAATAGAGTAAGCGCCAAACGCCATAAGGTACCTTTACCCGTGGGACGTCACATATCGTTACTATATCGTATCTAGTTAATCTCTAATTCATTTCCTGAATCGCGCCGCCTGATGTGTAATACAACTACCTGCAAGTCCTGCAACTAACTAAATAGTTACTTCAAATATAAATTACGCGTTGTGTGATTCGCTCTGAAGCAAACAACTGCTAAGAAAATTTGGTTTTCTCACTCTTTTAGTATATAGCTATCTCTTTCTAGGTCTGGCTAGAAAGTTACTAATATAACTGTGTGTGTGAGTAATTCATTGTTCACGCTAATCCTTTGTTTATTATACTACCTGGGCTTATCCTTTAACTCTTAACAATCTTTAACTTGTCAGAACAAATTTACAGTAATAACAAGTCATATTAAACGTGTTATTATTCGTGTTGTTTATTTGAATGGAATAAGCCAAAAAGTCATTTGAAAAGTGGTCGAGTGATTTATCGGCGGATAAATTATTCGGGAATAAATCATCCGCTAATAAAAAAATCGTGAATTATTGTTTATTCCGATAAAAGTTTATTCGAATGATGCCCATCTCTGCGCTTAACTATGAGAATGTTATATATTTGAAATTGACGAAAAATTGTCATGGTAGGGAGGACGTAATACGGGAACTAAGAAGCTCATCTAAGGAACATGTCGAATGTGAAACATGCATTCCCGAACATTTCCGATCCCCATCCTTTTCCAATATTATTGTTCTTCACTCATTGACAATTCAATTAACTCACGTGTAATTTTCTCCAATGCAGTTCCGGTACTTACATTTATATTATCGATACACGATGCGCGGCTCTAACGTTACGCTTATAAAGTTTACGTACCGACAAGCGCTTACGCCGTTGACCTAGAGACTATTATTACTTAATCCGCTCGGAAACAGTCCTTGTCGGTCTGCACTACGGACAGTCCATGCGCGCCGTTGTCTTGTATAAAAGACTTCTCGTACAGCCTAGTGCGGTGATATTACGTCATGAATCGATATTATTTAGTGGTTGTTTTTAATGATAAAGACCTTTATTTTTAACATTATCGTGTGTAAAAAATATGTAATTTTTTGGCATTTTCGAAATTAATAAAAGTTGGTAAGAACAAAGCCAAGTTGAGAAGATTTTTACCATAAATTGTAAATATCGATATCACTATTTGCAATCCCTAAACTTTTTATTAGTTGTTTACTTAAAATTTGCTCTGGCGTGTGAGTGAGCGTCTTTGCGGACTAGGTCCGGCGGCCAAAAGGTTAAATTTTATTAGTAGTAGTAGCAGTTGCACCGCCCACAATCTCTCTGTTTTGCCTTAAGGTTGACTGGTAGAGAATGCTTTTGGCATTAAGTCCGCCTTTTGTACGATAAGTTTTTCTTTTGTGCAATAAAGTTTAAATAAATAAATAAATATACCTGACGTGGCGAATGATGATCCGAGAGTTCCTCCAAATCGCTTTTAAATAGACGTAATTAACAAAAATAAGGAAGAAATAAGTTTTTAGCATATTTTTATTAATTGAATGTTGTATTTATAAATAAAAGAATTTGTTAAACTACCAGTTCAGTTCAATTTTGACTTCTTATTTATGGCATCTGTCCATTGGGACAACTATTTTGCCAGGGTCAAGGTTGTGAAAAGCAGAAGTCCATGTTAATGCTTGATCGGTTGAAGAATCTAAACTTCTATAGGAATATAAAAGGGGCCTGCATAAACCAATAGAAAGTAATGAGCCAACTGCCAAGAACCAAAAATGTCCAGAAACATTTGACATTGAGAGTTACTCCATACAAAATTCAACTGCCATAGGGATTATCATTTGCCGCATCAGCCATAATGTGTCACTATCAGAATCAATGTACTTTATTATATTATAAGTAGGCGCCAGCAAAGGTCTTATTTCCCTTAAACCAACACATCTTACGTAATACACACACAGCACATTTTAAAGTTTATCACCGACGGTGGTATCCACCATGCTTCTTTAAGTCCTATAACGGTCTCACATCCTTATTCAGGATCTGCGCCGGGTTCTGCATATCCAGCTGGCACTGTGCAATATCGCTGAGGGCGCCCTGGATCTTCTCTAGCAGAATCTCACCTTGGCGGACAGCCTGCAGACAATAACATGTAGAATAAATATACTTTCCATGCATTTTTACTTATATTTTTATTATTACAAGCAGAAGGTGCCAGTTGTCAAATTGCAGAAACCTGCCCATGCTACAATACAATATCAACATACATCTTAACATTAATCTTTTGACCGCCAGTCACGCATGCATAGTCCTTAAAATTTTCATTATAAAATGGACCTTAACACACACTTAATAAAGTTTACTATTGCATGTTATAAAATGGGAGTGGCGGTTAAAACTGTTATAAAGCTGATGAAATGCAAACCAAACGCAATTTTCGGCCTTAGAGGGGCAGATTTTCAGGACCATTTTACTTACCTCTTCAAGCCTCTCCGCAGCTTCCTTATTCTCAGCCTCCAAACGCCTCAAACTCTGCACTTGCAACTCTGTAGAGCTCTCCTCGCTCGGCAGCGACTCGATCAGCGTATCAATATCCTTAGCACAGCGTGAGATCAAAGTAGCGAACAAGAGAGCGTAGTCTTCCTGGCTTTGCTGTTGTTGTGGCGTTTGAGAGCCACTACGGTCGAAACCAGGGAACTTGCTCGGTGTAGAGAACTGCTGAAGTATGCCGATGCTATTGCAAAAGTGCTCCGCTTGCTAAAACAAACACAATCTTTAAAATGAGGATACACTTCGACACGTAAACTACCGTCGGTACGACGCTTACCTGATTTATAGTGTCTTGTAATTGGGTAAGGCGGTCTGCCATTGTTAATGCGAGTAAGTATTTAGATAAGGAATAAGTTTTGTTACTTAATGTGTGGAAAATGTAGAGAAATTTAACAGAATTCGCTAAAATAACAACGAAATTATAGAATCTAAAAATTCAGTACATGTTCACATCATAATCATCATATGTCAAAGTGACAGTTGTTATCCACAGATAGTGACAGATATGGCATAACACTGCCTGGCTCATTAATCTCAGAAAAAATACTTAGGTTGGTACTACGAAATTCCTTTTATTTATATAAAAATAAATTCAATTTGTAAACCCCAAAGAGTATAATAGTGGTTATATTCTCTTTGGTATTTATGTGTGTGTAGTATATAATATTTGTATAGGCCATGTATAGGCTTCGCGCACGAGTGCGGAGCGGGCTTAAGAAAGAGATACGCCGACCAGGGGCCGATTGCATAACAAACTACAACTAATATTACAAGCGGAACTCCTTTTCTAATTTCACTTATTAAATAAGGAGTTCCGCTTGTAATATTAGTTGTAGTTTGTTATGCAATCGGCCCCAGGTATTTATAAATTATGTTGTCTAAGTACCACAACGCTTCTTCCACTCGTATTTCAAGTTACAAGCTTTTGAGAAACGGGCTCCGGGCACCGACACCGGTAGTTTTTTTTGTTATACCACATTGATGGCCAGCAACCATACGACCTGTATGTTGAAGAGCTGTTACCGTAGTCTGCGGATTGTTGCTACTCCAGAGGAGTCGCATAATATACGTTGCCGTCACGTCAGAAGTTATTATTTCAACTTCATTCTACTTAATCCACTTACTTGAGATGTTCTCGGTCGACGGTAGATTTAGACCAAGAAAAGTCTGCAACGATTTTGATAGCACACGCAGTGCAAGTGTTATTTTAAACGTCAAACTTCTATGAAATTGTGACGTATAAATAGTACTTGCACCGCGTATGCTATCAAAATCGTTGCAGACTTTTCTTGGTCTAACTCTAGATCTTTAGCACATCACATCTAGGAAAATAAATAAAACATTATTGTATTAGGTTAAGCAGTATAATTTATCTAATTATTATGAATTACAGGGAAATATTATCACAATCCTTTACTGAAAATAAATGCACGCATTATAATCCTGAGATTGAACATACACTAAAAGATAAGCATTGTTAATTTGTTATGATGAATACTTACGAACTCACAGAAACAAAAATAGCATACGTAGATCATGCGTAAAGTAAGTACAGTCAACTGTAAAAATATGGGTGTAGCCAACTTATTCAAAAAGATGTCCCATAGTTCTTAATTCGCTGACATAAGAGCTATGGGACATATTTTTGAGATGATTTGTGCACCCATATTTTTACAGTTGACTGTACCTTCCGATGCCGATAGCGCAAATTCAATTCCAATAAAAAATATGTACTTAATTAAGACTTTAATATTTAAATTAAATTTGTTGTGTAACAAGTGTAACCCATAAAATGAGAGTAATTTTCGTTACACAATGTAAAAATAAAATCTATAATTGGCAAAATCACGCCTTAGTTGGTAGGTATATGTATGTATAAGAGAGGTATTTTGGGTCGCTGCGCCAGAGGAGTTAGTATTACATATGAACCTCGATAAGGTGAAACCCTCATTAATGCGAATTAAAATAGGTATTTCATTAATAAAAACAAAGTATTTCCAGCTAAAATAGTTAGGTAGGTATAAGGTGTATTCGGGTATTACCGAATGTCGGATATTTCCGAAATTTAGATGAAAATCACCCTTAATTCCATCATAATAAAAGTCTCTTTTCGGAATTATCCGACAGTTTTCGACATTCGGAATTACCCGAGTAAACCTTACTAACAAATAAGAAAATCCCAGTTATTAGTGAAAGGGAAAAAATCCAATTAGGTATAAAATAAAAAGCAATCAAGCCGAACCTTAATTCCTCAGAAATGTGTCGAAATATTAGTAGTATTATAGATATCTCTTTACATAGATTTGCAATACCTGCCTATCTTTCCTTACTACCTATGAACTAACCAGAATGAATGATACCTAATGAACAGTGAACTATACTATAGGTACGATATGAACAACGTGTGATATGTTCTAAACACTAGTGATAACGGCAGCATGATAGAAATATGTGCAAATTGCAATTATTCTAATAGATTTAACATAATTTATAATACAAATATCAAAGACTAGAATGAGTGTTGTATGTATAAAAAAATACTTAAATTTAATAATCACTATTTCCTACGTTTCGTAGGTACAAAGATAATATTGTTAAGTAAGTATATCAGCTTTCAGTTCGTTCAGCATAGTGCTAATTTTACATATAATGTCCTGTAAATAATGGACACCTTACTAACCCTTGAATGTGCCGTCTAAAATATTTCAAAATTGCGAAATTTCCATAAGGAAAAATTTTGGAAACTTTTTTTTTTGTGCATGGGAATCGACATTTTATATTTCTAAAATGAGTTTCTACTGTTGCCTAAAAAAAAATTCTGAATTTTCCGAGAACTTAATAGAAACTCCGCAACTTGCGCATCTGAAGTTGTTCATAATTTACAGGACGACCGGTATAACGTCACGCACTAAACGAATACAGAAAGTAAACAAGCAGTCAAACTCGAAAAAACAAGAAATATCAACATGTACCTATAATTATACTCGCAAGAACTAGTGGTTCTAAGGTTTAAAATTAAAACTACAAGGAACAAGTGACTAGTACAGGCAACACACAACTCAAGTTACGATGGACTTAATTAACAGTCTTTTAGGGTGAAAGGTCTTATTTTACGCATTAAATCAATACTTAGCTAATGAGAATAATGAATATTACATATGTTCAATTTAACCCTATAATTGGCAATTGTTTTTTTTTGTTTTACTTTAGTCTGGACATAATGACATCTGTAATGTAATTAATTCCGCTGTGTAAAGAAAATTACTTGTATATTTAAAAGAGTAACTTTTGCAACACATTGGAAAAATATTGCAACACATTGGAAAAATATTTCATCTTAAAATCTATTTGACCAAAACTAATTCAAATTTAGTCAAATAATGATTAAACAGTATGCATAATAATAAGCATATATAAGGAATATACACTGCCAAATATAGGGTTAAAATACTAGGCATATTTTTGCTACACAGGGAAGCAGGTGATGCTGATGATTGTTGTAAATAAAGCATATTAAAAATATAAGTTAAGTTAACTAATTTTGGTTAGACAACCATAATAAGGGAGACCCCTTGTATTAAATTTGACTTCTGAGTTTGTTTGTGACATGTGCAATAGTTTGCATTGTGTTATTTTTATGCTTAATAGTACTACTTAATGGCAAAATATAATGATCTATCTTATAATTACAAGCAAAAATTTTACAATAACACTTCAAACAATACAGTAAAAACATTTTTGAAATGACATGTGATACATGAGCATTCACAACATTTGTTACATTATAATCACTTACACAATATTATACATCATGGATTCAAGATTCAAAAATATATAATTATTTTGCTAGAATACCTAATTTACTTCTCATTTCAGAGTCGGCAGGTAAAGCCATTGCCCACTTTCGTAAGCCTACCAGGATGACAGAACTGAGTACTAATACAGCACCTATCACAGATGCTTTACTCGGCATCTCATTGAAAAACATGATTTGCCAAAGAAATGCAAAAACTATGTCTGCTGAGCGGGCTATAGCCACTGGTCCCGCTTGCTCCATTTGTAATGCCATTGTGAGCAGTATCTGTCCCAAATAACTAAACAATGCAAGACAAACAACCAGGAACCGTTCTGTACCACAGTTTGGCATGCATAACACACCGGCAATAATAGAGTAGAACAAAGTTTGCAAAATAGCATACATTCCAAAATTGGTCATTATGACTGAGAAATGGAGCCCTTTCAGTATTCTCAGCAACACATAAGCATTGGCGCCAAAAATTGTAGAACCGAAGGCTGCCAAAGCTCCCTTTACTGTGTTATAATGGTAATTCTGATGAACCTCCGCATCCCCTCCAAATATAAATGGGGGATTGGTAATCAAAATAACCCCCAATAGAGTTAATACAATGGATACTATGTTCCAAATGCCGCATGGCTCTTTTAACAGTACACAAGCAAATATTGAGACAAAGACAGGTACCGAAAACACAATAACTGAAGCATCAGCCAATGGCATGTGCCGGAAGGCATAAAAACTGGACAATAAACCAATTGTGCCCATCAGTGACCGTAAAGCGAGCATTAACCTCTTACCTTTCGGAAATATAGGTTGATTTGTGTAGATTACTATAGGTATTGTAGGTAAGAGTATCCCTATGAACCTGCACATGGCCAGTTGTATAGGATCTACATTCACAAGACTCTTAACAATCACAGAGCATAGTGAGAAGAATAAGGATGAGAGTGTGGCCAGTATCAAACCGAAGAAAGGGCAGCGTTTAATAAGCGGGCGCTTGTTTTCCAGCAGATTCGGTATGCTTTCATCGCCGCTTCCTGCTGAGAGGTCTACGAGGTGTTGCAGCTCTAAGTGTTCCGGCATTTTTCTTCGTACCAGTCCTGTAACCGCACCCAGTATTATACCACCACCACCGCCACCCATAAAAGATTACGATACCAAACAATATATTTACAACTTACCCATACAGTGTTTTTAAGTCGAGTATTCAAATGTTTCTAATAACAATATACAATGCCTTAAATACCTTGTCGTTCATAATAAATAAACAATGTTTTGTGTAATATTCATGAATTCGTCATGGATTTTACTTCCCTCGCCCCATTGCTTGACAGATCAAATCTGAAAAGAGTGAAAAGTGAAATGAAATTTCAGAATGAAAATGAAAGAAAATATCAGAAATTACAACTAGCTGTCAATTTATTTGCGTTCAGAAATTAGTTGCGTTCAAAATGTTTAAATGTTCAAATACACTGTCTACCTCGAAAATCGAAATCTCTATCGCTACTGCAACGTTTTGTAAAGTTCATTGTTTGCCTCTCTTTCTAATAAGCTAATTTGTTAGGAAGAGAGGCAAACAGTGAAACTTATAACGTTGTACTCTGGTTGTACTTTTATAAAAACGAAGAACGAACGTAATTGCCTCCCACAATTTTTTTGTTATCGCGATTCTTTGGCGGGAATTTAAAAAAAGTAGTCGGAAAATTTTCGCTCCAACTTTTAAAATTGTTATTTATTAGATTAAAGTTGTTTAAACTAACTTAACTTGTATATATTTAATGTAAAAAGTTGTAAATAATTATAGTTAGTGTTTTAACAATGGCAGGTGACGAGGGGGGCGGGGAAAACCCGCCCACCCTCAAGCGCTCCAAAACAGACGGCCACGGCGGCACGGACGATGGCGGTGGGGGTGAGCAATCTAATAGTGCTTATTTACCGTACTTTAAACCGGACTACAAAAGACTATACCCTGAGAACTCGGGAAAACTAGAATTTAAAGTTTTTGTCGAGCATGTGGACGCAAAGGACAGATTGGGAAATAAAAGTCCAATATTTCTCAACCACATATTCACAAATGGCATTAAAGGTGTAACGGCTATACAGCGCGTAAACGCTAACAAAATTGCAGTTGTTTTCAAGCAATATAATAATGCAAACAATTTTCTAAACAACACTGCATTTTTGACCCAAAATAACATGAAGGCGTACATACCAGCGACCCAAATCGAAAAAACTGGGATAATCAGATTTGTGCCAGTCAATATCTCTAACAAGGATTTATACACAAAGTTGAGCTCTATTTATGAGATCATAGCGGTTCGCCGCTTCACCAAAAAAGTCGGACAGGATCGTGTTCCCTTACAGACAGTGAGCATTACGTTCTTGTCGCATGTACTACCGGACAATGTACAGTACGATTTATTCTCGTACAGAATCTTTGAATATGTGCCTCCACTACTGCAGTGTTTCAAATGCTTTAAATTTAATCATGCAGCTAAAGTATGTAACGGAAAACAGCGTTGCTCCATTTGCTCGGGCGACCACTTCTATAAGGAGTGTGACAAACCGAATGAGTTATGTTGTGCCAATTGTAGCGGACCTCACTTGGCAATTTCAAAAGCTTGTCCTGTAAAACTTAAAAAAATAATGGAAAAGAAGACAAACATCACATATGCTTCTGAGGCTGAAACGAGAAAAGTCGAGTTTCCGGCGATACTTGACAAAAACAAAACTGTAAGACCTGAAAAATCACCAAAAACACAATCGCAAAAGACTGTTCCTTCTACACCAGCAGAAATCCCGAAATTTGACATCAAAAAAGAATTGTTACAGAATACAGATTTAATGAATGCACTGGTTAACACTCTCATAGAATTAGCCAACAAGACTGATTCCAACCCAATCACTAATAGTTCTATTAAAGATATGCTTATTAAAAACATTAAATAATGGATCCTACACACATTCGTATTGCTCAATTCAATATTCAATCTCTTTCAAATAAAAAACCGTTGCTAATTAACTTTTTAAAACTAAATAATATTGATGTTTGTCTTCTTAATGAAACCTGGTTAAAACCAACTACTGCTTTTAGAATACCTAATTATAATATTTACTGCAAATATGGTAAAAATGGACATGGCGGAGTTGCTATACTTGTTAAAAATATATATAAACATACTTTTATACAGACTAACTTTTATGAAAGTATTCAAAATGTAGCAGTCTCAATAGTGACTGAACGCGGGCCTTTATCAGTTTTATGTGTGTACTGTCCTCCGAATCGTCCACACATAAGACTAAATAGACTTAAAAATATAATAGAAAAATTACCAACACCTATAATAATATCAGGAGACTTCAATGCACATCATACAGCGTTTGGTTGCGCTACTAACCAATCTCGAGGTAACACCCTGTTCGATATTATAAGTGACTTAGACTTATGTATCTTAAATGACGGAAACCCAACTACAGTTACTTACCCCAATCGAAATCCTTCAGCGATCGATGTTAGCTTGTGCAGTGCAAGTGTAGCACCTCTGTGCGAGTGGCAAGTCCACGATGACCCTATGGGCAGCTATCACTACCCGACTATAGTCAGTATATTGACCTCTCTTGAAAAATATCAAATAAGTGATCCAATAGATAAATTTATATATACTAAAGCTGACTGGAATAAATATAAAGAGCTTTCAGAAGAGGTATTCTCGAATTTTCCTTTAAATGAGAATGATCCTATACAATTATATGACAAATTTAGTTCTGAACTCCACCTATTAAAAATACAATGTATCCCAAAACTTACTAAAAATACAAACTTTATTAGCAGACCGCCGGTTCCTTGGTGGAATAAAAAATGTGAGGATAGTGTCATTAAAGCCTATGAGGCATTAAAATATTACAGGGCGAATCCATCTTTAGAAAACTATATTACGTACAAGAAACTTGTTGCTCTTAAAAAACGCACAATAGCAGAGGAAAGAACTAGTAGTTGGCGTAGTTTTTGTGCTTCTTTAAATCGATGTACACCTATTGGGTTAATATGGAATAATATTAAACGTTTTAAGGGATTAAAATCTAAGCAGATAATTAAAAATGATGAATTTATAGAACCATTTATAACTAAACTAACCCAAGGTTGTAGTAACGATTCTAGCTCTATAGAAAGTTTATTTGAAAGTAACAATGATAATAATGAGTCTAAGTACCTTATTGAACCTTTTACTTGGGAGGAATTCGTTGTAAGTCTGCAATCTAGGAAAAATACTACCCCAGGCTTAGATGATATACCATACCTGCTTTTAAAGAAGCTGCATGTTAATGGTCAAAAAGTTTTGCTAAGAATTATGAATCTACTTTGGGTACATGGGAAAATACCTCAATCTTGGAAAACACAATGTGTAATACCTATTTTAAAACCAGACAAACCTCCTAGTGAGGCCAATTCTTATAGACCAATTTCTCTATCATCATGTATTGGTAAGGTTTTTGAGAATATGATAAAGACTAGACTTGATTGGTATGTCGAGGCAAACAACATATTGCCTCCATTTCAAAACGGCTTTCGACGAGGTAGAAGCTGTTCTGACAGCTTCATATCTCTTATATCGGATTTAAAATTAGCTAACTATAACAAGTCAAATGCTGTTTGTATATTCTTAGATGTACAAGGAGCATTTGACAATGTTGATCCTACAATACTAGTAAAAGTTCTATCTAATATTAATATCCCTGGGAAATTATGCAATTGGATATTTAATTTCTTAGATGATAGAGAGCTATATGTAAAATTTAATAACATATTACATGGACCACGACAAGTTTTCAAAGGCACAATGCAAGGAGCAACGCTGTCTCCTTTACTGTATAATTTGTATACTAGCGAGATAAACTCATTTGTAAATAGTTCTAATGTTAATATACTGCAATTTGCAGATGATCTTGTAATATATTCTATTAATTCTAATCTAGATGTAGCTAAAGCTCACATTAATAATGCGCTAAATGAACTTCATGTTTATTACAATAATTATTTACACTTAAAGATAAATCCTGACAAAAGCAAGTTATTAATATTGAGCAAAGACACTACAAATGTAAATATTGTATATAATAATGAGATTATTAGAGAAGTCCCTTCTCATAAGTTTCTAGGTGTAGTCATAGATAATCATTTAAATTTTGACCTACATGTTAAACACATAATTTCTAATTCTGTTAAAGGTTTAAATGTTATGAGATGTCTTGCCGGTATATCTTGGGGTGCAGACCCTAAAGTACTGTCCTTACTGTACAAAACCCTAGTCAGAAGTCACTTTGATTATAGTTTTCTTGTACATATGAATACTGATCACACACATAAGTTACAAATAATTCAAAATAAGGCAATGCGAATAATATCAGGGGCAATGTGTTCAACCCCAATAAGAGCAATGGAAGTAGAGACTAAAACAATGCCTTTACCTGTCAGATGGGTGTTGTTAGCTTATAGATATTTAATTAAGATATATGCTAAAAATAATCAAAGTATAATAAGAAGAATAAAGGGTCATCCCAGAATTCCCAAGTTAACAGCATTACTCTTACAGGTGGAAGCTAAGTTTAGTAATATATATAAAAATGAAATTTGGCCATGTTATGAAGATAGCTTTAATAGTAAACTTTTAAACATTACAGTATGCACAAAATCTATCAATAATAATACTGATTTTCTACATTTCTTGTCACAAATTCCCAATTTTTACAAATTATACACAGATGGTAGTAAAGCAGAGTCTCATGTCCGAAGTGCAGTGTATGATCCTCAGACTAAATTTGTACAAAGCTTTAGGTTGCATGATTTATGTTCGATATTTACGGCTGAAGCATATGCTGTATTTGAAGCCCTGAAAGTTATAATAAGAGTGTCAGAATATAAGCATTTCTTTATTTTCACTGATTCACTTAGCTTAATTTATGGATTACAGAATAATCAATTGCATTATAAAGATAATTTTATTTTGTACAGAATTAAAAAGATGTTATTACAATTGAAAAATAATAATGTAAATATTAATTTTATGTGGATTCCATCCCATACTGGTATAACAGGGAATGAAGTTGCAGACAAAGCTGCTTATTTAGGTATTAATGAATTAGATGTAAGATGTAGTACTAGAATTCCACTAACTGATTGTCAAGCTTCTGTTAAGACTGTTGTCGCTAAGATGTGGATAGATTTATGGACCAAAGATAGAGAGACAAAAGGAAGATGGTACGCTAGTATTCAAACCGACTTACCTGGAAAGCCTTGGTATGAGAAGATAAAGATGGGAAGTCGTAGCTTTATTACCACCATCAATAGATTGAGGTTTGGTCACAACTGTGCACCAGCGCACTTAGCCAGATTTTCGATTATAGCCGATGGTACATGTCCTCACTGCCAGAATGGTAGCGTTGCAGATGTTGAACACCTTATATTTAAATGCCAAGTGTTTGCGTTTGAAAGACTCATCCTTGCAAGTGAATTAAGTGAAGTGTTTGATAATAATGTCCCCCGCCGCCTCACTGATATTCTTAAAAACGTTGACAGTTACGTTCCATTATACAAGTATATCAAAAATACAGTGTTGAAGATTTAAAGTGAAGTGTGTTTTGATAAAATTACTAGTGCATTCTCTGCCATTTAACTCTTTAAATGAAGTGTTCGAACAAAAGTAAAATAAAGACTTGGCTTAAAGGACTCGCATCCAGGCCATAATTGTTAAAAAAAAAAAAAATTTTTTGTTATCTGTGATTTCCCGCCCAATTTTCAAGAATATTTGACGTTTAGTTTATTGACGGTTGACGGCGACGGGCGCGAATGGGTTGCGATGGCAGTGGGCACCGGAGAACTTTTGTTGTTTATGTTTTTGCTAGCTGTGTAATTAAAATAATCTAGGTTTATAATAGAATGAACAGCAAATCGAATATTCCTATAGTAGCTGAACATACACTGAGAGAAATTGAAAGTCGAATTAGTCAATCAGATATCAAGCAATGTAAGTCATCATTATTTTTTTTGAAGGTTACTCTTGCAATAAAACTTCGTTTTTTCTACTATGTAAAGCATAGATATAATATTCAACCCTTCAGTTGAGAAGAGTTATTATTTTAGCAGCGTATGTATGTATGTCTGTATCTTTTCTACGTGTGTTCCACCACAGTATCTAAACTACTACAATACTATAAATCTTATTGTAGCGGCTAATAATTCGCTTCTCCAGTTTCAGACACAGATCTGCTAGTTCTACACTCAGTATACGGAGTTATTTTGCGAAGAGCCTTAGATATCCTGGAAAAATACCCTACACTGGTTGCATATACAACGGCTAATAAACTTCGAGTTTTGATTGAAATAAACGGCGATAACGATCGAGTGTACAGAGTGTTTCCACGTATAAATTTTTGCCCATGCAGAGCCTTCAAACACCAAGTAATAGAGAAGAAACTTCAAGTAACTTGCAAACACATTTTAGCGGCTAGAATAGCTAGCATATTGGGTAAAACCGTCCCACATGAGGTAACTGCGGATCAGTATTTGATGTTATTGAAGTCATTGTTTGAGTTGGACGAGCAAGATGGATGATGATATGAGCCAGTATTATTTTACGGCATCTATGGACTCCGGCAAAACACTCTGCAGCTTGCTGAAAGCTATTCAGTTTCAAGAGGTTTGTGATTTTATTCATAGTATTTAACAAGCACACATTTCAGATACAGATATTTAATATTGTTCTGTATGTTAATAAGACTTTTTAAACATATAAAGAGGTACTTAATATTAATTAGGGGGCCATAGCAAAGAACCTACTATATCTAAAAATCTTATGGAAATTTTGTAGTTGTTTTGCACAAACTAATGATACATAAGGCTTTAATTTTTATAATTTGATTGAATATTACATCACATGCCCAATGTCTATTACATTGTACCATCCCCACACTGTTAACTGTACATTGGTGGACCTTTATGCCTTTTGTAATAAGGTCGACCGATGTACAGTTAGGAGTGTTGCTGTTTGTATTAAGTATTTAAATAAATGAATCTCAATTGTTATTTTCTCTGTTAACAGTCTGCAGTATTCTGTGCCCTCGCGGAAGGACTAAAGTTAACTGTTGAGGAAGGAAAGTGCGTGCAAGCCTCCGCTTATGTCCCGGCAGACAACTTCACGGAATACCATGTACGAAGTGATGTTGATGTCATGTTTAAAGTGAGTAAACATTACAAATACAAATAAATACAAATGCGTTTATTTCATTACTTTTTACATAAGTTCACATTATGTGAAATTATGACATTAGAATAATTTATATTGCAATTTATTATTCTTCTTCTTCTCCTTCCTCGCGTTGTCCTGGCATTTTTGCCACAGCTCATGGGAGCCCGGGGTCCGCTGGACAACTAATCCCAAGAATTAGCATTGGCACTAGTTTTTACGAAAGTGACTGTCATCTGACCTTCCAACGCAGAGGGTAAACTAGGCCTTATTGGGATTATTCCGGTTTCCACACGATGTTTTCCTTCACCGAAAAACAAATAGTAAATATCAAATGATATTTCGTACATAATCAATGTAATCACTTACTTATGAAGTTGATGGCGCTAGTTGAACAGTAACTAGTTGGCGCTAGTTGGTCAATCTTTAACATTAGACAAAACCTATGGCGCCATTTACTGTAAATAGTTGTGAAATTTGCAACATTTTGCACTAATTTATTGTCTTATTATTCCTTTGTCTATGGTTATAATTATAAATATATTAAATTGGGGGAAAACTCATTTATTGTAAAATAAGTGTTATAAAATGAATACAAAACTAAAATTAAGTACAACTAAAAACTAAAGCTAAAAACTAAAAATATTTATCTAAACTTTGCGCCCTTGGTAAGGTGCCCATCACGCAGGCAGCGTTCCCGCGCTGGATTGCTATGGCCAATCTTTGCGCGAGAAAGCTGCCCGCGCGAGGGTCACCTATTAAATTTATATTGTGTTTATTTCAGATAAGTATAGCAGTGTTAGCAGAGTGTCTCAATATCTTTGGGTCAGGAGAAGAATCTAGTCTGAAAATGTATTACAGAGGGGAAGGATATCCTCTTCTACTTGTGTAAGTAATTTTTTTTATATATTTTGGGGACCATCTGACACAGATATACCTACCCCCAAACTAAGGAAAACTTGTACTATGGGTACTGGGCGACGATATACTTACTTAGGGGTCATCCATTAATTACATCACACGAATTTCTAGGTTTTTGGGGTTCCGTAGCCAAGTGGCAAAAAAACCCTTAATGAAACCTTTATGGATTCGTCATGTCTGTCTGTCTGTCTGTCGTGTCTCTCCGTCCGTATGTCACAGCCACTTTTTTCCGAAACTATAAGAACTATACTGTTGAAACTTGGTAAGTAGATGTATTCTGTGAACCGCATTAAGATTTTCACACAAAAATAGAAAAAAATAAACAATAAATTTTGGGGGTTCCCCATACTTAGAACTGAAACTCAAAAAAAATCTTTTCATCAAACCCATACGTGTGGGGTATCTATGGATAGGTCTTCTAAAATGATATTGAGGTTTCTAATATCATTTTTTTCTAAACTGAATAGTTTGCGCGAGAGACACTTCCAAAGTGGTAAAATGTGTCCCCCCCCCCCCCCCTTTACCTTCTAAAAAATATATGATGTACATTACCATGCAAACTTCCACCGAAAATTGGTTTGAACGAGATCTAGTTAGTAGTTTTTTTTTAATACGTCATAAATCGTAAACCGCAATTTTATTATCTTACTTGCTGCTACCAAAGACATATGTAACTTCGTATAAGACGAATAAAGTCTAAGGAAAAAACGTGCCTCGGAATTCAAGTAAAAGTCATTCTCGAATAGATGGCGCACACACCTTTAGCATATCCTCGGCTAGATGGCGTGACGACACCGTTTCATATTTAACAATTTTAACACATAGATATCAGTGAATGAACATGGATCAAAATGATATAAAAATAATAAAATAATTTATCCATATATATATGTCGCAGTCGGATCGTATAATCCGCCGTATTACATTACGGCTAGCCGTTTTCAAAAACAGGGGCGTTTTGAAATGCGGCGGTTTAACGATTAGCCGGATTGAATGCGGCTGAATGAGAATCCGCCGGAATGTATTCGGCGCCATACGTTCTTCAACACGGCTAGCCGTAATGTAATACAGCGAGTCATTAGCCGCCGCTTTGACAGTTTTTAGTTCCCATTTTTAACACCCGTGGCGCTGCCTGACAAACGCTGGGGTGTCCATCAAATCTGGAGTTCGTCGGACTGTTTCTTTTCAAAAAACATTTCTTTCGCAACTTAACTAGACGGAGCCCCGCTTCGCGGGGCTCCTATTTCTGAGCGGTTTGCCCTTCGGGCATCTGAAGCTACCTAACGAACCTAACCTACCTACCTATTGATTTAGTGAGACGTCCCTGAAAACATTACACTTTGGGGAAAAAAGCGTAGGTAGGTAAGTAGGTTAGGTTCGTTAGGTAGCTTCAGATGCCCGAAGGGCAAACCGCCCAGAAATAGGAGCCCCGCTTGCGGGGCTCCGTCTATTTAAGTTGTGAAGGAAATGTTTTGGAAAAGAAACACATGTAGTGCGGTGGGACCATGGTAAAAATAAATTAAATTGCAAACATTGTCAAACTCCGGTTACGTAGGCGACCGAAAGAACTGGTCACTCTACAATCTAAAATAGTAGTACGATGCGGCTAAACGTTGGCCGCCTTATTGAAGAACGTATCGCAATTACAATCCGGCTAATCGTCGAACCGCCGCATTTCAAAACGCCCCTGTTTTTGATAACGGCTAGCCGTAATGTAATACGGCGGATTATACGATCTGACTACGACATATACATTTTTTGAAAACTTTACTCGTTTTCATTTTGAGTTTTAGTCGTGTGTCGATAGATGGCAGTAAATTTACAGTGACTACAAAATTTACAATGACAGGACCCCTCTATACTATCTATTCTTTTTGCTGCTACGGAACCCTTCAGGGCGAGTCCGACTCGCACTTGGCCGCTTTTTGACCCCTCCCCCCCATTGTTACACATAGTCACATTTGGCAAACCCCCCCCCTAGTGTGACGTCATATGTTTCAACGAAATCAACAAATCGAATTAAGTAGGTTGTACCTATTATTAATATTTTATCAAAATATTTTTTAATTTTATAACCCAAAACTGATTAGGAAAGGAAATTAAACGAATAAAAATGACTATCGTTTGAAAAAATTGTTATTTAACTGTACAGAAATAATTTAAATAAGTTAAAGTGACGTCACAAAGCTAGTGACTCCCCCCCCCCCCCCCCCTGTCACAACATGTCACATTTTCTTGACCCCCTCTATAGATAACCTCTATAACTCAATACTCATAGATAACAATACATCGTCCTCAACTAACATAATTTTTTGATTATTGTAACAGTTAGAAGCGAAAAACAAATTCCATACATATTTTTAATTCTTTTGTTTCATAAAATTTTCAAACAAATCAAATTTAAGTGGCAAACGGGTTTTTCATTTGTGTTTGGCTGGGTGTTAGGAGGCTAAATACTTAAATTAGTTTACAGCCACAATCCCTAACGAATGTAATGACGGACTGCGAGATATCAACCCAGACTGCAGACTCAGTGCTGGAGCTTCGTGACGAAGATTCGTCAGAAGTGGCCAAGTTGGTGTTGAAGGCGCCCGCGTTCCTGGGCCTGCTGGCTGACTTGGAGCGCTCCTGTGATATTATGGAGCTTCAGCTCTCGCCGGAGCATCCGAATGTCAGCATTGTTACATATGGAATGCAGGTAATTTTACATGCCACCACAGAATAAATAATAGTATTACTAGGTACAGAAGACTCACTCTCTAACAAAACGCGTATTTTACGATCCGGATAGATATGGCCGCTAGGTGGCGACAGCGCCACGCGCGGCTTATGGCTAGCCACCAAAATTGGTGTGGAACGGATGTACTTTTAGCTACCTGTAGCAAAGCGACGAAATCGCGGAGTGAGCCACGCCTGACAGTGGTGGTATTACCTACAGCCTACAGTGAAGTAAAACCGGGTATCTTTTGTTTTTATTTTGTACGCCGCAAAAAAGGTTAGGCCAGGTATCTTGGTTGTCTGGCGAGGTTGCGGAAGAGTACTTCGGCGTTCCTGGGACCTCGCCGTATAGCAGCGAGGCGGCAACAGAGGGGTTTTAGTGGGTAAACCTGGGGTCTCATTAGCCCACAACAGGGAGTCCCACATAACCATCCCGGCCCGTCCCCGCGCCGGGTGGTATGCGTAAAGCATTAAGGTATCTTGGTTGTCACTACTCGCATTGTTACGCCTAGTGAAGGCCTCAAGTGGAATTGGGCCATGGCGTTTGAAATGAGGTATACATACGGCCCACACCAATTTTGATGTCTAGCAATAGTAGTTGCCGCGCACCGCTACGGAACGGACGCCTGCTCGCGCTTGCGCCACCTAGCGGTCATATCTGTCGTAACAGAACTAATAGACGCGTTTTGTTAGAGTGAACCTGCTGTACAGTACTACTTATTATTTATTCTGTGGTTAAGTTCAATGTGGGGAAGACCGGGATATAAAATTTATTACATGGAGTTTTTGCGGCGGCATTGGAGCGGGCTTCGCGCGCCTCACGTCGAACTATGCCCGACTCCATCAATAAGGGCGCCGAAGGCGCCCGGCTTTGGAGCGTCCGCAGCTCCCTTCGTACGACAGCTTAAGTAACAGAGGGCCTACCGCGAACCACGTTCGACGTATTGCCTTCCTGTGACACTTTTGTACGAAAGTACAAGTGCGACAGAGAGGCAACACGTCAAACGTGGTTCGCGGTAGGCCCTCTGGGCGGCCAACGCGCTTGGCATTGCAGCGCGCCCCTTACGTCGAACCTTTATCATAAAATAATGACTTCGTTAGTACAGATTTACAAAATAAATATTTTCAGGACAGATCCTGTATCGACATGCCCAAGTCCTCCGAGATGGTGCAGAGCTTCAGTTGCGAAGAAGCCGTCACGCTGAAATACCAGCTGCACCACATCCGGCTCATCATGAAGGCCCTCGCCATCTCTACTAAGGTGAGGAGACCCTACTCGTAGTGTAGTTTTCCTGCCGGTGAGTAAGGTTGCCTGAGCTCAACGAGAGTGCCGAGTTGGAGTAGCATGTAACTTCTCTGGAGTTGCAGGCGTACATAGGCAACGGAGACTGCTTAAGTGCTTACGACAAGCGGGCCGTATGCTTGTTTCACGACGTAGTTCACGTAGTATTAAAAAAAGGATCCCAAGGGTCCAGCCAGAGCAAAAAAGCCGTCGACGCGTCGGCAGGCGCCGACCGTTGCGAGCAGACTGAAAGACGACTTTTACCAGACATCCTCCCCCGGCGCAAAAACCGACGCGACGGTGGCCCGCGCGAAAGTTTTTGAGGGGCATGGCCCTCAGGTAAAAAAGAGACCCCTCTCCTATAATATACTGTGGTTACCTATAATTGGACGTCTACCTTTAATGTTATGTAAGCTACAGATTATTTTTTCATGATGTGTTGTCTGTTGGTGATCCTAAATAAATAAATATAATATATATAGATGTTTATTTTATTCCAGGTGGTGGTAAGGTGTAGCTCCAATGGTCTCCTGTTGCTGCAGTTAAAACTGGAAAAAGAGGACCAGCGACAGATGTTCTCTGAGTTCTATATAGTGCCCTTACTGGACGACTGAACTTGTAGATCTGAGTTGACCAAACTGTAACTTTGGTGGTAACTACTGGGATTTTTTTTCTCAGTTGTTACCACTGGGTACGGGTAAGAAAAATAATCTGAGTTGTTACCACTGATAACAACTAGTGGGAATAACCCGATTTAGCCACTTGAGTGAGGTTATAAACCCACAAATTTTAAATTTGTAATATTAATGATAATGACGTATTTTAAAACGATGGCAGCGCCATCTGCGCTGAGATTGGCGAGGTTACCCTCATTCTTTGAATACCGAGTTGGCAAAGTTGTTCCAAGCTGTATGCTGTATGGAAAATAGCAGTTTATATAAAAAATAAAACAAATTTTGCAAAATATAATTATATTTCATTTACTAAAAATGACATGCACTTACATAAGGAATGTATATTACGTTTAGTATGTATATTTCCATCAGCTATTTATATAAATGTTCTCTGAGCGTTACCAGGGGCCATTTTATTTGAAATCTATATTTCTACTCAGAATCACGAGCTTTTTCGATCCCAATATGGAAAAAATGTGTGCCAAGATTTAATTAATTCCAATCCGTTACCATTTTTCATAGAGATTGTATGGCGGCAACGGAATGGAGGGAATAAAAAAATGTATGGAAATTTTGGGACAGTGTTATCCTCCTATTAAGATTAAAAGGGCTCGAGATTCTGAGTAGAAAGTTATATAAAAAATACCCAAATAAAAAAAGTGTAATACTTACAACTTTAAATAATATAGCCCACCTTATTGAAGCAAATTATCGTATTTTATTTTATCGGAGTCTTACATTCAGACTTTTATTTATTTCAAATTGTCAAACAGTTCCTTAATTAAATAGTTTAATTTCGATATTTTTCCCAACAAATTCGTTAACATTATTAGTAATGTTAATAAGTTAACTTATACTTTCAATTCCAATAACATTTATTTTTTAATAAATGGTGCATCTAGCAGAAATATTATTGTAAAGAAGAAATTTAAAATTATTTAAGGGTAGATTTTTAAAAGGGTCATCTTCCAAATCATGTGCTGCTACGTGAAAATAAGTTTAAGAAGACCTTCTCTAAAGGGGCCCACTGATTAACAGTCCGCCGGACTTTATAAAAAAGTCAAAAAATTCAAAATTCCTGACATTTTCGTGTTCCGTCCCCATTCCTGACAAAAGGCCAAAATTCCTGACATGTCAGGAAAATTCCTGTCATTTGGTAACCCTAGATCCGGCGGACTATTAATCAGTGGGCCCCTTAACTTTTTAATTGGTTTATAATCGGCATCCACAAATTTTGAAAAAAAAAATGTAAGTAGGTAATACGGGTAAATGTGGCTGCGGGATTAAGTGTGCTAACGTAGAAAACATTATCCCATGATCCCGTGCCATCATTTTTCTTCAAAATCATAATACTGTACGGAGACTTTGAAATTGTTAAAAATTATATTTCGCTATCCAAATGTACTCGCATTTTTAGTTGCGTTCTTGACGATTCTACAATTTCTGCAAAATGCATCCACAAATTAATATTCGTTATTTTGTTTTATCCTATTTAAACAACTCACATTACGCTGTAACGTCTGGCCTGGGAAAAAAACTGCACAGAAAAACACCAAACGACACTAAATTCAATAGGGGATATTACTGCAATGTTCTGCCGCCAGAGTGCAGCACTACCGACTCAGTAAATTCATAGACTAACTTATAAATACTGTGCCTTAAACTGTTTTTTGACAAGTTTTCACAGACAATAAAATATGACATTGATGCATCAAGGCGGTTTGTTATCAAGGGCCTACCGGTAAACGCGAAAATCGAAATTTAGTTATCTGCCTCTTTATCGCTCGAATATGCAAGAGTGATAGAGAGATTAGATAACGAAATTTCGATTTTCTTGTTTCGCGGTAGGCCATGTGTCAATGTGGTTTGTTTACTGTGTGTGCCACAAAGGCGCCATCTACGCAGAGCTTTGCCTAATATTCCCTATTCATGATTAGGCGTCAAAGATGTTTAATTTTCTATTTTTTTTTTATACATAACATAAACTTACTTCTAACTAAACATTGAGTGTTGCATTTACCCACCTGCTTTTTTTAACTGTTTAAACATCGCCTAAAGTCGTCTACAGATAGTGCCAAAATCGACATAATTGAGCGTATCTTTTATTTTTTGCCATTTTTATATATTGTGACCTTTTTTGCCACTTTTGTGTTATTTCTAGTCAGAATCACGAGCTCTTTTGATCCTAATGGAATAAAAAATGTCCCAGAGTTTTTTACTATCCCCATATACTAGGTATGTATGGCGGTAACAAAAAGGAAAGTTTGAAAAATGTATGGAAATTGTAGGACACTTTTATTCTCCTGTAAGGATGAAAAGGACTCGCGATCCTGACTAGAAATAACACAAAAGTGGCAAAAAGGTCACAATATATATATAAAAATGGCAAAAAATAATAGAAACGCTCAATTACCAATGTGGCAATGAATAGGCTTTGAAAGGGTTAATGTCCGGTCCAAACTTTCGATGCTTTACCAATAGCTATATTTACACAATTTACCAATAATTACATGAGTCACAATGAAGTGATGATATTATACTAATTCCTGTAGGTATCCTAAAATGACTAGACCTTGCAGACTGGCAGAAACTTCGTTTCTTACCAGTATAGGTTAGTATTAGAAATATCGTTGATAATATTGAGACTATGATGATAATAATATTTAAGGTATACTTTTGAGTCCTTTTCAGTTTATATGTGATATTGTCGTCGAAAAGACATTAAATAATGAAAATATATGGCAAACTGTTGCAATAATATCGTTATACAATATCCAATATGGAGGCAAGACTTGCAGATTTCCACTTTTTAGGGTTGCTTTGTCACCTAGAAACCCTTATAGTTAGTTTCGCCATGTCTGTCTGTCCGAGGCCAAAGCGCTGCAAAGGTACTCTCTCCCTTATGGTTATAATGATTGAATGAATGACTTACTAATAGCCCCCGTTTGGCCTATTTTGACAGAAAGGTAACTACGAAACCCTACACTTAGCATGGCCCGACATGCTCTTGGCCAATTATTTAGCTTTGCTCAGAGTGGCCCTTATTTCTTGGTATTTCTTATTTTTGCTAAGGGCCGCTGTTTTTTTTTAATTATGATTTTCTGAAAATAATATGTTTTTCGTGCCATATCCTTTATTAGTTTATAATTCTTTTTTATTTCTTCTATACTCGTGTATTTTCCTCGGCAGAAAAATAAGGCCTACCCAGTTCACTACGGATTGTTATTAAGAGCCCATCAACGTGCACACTAGCGCCACTGCTAAATATTCGTGATTATTTGACTTAAATATAGGTATTCAAAAAAGAGGGCCGCTACGTACCTACTGTATTTTGTACGTATTTAAGTACCTTTTGAATACATCAAACTAGTTTTTATGTTGCTGGATTCGTCAATCTATGCGTCCACAGTTAAAAAGCCGTTTTTGTTTTGAGTTCATAGATTGACGAATCCAGCAACATAAAAAATAAAAACTAGTTTGATGTATTCAAAAGGTACTTAAATACAAAATACAGTACGTAGCGGCCCCCTTTTTTAAATACCTTTCGTTAAATTTAAATAATCACGCTTATTTAGCAGTGGCGCTAGTGTGCACGTTGATGGGCTCTTAAATAATCAGTTTTCAATGGTTACTAATAAGCCAACAAACCATTTAGCATACTGAAACATTATAACATTAAACATAGATAAGAATTGCCCCATATAATATTGTACTCCTATACATATAGGTACATAAACATACAATGTAAACATAGTACAGTCACCTGCAATAATGTTATTATATAACCTATACATATAGGTACATAAACATACAATGTAAACATAGTACAGTCACCTGCAATAATGTTATTATATAACCTATACATATAGGTACATAAACATACAATGTAAACATAGTACAGTCACCTGCAATAATGTTATTATATAACCTATACATATAGGTACATAAACATACAATGTAAACATAGTACAGTCACCTGCAATAAAATTTTATTCTTCGAAGGCCGGAAAAATATCTGACACGATCTTATTTGTAGAACCATAAGAATGTGTTATATGGAAGAGATCGCTTTTTAGCGATAAGACCGCCTGTTGCTTGTATTTCTGTATTCTTTTGTATTGTTTTCTTTTATTGAGGTGTGCAATAAAGAGTATTTGTATTGTATTGTAATGTGTCACATATTTTTGCGGCCTTGGAAGAGTAACATATTATTGGAGGTGATTGTACAAGTATAAATTATTTTAACATACATAGCAAATTACATTAATACCAATAAAATTATTATATATTTGGCTAAGCCTTATCAATTAAAACTTATATAATAATATAAGTTTAATAAGACAATTATACTATTAAGCATACATTGAATAAATAACACACACACAATATTGCACAAAATGAACATAATCGTTAGAATTGCATTGCAACTAATTAATAATTATACAAAAACCTGTTTTCTAAGACTTCATAATACTTCTATAATTAACTATTTCTGAAGCTTTAATAAATTCAGCGGCAGGAAAATAAAATATACTCAGTCCAAATTATAAATACGCAAAATGTTATGTAACATAATATATACGAATATACACAAATATAACTGACATTTAAGTAACATATAGGTACATACCTACTTACTGCTTTTGATTTTAATCAAACTTTATGAATTATGAAAGTATGTATATTGTTTCATTTATGTCTCTATAAATTATCATGTAAAACTATTTTTAGTTTAATTTCATTACAAGTATATATTATGTACATGTCCTGCAAAAACTGTTTTAAAGTACTGTCAGTTCGGGCTATTTTATAAACCAATTACTTAATACAAAAAAAAACAGACAACTATTTCGACACATAAAGCATATTTTGTTCTATATTTGTGCACCATTTAATTTTATTGACTAACATATAACCCCTTGTCATACTTTTTCGCAATTTTTTTCGACTCCGCCTCAGTGGAAAGGCAGCCTTACGACAACTTAGTTGAAATCTCAGGCCGCTCCGGCGACTGTTTATCGACGACATGCTATTATAATAATACCTACACGTGTCTTGTAGCCGTGCCGTGTCTTCTGTCGCACTTGTAAATTCTTACGTAAGCGTGACAGGGAGGCAACACGTCGAACGCGGTTCGGGTAGACCCTTAGAGAATAGCAACCCCGGAGTATACATTGAGTGTAGAAACGGAGTTATAATACTTCTCTATCCGAATTTTACACGAAGCTATATTGGTTGTCTACGGCGCGGTCGTGCGGCGCTCCGCTGGCGACCAGCAGGGCTTCAAGCTCCGCCCGGCGCATCCTTACGTCACTCCCGTGCGTTACGCCCAGCTGAAAACAGATTGGCTGATAAGATTTTTTTTTTATGTCTTTGGTTTTAATAATTATTTAGCAATTGGCCCTAATCAATAAGTCGACTATAGGTTGGCCCCAGCTGTTAATTTTTTTACTGCGGCTGATAATTATAACAAATGTTTGCGTTCGTGTATCAAAATCAAAACTGAATAATGATCCCTTAATTTATAGAATAAGATGTGAAAAAAAAAAGTAATATTATATTTCTAAATTATCAATAAAAATATTGTAATCGGTTGAAAACCGCGTGAAACGAAAAGTTCTAATCATGTCGGTCACGTTTGCTCAAGAACGCTTCCGACAAGTCGACTGGGATCCGTTGTCTCATTCTAACTATCGCTCATCATACTATGTTGGGCCGATATATCATAAACGTTTGTAGAGGCCCATTACACAATCAAAACAAATAGAATTAGTATTTAATTATTCACGTCCAAGCGCAATTCACGAGCAATATAATATAATATACTTATTATACAATCAGCTGCAAATATCTTGAAATTGATTCTATTTTGAGTCATTAAAATTTGCAGTAAAATATATTTGGCAACATCAGAATAATATATAAAATTTGTGTGAAATCAATTTAGGGTGGTTCCCAAATATTAATATTTTCTGCAAATTCAACGGGCTCAATCATTTTTATAAAAAATTGTCATCAAAATATTTCTACCGATGTTAGTAGTGTGGATATTTTTGCAGCTAACTGTTCAAAGTAAATAATCAATAATGCAAACACTCATATTTTGTTATCAGAACTTCTAGTGTAAATCTCATTCGATAGCATGACGAGCGTTCGCGTTATGTCTATTTTTGTATGGGATTTTGAACAGCGCGCCAAGCGGGACGTTTTGGAAACTCAACACTCACGCTATCGAATGAAATTAACACTAGGGGTACAGTACGCTTTGCACACTTAATTCAGTCGTACTAAGGGGCATCCTAACTTGCTAAAAAATGTTCCTGGTTATACTTAGGCCGACCGTTTAACTCAGTCCTCGCCTGCGCGGTACGGCGTCGACGGGGCGGGACGACTAAAGCCCGATTTAGACGATGCGAGAACTCTCGTGCGAGTTTCATACCATTGCGGGTTTTTAATCGGTCGGTTGAATTATACGTACCCAACAGTCCGCAATGTAACTAAAATCGCATACGAGTTCACGCGCCGTCTACATCAGCCCTAAGGGTGGCGGGGAAGGTGCGAGCGGCAGGCGTTCGGCGCCCGCACCTTCCCCGCCACCCTTTGTCGCCCCGCCCCGTCGCCCCCGCACCGCGCAGGCGAGGACTGAGTTAAGCGGTCGGTCTATAGTTCAGTAAGACTCTTACTACAGATGTAGATAGTGCATAATTAGGTGTTTTCCATCGTATTTTCACGGAAACGTATGAACTTGTCTTGCTACTTCAGTCAGTCTCGGTACAAAAAGTACTGACGTTGACTGAAGTAGCATGACAAATACGAACGTTTCCGAGAAAATACGATGGAAAACAATTACTTATGCACATCTGTAAACGCGGTTACACTTTTAGGATTTTGAATAAAGTAAGGTGTGTGAAGCGCTTTAGCAAAACTATTGTCACTAGAAAGCAAATATAAAAATAAAATAAAAAAACACTTACCAAAAACAAAGTACGTTCAAAACGTCACCAAACACATACACAACGAAAAAAAAACTGCAAATAAAAACAAAAAAGCCATTCCACATAAAAAGTTTAATAATAAAATTTACAACCAAGAGAATTACGATTAAAGCTTGGAAGAACATGAGTTCAATTTGTACATCTTAAAAGATAATAAACAAAAATAGAGTTAGTCTAAAATAATTAGTAATCTACATGTAAGACAAAATCCATTCTGTGATATATATGTGAAATGAAAAAGCTATATTCTTTTAAAGAATGATTTAAGCTTCGTTACTTAAATACAAAGAAAACATCTGGCAAGAAAACAATACATAGTCGACAACACAAAAAGCAATAAAAATAACAAAATACACAAAGCATTGCACTAATTCGACATTTACCTTCCTTCTATCTCTACTTATAATATAAATAAAATGCGCTTATGTGACGTCATTGAAATATGTTACGTCATTTACGTAATATAGTCATCAATGACATTCTAAGGCTATCTTTCCACCTGCTTTCCACTGAGGCGGAAATGAGAGGAAATGTTCGGGATTCAACCAATAGCACTGGTTCTCTTCTCCGCTCCGCTGGAAGGCAGTGGAACGACAGCTTAAATATAGAGTTTGGATCGTGTTGTAATTTTATTACTCTGTCAATTGATGTCGTACGATTTGACTCTATAATAAATAATATAAGTAGCGAAAAGTACATACAATAAAAATGATATGTATTGTTCTTAGTTGGAGACCCTAGGGCACTTTTTGAACTATTCTACTTTTCTGCAAGATTAAAGCTCCCTTAACACAGAGACGAGACGTGAAAGAATCAACCAATAGCATTGGTCGTTTCTCTATTGGTTGGTTCCTGCACGTCTCTTATCTCCGCGTCATTGGAAAGGCAGCCTTACTACACAAGCGTAACTGAAAACTCACTGGGTTAAAAATATATATTAAGCAATATAAGCTTTGATGATTGTTTCACAAAACATTCGAAACTGTTACTATCCACATTTTAACTGTAGTACATATTTTGTGATTTCAACTTACCTAATTATGTTCTAATTATTTCCTAAATTACTGATTACATCTTAAACACGATAGTATAAATACGAATTTACAAACGTCTCAATAAATAAAATGCATAAAAAGCGACGTCTACTTTAAACTTAAATAATAATTATTCAAAGTTTGATGGTATACATAAGTTTTTTTTTGATTGAAATGTACCTAGAACCTTTATACTTAACTAAAATATGTTTTTTAACATAATAAGATACAGTCTCAGATCTTATTTGAAAAAAAATTCATAATACGTACGAGTACGATTTGTACAACATATAAAATTCAAGTCACTTAAAGATTGAACCAAAATTACATACATAAGTACATTGTACAATTTTGCCTTTATGCGTACGATATTCTATAACATACTAGAGTACCGTAAAATGGGGTCATTTGAGATGAATGTGATGTGTGTTGATGAAATAAAAACGAAACGAAATTTAAAGGTAAATATAAAAAAAATTGCCTAGGTTATTTATACATTAGTACCTTGGTACCCAGTACGTCTAGACGCAATGTCGCATCTAGTCTGTTTCTTGATGTATTTTAATAAAAGTAAACAAACAATTTGTACATTTTCGGGTAGTTATAACATTTATTGGTTAACCGACCAATTACAAATCCGCCTGGATCAGTCACTGAACGACCTGACTTAAATTTAACCTACATTATTTGATCATGTAATGTTTTCATGTAAGTACCCTCAACTGGCATAAGGAGCCATTTGAGGGTAGATTTTGTTTACTTTTATTTAAATACCTATAGATACAGAGTATAGTTGTTGCGAGTATCGCTACAGACATGTCTATTTTTCCCCCATTTGACGGTAACTACGTTGCTGTCCCGCTCCCACGGCATCATGGACGAGACAGCAATATTAATTACGCGTGTGCGAAAGAGATAACAGGCGGGTCAATGTACGACGTTCTTGGTGCTTATCGTCCTTACTTTAACATGTTTTTTTAAGTCATTAAAATGGCGAATTAGGAATCCACTAAAATTATAACTACAAGAATGTATATTAAAATGCATAATGACTATTGAATCAAACCTATTCAAAGTTAGTTAAGGGGCCCACTGATTAACAGTCCGCCGGACGGTATCGGCCTGTCAGTTGTTCAGAACTGTCAAAATTTTGTTCTAACTGACAGGCCGATACCGTCCGGCGGACTGTTAATCAGTGGGCCCCTTTATTCAGTCTGTAATAACTAATAGCTTCTCGAAGAGTAAAACTCTCGTGACTCGGACATATGCTATTATTTATATACTTAAAACACACATAAGCATTTTATTTGTTTTTTTTTTATTTGAGCAAGGTGTAACCCCTAAATGTGACTTTTGGTTATTACCTTATTCTTAAACATAAAATTCCTGTTTAATTTTATATGTTCCTAAAAACGCAAAGGTAAATTGACGGATAAAGCTAAATCATTTTACACCGCACCAGCCGGCCTAGCCAAGGGACAGTCGCATGCGCTACGACAACGAAACGCTTTGTGTCTCTCTATCACTCTTACATACTCTTACTTACATATTAGTGCAACAGTGACAGTTGCGTTTCGTTCGCTACGGAGCGTAAGCGATTGGCATGTTGCCTACGCGGTCTGGTCGTAGAGTACAGACTATACATAATTATTATGTACTAGGAATCATGCTATTTCTACTTAGAACGAGCTATTTCGGCCCTAAAATAATTTCGGGTTATTCCCACTAGTTACCACCAAGTTCTTACCAGTGGTAACTACTGGGAATTTTTTTCCCACCTTTTACCACTGGTAACTACTGGGAAAAAAAATAACTACTGGGAATTTTTATTCCCAGTAGTTACCACTGGTAAAAGGTGGGAATATTTTTTCCCAGTAGTTACCACCAAAATATTGTTAGAATTCAATACTAATAAAAACAGTATAAATAGTATAGTATAAATGTAGCGTGCTGTAATAAATAATTATGTGTCAATTAGTGATTCAGTAAACTGCTTTATAGATGATCAAAAATATTAAAACTGTTTTACCGGTATAAGTGTAAAAACTAAAATAGAAGAGTCACATTGCAGTTAAGTATAAATTAACTTATTATCCGGACTAAATTTATCTTATTAACTGTAAATACCTGACGCCACCACATATATAGTAGTTACCACCAAGCCGAGTTGGTGGTAACTAGTGGGAATTTTTTTCCCAGTAGTTACCAGTGGTAAAAGGTGGGAAAAAAATTCCCAGTAGTTACCACTGGTAAGAACTTGGTGGTAACTAGTGGGAATAACCCACAATTTCCGAAAGTTTTTTTCCTATTGTGCTATGCTAGAGTTAGACTAAGAAAAGTCTGCAGCGATTTTGATAGCCCACGCAGTGCAAGCGTTATTTATACGTCATAATTTAATAGAAGTTTGACGTTTAAAATAACACTTGCACTGCGTGGGCTACCAAAATCGCTGCAGACTTTTCTTGGTCTAACTCTAACTTCATTCCATAAACTTTGTAAGGCGGTAAACAAAAGAAAATTACAATAATGTAAGGTTATACAGATTGTATTTTTTATGGGGCACTGAGGGCAGCTATCTGATTCTTTGCTGCTATACGAAAATGGTCTTAGAAGACCTTCCCTAACATAAAATAACGACGATTGGCATATATAGATATTGGAAAAAACTTACAATCAGCTACAATATCGTCAACTTCAACTGAATAATTCTACTCAAATAAAATAGTTACAACAGAACATGCTATGACTTTTACCATTACATGGCGACCGTGCCAATGTCTCGACTCTTTACAGATGTAGTGCATAATTGTTTTTAATCGTATTTTCTCGGAAACGTTCGTATTTGTCGTACAGTCAACCTCAGTACTTTTTGTACCGAGACTGACTGAGATAGACACGTTCGCACGTGTCCGTGAAAATACGATGGAAAATAATTATGCACTACATCTGTAGTAACCATAGACTAGGAATCCTCTAGACGGAGTTTAGAGCAATTATTTCATGAAACCAATGCTGCCAAAAATACTGAGGTGCGGGGGACGAGGTGAGCGAGTCCCCGTGCCGTGATTGGTCCGTTCAAAGACACGGGCGTCACACAAAGACACTTTGACTCGAAAATGGAGTAAAACTACCGTATATTTGTGGCAGAGTATGCTCAGTCTGGAGGATGTCTTGTCTGTGGTGTACCTAACCAACACGACGGCCCTATATACTAGTAATGCTCACTTGTCGGTTGTCGCCGACGGCGCTGACCACGTACTCCGTGAGCGTCACGTCGGCCGCGCCGCCGGACTCCAGAGGGATGGGGTGCGCCCTGATGTGTTCCAGCATGTCGTGGACGTTGGGGAACCAGAGGTGCTGGACCCGGCACCGGCCGATCTGTAGTAACCAACACGACGGCCCTATATACTAGTAATGCTCACTTGTCGGTTGTCGCCGACGGCGCTGACCACGTACTCCGTGAGCGTCACGTCGGCCGCGCCGCCGGACTCCAGCGGGATGGGGTGAGCCCTGAAGTGTTCCAGCATGTCGTGGACGTTGGGGAACCAGAGGTGCTGGACCCGGCACTGGCCGGTCTCGCTGAGCGTCATGCGCAGGTGTTTGGCGCGGCCCTGGAACAAGGTATATTTTTAGGGTTCCGTACCCAAAGGGTAAAACGGGACCCTATTACTAAGACTTCGCTGTCCGTCCGTCCGTCCGTCCGTCCGTCCGTCTGTCACCAGGCTGTATCTCACGAACCGTGATAGCTAGACAGTTGAAATTTTCACAGATGATGTATTTCTGTTGCCGCTATAACAACAAATACTAAAAACAGAATAAAATAAAGATTTAAATGGGGCTCCCATACAACAAACGTGATTTTTGACCAAAGTTAAGCAACGTCGGGAGTGGTCAGTACTTGGATGGTTGACCGTTTTTTTTTGCTTTTTTTTTTGTTTTTTTTTTTTTTTTTTGTATTATGGTACGGAATCCTTCGAACGCGAGTCCGACTCGCACTTGCCCGGTTTTTCTTTAAACTTTATTGCACAAAATATATACAACAATGTACAAATGGCGGACTTAATGCCATATAGCATTGCCTACCAGTCAACCATAGGGTCAAAGAGAGATACCTACATATAATTGGTGATTGAATGAATATAAAAAGGTAAACTATACTTATAAACATTGACATATAATATGGACGCCCAATGCCAAAGAAATATGTTTGGGCAAAGCTTTTGTGGGGCCATTTTTTTTGCTGATTGTGAGCTGTAGACCTCGCGTGTTAGATAGATAGATAAATCATTTATTTGATTTTAATTATTACACTAACAAACAATGTTATGTGTGGTGTTATGTGTAAGTGTATAAGTAATTAGTGCCTAAGATGTGTGTAACCCAGCGCGCCCGCGCACGCCAGTTCCAATCCTAACTTCGGATGAATAACTCGCCTCAATTGTCGGGAATAAAATGTAACAACTCGTCGCAAATTGTCGGGAGTGTTTGTACTTTACCTAATTAAAATGTTAAGGAAAATCAAAGACAATTTATAATTTCATCATATGGTACTCGCGTTAAGCTTAGAAAATGTACAAGTGAAAAATACTTTCTTCGTTGAGTCCTTATCACAGTGAACTCACAATGGCCTTAAGCGCCATAGACGCTATTGGCGCTTAAGTCCTTTAAGCCAAATTCTGCATTTAGAAAATTTTTCAAAATCTGGATCAACTAAAATATTTTATTTAATCATAGAATCTGGCCACAAAATGTCACGAAAATCGGTTAAGACTTGCGATCTGCATGTAGAGAACATACCAAAGCAAAATGCCCGAGTTAAAACGGAGGCCTTCGCTAACGCTACGGTCAATTATGGCCAACTTGAAGTGAACAGGTAATACAGTACAAACAGCAACACTCCTAACTGTACATTGGTGGACCTTATTCCAAAAGGCATAAGGTCCACCGATGTACAGTTAACAGTGTGGGCCATAGTACAGCAGTTAGCAGAATATAAAGAATATGATGTGGGTGACGTCATCACCAAGCTTAAATGGAGTTGGCGGGACATGTTGCTAGGCAGTGATGGCAGGTGGACCAAAATGTTGATGGATTGGTGGCCGCTTTCGGATGAAAGAAGCGCCTGGCGTCCGTTGGCTCGTTGGGTGGATGACATTCGGAAAATCGCAGGGCACTTTTGAATGAGACTAGCCCAGGACCGGGATAAGTGGCGTACACGAAGAGAGGCCTATGCTCAGCAGTGGGCGACTGAAGGCTAGAATGATGATGATGACGAAAGAATATTCGTAGCGCCTCTTTAGTGTCATAAATCATAATATATAACATACCTGGAAATTAAACGTAAGCACATATTCCCCCTGCCTGGTCTCGGACTGGCGCACCAAGTAGCAGCCGTGCGCGTTGGAGCCCCCGGCGAGCACGCAGGCCGCCGCCGCCGCGCGCGCCAGCGTGCCGTGGAACCACGGCCATTCCGCTAGAGAGACGCGCGCTGTGCACGCCTCTTCTGCTATTGAACCTGCCAAACAAGATATTAAGTTAAGCGTGATAGGTATAAGATTTAGTAAAAAAATAGTGGCGAATGATTGACGTATATCGACGGCAATAAGAATGGGGCCAGTACAGCGGTGTGACACCGCTACAACGCGATAGGTTGATGAGTTCGCATCACGCGCGCGATTAGGCGCAACTAGTTGCGTTAGACTGCACGATTGGCTCGAATTCGTGAGTGACAGCACTGAACTAGTACCATTTTTAGTGCCGGTCCTGAGATATACGTCATTGTGGCGAATCCTCTTTAGGCCAATCAATAAAGTTTTTCAAATTGTCAGGTGACAAGTAAAACTCACTAATTACTAAAAAAAATATTAAACAAAAATCAACCTTATGTAAGTACTAATTATGGTTCACTATGGCTATGAACTTGTGGTGGTAATTAGTGAGTTTTGCTTGTCACCTGACCAAATATTTGTTTATAGAATTAAATTATCCATTTTTTTATCCAATGTCTATACGGCGAGTGCATTAAAGTAATGCAAAGTTCAAGTTCGTTTATTATTAAGAACAATAATAATGATAAAACATATTAATGTAATATTTTACCTAATTCAGCCTCTTCAGGAGTATCAGTAGTTAAGTCAGCATTACTAGTGCTGGCAGGTAGATCTCTTCTCGGCGGCAGATCAGGCGGCGCCGGCTCAGGTAGGCCGGGTAGTGTCAGGTAGTTAGTTACTTAAATATTTCATAGTTTTACCTAATTCAGCCTCTTCAGGAGTATCAGTAGTTAAGTCAGCATTACTAGTGCTGGCAGGTAGATCTCTTCTCGGCGGCAGATCAGGCGGCGCCGGCTCAGGTAGGCCGGGTAGTGTCAGGTAGTTAGTTACTTAAATATTTCATAGTTTTACCTAATTCAGCCTCTTCAGGAGTATCAGTAGTTAAGTCAGCATTACTAGTGCTGGCAGGTAGATCTCTTCTCGGCGGCAGATTAGGCGGCGCCGGCTCAGGTAGGCCGGGTAGTGTCAGGTAGTTAGTTACTTAAATATTTCATAGTTTTACCTAAATCAGCCCCTTCAGTAGTATCAGTAGTTAAGTCAGCATTACTAGTGCTGGCAGGTAGATCTCTTCTCGGCGGCAGATCAGGCGGCGCCGGCTCAGGTAGGCCGGGTAGTGTCAGGTAGTTAAATACTTAAATATTTCATAGTTTTACCTGATTCAGCCTCTTCAGGAGTATCAGTAGTTAAGTCAGCATTACTAGTGCTGGCAGGTAGATCTCTTCTCGGCGGCAGATCAGGCGGCGCGCCGGCTCAGGTAGGCCGGGTAGTGTCAGGTAGTTAGTTACTTAAATATTTCATAGCTTTACCTAATTCAGCCTCTTCAGGAGTATCAGTAGTTAAGTCAGCATTACTAGTGCTGGCAGGTAGATCTCTTCTCGGCGGCAGAACAGGCAGCGCCGGCTCAGGTAGCCTAGGTAGTGTCAGGTAGTTAGTTACTTAAATATTTCATAGTTTTACCTAATTCAGCCTCTTCAGGAGTATCAGTAGTTAAGTCAATATTACTAGTGCTGGCAGGTAGATCTCTTCTCGGCGGCAGATCAGGCGGCGCCGGCTCAGGTAGGCCGGGTAGTGTCAGGTAGTTAGTTACTTAAATATTTCATAGTTTTACCTAATTCAGCCTCTTCAGGAGTATCAGTAGTTAAGTCAGCATTACTAGTGCTGGCAGGTAGATCTCTTCTCGGCGGCAGATCAGGCGGCGCCGGCTCAGGTAGGCTGGGTATAGTGTCAGGTAGTTAGTTACTTAAATATTTCATAGTTTTACCTAATTCAGCCTCTTCAGGAGTATCAGTAGTTAAGTCAGCATTACTAGTGCTGGCAGGTAGATCTCTTCTCGGCGGCAGATCAGGCGGCGCCGGCTCAGGTAGGCCGGGTAGTGTCAGGTAGTTAGTTACTTAAATATTTCATTGTTTTACCTAATTCAGCCTCTTCAGGAGTATCAGTAGTTAAGTCAGCGTTACTAGTGCTGGCAGGTAGATCTCTTCTTGGTGGCAGATCAGGTGGCGCCGGCTCAGGTAGGCCGGGTAGCGCGTCAGGTGGTGGTTGCGTTGTTGGCGCTGACCGCATGCAGTACTTGATTGTGGCTAGCCAGGACTTCATATCGTCTACGTCTGCAGCTTCTATTACATACTCCATGTTGTTGTCGGCCTGTGAAGAATTTATATTTAGGTTATTTCAGGCTGAGCAAAACTTTGATGCATTGTGTAAGGGTGCTTCCAGATCCGACGAATATGCGACTAAGCTTAATATACATTACTATGTAATATGCTTGTGCGATCTGGATGCGCCCTAACACGCGATTGAAAATTTCAATCAAGTTGAGTGGAGAAAAAGATCTTCTAAGGTGGTCTGTTAAGACCAAATGCAAATTCGCACGTCACTCTAGTGTGCGAGCAGGACATCACTCTACACGCACATAGTGCTGTCACACTCATATACTGGAACGTCATCCAAATTCACATCAGACTAATAACCATGTGTTATTGAATTGTTTATAGATGGTTATGGTTAACTGTCTTACTTAAATGATAATTTTTTTTAAATCTCTTATATACTTTAACGAGAAAAATAGATAAAATAAGACACTCAAAAATAAGAGAAAAAACAGGAGCAACAGATGCCTTGAGCTATGCAAAAAGACTAAAATGGAAGTGGGCAGGCCACACAGCAAGGCTTACAGATAAGAGATGGACATTAATAGTCACCAAATGGAGAGGTCCACTTGGCAAAAGAGGCCGGGGCAGACCACAAATGCGTTGGGAGGAAGACTTAAAAAGAACAGCCGGCACAGACTGGATGGCGACAGCACAAGACAGGGACAAATGGGTAGCAATGGAGGAGGCCTTTACCCACTAGGGATTCATTAGTAACAACACATATTATAAGTCATAGTTTTATTTTAAATTTTTTATGTAAACACGTTACAATGAATAAAGGGCTTTTTATTTTATGTTATTTATACTTTAACAGTAACCATTGGAAAAAAAAACCTGATTCAAGTCACCAGGTGTAAGCCCTCAAAATTTTGCATTAGAAAATGTATGCCATATAATATAATGTATGCCAACAAGGGTTAAAAAATAAATGTAATAGAATGGATATCATAATTATAATATTCGAATAAACTTAAAAAACATACCTATAAATAAAACATAATGAAATAACTAACCTATAAAACTTAAAAACTAATCTTAAAATAAATAACTTTCCCCTGCGGAATGGTGCTGTAGATGCTGGCAACATTTCTGCGCTGTTGAATGGATATTATAGGTATTACTTTCAACAATAATTAAATGTTGCTTACCTACCATTTGGTTTGCAATTTTGCATACTATAAGTATGTAACACTTGTTATAACAATTATGTAATAAAGAGGAATTACTCATCTGTTTGCAAAATATTTAAGTTGTTATCACTTTTACCAATATTAGCATGAATTTATGACAAGGGGCCGATTGCATAACAAACTACAACTAATATTACAAGCGGAACTCCTTTTCTAACTTCACTTATTAAATAAGGAGTTCCGCTTGTAATATTAGTTGTAGTTTGTTATGCAATCGGCCCAAGGTTGTATGAATTATAGTTTAAATATTCAGTGTGAAATTTAATATTTCATTGAAGAGCTTGTAAATTCCAATGTCTGCAATTATGAAAAACAAAAATATTACACTATACATGGAGTTCCTTATTCCACATCTGGCAGAGAATTAAGCTTTAATTTTTATTTTCATCCAGAACATTTTCACTCGGCTTTCAATATGAATTACTGTTTCATGAGCAATTGGTTGAAGAAATGTGCTATTTTCAACCAAAAGGGCTAGTTTTCAATAAGGAGCTATTTCCATATAGCTTCAATTTGAAATCAACCTTATCGACAACCAACAGCATGGTACCTTTTGGTTGAAAATGTCACAAAATAATTTTGAATCATTACAAGTACTTGGTAAAAGATTGCATCATGCAAGAATTGTTAAAGAATGAATAATAAAGTCAGACAGTATGTCATATTCTTTACCTTCAATACAAAAGTATTTTCATGGTCCGGCATTTCTAAAGCTGTAGTTTCTCTCGCCTCTGATATGAGAAAACAGAACACCCCACTCCTGGGCTTCTGAGCTTTCGGCGGGGAGTAGAATTCCAACATATAACCCCCTACAGTCTTCACTAGAGCTAGTCTGCACTTCTCCCATTTTTGCGGACCTGAGGGCTGCTCCAAGCTTTCAGGAGTTAAATAATTAACCAAACCTTCTTTCCTACATTCTACAACTATTTTGGCTAGCTTAGTCTTACTCTGTTTGTTCAAATTAGACGATAATTCAACCTCGTCCGAATGCTGTTTGTGGAAAAGACCCTTCCCTCTTCTCAGACCTTTAAATGATAATCTTCTGAAGAATGGCTTGTGCTGTGTCTTGGGCGAGTCAGTGTCCTCCGAATAATCGCTTTCATCGTGACCTGTGTGCGTCCCGTTTGGGACCTTGTGTTGCGCTTTTAGTTTACCAATTTCTATCTCGAACTGGTCGGAAAAACTGTCAACAAATTTCTTTAGAAGATCTTTGTGGGATACGCTGGGTCGGGAGGTGGGGTCTGTGGTACTACTCTGGACGTATTTCCAATACGCTGCCTTGGCGAATTCCGGAGCGGCAGCTTTGGCCTGACGCTCACAGAACTCGACCCATCCGTCGGGATCCCCGTCGGACGGGCCCGCCATGGCTAGCAGTCTCTTTAACAGCTCCACTTGGATTTTGTTTTCCCTTTTATTAATCTGTATACAATAACACCACTGAAACAATTCACTGAATCACGGTTTCTTATCTATTTAAATGACAATTTCGCAATCAAAATACTCATTCCGAATGCTTCCTCACAAGTTTTCTCGCGAAAACAAGTTTTGTTGCCAGACGAAAATTTAAATAAATAACGGATGAAAGACATAAACTAAAATATAAAAATACATTTTATTGCTAATGAAAGTACACATTTTTTTATGAAATATTTTACAATATTATTATATAAATAAATTTGAAAAGAGTAGTAAAGTTTAACGCACGTTGTAATATAATGCCATCTAGTGACAACGTCCGAGTAGCGTAATGTAATGTTGTCATGAAACGCCCCTAGGTGGCCACTGAAAGTCTAGTGAAAAAGTGAACCAATGAACCAACCACGAACCAATAGATGACATAGATCATAGATGTCACGATTCACAACTATTTTAGTCGTGACTTGTTATCGAATTATATCATTTAGAATATACAACGTATTGTAGACGATGTAGATTCAAAAATATCTATTTGGAAAAGTAGGTACCTACCTATTCCAGGTTGGCGTCTTTTGGTTCGTTGTTTCATCGTCTAATATTGAGGCTGAGTGTACTACTAGTACCATAGAGTAATATAAGTAAAGAAAGAGTGGTAACTCCATACATCAGTTTTCTTACCAAAACGCAAATTATTTCGTAGTCGACAGCTAACGTCTTCCAATACTTGGCGTTAGATGTCGACTACGAAATAACTCGCGTTTTAGTAAGAAAACTGATGTATGGAGTTACCTTTCTTTTTTTACTTATATTCCTCTATGCTATGCTAGTACATAGGTAACTTAGGCAGGGGTGCGAAACTCCTGACTTCGGTCAAACTCGGCTCCGCTCGGCTCAGCATTGCTCCGAGCAATTATTAGGGTTGGCACCACTTGACTTCCTTTTGCGTGCACGACCACAGATAAGATAATCACTTGATTTATGACAACCCTAAATAGCCGAAAGGGATAGTGCCATATATTAGAAAGGGACAGCAAGATTCGACCCTGAACCGCTGTCAAACTTCGTTTTAGTAGGAAGTTTCCTTTCTGTACGGTAGTAGTATTAATTATTCTGTGACTTAGGTAAGTAAGTATATGACATTGGTCGTCAGAAGGATAGTCGGCAAATGCATTGAACTTGTTGTTATTTCTGTGCAATATGATTGCCCGCGCCAACGGATATATGCGACGATCACGTAAAACCACTTTTCAACACTACCCTCGTCTTGGAAAAATAGTGTATTCTATTTGTACCGTACGCAAATAGGCACAAGGCCCACTTATATGCGTCATCGGTTGATCTTTTCACATAAAACCCGTCTAGCTGCGTCGATCATAAAGCGCAGGTTGGATTCGAGTTGTTTTAATGTTAGTTCGTGACAGAGCCTTTCTTTGTGATTTTCTATTTGTTTATCGTATGGTACAGTCAACTGTAAAAGTATGGGTGTAGACAACTTACTCAAAAATATGTCCCATAGGTCTTCATTCACTGACATAAGAGTTATGGGACATATTTTTGAGATGGTTTGTACACCCATATTTTTACAGTTGACTGTACTTAAACCTACGGCAGATGTAATGTGACACCGAAGTTAACTTAAAAGTTAAACTCTAAGTTAAAGAGCTTCTCCTTTTAACCCCCCACGCAAAAAAGGGTGTGATTCAGTTCAGGATGCGTATCTGTGTGCGTACCTAATTCTATGTTAGTGTAGGCTGTAGCACCGTGTCTCCGAAGCGGATGAACTGATTTGAGTGCAATTTTATTGACCGAGCGTTAACAAAGGTGTCCGTTTCAGCTGGGGCAAAAATGCTTTCGAAGATCCGAATGTTCTCCTCTACAGGTCGGAATTCTTAACCGATTCTCGTGAAATTTTCTGACCATATTCGAATGATTAGTTTTTTTGTCGATTCAGTTTTTTAATTTCTTTCAAAATGTAACACTCCGCCATTTTGACAGAAAGTTTTAAGTTCCGCTCATAAAAAAAGGGTAGCCAAATTGATCTTCCCTGTGAATATTTTTTAACGCGCTGAGTTGAGAGAAACGCATTCAGACAATCGATCAGACCCTAAGATCGCGACATGTCAAGAGTCATCAATATGACAAGTCAAATTTACCTCGTTGCGCGTGTGTGTCAAATTTCCAATAATCTTATTCTGGCGCGCATCAGACGGGCCGATGACGGAAATATGGCCGCCATCTTGTGAACGACGCGAGCGCCGGCCGTTCACCTGAATCCCGACGAAAGGTTTATAACGCGATATATTTGCTGATAAAAATACCGTTGACCATTTAGATGCAGACATAATATAATAATTCAGTGTATGTCCCACTGCTGGGCACAGAGGTCTCTTCTAATGAACGAGGAGAATTAGGCATAGGTACTCTCCACGCTGGCCAAAACCGGGTTGGGACTCCCCTATACCTTTTGAAATTCTTCGCGGAAATATGTAATTATGGATTAGTGTTTTCATTTATTGAAGTGCAAATGGGAAATATTAAATCACATGACATTTTCTTACATAATTTCCGAGAAACTGATTAGATTAGATAGGTACGAGCGAACCCCGGATTGAAAGTCGTACGTCCTATCAGGGCTTTTCATTTAACTGTGTACCATTAACGGCTGGTTAGTAATCGTTATACAAAACTGACTGTCAATGTCAAATCGCATACATTTTGTCAGGAATGTAACGGTTAGACGTTACTGAAACACGACATATGTCGCGCTTTAAAGTACAAGTTAAAATGAAATTGCCTATCAGCCTATCACTATTAGGCTACCAACGCACTTGATATAGAAAGTTTATTGACATTCCTTGAATTTATTCAAGTCAAAGCTTAGAGACACTGATTAGTACCTAACAAAATCTCGGTTTTCGGTCGAGGTAAACTCTCAGTTGTTTCACGCAAGTCCAATGCACATTCGGGACTGCACTATTCGTTGGCAGCCGCAGCTTTTTAATGAGATTTCCTTCTGTGTGACAATATAGGATGACTCACGTTAGACCGGGCCGGTTCAGGGCCCGAGCTTCCGGCGCTTAATTTTCTATGACAAATGACCGTGATCACGTGATGCTTTCCATAGAAAACGAAGCACCGAAAGCTCCGGCTCGAACCCGGCCCGGTTTAACGTGAGTCATCCTTTAGGCAAGCAAATGCATGGGATTCGTGTTCTACGGACGCCCGCAGTCACTGAAGGCCTACCGCGAACCACTTCGACGTGTTGCCTCGCTGTCACTCTCACGTACGAATTTACAAGAGCGACAAATAGGCAACACGTCGAACGTAACGTAGTTCGCGGTAGGCTCTCTGATACCTAAATTACCTACAGCCCGATATTGACAGCACTTATACATTGTTATTGGGACCGTCTTCTCGGAAGCAGGCACTTGAACCACGAATTTAGATAACCGTTTCACAAGCTAGATGGTTTAGTTTACGACGAGCCGTAAACAGTAGCGTTGTTTACAGAGAAAGCGTAGTGCACGGAGGGTGACCATGGTTTTAAAACTATTCCTGCAAACTAGAGTCGGACTAGGATCAATTCTAGAGAGAATTTGCACCGACAGAGTGTGGGAATTTCCAATGGAAATATGACTTTATAGTGGCATTGCCACACTTTATCACTTCAATGTCGGTGGAGAGTTTCTAGCATCTTGTAGATAACTAAACTCCATAAAATTACTTACAGCAAAAGGAAAGCCTTTTTTGTAGAGTAACGTCAAGCTTCATTGACTGATTGACTCTGAACATTAACCTTTTGAACGCCAAGAACACCTAAAGGCGTCGTAACTAACTAGTCATGCCCACAGCGCCATGGACAACTATACGCTCGGAGACTATACGTGTTATGGCGTACGCGTCAAAGTAAACCTTCACATTGTCAAGTAAGGTTTACATTAGCTCGCTTGCGCCCGTGATGACGTTGGCGTGTAAGTGACGTTTTTGTTTATGCCGTAAAGCGTTATATGTATATAAAAAGTTATTTTTAATGAAGTTTATTTTATGAGTTACGTACTTTTTAAAAAGAAAACATTAACACGAATATTTACATACATATATCTTTAAATCGTAATTTTTATATGCCTGCGCTTCGAGTGGTCCAAACATGGTCCAAAGGAGGGAGTACTCGTAACATTGCCTGACTCAACATTCGATAGTGCTGCTTCTTTTGGAATGATCTAACTTTGCTTTTAACTGACTTTCATCCAGTTTTTAAAGACGCTCCCGTCTCTTCTCTTTATGTCTTGTCGTCTCGACATGTCCGTGGAAATGGCATAAAGCTGGCAACCCTGTCGGCCTGCATCCGGCGCGGGCGCGGACAGACAGATGCGGCGGAAGATGGCGTCGTTAGCGCTGTCGTCGCCTGCGCATACGTAAATAAAGCGAAGAAGGAGCGGTTTTTAAATTATAAGTATTTTGGTGTGAGAAAGTTTTATGTGCGTTTTTGAGCAAGTATGAAATATTCAAAGAAATATCAGGTGTTTTAGAATGTAGCTTCAAAAGTTCGAAACCTAAGGTTCAGTCTCGTTAACAATGAGGTTGTGGAACTTATGAATGAACGAAATAACATTCCAACCAGGCCTATAACCGCGAAAATCGAAGTTCGCAAATTACGGGCATCTTACTCTGTCACTCTTATTACACCTTCATTGGAGTAAAAGAGAAAGAAAAAAAGACAATTTGCGAATTTCGGTTTTTGCGGTAGGTAGTCTTATCCTAATGAAATCTACAGTTTTCAGTCGATGCCAATCGTTTTTGTAGAAATAGGAAACAGTCAATTGTTTGAAATTTGGTTGCTGACGACAAATTTGGTTCCAATAGGGGATATTACGGCAGTCTTCTGCCGCCAGAGTGCAGCACTACCGACTCAGTAAATTCATAGACTAACTTATACATACTGTGCCTTAAACTGTTTTTTGACAAGTTTTCACAGACAATAAAATTGATTCATCAAGGCGTTTTGTTAACAAGGGCCTACCGGTAAACGCAAAATCGAAATTTAGTTATCTGCGTCTTTATCGCTCGAATATGCAAGAGTGATAGAGAGATTAGATAACGAAATTTCGAATTTCTTGTTTCGCGGTAGGCCATGTGATTGACGTGACGTATGATGTGTCAATGTGGTTTGTTTACTGTATGTGCCACAAAGGTGCCACCTACGCAGAGCTTTGCCTTTTGATTTGATTGATTTAGGTATGTTTACGCTGACGTTAAATACTTATCATTCAATAATCATCACTTAAAAGTCAATTCGAGGAAACAAATCACACTTTGCATCAAATTTCTTTACCACTCTTGTGGATAAAAATCACCCATATAACCATTCCGGTCGCAGAATCATCAAAGTGGTAACTAAATGTCAGATGTGTCGTAACAGAGTGCACACAATGTGTCTAGAATTGTTTCGAAACTAAGTGCCGTCGCCGTGTGTACACTTTTCCATAACAAGGTGTCGACACATTGTGTGCACTTTGCGTGCGGTTTGTGACCAAATCTGACAGCAAATTTGTGACAGCAAATGTCAATATAAAATACCTCTTAAAAACCAAGGTTTGTCAAACTACTATTAGTGTCTCATGTGCTCGTAATTCTAGTAAGTCATCATGGGCGATGCAAATGATAATAATCGACCAAAACCATATAAACACCCAACACCCGTCAAACTTTTATGATATATCTACATCAGTGAAGGTGCTATTAGGCCGTGTTTGGTATCGTTTTCGTATAAATATGGGGTGCTGAATCCATTTATGGTATCACATTGACACCATTCCACAAAATTTAAAAAAAAAAACTTTTTAGGGTTCCGTACCTTAAAAGGAAAAAACGGAACCCTTATAGGATTACTCGTGCGTCTGTATGTCTGCCCGTCTGTCACAGCCTATTTTCTCGGAAACTACTGGACCAATTAAGTTGAAATTTAGTACATATATGAAAATTAGGGACCCAAAGACGGACATGTAACGTAAACAAATTAATTTTATACCCAAAAAATTACCATCCCCCCCTTTATCTCCGAAACTACTAGGTCTTAAATTTTGAAAAAAAAAATACACAAAATAGTTCTTTAACTATAGATGACAGGAAAACCTATTAGAAATGTGCAGTCAAGCGCGAGTCGGACTTAATGTACGGAACCCTTAATACGCGAGTCCGACTCGCACTTGGCCGGTTTTTTTTAAACTCCTCTTGACGCTTAACCGCTGAACCGATTTCGTTAAAATTTGGTATAGAAATACATAGTTTGCGTCCCGGAACAGGACATATGTCCTGGGATAGTTCTTATAACCAAAATCATCTTTTGAAGGTGTGAATAGTGGCGTGGAAATTTGTACGGGAAATCAATAACCGCTGAACCGATTTATATGAAATTTGGGATGGTCTTGAAAATGATAAAAACATGACTTCAAACCTAAACTTAAGCAGTATTAACTTCAAGAATTCAATTCTGAATTCCCCCCTACACCACATTTCACACCTTTAAATGATGATTTTTGAGAAAACTTATTATGTCCTGTCTCGGGACTCAAAATATCTGTGTACCAAATTTAAATTGAATCTGTTCAGCAGTTTAAGCGTGAAGAGGAGTTTAAAAGAAAGTATTTTAATAAGTTTATATGTTTTACTTCGGAATGGTGTCAATGTGATACCATAACTAAATTTGGTACTGCGAATTTATACGAAAACGATACCAAACATGGCCTCGTAGCTTTACTGATGTAGAAGTCAAGATAAAATTGAGAGCCCTAAATTCTTATTACTTGGCCTAACTTGTGTAGAAGGAAAAGGAAAAATAAAAGTCTTCGGCAGGAATATAAGACACAAATATAATTGTTTTGAGTTACTATTTCAATCATCAAACATAAACATACCTTGATTATATTATTCTAGTGAGATCCTCATAGATAAACAAAAACATCTAAATATTTACAAGGTCGAAATGTCACGGAACTTGTGAGAGCTATATGTGAAAAATAAAAACTTTTATGACAAAAAAATTTGGACACAATTTAAGAATCACCCAATTGCGTCGAGAAATCATCTGTAGGTATTTTTGCTTGTTTCATTACCTCCTTGCTTCTTTTTTTGTTCTTTGTATTCTGTAGCAATTTGTTAGATCTGAAAATAAAGATAACTTGCGTCGTCACGGATGTCGATTTATAGGTTTTAGGGAGTGCAGGATTCGAAAATGATGACCATTTTGGATTCCAAGATGTCTGCCGTGCACTTTGTCATATAAGCCGTCATGGATGTTGATCCATGTCGACTTTTGTCATAAAATGCGTAGCCGCCATCTTGGATTCCAAAATGGTCATCATTTTCGAAACCGGCACTCCCTAAAACCTATAAATCGACACCCATCTCGACTTTTATGACAAAGTGTTTGGCTACCGCACGCAAGACATTTCTATTATTTTTACGTACAAAAATGACCCCCTGTCAACTTTCAATCGAGATTTAATCGATAATTTATTCGATTAATATTCAGATTAATTCAATTTCAATCTATGTTAGGTCGACTAAATTAATCGCGATTAAAATTTGAGGATTAACTTTTTTAATTCCATTAATTAGTCGAATAAACAGTTAATCGATTAATGCCCATCTCTGACCACGGCATGGATCTTACTTACACTTTGAGAATATCTGAAAACGAATGAACACAAGGAGCCATTTTGCAAATCCAGTAACTTTGTTACTACTTTTGACAGCGCGTGTCATGTGTCTACACAGAGTCGACACAAAGTCGAAACATTGCGACTACTTTTTGACTGGTATATTTCTCAGCCTTAAACCATATTTTTACATCATAATTAACAAGTTTAGTAGTATGTAAAGCGTTATTTCTGTTATTTAAGTATAGTATACGCATCGAAGTACTAAAAATGCATCAAATAATATAGTTATGAACACAGGCACTGAGAAGTAAACAATTTCATTGCCGGCTAAACTAAAACAATGTGGTTGCGCGTTGATTATATTACACTTAGTTTATCAAATCACTCGATCAGTTTAATTCCCCATAGTAATTTAAGTCCTATTGTAATATAAATGCAAACATTAAATAATTACGATTAATGCCCATCTCTGACCACGGCATTTTTACACTTTGAGAATATCTGAAAACAAATCAACACAAGGAGCCATTTTGCAAATCCAGTAACATACCAGTAACTTTGTTATTACTTTTGACAGCGCGTGTCATGTGTCAACACAGAGTCGACACAAAGTCGAAACATTGCAACTACTTTGTGACTGCAATATTTCTCAGCCTTAAACCATATTTATACATCATAATTAACAAGTTTCGTAGTATGTAAAGCGTTATTTCTGTTATTTAAGTATAGTATACGCATCGAAGTACTAAAAATGCTTCAAATAATATAGTTATGAACACAGGAACTGAGAAGTAAACAATTTCATTGCCGGCTAAACTAAAACAATGTGGTTGCGCGTTGATTATATTACACTTAGTTTATCAAATCACTCGATCAGTTTAATTCCCCATAGTAATTTAAGTCCTATTGTAATATAAATGCAAACAATAAATAATTACGTCTTGTAATCCGTTTTAGAGATGGCGTATTAATGTCACTTATTTTTATTTAAGTATTTTTCCATCTGACAGTTTCCATTTGACAGGAACAAAATGAACGAATGAACGAATGATTTTGGGATAAAGTAGTCGCAAACTGGTAACAATGTGTGCACACGGCGACGACACTTTGTGTGTAAATATGTATGTGTCGACCCTTCCCCATTTCTGGTAACAGTGTCGACACAGCGACGACTCTGCGACTGGAATTGTGACCGAAACAGACGGTGTCGACACAAGATGCAACTTTCTCATAAATTTTTGAAGAATAAAGAGAGCCTAAGGGTAACATTCCATTTCTGACCGCAGCTGCACTACTGGTACTGAACGCGTCGGTGTTATTGTTAATTTCCATAGTAAAATGAACAGTAGTGCTGCTGTCGTTGAAAATGGACTGTCACCTTAAAGGAGCTGGTGTGGTGTAAACGTATTTTATGTAATTTCCAAAACATTCTTCCCTACCTCTCCTGTGGCTGACTGTACAACGCATAACATAGATTAGTACTTATTACTTAGATCAGTGTTTTTCAAACTATTTAATGACGCGACCCCCTCATTACGATCGAGATGTTTCGCTTATGTATTGATAAGTATAAAGCTGTCAGAGGCTTCCCGACTATGTCAAAAATAACGACATGTCAAAATGTAGGTCTGTAAAAAAAGAAAATGTGAGTTTGTTGTGATCATTTAAATGGCAGTTTAGGCATGCTCAGTTGCCCACGGATCTTTATAACGAAAAGGTAACAACTAACCGTTCTTTTTTTGTTCGTGATGAGATATTTTGCCTTCGAGTGATTCATTAAGCATCTATTAGCTAGTGATTTGTTTTGTTTCGTTTTACAAAAGATTTTCTTCGAACGCGCGTGTGGGACGATGCGTCTGCGCCGGGGCCCCGCCCATACTGCCCCGTCTCGCTCGCTCGCATCTAAGTTTAGTACAGCGCGAACGAATAAGAGGATCGGGAGAGCGACGCCCTTAAAAATGCATAGTTTTAAATCTTCTGCGTATTGTTTTTTGAAATTATAATTATTATAATTTCAGGAGTAGGTACCTACTTGCGTAGGGGAAGGTAATCCTTTAAAAGTAACCAAAAGGTTTTCATGTACCTACCGTGCTTCACTTTATTAAACTGTAATCTTAATTGATTATAGTGGAGATGGAGTCATGATAATTATGTAGGTAGTAATTCAAAAGCCAAGCTAAGTAGGTTTTTTAATTTTAATGTAATATGGATCTTTTGTTATCTGGAATAAAGATGAATTGAATTGAAAAGAAATTTAGGTAGGAACCTACTTCTAGGTATTACCAGGCGTGGCTCACTCCGCAATTTCCTCGTTTTGCTACAGGTAGCTAAAAGTACATCCGTTCCGCCCCAATTTTGGGGAAAGCCATAAGCCGCGCGTCTGTCGCCACCTAGCGGCTATATCTGTCCTGATCGTAACAGACGCGTTTTGTTAGAGAGTGAGTCTTCTGTACCAAGTACTTACATTTCGAAATTTGATATAGGTACATAGGTAAAGAAAATTGAGTACCTACCTACCTACCTATCATACCTGTAAACCCACGTTCTGTACCCAGTAATTAATATATCATCTTATTTTACAATTGGAGGTTAATAATATATTAATAAAAAACACCCGTCATTAAAACAAGTGGAATTTATATAATATATTTCCCTTATTCTGTATAAGTAAGTAGGTTTGATAAATCATCATCATTCCACGCCTTAGAGGATATAACCAACGGAGACGCCATGTCTATAATTTTCGGTACAAAATAGTCTGCCGTTTTTTGCGGGGGAGGGGCACATCAAATGTATAGGTACGTCATGTCAGATAAACGTCAGTTCATACATGTGGTTGACCATTGGCCGCCTATTTTCGACAGAGGGGAACGCCTGTTAATGACCACTCCGTTTGGTTATATTCTCTAAGTTCCACGCAGAAGAAATCGCAGTCAGAAGCTATTTCAAGTATGAAAAACCTTTGAGGATGAGTCACGTTAGACCGGCCCGGGGCGTCCTATAGGGACCATGCGCGTTGGAGGGTCTGCCATCTTGTGGCCCGAATCGGAAACATATGTGCACATGTAGTAAGTACATTGCCAAAGCAAGTGCTACCATCTAATACCGTTCTCGTCGGTATACGTTTCCTTGTGCATAGTAGCTTCTGCCATCTTGTAGGCTATATCGGAAGCATAAACGACACATTTACGACGGGCGCCAAAAATCTGACGGCTCCCATGCTGCCCCCTATAGTTCATGCACGGGGCCTATACTTCGTTTTCTATGACGGGTGATCGGTGATCATGATATTCATGATGCTATAGGAAACGAAGTGTCGGACGCCCCGGCTCGGTACCGGGCCGATCTAACGTGAGTCGTCCTTTGTTAATTACCTAACTTAATATTTCGTATCTAGGTACTATTATGTGACCCACAATCTCATTATTTACCGCATTGGTACCGTAAAACGGGGTGAGTAGGTTTCGCGGGGAGAGGTGGGTTATGAATGGGGACAGAAGGTTTGAGAGGGGGGTGAGAAGGGATTTTAAGGCTACTGCTACAAAAATAATGTATTCCAATTTAAAACGGAGCTATAGTAATACGCATAATAAACAAAAAACTCAATAACTAGTCTAAAATGTTTGCAGCACTATGTATTATTGACCCATCCTCCTTTCTATTGAAAAACATTAGTTCCGAAATTGCTGGCCAGTGAACTTAAATTTGTAGCGTTAATTGTTTAAAATTCGAATAGAAATTGTAAAGTTACCTTGCAGACCTCGCATCTAAATATATTTGGTCATGATATTTTGAGTTTTATTCACCAGTACTAGAGTTCACTTTTATTAGCGATTTCATCAAGATGAGACTTTATTGAATTATTGAATTATATTGGAGTGATATAAAGTTAGAATGTAACTGTGAGATCCTCGTATTTCAGCCCGTACAAGATTAGAACATTGAGCTTTATTGCTTAATATAAAAGTCCAGTTTTAAATAATTGACCTGATTATGATACGTTATGACTAAAGTTCTTTGGTGAATAACATTGTCCGTCACATCACACATGACATAAGTCACGCAAGTGCCCTGCGCCGCCTACATGAAACAGCAGGCTCAGGCATACATTTTCGCCGTGCGGTAGAAAAAGAGGAGAGACGCCTTCGCGTTACGCGTTACGCTGTCCCGAGTTTATCATTTTTTCCCCACCTCAAAAAGTGCTCAGCGCCGCTAAAGAAGTTTTCACTTCAAAAAAACGATCGAACAATCTTCCAAAATCACCTTTGTATGAAAACCCCTCTCACCCCAAATACGAGGCACTACGGGGTGAGGTGGATTTTCCTCTTTATAGTCAAAGTTATGAAATGGAACTACTTACCCAAAATAAAATAAAAACTAAAATACAAACGTCCGTTTTCATATGTAAAAATAAAATGTTATCGAGGTTTGAATTTCAGTTTTGACCCTACTCACCCCATTTCACGGTACCTATTTATGCACAATTAGACTTTCCTACTAGTCAAATCAGCTTCTTTTTTTAAACTCTCAAAACGATTTGCTAATATGGAATTTATATGAAAACGTGTAAGTGGCGTCACGGTCAACTCATCTACTTTTTATATTTCTATCCGATTTATTAAATAGAAATTGTGGTTAAAAATAACTGCTATCTCTGTCTTTCTAATAATTATCTGGTGCTTTATGTCGTGCGCAGTGTGAAATAATTTATTTTAAGTAGAGGAAAGTACCCAAACGCTTTACCACCTCTACCTACTACGACCAGGCTCCAATTTCACCACGGTGACAGGTGCGACAATTGTAAAATATCACTGTTGCTGACGTCACAAGCATCCATGGGCTACGGTTACCGCTTACCATCGGGCGGGCCGTATTCCTGTTTGCCACCATCATTGTTTTATTAAAAAAAAACTTTATTATATCGGAAAAAAACAGATATTTCTCTTGCTAAGTTTATGACAATTGTCACAAGAAACACTACAATTGTCACGAAATTCCGACATATAACTCATTACCTGTCAAGAATTACCTACAATTCTTCTAAATCTTGACAATTGTCAGAAACTACGCAAAAGAAATATCTGTTTTTTTCCGATATAATAATTTTTTTTTAAATAATACAATGATGGTGGCAAACAGGAATACGGCCCGCCCGATGGTAAGTGGTAACCGTAGCCCATGGATGCCTGTGACGTCAGCAACAGTGATTTTACAATTGTCGCACCTGTCACCGTGGTGAAATTGGGGCCAAGTACGGCTACCACCAGTTTTGACATTGACAGATTAACTCGCGTCTACGTAAATTACTTTCTATACATCTCGCTTGCACTAATATGCGAGTACGAGCGAGATGCATAGAAAGTAAGTTACTTAAACGTGAGTGATTATGTCAGTGTTAAAACTGGTGGTAGTGCTTCAGGTACCTATATAGCTCACATCTTCATAACTATGAGATAATAAATGTCAAAACGTATTATTAAAAGTTAACTCTTTTACAACATTATTTACTTAATACTTATTAATCTTAAATTTTATTACAAATAGAGGATGACTCACGTTGGACCGGGCCGGAGCTTCCGGGGCATCGTTATCTAAGGAAAACATCACGTGATCACCTGTCATAGAAAAGTAAGCGCCGGAAGCTCCGGCCCAGACACGGCCCGGTCTAACGTGAGCAAAGTTCATCGCTTATAACTTATTAAAAGTGAGTTTTTCTACATAATGTACGGAGTGAGCACTCTAAGGGGGTCTCTATTGCTTCCCAAAAGTTTTAAGTCATAATGTATTGTTTGCCCGCATTTTCGTTAGTCATAATTTATTTGGTTCAGAAACGCGTCACTTTTCAGGATTGCCATAAAACAAATCTAACCTAACCTATCTATAGTATTACCTAACCCACGGATAACCTTACGAAAACTAACCCACGGATAACCTTACGAAAATCCTGAAAAGTTAACGGTATCAGTTTTAGGACTAATGATAATATGACAAACAATACATTATGACTTAAAACTTTATGGGAAACAAAGGGACCCCATGGAGGTGAGCACTCTAAGGCCTACTTGCACCATAGGAATGGTGCAAGTGGCGCTAAGGGCCACTTGCGCGTTCCAGGGTTAGCCAACCATTTGACCCTAAGCTCACCTAATACTTAAGAGCCAACGGGAGTGGTCATTCCTCCATACAAACGTACTCCTCGTTTTCCTCCGTGGTTTTTGAAGCTAGAGCAATGATTTTTTCAACACAGATTAATATTGTCAATATCTTTGTCGGACCGTTTTGCTTTTTTTGATATTTTTGTTTTTTAAGGCGCTAGAGCCCTTCAAAAATGGCCAATATGGCCTAATTGACTATGCCGCAATGAGAGGCGTGGCATTCAAAACTGATATCAATTAGCCAAAAAAGCAAAACGGTCCGACACAGATAATTTCATAATCATTTAGATTTCCAAATTTGGTTACGATTGGTTAAGTTTTGGAGGAGGAAACAGAGGAGTACGAAACCTCGATTTTTGAGATTTTTACGCAGGATTTTTCGCCTTGTCCTTATCGCACTACTTTTAGGTGCCGCTTCCGTTAGCGAGACGGGTATATTTACCTAAAATATTTAAAACTCAGCTCCTGTTTCGTCTTAATTATTTCTCTATGCTATAAATTATTGCTCCACTGCACCTCCCTCCCTGCTCCCTGTAAATAGTTACCTGCGGCCTGTAGCACTATATTCTCTTTGTTTACGCCGCTCGCCTGCAGCTTACACGTTTAGGTGCTGATGGAGCCACTCCGTTCGCGTAGCGCGTAAAAATACATGCATCTACCTTACCTACAGGATGATCCTCTAATAAAATAGAAAAATGAATTTTGCGTTCTAAGTGTAATAAGTTGAACATTTTCGTAAGGCTTTTTTGAAATCCCTCTAATATTCATCATCATCATCATGTCAGCCCTTTATCGCCCGTGCTGAGTATAGGCCTCTCTTCTAGTACGCCGCTTGTCCCGGTCCTGAGCTAATCTATTATGTTTGTTACCTCTTCACGCTTAAACAGTTGAACCGATTAAGATGAAATTTGGTATGGAGATCGTTTAAGGCCCGGGGAAGGACATAGAGTTTAAGAAATTATCGTCATTGACATCATTCCACACAGACGAAGTCGCGGGCACAAAGCTTGTTATTAATAAAACGTGCAAATCACATGGAGATCGACTACCGTTGTGCGGGCTTCCTGATGTGAACAATTTGAAAGAACTCTATATACTTATACCTAGTATATAGTAGATTGTTAACCAAGGGATGAAAGGCACTCATTTCTGCCGAGGTAGTTAGGCGCTCGAACGCAGTGAGAGCGCCAATAGTCCGAGGCTGAAATGATGCCTTTCACCCGAGTTAAACACTCTACTTTTCATTTCGAATACGAGCAAAATAATATACATGTGTTTTTTTAAAAACATGACTAAACTGTAAGTATAAATTTTGATAGTATTTTTTTAGGGTAGGTACTTTCAATTAACAATTAAAGATAGTACAAAATTGCGATTAATTGTGTTTAGTAGGTAGAGGTATTTAGGTAACTTTTTCTATCAGAGCTTTTGACAAGTTTATCTTTGTTACGATAATTGTATTTTTCAACAGACATTTTATTTTTATGTCAGAAAAAATTACAAGTTACAGCTAAGTCCCTAACCTCTGAATAAAGACGTTACATCTAAGTTATTCACACCTAATAAATCCAGAATTGATTCCTCACATTACAACAAATTACAACAACACAAACTCAGGTAACGCGCGCAGTACATAGCCGTGTCCATAACGATAAATAAGCGATTGTAGGCGGCGCTACCCAAATTTACCAAACTGGACCATCTTTCCCTTTCACGCATTTGAAAAATAAGCCTTAATAGCTACAGGATACGGATAATTTTTCAAGGATAGGGGAGATGTAGATGGGTCTTTTTTACGCATAAGGGTGTGATGGGCGTGCCGGGGCGGCGCGCGCGCCGACGACAGAAGCGTTCAACTCGCGCGCACCGCCGCCTGCGTGCGCGCTCAGATTAACGCGCAGAAAACTGATTTATTGTGTCGCGTTGAAAAAATAATCGGTCGAATGTTGTGATGGAGGGACAGGAGTGGCGCGTTGAGTGGCAGCAGAGGCAGATCGACGGTCAGTGAACTAGTGTAGTGCTTTAGCCTTGCTCTTATTACCTAAGTGACAGTCGTTTACGGTTCCTAAGTTGAAAGTGATAGTGCTTCGGCTTTGCAGTTAGTTTTAGGTAGCTGTGGAAAGTTGGCGCGGCTTTAAATCTTATTTTAGTTGTAAAAACTTCACTTCCTTAAATGGTAAAACTACGAATTACATAAACTTTCCAACCTTGAAGGCAATTTAGCCCCTGGCTTGAGAACCAAACGTGATCCTCTTAAACTTTATTATTGTGACAGTGATACATATTGCATATTTTCAAGTCGCCCGAGTAGCTTAAAATACGCGGCCAGCATTTTTACAGGTGTAATTGCTTTAAGTAAAATACCGTAGTGACTATAGTTAAGGTGTGGTTAGGTGCATATTATCTAAGTTATCTAAGTATCATTTCTCAGTCCATACAACAACATTTGGTCAAACAATTTTTCAAATTTGAGTGATTTTTATGGATTATATTACATAGATTGCCCGCAACTCGAAGATATAGATATACCTAAAATATGCGAAATTTAAATACATTACACAAATCTAGATCATTTTACTGTAATGATTTGTACTTACATTTAAATGAAAGTTACAGGACAATAATAAGTAATTGAAGAATCAGTTTTGTTTGCTACGATTTAAAGCGCTACGGCTACGACTGGACCTCTACGCCGTAGACCGCTTTCCCACTTGCGAGTCTTGCGACCTTAGCTTCTGTGAACCGTAAGCGACATTAGAACTGTATGCTTATGGACCTTATGGTATATGTCAATGTAGGTACTATTGTACCAATAATATTTTATCGGATTCTGATTGAATATGTTTGAATTTAGTTAGTAGTTAAATAAGATAAAATTTAGATTATTTAGATTAAAAAATTAAAAAAAACCCTACGCTAGTCATATTATGCAAACAAAATCCATTTTGTGCCAAAACAGCCTTATATTATTTTGGAAAAGAGCTGATACTCTTCAAATTGCTGGATCGATTTCTATGAAACATATTAGCTAAGAACCACCGTAAGAAAACTCACTATCATGTAAAGAAACCGCATCGAAATCGGCCCTTCCGTTGGATAGCCACGATGCCACAGACAGATAGGCCCCGACGCGACGTTTCGAATACTTTCGAACCCTTGTCAGGAAAAGTTGCGAAGTATTTTAAATTCATTAAACGCGATATAATCCGTTAAAATAATTATATTTCAATTATAAAAATTAGATAAACTTCCGGGTGCAGGTTTTTATGCCTTTTAACCCACAAACCTAACCTATACTTAGAGATCCGACATCCGACACACGTTAGGCCATTAGGGACCATAGGCCTTTGACAAATAGCTATATAAAGTCTGTCAAGCCATATCCGTCAGTAGAAATAACACTTTCAATGTGTTTGAGTTAGCGTTGTTCTTGTCTATTCCAAATTTCAAATCGATAGCTTAAGTAGTTCTCGAGATATTTAGCGATGTGACAGACAGACGGACGGAAGGTCGGACAGAGTCGCACCATAAGGGTTCCTTTTGTACCTTTTTGGTACGGAACCCTAAAAAGCGGCCAATTTAAAATATGTAGGCGCCAATGGTTATCGTCCCATAGAAAATTAGTATTTCGCGCCTTTTTCTACTAAGTTGTTTGACCGGCTATATCTAGAATATTCAAGAACCATTATACAGGGTGATTCAGGAGACGTGAGCAGGGCTAACACAGTGCATTTCCTAAATTATAAGCAACTGTTTCGTATCAGTATTAGTGAGGTTAACGTTAATTTTGTAGTCGTGTTGAAAAAAATAGATATTAATTTATTTACGACATGCATGGTCACCCTAAAATTAGAATACTAAACTACCGATATTCTGTGTCAAATTGAATGTCATCACTGTCATCACGGTCTGGTTACTTTTGAAAACTCGTATCTCACTCAAGTCTGACAGTTTATTTTCTTCGTAATCAAAATGCTGTCATTACGGTTAAAGAGGTTTTATGTTTATTAATTAGGTCTTGTAGGGTGACCACGATTGTCGAGAATTAAATTTGCCCTCACCAAAAAGTAAAAAAATAGGAAAAAGTGTGGTTGTTTCACCTAAATACGACGATCGATCAATTATCAGTTACTGAGTGTGCAGGATTAGTCCTGCTCACGTCTCATGAATCATTCTGTATATTCAGACCATCAATTAGGATCATGAATTCATGTGTGTGAGATTCCATAAAAAAGAGTCACGGCTAAGCGTTCCCGCGCGGTTCATTCATAACAATCTGTCCGTCAGCGCGGCGCTGCGGCGACGACGGACGGCTGACGTCGTGCGCTGTAGTCCCACATCCCCAAGATACTCGACCTACTCTTGTACAGTCACCATCAGATTTATCAGCGCGGCCGACGTGCTCAGAATTATCTGAACACGCACCCTGACGGCTCGGCCACGACATCGAGCGACTTGCGACGGCGGGAGCGATAACCATAGGTTGGACCGTGACACAGCGATCGGACCTTTCGCTCCAACCTATGGTTATCGCTCCCGCCGTCGTAAGTCGCTCGATGTCGTGGCCGAGCCGTGACACCTTGACAATAGAGGCGTGTTCAGATATTTGTGAGCAATAAGATCACCATCTTTGGGCCCAAGGCAACCTCCACAACGGACGGGGTTCTGAGGTGATAGGCTCCTCCGCCCTTGCTTGCCTTGAAAGCGCATACATGATGCGCTTTTGACTCCTATAAACATATTGGTCGCTGTCGGCGACGACCATAGCTACAAGCGCTCGGCTCGCGCTGAAATGTTGATAATTTTCTTTATAGGGTGGCCCATGGATAAAAAGAAGCGGTGATAAATAATTTACTTATAAGATTTTATTCTTCCTTCTCGAAATTAAAAACATCTAAAATCATTAAACAAAAAACTTCCTTTAGGATGACTCACGTACCGGGCCGACCGGGCCGTGTCCGGGCCGGAGCTACCGTCGCATACTTTTCTATGACAGATGACAGGTGATCACGTGATGCTTTACATAGAAAATGAAGCGCCGGAAGCTACGGCCCGGACATGGCCCGGTCTAACGTGAGTCATGCTTTTTAATACTTCGATACACAAACGCAGACATTTATGAACAAAATAATTTTCAAAGGTTTCAAAACGCTTTAGAATTAGGTTAAAATCAATAAATTACCCTTTTTTATGTCAGGATATTTTTTCTAAAACACGTCACTATTTCTGAGTAAAGTCAGCTGCAGCAGAAGTTGTTATAAGCGGGCGAGGTGTTCAAAATTACCTTGACACGCTCTTATTCTCTTAACAATTAAGTCGTGTCAAGATCATTTTGAACACCTGGCCCGCTTTTAATTAGTTATTGAACTTGACATTGTATATCATTTCATTACAAATAGCTCAAATATTGAACACGAAATTGTTTTTAAACATTGTGTTGTATTCTTAAGTGGCGTTTTTTCGGGTGGCTAATTACCAGAAAAAACGCCCACCCCGACGGTCATCAATCCCCATTGACATGTGACCCCGCGTTTTTTTCACTTCAGTTGACTGGAGAATTCTAATTTTTGTAGTTTTTGAGAGGGAATAATACCTATAGTCTGTATCTTTAGGTATTTAAATAAAAGTAAACAAAATCTACCCTCAAATAGCTCCTTAAGTCAGTTGAGGGTACTTACATGAAAACATTACATGATCAAAAAAATGTAGGTTAAAGTCAGGCCCCAATTTCACCACGGTGACAGGTGCGACAATTGTAAAATCACTGTTGCTGACGTCACAGGCATCTATGGGCTACGGTTATCACTTACCATCGGGCGGGCCGTATTCCTGTTCGCCACCATCATTGTATTATTTAAAAAATCTTTATTATATCGGAAAAAAACTGATATTTCTTTTGCGAGGTTTCTGACAATTGTCAAGATTTAGAAGAATTGTAGGTAATTCTTGACAGGTAATGAGTTATATGTCGGAATTTCGTGACAATTGTAGTGTTTCTTGTGACAATTGTCATAAACTTAGCAAGAGAAATATCTGTTTTTTTCCGATATAATAAAGTTTTTTTTAATAAAACAATGATGGTGGCAAACAGGAATACGGCCCGCCCGATGGTAAGCGGTAACCGTAGCCCATGGATGCCTGTGACGTCAGCAACAGTGATGTTTTACAATTGTCGCACCTGTCACCGTGGTGAAATTGGAGCCAGGTCGTTCAGTGACAGATCCAAGCGGTTTTGTATTTGGTTGGGTAACCTATAAATGTTATCACTACCCGAAAATGTACAAATTGTTTGTTTACTTTTATCTAAATACCTAAAGGTACAGACTATATATAGGTAGTTAATTTACGCGTGTTTTTTATTTTATCATAGCTATCTAATGTTGTCTTCGAGAGGCTTAAAAGTAATATGCCTAAAATGCATTTTCATCGTGCTTACGATCCAATTTATCGAAATTTTAGTTTACTAAATAAATAAAATAAATAAATAAATATGATAGGACTTTTTCACACAAATTGACTAAGCACCACGGTAAGCTCAAGAAGGCTTGTGTTGTGGGTACTCAGACAACGATATATATGTATAATATATAATACTTAAATACATAGAAACAACCATGACTCAGGAACAAATAAATGTGTCATCACACAAATAAATGCCCTTACCGGGATTCGAACCCGGGACCATCGGCTTCATAGGCACTAGGCAGGGTCACTACCCACTAGGGGGCTGTCCATAAATTACGTCATCGATTTTTGACGATTTTGGACCCCCCCCCCTATAATCATCCAAAAATCATGCTTCAAATGACCCCATTTCCTCCTACTTCATGCTACCGTCATCCGATGTCCAGACCCCCCCCCCCCCAATTTGAAATGACGTAATTTATGAATAGCCCCTAGGCCAGACCGGTCGTCAAAAATGAAGGAACTTTACACAAAAATTAGTGCCATTTACGGCAATGAGATATTACGCGATATAAAACCTTATTGAAGAGCGCCGACAACGATACCACACCATTGGCCTGAAACTTATTATTTGATTTTATTTGAGTAACTAGGAATAAATAGCTAACTGGGAATAATAGACTATGATGTAAGAACGAATACCTACACACTTAAACGAGTTGTGATAATATTTATCTATGAATGACCAGTTGACTGTGGCTACGATGCCTACGATGTTTAAAATTTTAGTGCAAACACTTCAATTAAAACCAAATTGCTAATCCGCGAAAAGCAAAGCAAATCGCGGATTAGCAAAGTAATACAGTCAAACCTGGATAAGATAGAACTGGATAAACGAGAAACCTCTATTAGCGAGAGTAATTATAAGGTCCCGTCATTTTTGCTGTAGATTACCTCGATTAGCGAAAGATACAAACTTCTTTAAAAATAAATATTAAATAAAATATAAATAAATAAAATATTATAAGGACATGTTTTACACAAATTGACTAAGCCCCACGGTAAGCTCAAGAAGGCTTGTGTTGTGGGTACTCAGACAACGATATATATATATAATATGTATATAAATACTTAAATACATAGAAAACAACCATGACTCAGGAAGAAATATCTGTATCATCATACAAATAAAAGCCCTTACCAGGATTCGAACCTGGGATCATCGGCTTCATAAGCAGGGTCACTACCCACTAGGCCAGACCGGTCGTTTAAGAGAGAGTAGTTTGTCCCGTTTGAACCTCTGTATCAGAGAGTGTCTCTCCCTTGGCCTCTATAAGGGAGAATCCTGAGTGTAATTATTATTCCGTTATTTTTGATACTTTCTAATTTTCATGGAACTAACGCGAACGTGGTGCATCTGACCATTTTTTATGGTAAAAAAAAGGGTTTGTCTCATAGGTCATTGTTTTTGATACTTTTGAGAAAAACAAATGTGCGTCGTGAACCGATATTTTCGATCAAACTTGCTCATTCCCTACGTATTGATTGTGTAGAATGGTTGGTAGGAATGTCTAAATGAAAAGTAAGTGTTAACGATAAAAATTGCAATCTCTTTCGAGAACGGGAAATTACGAAAATACACACGAAAAGTAAATTTGGTTTCCATAAATATTACCTGTACCTATTGAATATGTAATTTTAGTAATAGAACATGTGACTTACTGACTTATTTTTCAAACCTGCCTAAGCGAGAAATCTCCGATCCCTTACCTCTAAGACTGAGAAAATCGGATTAGAGAAAAACCTCCATGAGCGAGAAAAATATTCTGGCCCCTTGAGCCCTTGAGCTTTCGCTTATACAGGTTTGACTGTATTTTGGTTTTAAATAATATGGATTTCCGCAAAGCAACGCCTGATTTTATTCACTAACCGAACACTACACTTCGCCATGATATTTTCGTAATAAGGTATCACTGGCGATATTTAGGAAATGATATTTCGACAAATATGGCGAAATTTCACACACCGCGGAACATGTCATCAGATTAAGTGGTTATTTTATTACGTCCACCGTTGAATGCGCCGTAAACTTTCTGCTATCTTGCTGTAAAGAGGGACAGGGAAAAAACCTGAATCTTTCTCTTTCCATTTTAGCAGAAAAAGTCCCGAAAATTAATAGATCTAATAACCCCTATAGCGGAACATCTGCGTCTACACACATTTTGTCACTATCTGTCAGGCGCATGCGTAAAATATTTTATGAGAAGACATTATTGAGCACTCGGAAAAAGGATGATTTAACAACTGTCTATAAAAAAATAACTGCTCATAAAACTTGATACAAACAAAAAACCGGACAACTGCGAGTCAGACTCGCCTATCGAGGGATCCGTACTTTTTAGTATTTGTTGTTATAGCGGCAACAGAAATACATCATCTGTGAAAATGTCAACATTCTAGCTATTACGGGTCATCAGTTACAGCCTGGTGAGAGACAGACGGGCGGACGGACGGACGGACGGACGGACATATGGGCAGCGGAGTATTAAGCCCCCCATTCGCACTCCTACCTTGTAGTCCGCCTCGTAGTCCGCCTCATCGGGTAGGATTGTGTATGGGGGTCGCGGACTACGTGCCGTCCTACAACACCCAAGTAGGATGCCTCTTGGGTCCTACAAATCCTGCAAGCCCCGCCCACCGCTGTAGTCCGCCGCGTAGGATTGTGTGTGGGTTGTCGTCCTACGTTGCGGACTACCGTGTTTGACGTATGACAACAGTGCGCGCAATTTTTTTTTTAATTTATAAAGAAAATCGCTGTTTTTGGGACCAGAAATCACCCAATCACTCTAACAAACAATGGAGGAATAGGCATTGCAACAATTATTACCAATACTTAAGAAATATGACGCTCTCTGGCGATTTTTTAGCAGTTTCTTTTCCCACACTCTTTTTATTTTTATCCAATAACAAGAAAATACATAGCAGAAGAGCTATTTTCTTTTTTTTAATTGCACGTAACATTTTCAAGAGTAAGTAGACCGACACTTGTGAGAAACGAAGCAGTACTGGTGATGGACGGCAAAACAGTACCGTGTGTGAGCTATTTCTTGCTCCGTAGTCCTGCAAGGCGAACTACAACGTAGGATGGTGTGTGAGCTATATCCTACGCCGTAGTCCTGCGAGGCGGACTACAAGGTAGGAGTGTGAATGGGGGGCTTTAGTAATAGGGTCCCGTTTTTACCCTTTGGGTACGGAACCCTAAAAAAACTCGAGTGGCATCTAAATCGCCCCGTCGCCTGAATCATTTTGCATGAAGCTAAAGTGTCATTTTAAACGACACTTGACTGCGAGGGATTCGTGCAATTTGTAAAGATGCCAGGATAACTGACAGTGTCTAATTACTTTATATTAACTCATTAGGCGGCCGTCAACCGGAGTTTACATGTTGGTTTAGCAATTTTAGTTTATTGTTTTTTTTAAGAGATACACGAGCAGACTAATCGCCTAGAAGCAATTACCCTCGTCCCGCCCGGGTAAGTGCGTTCCCGGCTTTTAAGATGGGAGTACGCTCTTTTCCTGAAGATTGATTCATTACTAGTCTTGCAGGATTTTAGGCCCTGTAGAAGTCGTAATTTTTTCTCTAGTGGAGTTCTACCACATTTTGGCGCATCCCACATCTCACACGGGCTGAAATTAAGCACCGGAATCTTTAGAGTTCTCATTCATTCTTTTAAAATTATGGCTTCAGCCCATTGGGGCTATTTCGCCAGTGTCAAGGTCGTAGTAGCAGGGTAATACGATTGAAATTGTACGGTTAGTACAAGACAGTGTACGGTGATTTATCTCTTGTAAAGCGATAGCGGACTTTACAAGAAGCACGTGGACAACCGGCCGTTGACTTCAAAATGATGGTTAAACGTGCTTCAAAATTAATTCTCCATTCACTGCACACTACCACATTAGTTTACTGTATAATAGGCTATCGATATTACACTTTAAACAATATTAATGAGCAAAAAACAAAGCAATTGATCACGACGCGTGACCATCAAGATGGAGTTAAACCAAGAAAAGTCTGCAGAGATTTAAACAGCACACGCAGTGCAGGTAACGTGTTATTTTAAACGTCAAACTTCTATGAAATTATGACGTATAAGTAAATAACACTTTGCTGTCAAAATCTCTGCAGACTTTTCGTGGTCTAACACTATTCATAAACCGCATTAAATAGACTAATAGTAACAATCGTATTGTTCTTATAAATTTTAGTTTGGCAAGCCATTTCCGTCAGTACAAAAGGCGGCAAGTTTTAAAAATGTATGCGCGAAAGATTGTCCTTCCATAGGATAGATTGTTCACTAACAAAGTAGGCTAATCATTACATTTTATTGCACATCTGAGAATTTCACGTAACAAATCTCAAAATATCGCCAATGTACATTTATACCGGGTGTGGCCTGTAATATGTGCAAAAAATAAACTGTAGGCTGTACTCCTCATACTAACCAGCATTTGTTCAGCGACTTTTAAAAATAACTATAGTGGTTTGATTTTTAATACACTGTAAAGTTTATTCTAAGATGCAATGTATTGCGAATTTTGTCATGTTTAAGGCGTGACAAGCAACGTCAATCACAATGATATGGCGTGGCGATGGCGTCCATTGAAGATAATATTTATTTTGTATGAAAAACAGGGAGTCTAAATACTTCATAATATTTAAAAGTTGTTGAACAAAAGTGTCACCGTTTGAGGAGTACAATCTATGTTTTAATTATTTGCTCATGTTACAGGCCACACCCGGTATACTAGACAAATAATTAGTATGTAAAAAAATTACATGTAAAATGTAACAATTGTTATCAATCAAGTTATCATTTCATTTCCAATAATTATTTCGTTTTACACGTAACGAGATAACTTATATTTATAAGTTATAAGTAACAAAATTCAACTACATATCTGTAAACTATTTCAGAAACGTTATTGGGCAGCATTCTCAATTTTAGCTGTCTCATTGTAGGGCCACCCACATCCGACCTTACGGAAAGAGCTGTTTTAGAAGTCATTAACCAAAATTCAAGTAAATTTTCATGAAAAAAATATTTTATAAATTTCAACAAGATAGACTTGGGAAGAATAGTTAAGGTAAACGTACTCAGTACATGTCATCTTGAAACTTAAGTCATTGTCAATAGAGGTGACAGCAAGGTGTCATCTATTGGGCACTAGCAGCATGTCGAGCACTAGTACGTTTACCTTATTTATATTTAACCCCAATAATTGTGGTCTAGAAATTTTTTTACTTGTCTATGCCAACTGGCTTAAACGAGTGTATCCACTCTCCTACCCGGAACCCATTCAAAATGCATACAAAAAACGACGTTGCAGACTTCATCACTTTTACACGTGGCCTTATCTTATCGTCACATTTTGTACCATTATTCATTACGACAAAACTTTTTAAGAACGCAAAAAGTTGCAATCTTGAAACGTTCAAAAATAGAATTGAAAAAAAAAAAAGATTTCTCTCTGGTTCGAGCGGAGTCGATTAGAGCGATCAGTCCGTCATCGAGTGGAGGTACGCTGTCGGACATATCTGCTTGCTGTGCATTCCCTAAACTTGCTGAGTCGAGCGCTAAAAAAAACCAGCATAACTGCAACTTCAAAATCTTTAACAACTTGAGAGTGTGAGTGATATTGGTTTGTCTGAAAGTCGACTCGCTTGCACCCTGTTTTCGTTTTTAATAACACCATTTGACGGGAACGATTCGTTTGGAATCTCGTGTTTGAATTTGGAACACGGCCGTTGGGAATGCAGTTACACGATGGGAACATTAGAGGGATGTTACAGCTTGGCAATGTTAGCGATTAGTAGTTTCAATTTGATCAATGACATTTTTAACTGACTTCCAAATCTCAAAAGAGGAGGTTATCAACTTCAACTTATCATTTCGGTTGTATGTTTTTTTTATTACTACCTATAGAAGTGTTTCAATAATTCTGTAGTGTAGGTACATACCTAATACTTAGGACGGGTATTAAATACATGATGCTTAGTCCGATGATAGTAGCAATAGTAGCATGTTTGCGAAAATAATATGTGTCTGCCATAGGAGTCATTTAGTATACTTATGAATAAACTAAAGTTTATTAAACTTTCACAATTACGTTAAGATTTAGAAACGTTATAAGCAAGAAAATGCAAATCATTGTAATACTTAATTCAGATCAAATATTTATAAGATGAATGACTAATAGGTAAGACTAATAAATACAGTATCACTTACCTTACCTACTTAAAATAAGTAACCAATTACTTACAGCGTTCCATTAAAAATTCTCACGCCTAAGCATCTATTTTAAGTGTTCAAGAAAATATGATACAACAAAAAGCGTGTAGGTATGTACATATTACAAGCTTCGTTAAACAAACAGCAGCTATCGTAGTAGAAACATGTCGTATGTCATTATAAAACTCGCAGAGACATGTGACCTTTTAGATTTAGACGGTTCAAAGACCGTGTTGTGGGCGGGCGTTGGATTTTGCCGGGTTTTTGACAGTGTGAGCCTTAAGATTTCGTCTTGGCAACATTTTATATGACAATGAGTTTGGTGGGTGCTTAAAAAAAAAAAAAAAAAATCAAAATATACTTTATTCATGTAGGCCTAGCAACAAGCTCTTATGAATCGTAATTAATCTTAATCTAATTATCAGAGCAATTTATTGATGTTAATATTATTCCATAATAAAATTGGATTATTATACATATCAAATTTAACACTAAAAATTTCACAAAAGGATCGTCAAACATTAAAAAGATTGTATAAAAAAATACTAGTCTAGAATTTCTAGAATAAAATCTAAATGTCAAAAAAAGCATAAGTAACAAAAGAAGTAGATAGTATTACATCGGAATATCCATTTCCTCATCATTAATCAAATATACCTAATAAATAAATAATCATTTAGAATAACAATTAATCCCACGTTGTAATATCATTCATGTAGTCTTGTGTGGTATAATAAGCTTTAGAAATAAGTTTACGCTTTACATAATTCTTAAATTTATTAATAGATAATTCAGTAATATGGTTTGGAAGTTTATTATAAAATCTTACACAATTACCCATGAATGATTTTTTTAATTTTATGGAGCCGAGTGAAGGGCACTGCGAGCTTATGTTTATTTCTAGTATTAATATTATGAATTTCACAATTTTTCCTAAAATTTACAATATTTTTATGTACATACAGAATATTCTCATAAATGTATTGACAGTGCACTGTCATTATGTCAATTTCCTTAAATTTATCTCTAAGTGAGTCTCTATGGTTCATTTTGTATATTGCTCGAATAGCCCTCTTCTGCAGAACAAAAATGGTATTTATCTCTGCTTTAAAGCTGCAGAGCTCAGTCTATTCGAAAGAGTAGCAATATGGGGACCCCACTGGAGTTTAGAATCTAAAGTTATACCAAGAAAAACTGTACTATCAACTAATTCCAATTCCTCATCCTTCACAATGACACTTGTTTGCACATGCCTTACGTTACTACTAGTGACAAACTTAATACATTTAGTCTTTTTCTCATTTAACAATAAATTATTAACATTGAACCAATTTACTACTTTTGAAATGGCATTGTTTACATCATTGTAAGCTTGTTGCTGTCGTTTGACTTTGAAAATAAGTGAGGTGTCGTCTGCAAACAATACTATATCATGGTGGGTCTTAACAAGGAATGGCAAGTCATTTATGTAGATAAGGAACAGGAAAGGCCCCAATATTGACCCCTGTGGTACACCCATAGAGACCAATGACCCAGGTGATCGCTGTCCATTCACATCGACCCTTTGTATTCTACCATTTAAGTAGGACTTAAGTAAATTCAGTGCCGATCCTCTAACTCCGTAATAATGAAGTTTCCTGATTAATGTTTCATGACAAACACAGTCGAAGGCCTTAGATAAATCACAGAAGACACCTAAAGCATCTCGTGACTCCTCCCAGGCATCGAAAATATGCTTAATTAGCTCAACACCGGCATCGGTTGTTGAGCGACCCCGTGTAAAACCAAACTGCTTATTATGCATCAAATTATTAACGTTAAAATGTCGTACTAGTTGAGAAAGAACTAATTTTTTAGTTACTTTTTAGTTAAAAAGAGGTATCAAGAACTAATAAGGCATATCACGCACAAAAATTGTTGGAAAGTGTCTTCGTAAACTGAAAGAATCTTGTTTTATAGGTTACTGCATAAACGCACGTGGAACAAGTTTAAATGTTTGAATAAATATACAGCTTTTGTTCGCGTGCGTGATGCCGACACATTCGTTTCGACCTTCGAGCAACACAGGCTTCCGACATATCCAAGCGATATCTCACCGTACAAATCTTTCTGCCATTTTTCGCGGGGGGAAAGGTGCACACAGTCGCACTTCTCACACACTTACATACAAAATCCAATCTGTAATGACGACACAAATACATTGAAAATGACACACGTCAAAGACAAATCTTGCAAACCTCGATCTCTTTTTGTGTGCGGACGAGTGACAAGTGTCACAACACGCACACTAACACATTTTCGTTGAAGTATGTTATTGTATTCTGAGAGATGAGAAGTCGGATTTGTCGCTCGACCGATCCGCAATTTGTACTGAGCGAGCAAAATCGATAAATCCAACAATTACATGAGACTAAAATATAATAATTGTGTTTGAATGTAATTAAACGTATGATATGTAAAAAAAAATATTACATGTGAAATGTAACACTTTCTTTTTGTAAATTTGATGTCCCCGACCTCTTTTTATAACAAAAAACCGAGCAAACAGGCATTTTAGTGCAGCAGTGTTCACGCGCGCGTCTGTACTCGGTCTAGTGAAAAATCCAAGTGCAACTAGTTTTATTACCCGCGCTAGATTAGATTGACGCGCTAATCTTGTACCTCGGCAGAGGGGAAATAGTGCGAATGCCGCCTCCCTTCCGTGTTGCTCGAAGGTTTCGACCTTCCTGCTAATCATACTAAATTTGTAATCAGTGCCTAATTCTCTAGACAATATACATCTTCATATGGACTAATCATAGTTTCCTTTAAGCCCAGATTTAACAGGTTATGGGCCCAGCACGCTTCCACTGTAAATAGGATATTTGACTACTAAGTCAAATCAGTTTCTTTTTTCGAACTGTCAAAACGATATTGCTACTATGGAATTTATATGAGACAGTAGCATGTGACGTCACAATCAAATTACCTACTCTATATAGTTTTATACGGGTCTTAAAATCGAAATTGTGTCTAAATATAACTGCTGTCTACGTTTCTCTAATTAATCTTATGGCGCTTTATTTCTTGCATGATGTAAAATTATTTACATAGTATTTTAAATACAGTCAAATACCCTATTTGCTGCTGTGTGATGTGCCTACCCTTATAAAAATAAACGAAAAACGAATAAAAAAAAACTCAATCAACAATAGTAGTTTACAGTTGTATCAGCTCATAGGTATGTGATGCCCCTAAATGTGACAGTTTATAATCCCCGCTTGATAAGTTTTACTTCAAAAGTATTTTCTCATAAACATAATTATTCGAATAAAAACATTTAACTGTTACAAAATCTGAAAAAGTATTTCTAAAAGAGTGGTCAAATCAACATAAATATTTTGACATCTAATCCATGTAAAATCGCGTTCAGCTTTCATTGTTTTCATAAGTCCAAAACTGTTCTAATTTCAAAATTGTTTGTTTTTAAAGCATATCAATGCGTGGCTGAAATAAAATTCAATATGGGATTGAGATAAACGTCTATATGAGTAACGGGCGAAGCTAAATAAACCGTTGGTGGCCGTCTTTTGTTTGTTGTTCTTATTTTAATTTTGAAACGTTTGTAATAAGCGGATTAGAGCTTTGAAGTACGAGCGATGATTTAGAGAAGTGGATGCGTTCGCGCATCGGGGAATTTTTTTTAAATAGGTATTATATGATGAAGTTTAAAATTTTGAGCATTAGGAACTTGACTACATTTTATTAGCTTAGAATTAAGTGTTTATGAAAAACACACATCTTAGGGATATTTAGGTTCTATCCAAGGTTCAAGTCGTTTTTGTTACAAAATATTTGACTCTACTCTTATAGGTACTGGGAAATAAAAATATGGGACCTATTTATTTATTGAATGATAATTATTTTGTTTCTACCGAACTACTAATTACTGCAATGACAAAAACTGTTTTTAAATTTCCAAACAACTTAGTATTGTACCTATGCCTATCCATATTTTAGTTGTTAGCTAGCTGTTTCAACCAAATCATCCTGCATGAGGAGAATACTGTCAAGGCTCCTCTTCACGTTGGGCCAACTCCAACGCCAACGAGGGACGCAGCCATGCGGTAGAATGAGATAGCAATATCACTTGCTCCCTCTAACGCATAAATGCGTCCCTCGTTGGCGTTGGCGTTGGCCCAACGTGAAGAGGAGCCATCAGATTCTAATAAGGTAGCTATTACCAACTTCTGATTTTGAGTAATGTGTTGTCCTGGTTAGTCCCTGGTTAAAAAACCTAAATAAAACCTGACAGCTTAATTCTTCCCTTTAACGGTTTACGTAAACAAAAATCGTTCTCATAAGGACTCATCGCAAACAGATGCGCAGACGGCTACAATGATTAAACCACTGTAATCTAGCTTTTATCACATTGTTATAAGGTTGTTAATAGCTGTCAATTTGCGATGGACATGTGACCTTTTATGCTCGTTTCTCAACAGTGCGAGTTTTGTGTGAGCAATAAATTCGCTGTGATAGTTACGAGCCGTTGAAAAGTCAACGGTGCATAAAAACGAGGACGAATAAAACTTTATGACGCTTTGTGGCTTTGGATTAATGTAGAAAATAATGTATGAAAACAGTTTAAATTCTTCTGATCTCCCGCCAAAGAGCCTAAGTTTATAATTAGGTACCTTATCTTACTTTGAAAACACTGAAGGATTTTTACTAAAAAAAAGCTTAAACTATTGTTAATTTTTGCTAAAGAAGTACGTATATAGTCTGTATCTTTAGGTATTTAAATAAAAGTAAACATACAATTTGTAAATTTTCGGGTAGTTACAACAACCAAATACAAAACGGCCTGGATCAGTCACTGAACGACTTGACTTTAACCTACATTATTTGATCATGTAATGTTTTCATCTACCCTCAACTGGCTTAAGGAGCCATTTGAGGGTAGATTTTGTTTACTTTCATTAAAATATATGTACCTAAAGATACAGAGTATAGATATTTATTTACATTTATTAATTTTATTATCAAACCAAGCAAATAAAGAAGCAAAACTCAACAAATTAATTAATCTGTAAATAGCCGTGTCGTTTTCGATCTGTCATAAGTTATAATAATGCATTTGTTGTGAGACTTGTGAGTTGAGGGCTCGGCTGCGATTTGTAGTGCAGTAAATCAAACGTGTAGCGCAAACACGTGGCGCCCTACCGCAGGGCTGACAGGGGACTTAAAACACTTTAAGGAGACTTGTAACCTTTCTGTGTATTGTATCGCGTTAGAGCTTAAACATTGCATCAGACTGCTGACTGTCAGTATTTTTTTTCACAAATCCTTTGGAAGGTGTTATATATTTAAATTTTTACTACATATCCTGTATACGCAAATATTTAAGTATTTGACTTCAAAAAAGAAAGCTAATGAGCATACTTCGAGCACCTTCGAGCAATAAACTCATAACGAACGGTTGCTGCCTAATGTAACCGAAATGTGACAACATCGTCATCATCATCATCATCTACGCCTCGGCTAGTCTGTGGCCATGAGTATAAGCCCATTCATAATAATAAAAAAAAATCGCTTCAAACGATACATTAAGTACAGAGTACTAATGAGTCGTCTAGAAGCTTATTGAGGGTTGCCAGTTTCACTTAATTTCCTGAAGAATGCAGCAATTTAACTAATAGAACCATTTATTACCTACACATAAAATTCTTCAACAAACTGCCCTTAGTTAGGCATTAAATTGTATTCTTATCACCTTTTCAGGGACCCACAGATTACCAGTTCGCCGGACGATATCAGCCTGTCAGTTGTTCGGAACAGTCACCTTTTGCGATTAACTGACAGGCTGATATCGTCAGGCGAACTGGTAATCTGTTTTCTTTCCATAGCCATAGTACTTCAAGTTAACTAGTCCATCACCTTTAGGTAATATACTTACAACTAGCGCTAAGGGTTTGTGTACTCTTACCCCTAGAGCGTTTTCACATTGTCTGATCCGATATCCGATGTCCGATCCTACATCCACAATGTTGGGCCGCGGGGTGTACTTGTATACTACTAAAACGGGGTCCTGCAGTAAACCATAGGTCCCGCAAAAAAGTGAACGTCAGTGGGAAATAGGCACAGAAAACCGCCTAAGGGCTCCTGATATCCGTACCCCGGCGGTTTTATGCGTCCGAACTACACGAACCCGTCAAAGTCCGAGCCCGTGTAGTGCGTTCGGCTCCGGATTCATTGTTGCTGTTCTGGTTTTTTTTTTTTTTGTTTTGCTTGTGATTGTCGTTATGTACGTATTATAAAGAACGCGTCCGATCGTCACTCGACGTCATTAACGGGCCGCTCTCTTGTAAGTATAGTTAATATCCGTGGATCCGGACACACGGGTAACACGGTACACGGACCTTAATTACACAGATCCTAATTACCCGTTCCGAACGGGCCACAAATCCGGTTTCGTGTAACACGAGAACGGGGCCCCGGCGACGGGTACACGAAACCCGGGCGAGACCGCGAGCCCTAACTGGGAAATAGCTCTTATGCAGCCCTGCAAGCAACGGTGCGGTACCGGCGCGGGCGCCGCGTGGATTTATAGCGCTCAATCAATGCGGATTTATAGGCGAGGAAGCGACACCCGCTCCTCTTGTTACAATTCACCCGCTATTTTAGAACACTCTAATTGCTCCTCACGTTGATTATATTGTCTTCTATTTGAGCTACCTCATTTCATTTATTTCATGCGAAAATCCATGAATACAAAAGGTGTTACATATAGGTTTGGTACATGGTCACCCTGCAAGGGCGTAGCACTGTCTTAAAAACTAGTTAAAAATTAAAAAGTTTATTTATACAAAACAAGATATGTTACCTATAGAATCTGTGCGGAAAGAGAAGAATCATATAATGTATTGGTTCCCTAAATATTTCACGACCCTTCTCTTTCCGCACAGACTCTATCAATGTTGAGTGTAAATGGATGAGATCCATGGGCCTTGATCATTCTACATTTGGTTAGCAAACTTGAGAAATTTTGCGTGATTGAATCAAGTACCTAACCAAATCTATGCTTTCTCTAAAACAAACACATGCCTAAGTACCACAGTAAAACTCATGTATACCTAGACTTTAAACAAGTATTTTACTTATAACCTATTTGGTTCGTATGATTTAGCGTCATAATTTTAAAAAAGCTATACCTCTCGAGGGAACAATATAGACCTTTGTCCTTCAGTGCACACAGTAATGAAAATGTAATAATCCCTCTTTCACTATATTTAGTGTGACCCCTGGCCGTCTATCGCTTGTTAGCCGCGCTCGCGAGCAATCCCGACACGTGATCAAAGGACCATCCCCCGCTGTATTGTCTATTTGTAAACAGGCTAAGTGCAGTGAATCATTTCGTGACACTGGAATGTTTGAGGGTTTCGAGACTTTCAAGTGGATTTTTAGTGTCTTTGGTTAACTGGACTTGCAATACATACACTGGCTACATTTTATAAAGAATATAAGATGTCCGTCTTTGGGTCAAGAATTTACATATGTGTACCAAGTTTCAACTTAATTGGTCCAGTACTTTTGGGGAAAATGGGCTGTGACAGACGGACAGACAGACAGACGCAGGAGTGATCCTATAAGGGTTCCGTTTTTTCCTTTTGAGGTACGGAACCCTAAAAACATAAAGTGCGATCACAAATTTGATACCTACGAGCAATAAACGATTTCATTCCACTTTAGATGCCAACCCGCATTTTGTAGCGAGATCCCGACTCGCACTTGTTTGGGTGACAAAATTGATTTGCTAGATAATAATTTGCTAAAGTATTAAAAGGTCTCATATATTTTTGCCTAATTGTCCTTTTGCGGCTAAAGATCATTATTGGTTGATTGATACCTATCAGTACCTATTATTAAAACACACGGTATTATTAAAATTTGAACATTAGGTAGGTAAATATGAATGTAATACGACGATCCCTTATCTAAGCTGCTATAGACATAATCAATAGTAACTAGAGTTACAGCTAGGCCCATCAATAAAACGCAGTCTGTATCACGCCGAGAATAGCGGGACAAGCAAGCATAAGTCAATCAGCAGTCACAACAATGCAAGACCGCGACACCCTGTCTGCGGTTCCTAGAACACATCAGTGTGTTAGCGTTACTTTATCGCAGAGCAAATAAACTTTATTCCATTACTAGATCCTGCTTTGGCTTGGCTTTCATACCGCCACTCGGGCCATTCAATAATTAATATCGGATACAAATAGGTACAGAACCCTTTAATTCGATAGCGTGTCGAGCGTTCGCGTATGCATTATGTCTATTTTTGTATGGGATTTTGAACGGCGCGCCAAGCGGGACGTTTTGGAAACTCAAAATCCAATACAAAATTACACTTATGCAAACGCTTACGTCACGTCACGCTATTGGATGAAATGTACACTGGGGGTACAGACAGACCATCTCTACCAATCTAATATAAATAATGTAATATGCACCTACAGTAATATGTTACATAATGTAATATGTACATGGAAATATCAAATACAGCCAATTCGTCATTCTGAAAACGACCCGACCTATTAAGATTTTTTTTGAGATGTGTAAAGTTTGTGACAATGGCGTTTTTTTTATTCAAACATCAGTACGATATGAATTCAACACTGACATGCATTTATCAGTCTATTTTCATAACTTATCACTTCTAATTCAATTGAATTCAATTCAATATTTTAATTTCGAATATAAAAATCCATATTATTGTTAGTACAAGGTACCTACAGCAAAACTTATAAATCTATGTTACTGATAAAAATAAAATAAAAACAAACAAAAATATAACCTAATTAAAAGCGGCGTGGTAAAATTACTCATTTGTGTTAAAATTGGCTATTGTATTAAGAATACTCGTACGCAAATAGAAATAAATACTAGTATTACTAGTATTTATTATACACAGTAATTAGTAAGTTTTGTGTGGTCCAAATGGAGCGTGGGCGCACAGCTCGGTAGCGCCTAACGAGCCCCGAAACACAAATCATCATTAGCGAAACCGACGGACCGCGACCGTACCAATACCGATGGATGTTAATATACTGGTTTAAAGGGTTACCTTAACATGAATATTTTGACTATGTCATAGTCAAAATATTTATTTTTACTTTCTTTTGTTAGGGCTCATTGATTATGTAGGAAAGGCGTGCGCGTTTCCATTCTGTAATGGCCAGGTTCTAGACATGCGTCGTTCACGAGTGAGTGATTTAAATGAACTGTATCATTTGACTGAACTCACTCTTCAACTCAGTGCAGATTCAACTCGCTCATTTCGCTCAGTAACTCATCTGTCTCATCTCAGTGTTCCTTGCTCGCTCTTTCCCACTCATGATATGAATGAGCCGGCCGAGCGTGACGAGCGAGTGAGCGAGTGAGACGATGATGCGAATAGGTTTCGGAGCGGTTCAGAAGAATTCGGAGGGTGTCGGGAAAACATGGCGGGATCGTATCGCGTGATTCTCCATCTTGGTCGCACTTATGGCTGTGTGTATCTGATTGATTGACATCTCTCTCTACTCACTCGTGAACAATATAGCTTACAGAATCACTGAGCGAATAGCGAGTGATACATATCACCGCGAGCGAAAGATATGAATCAATATTTTCAACTCAGTGAAGCGTTTTGCACATCTCTACCAGGTTACCCACGTGGCCCATTGTAAAGTCCAGCTATCGCTTTACTTTTATTAATGTGGTACGAATGTAATAACTCAATCACGATTGACATTACACTCATAATTTTCCCCGTGTCAAACACCGGCCAAGGCACAGATACAAAATGTAACGCAAGACTCAGTTTGGCCAAGGATCCAGTGGGCGTACTAGAATAGCTCGGGTTGCCAACTTGGCAGTGCTCAATCAGCAATCACAACACAGAGTGCATTACTGCAGATGCTGTGATGATACGTGTGCACTTTAAAGTCAATATAACACAAGTCCATTGGATTTTACAAGGGATCATGCGGCTTATAACTAGACAGATAAATTATAGAATAGCGTAAACGTGTTAGCTCTTGGGCAAATTCCGTCATATGTTAATAATGTTACGGTGTTACTATAACGATTATGTAAACTTATGTCAAATTTATAGACGGCTACAAAGCAATGATTTATATAACTCAGAATTATAGTCGTATCATTGCTACAAAGTTAATATCAGTACGTTGGGTATTCAATAGGTATTTGGTATAGCAAATGATTACCGCACATCACTACACCTTATAAAACAAAGTCCCTCGCCGCGTCTGTTTGTGTGTTTGTATGTTCACGATAAACTCAAAAACTACTAAACGGATTTTCATGCGGTTTTCACCTATCATAGAGGAAGGTTTAGGTGTATACATAATTTGTTAAGGTTTTGTGTAACCCGTGCGAAGCCGAGGCGGATCGCTAGTACCTACTAGCAAAAAGCAGAGCTTTGTAAGGGCTCGCGGAGGTTTTCTACTTAAACGTACCGGACCGCAACTTTGATCCAGTCCGAGGCTTGTTCCATGTTCGATCGAGCAGGTACGTAATAAGTCCGTTAAGGACGTAGCTATAAGTGAGAGCAAGAAAGAAATATATCTACTAATTCGACCCCGGTCGCTGTCCGGTACGCCTGTCTGTTACCGCTTCTACTTTGTCCATAAAAAAACGTGTCCAGACGACAAAATCAAATTGTCAATATCATCCACACGTAATATACAATTTCATAGGTGCTTATTACATCCTACACGGTCGCCCAGTACTTACTTTTTGTAAGGAAGCCAACTGGCTTTCCTACATAATATTGGGCCGTCGAGCCAACGTCCTTGAATTTATTTATGCGTCCACACCACACAATTGAGAGTAAAACTATCCCGTCTGGACACCTACTGGCGGTAATCATGCTGCTCCGCACATAAACTTACGTATAAATTGCTCTCTTAAGTGCACATCAAGACGAGTGAGATGACCAAAACAGCGTGTGCCTATGTTGCAACAAACGTGAGTTCCACTAAATACTGCCAGGGTTCAGCTACAGCTCTATCTTGAGTATCTCCTAAGTGCTCAAAAACAGCGTGTGCCTATATTGTATAGAACCCGAGCTCCACTAGGTACTGCCAGAGTTCAGCATCAGCTATCTTGGGTACTATTGAGTATAGTACCCAAGATAGCTGATCATGACGAGTCGGATGTCCAAAACAGCGTGTGTCTATACTATCTATGTTGCACCAAACCTGAGTTCTACTATATAGGTACAGCCAGGGTTTAGCATCAACTCATGAGCTCTATCTTGGGTACTGCTGCTCTCCGAAATGCTCATCAAGACGTGTCGAATGACTAAAACAGCGTGTGCCTATGTTGCACCAAACCTGAGTTCCACTAGGTACAGCCAGGGTTCAGCATCAGCTCTATCTTGGGTACAACTCTCTTAAGTGCTCATCAAGACGAGTCGGATGTCCAACCCAGTGTGTGTCTATATTGCACCAAACCTGAGTTCCGCTAGGTTCAACCAGGGTTCAGCATCAGCTCTATCGTACCAACTGCTCTCCCAAGTGTCTTGATGACAAGACGTATCGAATTACTAAAACAGAGTGTGCCTATGTTGCACCAAACCTGAGTTGCACTAGGTACTGCCAGTGTTCTGGGTCATTTTGTTGAACTGCACGCCGACGTTGCAATTGGCGTGCAGTTTCCATACAAGTTGCAGTCGGGTTGTAGTCCGTTTGTTATATTTGTATTAACAAACTTAAGTGAATTAGGTCCGATACATAAGGCCTAATATGCTTATCTTTATTTATAATTTTGGCAGTTCCAAGCAATAGAAACACTAACATTACTCATTATCACTGTAACATTAGCAATAAGGTTTTCTTAATAAATTATTCTTATTCTTATTCTTATTCTTACTACTGTTTCTCGAACTGAAAATACCCGATTTAAGTTTGCTAAAGGCGTATCCAGATTAGTAAATTTTTCGCCAATCTGATTCAATTGCCCGATCGAATCAGGAGGTGCGGACGCAAACGCCAATTTTGGCTCGCAGAATTCAAACACCGATAATTCATTAATGGCCGATAATACCCATAAAATGAGGTGCGGACGCAAGAATACCAATTTGTGTGGCCAGTATTTTCGTTCTGGGGCATTTTTTCAATTTAGAGGGCTCTAATATCACCATAAATCTAAAATTGGAGATTGACGTTAATTTCATTTCTGATCAAATCAACCGATTTGATCAGTCCCCTCTGGATACCGCTTAACACAACATGACTGATCAGTCGGCGTCACAGAACAGAACATACGAGTAAATTGACCTCCGCAGTGAATGTACAGCAAGATTGAATTTTATTCATTTTAGGGATAACAAACAGCTATACAATACAGTGTTACATTTAGTAGTAGAATTAAAATTAACTTAATGCATAACCAACGACATTATCCACGGATTACAACTTGAATGTTCCAGTATTCACTGAAAATTAATTGCTAAATTAGGAATCAAACCGAGCGAAGAGCGAGATGGGTCAGAATTAGTGATGTACCGACTATTGATTTGGCCGACTAGCCGACTAATCGGCGCTCGAATGGCCGATTAGTCGGCCGACTAGTCGGCTAGTCAGCCAGATCATTAGTTTCGTATAAGTTCAGGTGATAAACAATAGTTTTGCTCCTTTGGTTGCGCTATTCATAATAATTTAGCTTGGCTAAAAGGTGTTCTCTACAGGTTCAAAGACCTATCACAAGAATCCTCGTTCAATTTCTGTCTTTAGTTCTTTTATTTTGCAATCCTGAGCAGACGTACAGCTTGTAGGAGGTATTTCCAAGGCTCTATATCCCGTACGTAGTCGCCAGTTAAGAACCTATCCCCTGTGGTCAGCGTCTTTACGAGCAACGTGCCCCGACTAAGTCTCCAAATTTTGCAATAACATTAATAGTTCCTCATGGCTCCACCATTAAAAAAAAACAAAAACTGAATAATAATAAAAACATGTAACTATCGAACTTGCACATGAAATTACACGAGAATCAGTTGAGATTTACCTGTAGAGGAAAACACCAACATACGATAACGATAAAATGGTCAATTATATGAACAAAAGTTTTCGTATGGACCCTGAATAGGTATTTTAGTAAAATAAACGTAAAACATATGTTAAATATTGACTGTTGATGTGTTGATTTCTTTTTTTTTCTGTTTTTCTTTCACTAATAAAGTGCCGACTAATCGGCCATTTTTGCCGACAAGTCGCCGACTAATCGCCGACTACAAATGTGGCCGGATAGTCGGCTTTCCCGACTAGTCGGCGACTAGTCGGTACATCCCTAGTCAGAATTCAAAATTTTAACCCTTTTTAGGGCTCCGTATCCAAAGGGTAAAACGGGACCCTATTACTAAGACTCCGCTGTCCGTCCGTCCGTCCGTCCGTCCGTCTGTCACCAGGCTGTATCTCACGAACCGTGATAGCTAGACAGTTGAAATTTTCACAGATGATGTACTTATTTCTGTTGCCGCTATAACAACAAATACTAAAAACAGAATAAAATAAAGATTTAAGTGGGGCTCCCATACAACCAACGTGATTTTTGACCGAAGTTAAGCAACGTCGGGCGGGGTCAGTACTTGGATGGGTGACCGTTTTTTTTTTGCCGTTTTTTGCATTATGGTACGGAACCCTTCGTGCGCGAGTCCGACTCGCACTTGCCCGGTTTTTTGTATTCATCGTTGTTAGCCCATAGTACATTATTAGCACGAATTTTAATTCATAATTTTTCTAACAGATGGCGCTAGTAGTAATACAAAGTGTTATTACTTTATTTTATTTTTTTAGGTTTATAAAATGATATTTTTATGTTTGATAACACATCTAGACATGAATTTAAATTACTATGTTAAATTTCAAACCTATCAGTGCGATAGTTTTTCCGTAAAGTGTACCACAAGAATGCATAGTTTGTCGAATAGTGATAGGGCTCGCTTCGCTCGCCCTAACTAGTAAAGAACCGCTCGCAAAATGTCACTTCGGAAAATCAAATCCCGGACTCTAATTTCATTCCGTTCTAAAGAATATCCCTCTTTTCGTGTTTTGACGTAGATTAGATATGTACTAGAGTTAGACCAAGAAAAGTCTGCAACGATTTTGATAGCATACGCAGTGCAAGTGTTATTTTAAACGTCAAACTCTATCTAAACGTCTATGAAATTATGAGGTTAAAATAATAACACTGGCACTGCGAGTGTTAGGTACCAAAATAGTTGCAGACTTTTCTTGGTCTCACTTTAAGTAGCAACTAATAATAAAATCATAAATTTCTCCAGAAACATGATTCTCTAATCACCTGTTATCAGTAGCGGCGCGTGAGAATTTTTGCTAGGTAACCCGTAGTAAAAAAAAAACACCTACCTAACCTAACATTAGGTACTTCTTCTGCGCTAGATGTGACCTTGGACGCGAACCGTTGCAGTTAGTGTAGCCCCTAGTAGTATATACCTAATATAACCTTTGCCGTACTTGTCATCACTAATTAATCTCAAAAGATAGCGTGGTAAACGTGTTGACTCATTTAGCAAACAATTTACAACACAACAATCAAAATGGGCTACGTAAAAATACCTATTCTTAAAAAACACGAACTGACCTTAAATACACCTGCACTGCGAACAATACACAACACTTACTTACACACAAAATACTAGCAAAACTAAATTTCACTGGTTAAGTAAGTTTTAAATATCAATTTATGCACAACAGTAACTAAATCACATATAATTTTCCAATAACAAATGTTTGTAAAACACCGGGAATGGCGTATGAATGTTGCCATGATGTTCTTTTTCATCCACGAATTAAAAAAGCTAGATCTAGAAACAGGACTTTATTTGAAGAAACCTCCGTTAATAAATAACTCAATTTGAAACTACATAAGATTCTTGGGCTCAGTAATAAAAGTTATCTGTATTTTCAAGGTTTCCACAAAATATGATATTAATAGCTGCGAAATACGATAACATTTTCCACATTAACATTCAATTAATATTTTATATGGCAACATTAAAGAATTGTGGAAAACATTACACACTCCAATTTTAACCTTATTGCCTTGAATTATGGTTTATATTTTCAAAAGAAGCAATTTCCACAAAATTGTGGAAAATTACACACTCCAATATAAACCTTATTGACTTGAATTAAGGTTTTTATTTCAAATGAGGCAAGAAAAAATTGTGGAAACACTACACAGTACACACTCCAATATAAACCTTATTACCTTATATTTAAGGTTTTTATTCAAATAAATAACTCGACGCAGGACCGAGTTATTTTTGAGCTCTTAGACGCGGACTCGAATAGCGGAGTTTATGCGTGTGTGCGTGAATTTTCGTATCTGTGGTGGTGGCTCATCAATGAATAGTGAAGTTTAGACTCGAGAAGCTACACTTCCCGCGCCCGCTATGATTGGTTGAAAAATCTATTACAAAGCTTTAGTACTACCAAGTACTACGTAGTGTTTTCGTTATGGATAATAAGTTTGGTATATGTAGCACGAAATGTTAGGCAAGCCGGTGGGAATCGGGTTGTATGGAGTCGCCGCCACTGCCTGTTATACAAGAACACAAACTATTTTAAGCAATTAAATTAAGTTAGGGCGGAATAATAAATGTGAGTGAAAGCTGAGCGCAGGAAAATTTGTTTCAATATATTATATTTATTTATACAAGTAAATTCCACTGAATGTCAAACAAATAAATCGTATGCGTGCGCGCCGAAAATATTGTCTTTTGGAGCTCTTCATTAAACCGGTCGTGCGGTGTGGAGACCGACTCTTATCTAAGTATATATTTTTCCAGCTCTTGGTAGAGTCGAACCAAGCTTATTCTGCTTAGACTTTAGATAGTAAAAAGTAATATTTTACATGTCAACAGTTAGATATACAGTTCATCAGTATTTAGGTACATATAGTAGAAGAGCCGGCCGCAAAATTTCTAACCGACTTGATACCACGATGAAATTCACAATGGTTTCCCATAAAAGTGATGCTAAGTCCGAATTCGATAGTCTGCCACGGCGGAACTTGCCGAAAGTACGAAAAAGAAGGCCACTTCCGGTGCGAAAAAGGGGGGCTGATTTAACCCATCTGATACCGAAATAATAGTTATGGCAGCAGTTAGAAATTTACATGTAGACACAGAAAAGCGCCAGTATCTTGTTCGCCGGAAGTGCTTGGCAGACGCTCTCAAAGGTGACCATCGGGACGCCTAAATTAACCCATCTGATACCACCATGAAACCAATTCCAGTCGGTAGGTATGAACCCTCATGTCTGCCAAGGCTTTTCCTGCCGAAACACCTTGGCAGACGAGATGCAGCACAGACAGCTTGCAGACAGAGTGCGGGTGCTTTGCAGTGACAGAGTGCAGATACTGCAGATCTCAAAGCGGGTGTAGACAAATATGACAAGGACTGCATGGTTGGAGAATGAAAAGACTCCGCGATGCCAGACCTCCTCCTCCAGACTCTCATCATGTTTGTGATTGCTGTGGCAGACGATGCCGCTCTGGTACCTACCTATTATGATTTTCAGTCATCGCAGAAGTTGCAATCAAACTCTCCACAACACCTAATCCTACCCGACGGTGCAACAATCATTTGCCATAGATGTGGCCAATGATGATTTAAAAATATGACGTTTATATTAGCATTTCAATTTCATATATGTATATTACTGTGTTCAGACGGCCTGGAAGGGTGAACCATCACGCAGTATGTAAAATCGGTTGTTAGTGAAAGTAGTTCAAGGAATCAACACGGTAAAAAAATATTTCTTCCATATTGATTGTGACCGTGACAAGGTACGAACTGGTACATATAGAGTCACATCACAGTGATAATAATATGAGAGATAGTAGCTGTCATATTGTTTGTATTACAAAATGGCACAGAATCAAATTCTTTGGTGGTAAGTAGTTCAGGATCGACCGTTTTAACTGTTTATTGCTATTTAATTGGTAACTGATGTGATCTTTTTTTGTCACAGCTTCTACAAGTGCCTTATTGAAAAACGACCAAGATATAATATGAATGTAGAAATTTAAAATGATGCAATAAACAAATATCCTTCCATACCAGTCGTAACGGATAAAGTTATAAGTCGGGGCGGGAAGTGTCGACCCGCGTAAATCAAACCGAGGGATGATATCCGACTTGAGCGGCGTTTAGCCATATTTGTAGTGGTCATAATTCACTTTCAACATAATTGGGATACCTGTTGTCATTTCAGTTAATTCAAAAATTTTATATGTATAGATTATGATATCCTTATTTTTTTTAAGTTATGGTCAAGTTAGGTTAGGTTATTTTTTTACCCTGATTTAATTGGGTTAACAGTTCTATTTTTTAAATAATTCGTAACTAATTTTTATCAAGGAGGTTTTTTTTTTTATCTGCGAGCGATACTACGAATTATTGTATTAAAGGAAAAATTAATCGCTTCGGGCAATACTCAAACTTGCAACTTTCGGAACACTGGTTCGATCGCTCTTAACTTAACCAACAGACCTATGCGCCTCCCTAAGGCGTGGAAACAATACAATAAAAACCGGACAAGTGCGAGTCGGACTCGCCCACCGAGGGTTCCGTACTTTTTAGTATTTGTTATTATAGCGGCAACAGAAATACATCATCTGTGAAAATTTAAACTGTCTAGCTATCACGGTTCATGAGATACAGCCTGGTGACAGACAAACGGACAGTGGAGTCTTAGTAATAGGGTCTCATTTTTAATATATGGGTACGCAACCCTAAAAAACATGGAATGGAAAGGTTCAAAACTTTATAATTATATTCATACTTCATAGCGTTTCGACAAAATATATCCTAGGAAAACCCGGCGGCGATAGTTTACCTCCAAACTTCCTATACCTAAAAAAACTATCAATAATCTGGCCGTGCCCCTCGGCCTACAAATCACTGCAACCCGATGCGACCGCGCATGCTCCTGGATAGATTAGCCCAATTAGTGCGCCCGTGCGTTTGACACCCCTGACATTCTTTCTACATCATGCAATGTATGCTGTCCCATATTAGTATTACAAATTCAGTTTACTTGGTTCTGACAATTGTTACATACAAGGGGTTCTGTGGGCTGTAAGTAGACCTTGCAAGTCCCCATGGCTCCGCCATTTTGAAAAACTTCTTAGAACAGAATCGTCTAATAAAATCTTTATAAGGAGCTACATTTCACGAGAATCGGTTGAAAAATGCGCAGGTACGCACCTACGACTTGTAGAAGTGAACATCCGGACAGACACACGAACGCATTTTTGGCCAAGCTGAATTCAATCCCCTTCACTTTCCTCGATCAGAAAAAAAAAATGATAACATGGTGACATCGGGAAACCAGTTTGAATGTAGAATTTAATACGCGGGAATGAATTCTAATACCACTTGCTATTACTAGAGTCATAGAATGTATTGGTTCCCTTTACTTATTCCACGACTCTTCTCTTTCCATACAGACTCTATGCGCGGTAAAGTAGTACATTTCCCTATGATGACTAGAAATCTTCCACTCAAATTCTGTCAGAACTAAATAATTCCATCATATTTCGTTCACCATTCCATTCATTTCATATTTAACTCAAATTATTTACTAATAAATTGTCACAAATTGCCGTTGTAACGTTTTGAAACAAAAATACAATCTCCTGATTTACTCGCGAATGTGACACATTAGGGATATGTGCCAGAAATAACTCATAATGTGACAATTATGCCTTACTCCCCGTGAATGTTAAAAATTTATTGTTTCCGACTACATGGTAGCGCCGCGATGTTGCAAATAAATGATGATTTCTTGGTTACGTTCTTTTGATAAGTAGCTGAAATTGATACCCACAGTAAATAATCATGTGGCGAAAATAGTCTAAATATGAATTAAAATTTCGTATATTGCATATTCAATAGTATTTGTTGTACCTAATGGTCTAAATGCAAGAGGTATTTGCTGATGAACACTATTTTGTTTAATCATTGCTTAATTTTGTTGATCGTTTTGAATGTACATATATTCAGGTCACCCGTTGAGATATATACAATTAGAGTGGTACTTTGTACTTTGAATTACAAGTTTAGTAAAACTAGAACCTACCAACCTATGTTTAAATAGGCATAGTTATATAGTAATTAAATTATTTATGGGTGGCGATGCGCATGACGCTTACAATAAGCACCTAAATGACAGTATGGGTGATAAGTGGACATGCTACATACCTATTTTGAAATTAAAATCCGGTTCGAAGGACCATTTACTTATTTCATCGTAAGTTAAGCCGGGGAAAACGTCAATTGCTCACAAGTAGCCGCTAACATTCAGTTCCAAAGTAAAACAGTCCGTAAACAAAATTAAACCAATCCTTAAAATAAAACGCGATCATTGTCGCCTCTACGCGTATAGTTTTCATCGCCCGTCTTAATTTATAATGCCCGCTTGACATCTTCCGTTGAAATTATAGCCGCCATTTTGAATTTCGAGTTTCCCGCCATCCGACCATTACAGCAATTAGTTGAGTGAGATGTCCGCGGTCGGCACGGCAAGACGTTTTACGGTTTTTATGAACTTACGAGCGTAATAAATACAAATATAAACTTTTTTCGAAATGTTTTTTGTTTATGGTGCAAGTGGGTTGTGTTTAACGCGTTTGAAATTGTCGACGGTGTGAAAATGAGGTTAGTGGTGTCAGTTTTATATGCAAAATAAACAGGTAGATTTTACATTAATGTATGCAAATAGGAGTTACTACATATGTATAAGTACCTAAAGTTTATTTCTTATCGATTCGTAGTCAATTAACTAGGCATCACTAAATTTTCATGCCGAGTAGTGTTACGTCTAGTGTGACACTCCTGTGGGATATAACTATGTGCATTATCACTGCCAAGTCGATGCAAACAAAGCTATCTGCATATAACATACCTATTTGGAATACACGGCATAAAAATACATGTGACTAAAATTAACAATGCCATAATTATTTAACTATTACCATTTCTCACTCATGATTTCTTATTCGATTAAATATGTAGGTCACGACAAGGTTACGTCATTGTTTAATAGTTGTAATATGTAATAGTAAACGAACAGTTGCAATATGTATCAGCATATTTATTGCCTTAGAAGCACTATTAGTATACTTTGTATATTTAAAAGTAAACAAAATCTACCCTCAAATGGCTTCTTAAGCCAGTTGAGGGTAGATAAAAACATTACATGATCAAATAATGTACGTAGGTTAAAGTCAAGTCGAGTGATTCAGGCGGTTGGTTAACCAATAAATGTTATAACTACCCGAAAATTTACAAAATTGTTTACTTTTATTTAAATACCTAAAGATACAGACATAGAAAGTGATGAACGTGTTATGTTGACTATAATAAATTAGTTTCATTGCGGCCCTAGTGTTTGTTACTTTAGGTTTCTTATATAACTCGTTGTGCTGACTAATTTTAAGTACCTATACTTGGGTACTCCGAACAACACAATACAGTTATTCGATCTGCTTGAAATATAATCTAATCGACATTGTATAATATGGAAAATTGTGGTGGTACCGTACAGTATTTATAAGTATAAATAAATAAATAAATATTAAGGACATTAAATTTTTACACAAATTGACTAAGCCCCACGGTAAGCTCAAGAAAGCTTGTGTTGTGGGTACTCAGACAACGATATATATAATATAATATATAAATACTTAAATACATAGAAAACAACCATGACTCAGGAACAAATATCTGTATCATCATACAAATAAATGCCCTTACCAGGATTCGAACCCGGGACCATCGGCTTCATAGGCAGGGTCACTACCCACTAGGCCAGACCGGTCGTCAGTATATTTCAATATTTTCAATTAGGGCCACAAAACTCTAAGGTTTCTTCACTTTACTGACAGATTAGTACCTACAGGATACTATTACAGTCAAGTCAAAATGTTAAATAATAACCGTTACCGTAAAAATATAACACCACTTAGTGAAGATTAGTGCAAAATAATTTATATTGAAATTTAATATTATTAAATAAATAAATCTAAATCTAATCTAAATCTTTAACATAACTTTGCCCACGGCCTCACAGTTCAGTTAAAGCGAAATACACATACACTTTCTGAAGAAACTGTACCTGTAACCACTTTTAAGTTATTTCGCTTTTACTGAACTATGACGCGGTGGGCAAAGTTATGTTGAATGGGCAAAGTTTTAAACTTCTACGGTACATATATAAGAGTAGGTATCTAACATTTTTTTGTTTGTCCATAGGTATAATTCCAAATGGGCAGTGTCCCCGCGGGGCGTTCAACTTGCCGCCTCTAGACCGAGCAAGAGAACTCGAGCCGACTTTGCCGCCCCTGCACAATTCGGTAAGGGAGGTGAGTCCGTAAAATACCTGTCTTTTCTATTATATAAATAATTGTAAGAAGAAATAAAGATTTGACATACAGTGATTTCATGAATCTAAGAATGCGCGCAGTACAGCTCGTTCAGCGTATTAGGTACTTACACATTTTGTTCTAAATTAATTATCCGGGTCGAAGGACCAAGTGCTGAGTATAAGTTACTAAAGCCCCATTTAGAAGAACTTGCATGGTAGGTACCATCGGGTCGATCAACTGAATTCATTGTATGTACTCTGCTATAGATAACAATATATCGAATATTGCATAGAAATTCAAGTAAAGTTCTAGTAAGTAAGCAAGGATCAAGTAATTTGTAAAACTGTAAGATTACGTTCGCAGAAGGATTTTTGGAATTGTATGTAATTATGTATCCTCTATTCTTCTGTCGTGTCTCTTCCCTTCATCAAATAAAGGTTACGCAGAAGACATTGTGACTTAGCAACGCAAACAATTGGGCACCGCGTGTCTCGCGCCCGCATGAGCCGCATGACCGTATTTGATACTCGCTTCGCTTGACCTGCGGCCACAGAAAATAGGGGTTGGTCTGTACCTGCGGCCCCTGCAGGACGCAAAGGGCTGTCGAAATCGACAATGTTGACGTCTGTGCATCCTTTATTTATCCCTACTTCATATTATAAATGCGAAATTAACTCTGTATGTATGTCCGTCTGTTACTTCTTCACGATTAAACCGCTAAACTGATTTTGATGAAATTTGGTAGGTATGGAGATAATTAGAAGCCCGAGGAAGGATATAGAATAGTTTTCACCAATCATCATCATCCCACGCAGGCGAAGTCGCGGGTAGAAGCTAGTATTCTATATTGTCAGTTGTCAATAAGGTGCCATTTCCATATAGGTTCAATTTGAAATCAACTTTATCGAAAACCGACATAGTGGTACATTTAGATGGTAACGTCACATTTTCTTGTATTACGATTTACTTATAGTTATGAATGTTATAATATTTGCCCCAGAACTCAGTATGTCCGCGAAGCACATATTCGCCGCTGCAGGCGTTAAGCGAGAGCACCTGCCGGGACCACGGGGCGCTGGCGCCGCCCCCGCCTCAGCCGCCACCACGCCTAGTGAGTGCGATTTTACTGCCGGCCTAGCCAAGGTTACAACCGCTATCGCTTCTACAACGAAAAGCTTTATGTCTCTCTATCACTCTTCCATATTAGTGCGACAGTGACAGTTGCGTTTCGATCGTTACGGAGCGTAAGCGATTGGCATCTTGGCTACGCGGACTGTACAGAAACCTTTAAAAGTATCAATTATTCTTGTAAACCATAATTCTTTTGGACTAGGCCCAACAGATAGCAAGGATTTGTGGATTTTCCACATTAAAAAAAAACTTATATGGTGATCTTCATTTAAAATTCATCCATTATTTAAAATTGTAATCTTTTGTTTTTATCGACCCTCAAAATTTTTCATTACCAGTTCGTGGGCGCCGGCGGCGCAAGCGCAGCGCTCCACCCGGCAGTAGCGCGATGTTCGGCGACACTTGAGCTGTCTGCACTCTGGCGTAGCTTCCACGAGCTCGGCACCGAGATGATAGTCACCAAGGCCGGCCGTCGCATGTTCCCTGCATTGCAGGTACTTTAATACTTACCGTTGTGATATCCTGCACTTTTCCGTCATTTTGTTAGCCCGTGAGTGCCAGAGTAGCGCTCCACCCGGCAGTAGCGCGATGTTCGGCGACCCTTGAGCTGTTTGCACTCTGGCGTCGCTTCCACGAGCTCGGCACCGAGATGATAGTCACCAAGGCCGGCCGTAGCATGTTCCCTGCATTAAGGTACTTTAACGTCATAATATTCTGCACTTTTCCGTCATCACCGATATGAATGTCACCAAGGCCGACCGTCGTATGTTTCCTCCAAATTGTACACCCTGGTATTATGAATGAGATTTGCAGCTCGCTGTACTAACCCTTAGCCAGATGGTGACTCATAGCGACCACATAATGTACTTACTGCTATACAAAGCGCTTCCCCTAAAAGCAGATAGGTATGCACTATTGTTAATTATGAATAGTATCATATTTAACAACTTTGCATGAGCCTCTAAACTGTACTACAGATCTTGTTTATCTTGTAAGCTTTAATTACTTAATAAGGGGCCAACAGATTACCAGTTCGCCGGACGATATCAGCTTGTAAGTTGTTTGGAACTGTCACCTTTTGCGTTTAACTGACAGGCTGATATCGTCCGGCGAATTATTAATCATACTCATACTCATTTATTCATAAAGCCAATTTACATGTTAAATAAAATTAGAATTATAAAGTTAAAATTATTGAGATAAAAATTAAAATTAAACTTAAAATTATATATACAATTATAATTGAAAATTAAAACAAAAACTTATTCACATGTCGAATTAAATTTAGAAATACGTTTAAAATTAAAATTGAGATCGAGAATATAAATTAAAAATTTAAATTAAAATTACAATTAATATTAAAAACAAAGCCGATTTCCATGTCAAAATATTGAGATCAGTATTTAAAATAATATAAAAACCAAAGTCAACATTTAAATTTAAAATCAAAATAAAAGGTAAATATGGTAATAAAATAAAGGTAAATCTGTGGGCCCCTTTAGAGTCGGCAGATTTTTTTGTAAGTATACCTAATAGGTATTACTGGTATTAGTATCTGAACTCTTTCATATTTGTACAGGCGAGGCTTTCCGGGCTGCTGCCTAACGCGGATTACCTTCTGCTTGTGGACTTCGTGCCGCTTGACGATAAGAGATACCGATATGCGTTTCACAGGTTTGTACTTTGTACTTTTTATTTAAAAATAATTTCAACAATTGCAAACACAACAACGTCTAAAGTGTCATTCTATGGAACTTGCTAACTATGTAAACAAAAGTCACTAGTAAATTCATCATTCAGAGACAATTTAAATATGGCGGTTTGTTATGGGTGATAATTATGAACTTGAATAGGTAAATAAATCTCGTTTTAGTTGATTAGAACAGATTAAGTTTAAAATGTAAGTATCATCGATTTTTGAGAAATAGGGAGTTGATTTCTGAACGCAACAGGAGTGGTCATTCCTCCATACAAACGTAGTCCTCGTTTTCCTCCGTGGTTTTTGAAGCTAGAGCAATGATTTTTTCAACACAGATTAATATTGTCAATATCTGTGTCGGACCGTTTTGCTTTTTTTGATATTTTTGTTTTTTAAGGCGCTAGAGCCCTTCAAAAACGGCCAAAATGGCCTAATAGACTATGCCGCAATGAGAGGCGTGGTATTCAAAACTGATATCAACAAGCCAAAAAAGCAAAACGGTCCGACACAGATAATTTCATAATCATTTAGATTTCCAAATTTGGTTACGATTGGTTAAGTTTTGGGGGAGGAAAAAGAGGACTACGAAACCTCGATTTTTGTCATTTTTACGCAGGATTTTTCGCCTCAGCTGCAGTTGTCCCTATCGCACTAATTTTAGGGGCGGAGTCAAGTTTCTAAATACGTACACAGCCAGAAAAGTGATGGGCAATAGTCGACATTTAATGTCGATAATCTAGTGATGTAAGAAGTTATCGATAAACCGTCTTGTGTGGAAATATCTAGATCCTAAGATACAAGGGGTTTTGGGTTGAGAGTAGGGAACACATTTTTGTAGTTATGATATACAATCTATTATGAACTTTTTGATTCTAATATTTGAAATTAGAAATCAAAATCAAAAATATTTTATTGCATGGTTAAAATGGGTTAACAAAATTTTTAGGTACCTACAGGCACGCTTCGTAATTGTCGAGCAATTTAGGGTCCTAGCTGAATTGGTTGTTCCATACTTACTCGTGCTCTATGGAATGTCCAATTTAGCTAGAACCCTAAATGGCTCAACAATCACGGAGCGTGACAGTACAAATGATTCATGTTCTGTATATCCTGCCCTACAATGGCGTTAATATTTGGTTGTCATGTCTATACTTCGTTTTTAAGCATTATTGAAAAAAAAAATAGTAAATACTAATATTAACCACTAAGTACATAACTATTACAAAAAAAGCTAAATAATTATACGATTGCATGCTTAAAAAAGACACGTCACCTTCACTCTAATGCTAAACAAACGAAGAATAAGAACTAACAGCGATAAGACCGCCTGTTGCTACCTTTATCTACATTGTAAATCGGTTTTAGGGTTCCGTACCCAAAGGGTAAAACACGGTACCCTATTACTAAGATTCCGCTGTCCGTCCGTCCGTCTGTCACCAGGCTGTATCTCACGAACCGTGATAGCTAGACAGTTGAAATTTTCACAGATGATTTATTTCTGTTGCCGCTATAACAACAAATACTAAAAACAGGATAAAATAAAAATTTTAGTGGGGCCTCCCATACAACAAACGTGATTTTTGACCGAAGTTAAGCAACGTCGGGCGGGGTCAGTACTTGGATGGGTGACCGTTTTTATAAATAATGGTACGGAACCCTTCGTGTGCGAGTCCGACTTGCACTTCGCCGGTTTTTTTTAAATTTGTTTTTATGTTTGTGGTGTAATAAAGAATATTTTAGAGTCAGACCAAGAAAAGTCTACAGCAATTTTGATAGCACACGCAAGTGTTATTTATATGTCATAATTTCATAGAAGCGACGTTTGAAATAATACTTGCACTGCGTGTTCTATAAATCGCTATAGATTTTTCTTAGCCTAACTCTACTTTAAATTACAAAGTAAGGCCTAAATTATAAAATAAGGCCCATCAATGTTTTTTTTTTTTGTGTTTATTAAACTTGATATTTTGTCTATAGTATTAGCGGACATGGCCTCAAAATTTAAACCCGCTTAAGAATCGGGCCTTATTTCGTGCATTATATACAATACTACCCATTTTTGTGTAGTCATTATTTATACTATAGAAGCATTGTTTGAGTAGCCAATTATTTAAACAGTATTTTTTTAAAGGGCAACGGTGGCCATATTTTAAGGTCTGGATAATAAGATACAGATCTTAATAAGGATATCAATGTAAGTGAATGTTACCATGACTACCAAACAAACAAATGTGATAGAATTTGCCAGCTGGCATTGTAACATTCAGACAGTTACCTATGTACCTAATCTGAAATATGAATAAATTAGCAATATTTTAAACAGGAAAGTAAACCGAATTTTGGCCTTTTGCTGGACACAATCACAATAGTAATTTGTTTTACAAGAGGGCAAAGTTTATCGCCACCGGTTGATGCATTTGCAGCACCAATGGTAGAAAATGCAAGCTCATCATCAACTGCATAATCGACGTTTGATATGACTATTGAATCCGAGCTTTTTGATCATGAATCATGATAAAACAAAATTTTAGAAGGTCGCAGAATAGTGGATTTAAAATATTTATTTTCTGTGATCTCAAATATCAGGCACGATCATACAAATTGTACATTTGCTGATCTTGCCTTTGTCATTGAAAGACGTAAGGGTTTACACAGAGAATATATATTTAAGTGTAATATGTGCAAAAAAAAGGAAACGATACACTCTGAAGACCCAAAAAGAAAATGTTAGTAAATACTGCTCCTCCCCATGGTTACTTGGTTCCTTATTCAACCTACCTGAAATTAAACGAGTAGGTTAGTAAATTATATCATTTTACATTATAAAGTTAAATGTTTAGGTATCTCAATCACTTACTCACTGGTGGACATGGACGCAAAATTTTTGCCCATCTACTTATACTATCTTATAAAAAATGAAATTTTGAAAGTTAGCACGCTTAAAGTTCGTTTTTAGGGTTCCGTACCTCAAAAGGAAAAAACGGAACCCTTATAGGATCACTCGTGCGTCTGTCTGTCTGTCCGTCTGTCACAGCCTATTTTCTCGGAAACTACTGGACCAATTAAGTTGAAATTTGGTACACATATGTAAATTAGTGACCTAAAGATGGAAATGTTTTTTTTATAATTTTAAAATACATAGGTTCGAATTTATTTAAGAAAACAGCCAAAAAATGACCATTCACCCCCTTTTATCTCCGAAACTACTGGGTCTAAAATATTGAAAAATACACAAAATAGTTCTTTACCTATAGATGACAGGAAAACCTATTAGAAATGTGCAGTCAAGCGTGAGTCGGACTTATGTACGGAACCCTAGTTTTTGCATTAAGGTAACAGATTTTGACATGTCTTATTAAAAATTACCATTGAAAAATAAGTCATAGCAAATATGTTAGAATTATAAATCATATTAATCATATTAATGAGCAAGAGCACCCTAAACCGGCGAGCGTGTATGAGGAATGTTATGAATGTGAAGGAAGCGAAAGTGGTATGTCAGGATCGTAGCAAGTGGAAATCCGTGGTCTCTGCCTACACCTCCGGGAAATAGGCGTGATTGTATGTATGTATGTATGTATGTATTAATCATATACTTTTTTATATTCTTTTGCTTTCATAAGTAATATAAACTAATTTTTGAAAGCGTTTTTCAATAATTATTAATAAAAAGACACGTCATGATTGTTTACCTTCTTTCTAATGCTAAAAAATAACGAACTATAATAACCGGGCCTTATTTGGTACAGAACCTTGATTTGATAGGTACATCGGATATTCTGGGCCCCTGAGTTTGTTACGTAAAGGACAAAATGGTGACATGTGGTTTGAGCTGATACTGTTAAACTAGTGGTTCTGTGCGCTAAGTATAAAAAATAAGCTTCAGCGAACTCATTAAGCCTAGAAAAAACCCTACACCCTACTGCCACTTAAGTCAGTCTTGAGTCTTTGAATCAATTTCCGTAGTAAGTAGTACTAGTACTACTAAGGTACTAGGAGGTAATAAGGCCTATAGTAGGTATAATAAGGCCTACCTGAAAAATAATGTTCTTACAACAGTGTAACCGTGTTAGTTATTTGAGTAACATATATGTAAAGTGATACAATTAAAAGCTAACAGCAAACCAGTACATAAATTATATCTTATGTACTTCTTATGAATTACACTCTTATAAAGGTTTCGGCTAATTACGCTTAATTACTTGAATAAAGGTAGATGAATTGCGTGCGGTCCAATAGGTAACCACAACTCACGGAGTCCAAAACAATAAGCTGATCAGCAAAGTCAAGTAAACAAAGCCAAGTCACAGTAGTAGAAAGATTATCGAGTTCCGTAAACGTAAGCCGGGTCAAAAAATTCAATCGCAACACAGTAAGTAATAAGTGAACGCCTCGTGGCAGTAACGCACGAAAAATAACATTGCAAATTGTCGGCAATGAGGCGCGCGCGGGTGCAAGCGTACGCATCTGTGTGCGTGCATTACACACACAAATACAGTCTCTCACGCCCCGTCAGAGCGACGGGTATATTCAGCTTGAAATCTCAATATTGACTTTTAGCTCAGCTCCCGTTTCGTCTTTTATGCTAGGCGCGCACGGGAAACTTTTGTCTACGCAACTATTTTATCTCTCACATCAAATCTATGGGTAGTATGACAAAGTAAGTAAGTGTGACAAAGACAAAGAAAAGTTGCTCGTGCACGTCTAGTTTTATGATAATATTATGGTTGGTAACCTAAACAGAAACACACGATGAAAGCGTTTAGAAACCATTTCCTTATACTTTTATTATACATACTTATAATCAAAAAAATCGAAGATCAATGCCCCCGATTCAAACCCTAGTTTACCTGTACCTACATAACATGATATTTGTGCAGCTCAAGCTGGGTAGTGGCGGGTAAAGCGGACCCGGTGTCGCCGCCGCGCATCCACGTGCACCCGGACTCGCCCGCGCCCGGCGCGCACTGGATGCGCCAACTCGTGTCTTTCGATAAACTGAAGCTCACTAACAACCAGCTGGACGACAACGGGCATGTAAGTTATGCTACAGTTATGAATCAGGTTTCCACATTTGAATATCAAGTGTGCGTGACATATGAGGCATTATCTATGAAAAGTGACCTTATTGTCGATGGCGCTTACACCGAATAGCGTCGCGCGGCATTGTATTTATATCGGAGCCTCGTTAATAATGACGTAAGCGCCATCAACAATAAGGTCCCTTTTCATAGATAACGTCACATATCGCTCCTTGAGAAACACAGTGTCATTAAGCGAAAAACGTGTTTTTTGGGTACAGAGCTTCAAAATTTTCGAAATCTTCAAACGTCTAAAACTGCCGTACTAGAGATAAAAGAAAGAGTTTTTTGCTATATTTTGTTAGATTTTAAACTAATCTTGTGAGTCATTTGAGTAAACTGTGTTTTTTTTGTTTAATTTCTAAGATAATTCAATTAAAAGAAAATTGTAATGTCACTATTCCGTTTAGTTTTGCTTAATGTCACATGACGACTTCGCAATATTGATTCAATTTATGGAACAGTGACACTATATCCAGTTATTTGATATAACTTAACGTTTATTTCAAAGAAAAAGCGCAAATAGAATCATTTTACATGGATGTTAATTAATATTTACTAAAGTAAGCGGCTTTCAGTCTTAAAAAATTAGCAAATAAAACTAGTTTTTCTTTAAAACTAGAGTATTCTTAGCTTGTTTTGTTTGGCTATATTTTTACGATCAAAAATTACCAAAGTAAATAAACAAAGGGGAGGATAATAATTGGGGGATGCGATGTAAGGGGGCCGAATGTCATGTAACGGACCCCAGACCAGCCTCTCCTGCACGTGGTCACCCTGTGGAATACCAAACAAGCCTCTGGCGATCCACCAACCCGCACTGAACCAGCATGGTGGGCTTATGGCCCAATCTCATTCGACATGTACGACTCCTCGTTACGGCGCTAGGTACCCTGTAAAAGTGGGGCTAAGAATCCCCGGGCGCACATAGGGGTATTTCACTAGAAAAGCTGGCCAAAATGATTTATGTACATTTGTATCAGGAGTTCTATTGTGTGAATCCAAATATGCTATTTTAATTTATTTTATACAACTTTTATACATTTGCCGGTTTGTGTAGTGTTGTATCGTTTATATACCGGTCAATAGCAGAATAAAACATTCTTCAAGTTTTAATTATTTGATAAACAGATACTATCTGATCAATCAGACGACCCTTCATCACTTTCACCTGTTGAATCTGATGATAAGTCATCTGACATCGCGTTTGCGTCTATGTTTGGGCCAAGCATCATGTCCCTAGCAGCAAGGCTAAATGGTTTCGCTGATTTTAGAGGCTTAGGCCTAATGCTGCTCAAAAACGGATCTGACGTAAGTAGCAGCCGATTTAAGACGTCCAAATTGCACTGCTCTCTCGAGAACTTCCTTGAAAAGCTCTTCCTAAATTCTCGGAAGTGCTTATTTCTGGCCTCGGCTGCCTCTTCGGACAAATTTCCTATAGGGAGAAGGGCATGTTTCATTACAACAGGACCATGCAGTAAAATTTTGTGCACGGTTGGGGTAATTGGCTTCCAAGGATACAATTGAACATAGAGCTTGGCCGTGTCGTCGCAATATGTCTCAAATTTATTTAAATCTATTTTTTGGCCTCTCGATATTACTTCGAGAATTGTAGCAAACTTCTGTATCAAGTTTAAATCGATCTCCGTGATGTTGGAAGAAATCTCTGCATTTGAAAAAAATCGTCTGCTGGTGTTCCCGTCGTTGCTGGTTGCAAAGCCCTGTTTAGGAATATCAACTACGAGTCCCAATTGTTCCCTAAATTCTTTCTGTATTTTTAGTTTCCTGGTATTCATAATATCTTTTTCTGCATTTGTTAACGTCTGTTGATATTTTTTGATTGGTAACATGTATGAACAGCAAACTTGAGGAGAAACTTATCTTTCTGGTCTTGTGGGAATGTGGCAGAACTAGTAATTTTATTCATGACTGCATCAAGTTTTTGTAGAAATTGGGGTTCGTTACAGTTTTTCATCATACGAAAAATGTATTCTCTGGTCACTACTCTCACACCAGAAGGACCTGCCATGATAAATCAGAAAATTATTTTTCCCGACCGCAAAAAGAAACTTTGTTTGGTAATATCCCTCAGTGTAAAAATTCTCGTAATTCGTTAATGGGCACTTCTGGGCACCCTAATTTTAAATAAAATTGCTAGAGAATTAAATGTCCTGTCGAATAGAACTACAAATTTAGCCCAATATAGCCCAATAGAACAACTTTCTGCCTTTTGAGTTCAAGTCAAATTCGTAAATTCATAGTGCAAGAGAGTACTTACTGAAATTTGATATTAAATGTATATAACCCTTAGTAAGAAAATAATAATAAACAAATTAAATTAAGCATACCTGGTGAATCCATTTCCCGAACAGACATTTTAAAATATCACCTTATTTGTTGTCTAAACAACGCATAACAATTGTAATATTTATTATCGAATTTCCGCTTTCGTAGATGTCTTTTAGTAAGAGCGGTTAAATGACACCGATTTGACAAATACCCACCACACGCAGCGAAAAATAAATATTGTTCTAGTATCTATGAATTATATGACTAAGGGATCATCCATTAATTACGTCACACGAATTTCTAGGTTTTTTTACCCCTCCCCCCCTCCTTGTCACACTTGGTCACATTTTGCAAACCCCTCCCCCCCCTGGTGTGACGTAACATTTTAGGCAATTTTGTTTTCAACGAATTCGACAATATTAACACGGCATAATTTTTTTATTAAAAAAATAAGTTTGATATAAGTATGTATAAATATTAGTAATTTTGTAACACAACGAAAGTTACATCCAAAATCTCATTATTTAACTGTACAGCGAATAAAAAAATATAAATTAATTTTCGGTTACTGATGTAGTTAAAGTGACATCACAATGTTTGTGACTCCCCCCTCCCCCATGTCACAACATGTCACATTTTCTTGACCCCCTCCCTCCCCCTAAACGTGTGACGTAATTAATGGATGACCCCTAAGGAATTCGGCTACCCTTTTCCCGGGATTCTACGTTTTGATACATTCTACTAATGGCCAGCTTTTTTAGTGAAATACCCCTATGTGGGGCGGAAGATACCCACGTCATCATCATCCTGCTAGGCCTTGTTCTCATTTACTTGGGGTCGGCCTTCCCTGTTCTTTTCCTCCATTCTGAACGATTGAGTGCAACGTCGGCGTCTATATTGAGGTCTTTCAGGTTTCGCTGAACCATCGTCAGCCAGGTGGCAGGTGGTCTTCGACGTCCTCGCTTCGTCGTTGAAATATCGAGCGCTACCTTAACCATGTAGTCTACAGGACGCCTCTGTACATGACCGTACCACCTTAGACGTTTTTCCTTTAGCTTTTCTGTTATTGGCACTACTTTGAAACTACCCGGCGGAAGATACCCACACGATTTGTCGTCAAAAAGAAGTGGCAGGACAACATTGTCGGATTATCAAATTACTCCGACAAGGTGGCTGTGTTGACGTTAAGCAAATCCCAAATCCCAAAGCTATATACCTACCTTAACCGCAATCAAAGCCTACGCATCAACATCTACACATTGCGATGATAAGATTGAAGAGTATTACGAGATTATAACCCTCTAAATAAATCTACTGATGAAAAGCAGAAAACATGGACCATAGTCCTTGATGAAGTCAGATCAAGCACACATACATAGTTGGACCACATATGGCCTTGGCAGCAGAAACGACCGTAGTTCTAGGTCTATTCCATTTGCCTTTGGTCGAAACATGAACGTTGATAAGTAATTCCTTCTTTCTCAAAAAAACTTCAAAGTCGCTGGACCTGGACTTCGCCTGGCGGAATATCACACACGAAATTGACTACTTATATAATAATATTTTCATGTGACAAAAGTTTAATTAGCTATTTATTTATGTATTAGGTATTATTAGGTACATCAATAGGTTTAAATTTAGTTCCAATCACAGACCCGTGAGAGCAAAAATAAAGTTTAAGACTTAAATCCACCGCAAGCAATTAATTAATAAATAGGCAAAACACCTAAACAGAAACACACTCTTATTTGTAACCACGATCAGTTTAACTTAGAATTACGAAGTAATTTTGACACCTTACAAGAAGAGATACCACAAATACACATTCAGAAGTTCAAATTCAAAATAACAACATTATAAATACTTTAGAAACAGCCAGTAGCAAAATTAAACCAACCCGGAAAAACAACAAAAAACTCACAAGCGACACATTACGTTATTAGAACTAGCTCTTCTGAAGGAGGTTCGAATTCTTCATCATCATAAGTATTAACTTTATTAACAGTTTCAACTAAAACAGTAGTATTAACTTTATTAAAATAGCTTTAAACTTTTTTGTCATTCAAGACACATTGAGACATTTTCTACTGTAAGAGAACAATAGTTTTATGGGTAATTAATAGGTAAGTACCTACCTAGTGATAATAATAATTAATGTGTGTTTTGTGTCACCTTGTCAGAAATAAAATTGGAACATAACAGACATCACAAAAATAACTTGCTAATTTTGATGAATGAAAAAGTATCACACAACACATAAATAATATTATATTATAATTAATAAATATGGGAATCTTACACATACCAACCTAGTTCCACAGTTAGATCAATAGGGCTCGTAATGTGGCTATATCTATCTAATTATAAATAATCGTCTCGTACCCATAATACAACTCTATTATGAACCTTATAGAAAAAATACAACACAGTGACATTAAACAACGAGTGACATTCATTAACCACACCGTTATAAGCGTTCTGTACCAGTTGTAGTGGCTTTAAGCTTAAAACGACATTTTTCACTTAAGCATGCCAACTGTCGCTATGGTAAACTAAGCTAGCATATTGACACTACACAGATAATGACGATCGACCTGCTAAAACTTCTGTCAGCTTCTTAAAATCACAATGTCACTTAAAGTAAAAGAACAGTACGTTTTTATTTTTAGTCAGCATTATGGCTTTAAGTTTTAAGCAAAACCGTAATTATAGGTATAATGTCACTTTACTTATTTCAAAACGTTATTCTATTCTATTAAATTCAAAAATACAAGTGTCCTTAAAGGGAAAAGTACGATATTGCTTTAAATTGAGCTTTTATTTTGATGCCATATTATAAGTTTAAAGTGACATAGTACGTATAGATACACTAATTGACGTACTTACCATTGAATCTCATAGAAAACCGTCACTAAGCAAAAAAATACAATTTACTTCCCTTTAATGACATTGTTCCTATGAGACAGGCACCTATTCCCTCTATTCGCCATAACGACATTAGCGCCCTCTGGCGGTTCTAATAGAGCTAGAGCGATACGTGTCTTCGTATTGCGTGCGTTACGATCATACGAGCTAGATGGCGTTATTAACTCAAAAACCCCATTTTTTGGATAATGACGTTATGTTTCTCAAGGAGCGATATACAGTCAGCTGCAGACATAGTTGACCCCCCCTACAAAATCCTATGCAGAGGGGGTCAGCTATCTCTGCAGCTATGCCAGCTATGGCCTTGTTGTGTAGCTACAACTTTTGTATTAACTAACATTCTTTTTTTTAAGATTAACAAAAAAAATTGTATGGGCTCTGTCTGAAATATGTAAATGTATTTATTATGTAATTTTTTTTATCGTCCGATACTACTGGAACATCTGTACTATGTAGGTTACTCTGTGATTAGTGATCTACCTATACGCTGGCCAATTTTCTGCAAATAGATACATCAGAAAATACAATAAAATACATTTTCTACATAAATATCTATACAATTAAATTGACCTCTTAAAGAGGTTTGTCTATATTATTTATTTTAAACTAAATTTATTCGAACAGATAATCCTGAACTCCATGCACCGGTACCAGCCGCGTCTCCACGTGGTGTACCTACCGGGTGAGGGGCAGGGCACGCCGGGTACCGTTCCGTACCGGACATTTGTGTTCCCTGAGACGGGATTTACCGCCGTCACAGCCTACCAGAACCATCGGGTAAGTTTTTATGGCCTGTCTTGTGTCCTGCTGGGGAAAGACCCTAGGGGCCTACATCGAAAAACGAAAATCTACATTTCTTTATCTGCCTCTCTGCCACTCAAATTTGCAAGAGCGATAGTGTGATAACGAAATTTTCGTTTTTCGTGGTAGGTCCTCCTTAAGTCCAGGCTTAAGGGCCAATTGCTTCAAAATAATCCAGGTTATTTTATATTTTACACATAACGCATTTTCGCGCAGCTCTCGACTTGTTACCTCAAACCCACAAACAATAATACCTATCAAGTTAACTCCCCTAAAAATTCTCTTGTTTTTAGTCGGTACACTCTTGCCAGAGTGGTCGTGGTCATCATTGTGAATCTCGATGAGTGATGATCTTGCTAATACGGCGCCATTCGTCGCGGACTACAGCCTAAAAATTACTTCCTCAAAAAAAACTGTCATGACGTTTTGTTATTCAACTACGTATTACAAGTTATCTCGGCTTCCATATTTATGTATGACACGTGTAAAACACTGACTGTACTTCACTTCGGAACTTCATTAATTTGCAACAATTATTCTCGTTGTAGATAACACAACTGAAAATAGCCAGCAACCCGTTCGCCAAAGGATTCCGGGACTGCGACCCCGACGACTGGTAAGTGCAATCACAACACTCAAATCACTTTTACGATCAAATAAACGAAACCACATTTTTCAGAACATCCCCCCCCATATAACCATTCCAGTCGCAGAATCACAAAGTGGTAACTAAATGTCAGATGTGTCGTAACAGAGTCCACACAATGTGTCTAGAATTGTTTCGAAACAAAGTGTCGTCGCCGTGTCTACACTTTTCCGTAACAAGGTGTCGACACATTTGTGTGCACTTTGCGTGCGGTTTGCGACTAAATCTGACAGCAAATTTGTGACAGCAAATGTCAATATAAAATACCTCTTGAAAACCAAGGTTTGTCAAACTACTATTAGTGTCTCGTGTGCTCGTAATTCTAGTAAGTCATCATGGGCAATGCAAATGATAATAATCGACCGAAACCATATAAACACCCAACACCCGTCAACCTTTTACAGAAAAGTTTTTAAAGAAATTCAATAAGCTACTTAGGTCAGGCAACGAATGCTCCAAAAGTTGTAGAGGGAAATGCTCGGAACACAATTTTTGACTCCGTAACTCGGTTTGACAAGTTAGGAGGTGAACATATCAAAAGTCCCCGGCCGTAGCCCTTGAGCGGGGGGGAGAGAGGGGGCTTTGAAGGTCCCATTTTCCCGTTTTTCGATTATATCTCGGAAACTATGCATCTCAGCGACATGGCCACTTATACAAAATGAAAGGTAATTTAATTTGTTACAAGTTAATTCCGTCAATTTTTTCGATATGTTGAATAGTTTTTGAGATATCCGCTCTTGAAAGTTTATTTAGGGCTCTCAATTTTATCTTGATATATCTATATCAGTGAAGGTGCTAGGCCGTGTTTGGTATCGTTTTCGTATAAATCTGGGGTGCTGAATCCATTTAAGATATCACATTGACACCATTCCACAAAATAAAAATAAATCTTTTTAGGGTTCCGTACCTCAAAAGGAAAAAACGGAACCCTTATAGGATCACTCGTGCGTCTGTATGTATGTCCGTCTGAATACACAAAATAGTTCTTTACCTATAGATGACAGGAAAACCTATTAGAAATGTGCAGTCAAGCGCGAGTCGGACCTAATGTACGGAACCCTTAATACGCGAGTCCGACTCGCACTTGGCCGGTTTTTTTGAAACTCTTCTTGACGCTTAACCGCTGAACCGATTTCGTTGAAATTTGGTATAGAAATAGTTTGCGTCCCGGAACAGGACATAGGATAGATCTTATAACCAAAATCATCTTTTGAAGGTGTGAAAAGTGGCGTGGAAATTTGTACGGGAAATCAATAACCGCTGAACCGATTTATATGAAATTTGGGATGGTCTACATCTTTGATTTAGTTAAAAATGATAAAAACATGACTTCAAACCTAAACTTAAACAGTATTAACTTCAAGAAGTCAATTCTGAATTCCCCCCTACACCTCATTTCACACCTTTAAAGGGTGATTTTTGAGATAACTTATTATATCCTGTCTCGGGACTCAAAATATATGTGTACCAAATTTAAATTAAAACTGTTCAGCAGTTTAAGCGTGAAGAGGAGTTTAAAAGAAAGTATTTTAATAAGTTTATATGTTTTTACTTCGGAATGGTGTCAATGTGATACCTTAACTAAATTTGGTACTGCGAATTTATACGAAAACGATACCAAAACATGGCCTCGTAGCTTTACTGTTGTAGAAGTGAAAATAAAATTGAGTGCCCTAAATTCTTATTACTTGGCCAAACTTGTGTAGAAGGAAAAGGTAAAATAAAAGTCTTCGGCAGGAATATAAGACACAAATATATTTTTTTTTTGCGTTACTATTTCATTCATCAAATATAAACATACCTTGATTATACTATTCTAGTGAGATCCTCATAGATAAACAAAAACATTTACTTAAAAAATTACAAGGTCGAAATGTCACGGAACTTTTTTTTTTTTCCTTTATTAAGGGGCTTTTTCGATTGAACGAATATGTCACCCCATAAAAAACAGACTTAATTAACAAAGTTAAAAGAAAGTAAATAGCTATATCTAGTTTAATTACATCACACATTTCTGTCCCTCAGACCGCACTTAACAATATTTAGTACCTTTTCAACAACCTCAGACATGGGGTTCGAAAGGTAGGTATTACATAACCCAATGGAACTGTCATTGTCATGAAATATCTGTCTTCTAAGTCGCTCATTTCGGACACACTCCATTAAAATATGATACACATCCTCGACGCGATTACATAAGGTGCATAATTCCGAATTCACTTTACGCATGAGGTAGGCGAACTTATTCAATGGAATGTGTCCAGAGCGCAATCTCAATAATAAAACTAGATCCTGCCTACACAACACACTATTATCAATCCAAGGAGAATTAAAGGGTTGTGGCTGTATTGTCTTATACCAAATACCTTTGTCCCTAGATCTCTCGTCGAAATATTCCTTCCACAATTCGCGACACTTTAATTTGACTAAATGTAAACAGTCATTATTGCCCCCATATAATGTTTCAAGTGAAATTCAATGCCATCGCTGCATGCCTGTTTTGCTAATGCATCAGCTGTCTCATTGCCACTTATACCTACATGCGATGGAATCCATTGCAATATTATAACTTTTGCCATAGATTTAGTAATATGTGAAAAATATAAACTTTTATGACAAAAAAAATCTGGACACAATTTAAGAATCACCCAATTGCGTCGAGGAATCATCTGTATTTTTGCATGTTTCATTACCTCCTCGCTTCTTTTTTGTCCTTTGTATTCTGTAGCAATTTGTTAGATCTGAAAATAAAGATAACTTGCGTCGTCACGGATGTCGATTTATAGGTTTTAGGGAGTGCAGAATTCGAAAACGATGATCATTTTATAATCCAAGATGGCGGCTACGTATTTTGTCATAAAAGTGGAATCCAAAATAGTCATCATTTTCGAAATCTGCGCCCCCCAAAACCTATAAAACGACACCCATGACGACTTTTATGACAGTGCATGGCCGCCATTTTGGATTCCAAAATGGTCATCATTTTCGAAAGCGGGGCCCCCTAAAACCTATAAAACGACATACATGACGACTTTTATGACATAGTGCATGGCCGCCATCTTGGAATCCAAAATGGTCATCATTTTCGAAATCTGCGCCCCCTAAAACCTATAAAACGACACCCATGACGACTTTTATGACATAGTGCATGGCCGCCATTTTGGAATACAAAATGGTTATCATTTTCTAAATCTGCGCCCCCCAAAACCTATAAAACGACACCCATGACGACTTTTATGACATAGTGCATGGCCGCCATTTTGGATTTCAAAATGGTCATCATTTTCTAAATCGGGGCCCCCTAAAACCTATAAAACGACATCCATGACGACTTTTATGACATAGTGCATGGCCGCCATCTTGGAATCCAAAATGGTTATCATTTTCGAAATCTGCGCCCCCTAAAACCTATAAAACGACACCCATGACGACTTTTATGGCATAGTGCATGGCCGCCATTTTGGATTCCAAAATGGTCATCTTTTTCAAAATTGGGGCCCCCTAAAACGTATAAAACGACATCCATGACGACTTTTATGACACAGTGCATGGCCGCCATTTCGGATTCCAAAATGGTCATTATTTTCGAAATCGGCACTCCCTAAAACCTATATATCGACACCCATCTCGACTTTTATGACAAAGTGTTTTGCTACCATCTGCATGCAAGACATTTCTATTATTTTTACGTACAAAAATGGCCCCCTGTCAACTTTCAATCGAGATTTAATCGATAATTTATTCGATTAATATTCAGATTAATTCAATTTCAATCTATGTTAGGTCGACTAAACTAATCGCGATTAAAATTTGAGAATTAACTTTTTTTATTCCATTAATTAGTCGAATAAACAGTTAATCGATTAATGCCCATCTCTGACCACGGCATTTTTACACTTTGAGAATATCTGAAAACAAATCAACACAAGGAGCCATTTTGCAAATCCAGTAACATACCAGTAACTTTGTTATTACTTTTGACAGCGCGTGTCATGTGTCAACACAGAGTCGACACAAAGTCGAAACATTTGTGACTGCAATATTTCTCAGCCTTGAACCATATTTATACATCATAATTAACAAGTTTCGTAGTATGTAAAGCGTTATTTCTGTTATTTAAGTATAGTATACGCATCGAAGTACTAAAAATGCTTCAAATAATATAGTTATGAACACAGGCACTGAGAAGTAAACAATTTCATTTCCGGCTAAACTAAAACAATGTGGTGGCGCGTTGATTATATTACACTTAGTTTATCAAATCACTCGAGCAGTTTAATTCCCCATAATAATTTAAGTCATATTGTAATATAAATGCAAACAATATATAATTACGTCTTGTAATCCGTTTAAGAGATGGCGTATTAATGTCACTTATTTTTATTTAAGTATTTTTCCATCTGACAGTTTCCATTTGACAGGAACAAAATGAACGAATGAACGAATGATTTTGGCATAAAGTAGTCGCAAACCCGAAACAATGTGTGCACACGGCGACCACACTTTATGTCACTTTGTGTCATGTGTCGACCCTTCCCCATTTCTGGTAACTGTGTCGACACGGCGACGACTCTGCGACTGGAATTGTGACCGAAACAGATGGTGTCGACACAAGATGTGTCAACACCGCGTCGTAACGGCGACTGGAAATGGTTGTATGGGCCATGTCACAACACTGGCAATTAATCAAGCCGTAGACACGAATGAGATGTTTTATTACGAGTACATGAGGCACGGAGGTGGTTTTCAACAGCCGGTGACAATTTACTTTTACGACTCGGCCATAGAGTAAAGAGTTACGAGTGACAGTAATGGCGGACAGCAGCGTTTCCCGTTCCCGACAAAATAAAAACTCATTAGAGGACGCACTAAATAAAATTATGTAGTTTTGAAAGACCGAGTTAATTTCGAATTTGTGATTGCGGATGTCACAACTGGAAACCATTGATGTGAATGAAAATAAAATTTTAATTTATGAAAAGTTTTATGTGTTATTTTGTAAATATATATAGGTACAAGACGGGCCCGCAGCTCCGCTCGCGTAAATGAAATAAAGAGTTTGTCTTATGTTTAGTTAAATACCGACATTATTATGTATCCCTGCCAGGGTTTATAACTGTGATAAGGATTTCTTATTTGTCAAGTAGGTAGCCGTTATTTGGATAACTTAATTCGAAAATTTCTTATAACGTACGTAGGTATTTATTTAAAACTTGTTTTAACATAAAATTATTACTTATTGTTGTAAGCCTAGTTGCAAAAACGTTCATTAGATTACTTATTTTCCGCTTTAAGCCACGAATATGGACGACCACCACCCATAAATCGCCTTTTCATACAAACGTAGGTAGTCCCCATTTCCCTTTCTGGATCTTAACATTACTACGGCTAAGGTGACGCAACGATCCAAAGGACTCACCTGGCCTCCGATACCAGATCACGTCATGTTTCTTGCGATCTTGCGATAGCTCTCGCCATCGGGAAGCGTCTCCCATTTTGTTGTCCCAAGTACGCTCGTCTCCCATTCTATAACTTTGTATTTTTGGCTCATCTCGGCAGCCCTTTCCCTGGACGAATGACAATGTTTGCCGAGCCATGAAAATCAATCTGAATTGTAATAACTCATAAAGAAATTTAAAACAATAAAATACAAATTATTAACACGATAATCATACGATAATATTAATTTGATTGATATGTCATAAATGGCATAATTCACTCGTATGGGCTAATAGACTAAGGTTGAGGTTGGCAGCACTTTTTATTTTACTTCGTGTAAAAAAACTCAGAAACACCTGTATACCAACATGACAAACATAATTTAGTTTACTTTAACTTACGGATTATTTGGTCTAATCTGTAGCACCGCCAAACGAAAGCAACCGAGAGTTCCCGAGAAATGGTCGAAGTCGTAAAATGAAGATTGTTATGAAAATTTCTTTTCCTTATTGTAAATTAAATACGCATCGAAAGCGATAGTTTTTATGTTCTAGTTTTATTCTCATATGTAGATAATAGATTTAAACAGTTTTTTCTTATCATAGGTGCGTTGTATTCGAAATAGGTACGTGTCAAAAACATTTTTAGAAATTTGTCAGGCGCCATCTCTCTTCTTCGCTCGTTTTTTATCCCGTTCTGGTTTTTCAATTTTATATATATGATTAGAGATGCCACGAATATTCGGGAAATATTCGGTATTCGGCCTATTCGGCCACTACGCCGAATATTCGGTATTCGGCCGAATGTTGCCTACTATTCGGCCGAATACCAAATATCTGCTGCACCTGCCAAAAAAGAAAAATTACACAAAAAAAATACCAAAAACTAGGTATATTTTCTATTTTAAATGTATTCTTGGAAAGTAGTTAAATACGAAGGCACGTTTTTGAGCATTTGTTATTCCAAAATATATTTTTTCTATCATGGGTCTGATTTGATTGACTCTAACTACATTAATTGATTCTGTTTAACATAAAAATATATTATCTTATCAAACGTTGTGCTTTGTTGACGAATAGTTTTCATAATAATTGTGACTCAAAATGTTCGCATGTCATGCCGAATATTCGGTATTCGGCCGAGAGGGGGGCCGAATATTCGGTATTCGGTATTCGGCCAAATTCACTATTCGGGGCATCTCTAATAGGTATACCTAACACAAAATTATTTTTGTTAACACAGTAGATAATTGAAATTATCTTTTTTTGTTTTTGCAACAGTTTTTTTCTAGCCTACGCGACGAGAAAACCTAAGCACGAAACTCGAAAGCTACATAAATTTAAAAAAATTAATGCCGTTATTCATAAACGTTTATCAAGATCCCCTTGATAAACTATGTCCCTATTTTATTTGTCATTTTAACATTCGCGTTTGCTAGAAAGTGATACAATTTAACAGAGGTTTGCTTAGTTTTATAATAATAAAGATTTTCGCTGCAGTTTCGCAGTATCATCATCATCATCATCATAGGTACGTACGTTTCGCAGTATGTACCTATATAATTATATATGTATGTAAATAAATATTTTGTAGGTACAGATACGTCTTGATATGTACTTACATAAGATGCAAACGTATTTTGGCGGCGAGTTGTTTGTGTCTGTTCCCCGTCCAATGCGGCGCGCGCGCAAGATTTATGTGCACATAAACTGCGGTTAGGTAAACGGTCAGTGCGGTGTGGCGTGGCTATGTATTAGGTATGGGCATCGGGCAGTAAGTATGCATTAAGAGGATAGTGGACTACGGCCGCATTTCTATAAAAACGTCCCCATTTTCCTCCCTGGGTATTAGCATTTTTAACAATATTTTTACACAATCTAATGTATATTTGACCATAGCTAAGGTAAACGTACTGGTGCTCGACGCGGTCCCCGTACATGTTATCTTGAAACTTAAGTGATTGTCAATAGAGGTGACAGCAAGGTGTCATCTATTAGGCATTAGCATGTCGAGCACTACGTTTACATTATGCGCATTTGCTGTAATTTTTTCGGTTTTTGAAATATTATAAAAGTTAGGAGCTTTAAAAAAAATTGTATGGAATTATCTTATCATTCCTATTAAAATCGAAAAAAGTTAAACGAAGGGGCATAGGCTGGACTAATCAAATAGTGTAAAAGTATTCTGCAAAATGTCCATATTTACCAAGGAAAATGGGAACTATGTACGTTTGTATGGGAAAGCCATCGTCCACTATCCTCTTAAACAATTTTGTTAGAGAAAAAGATGTACATAATTATGTATTCTGTATGTATGCATTCTGTAGCCTAACTCCGTCACTGTTTATAACAAACCGAGGATCACTCGGCGACGCCCGCGCACGTTGCAGCTCTGTTTACGAAGCGATTTACTGCCGCGTTGCATTGGCCGACCTCACTCATAAATCACTGAGCGATCGTTCCGTTTTCATGAGACCACCAATGACCAATCAGAAGTTCCACGAGTTGTTTCATACTGCCCGATTCGAACTTTAAGATACGTCAGTTAATAGATCTAGAAACGATATGGATTAGATGTATCAGTGTCAAAAGTGACGTTATTCTTTGAACAAACGTCACATTTGACACTGACTGACATATCTAATCCATATCGTTTCTAGATCTATTAACTGACGTATCTTAAAGTTCGAATCGGGCCGATAGTCGTTGAAACATTGTTTTCGGTGTTGTTTTTCGTAAAGACGGACTCACTGGAAAAACTTCAAATAGATTCCTGGAGCCTAGCTGTAAGAGCGTGCGTTTTTAAATCTGGAGGTCGGGCTCGTACTAATGAGTTTTTCGGAACTTACGTACGATATATCATTTGATATTTAACAGTCGCTATTCGTTAAAGGAAAACATCGTGAGGAAACTGGACTAATGCTAATAAGGCCTAGTTCCCCATCTGAGTTGGAAAGTCAGATGGCAGTCTGTAAAAATTAGTTTGTGCCTACACAACGCCAATTTTCGGCATTAGTTGCCTACTAGGAAGAAGAGAGAGATTTCCTATACGATGTCGCTTCCAGTCCTGAGTGTGAAAAACTGATATGTATGAAACCACAAAGTTATGCAATTATCAGCCATATATACTTCGCAACGAGCATCCTCGTACATCTCTGGTACATAGCCTGTGGGGGTGTTTACTGGCCATTACGGGGTCAAAGGATTTCTGGCCAAGATGGGACACTCTGACAACACCGATTGTCGTATGTGTAGCGAAGAGGAAGAGACAGTAAGACACTTAATGTGTGAATGTCACGCCCTCGCCAGACAAAGAATGAAGGACTTTGGAGCAGGATACCTGGAACCAAAGGACTTTAAAACGCTACCCATGAGCTCCATCATCCGACACATGGATATGGTGGGAAAAGCTCTTGAGTAGTTGACGGATCTCTTCTAGGGGGTAACTGCACAAAAGATCCCTATGGGTCGAAGTGTATCCGCAAGGGCCCCCGAAAACAATAAGATAAGATAAGATAAGGTACACAGCCTGTAGGTACACAATTCGACCGTAGATCCGAGATTTTTTTTACTTACCAGAACATATATTTCAATTTACAATATTAAAACAATGCTAATATAATTCATTTGTAAACTTATACCCCCAAATCGAACCCATACCATAAGAGTTACCATACATAATTTAATTATGACAGAACTATGAAATATGTATGAATAAACATGCTATCCAGACAGTTTATTTCACACGTCCTCATTTCCCGCCTCTAATTAGTATTAAACTAAGTATTTAAAAACAACCTATTCTAGCAAAATCTTAATTTGTATAAACAATCCTCGCTAAAGTAAACAAGCAAGTCATTAATTTTATTCGAAAGAAAAAACGCGAATCGCCATGTGCGCAAACATCACAAAAACTTTAAAACTTTAGTAATATAAAATATTTTTTGCTCGCTTCCTAGTAGGATCGATTAATAATGTCACCTTTGGGGTTCTAGGGAGTTAAGTAACGTATGAATGCCATTTGTCGTTCGCTGTCAAAATAAAGATTAACGCGATATTGTAATAGGACCCGCCTACTGGGCGGTCACCAGTCATCGTAATACGTTTTGTTATTTTTCTCCACACTAGCTCGTTAAAGCCTCTCTCTGTTGTTTAAAAACTGTAGTGTAGTAAATGAAGCAAGTTGTTGTATGGAGACCCATGCATTAATTTCTCAGTCGATGAAATTTAGCTTGGTTATTGTATAGTATGAGCCGAGACTAACATTATAAATATCCAAAAAAAAACACTCCTAAGTTAGGTAAAAACACAAATCTGATTATATATTGAACCGAGTAATTCCTCAGTCCAAAATTATTTTACAAAATAAGTTATTTGTATCAGTATGTGATACTAGAAAAAAATCTAAAAGTTTTGTCAAACATGAGAATATTTTTTTATGATACTTCCTTTTTTTGACGCTCATTTTCATCGGAAAATTGCTCTGTCATTTTTTTCTTCTTATATGATCTTAGAATATAATTTGGCGCAGTGGATAAAAAAATCCAAAAAAAATGCGTATCGAAATGTATGTATTATAGAACTATTAAAAACTGGGAGTGGAAAATTTTTAGATTTTCATTTTGTAGGTATAAAACGGCAATAAAATGGCATTCCAGTGAAAAAATTAGACTGAGCAATTTTCCGGTCCAAGACACGCCAAAAAAATTTTATTTTCTTAATACTGGTATTTCTGCTGGGATATTTTTTTGATATTTCATATATTGTTGCAATACGTTACATGAATATGTCTTGTGAAGAAAGTTTGAACGGAGCATTTTTCCGTAAAAAGATATTAACGATTTAAGACTGTAGGTATTTACTTTAATTCTATTATTATTATTCTTTGGAAATTTATACAATACTTTTTATTTATTGATACTTTATCATACTGTAAAGTTTTTTCTGGCTGAGGAATTACTGCGGGGCCCACTACCTTTATTTACTACACTACTGATGAGAAAGTTGCATTTTATCCACAGGAGAGGCACAGTAATTATAGATGCAAATTTTGAGATTTCCTTATTTTGGTCGGTGAAAGTGATGATTTAAAATTATAATTATATAATAGCGTTCATTTGAATTTCATTTTTTGTAAAAACATTTTGTGTTTCACTCGGTAACAAGTACCTAGTTTTTTTCACGTTTTTCCTGTATTTTTTTAACTCAGCTTATTATTTTTTTTCAGTCCTCCTGAGCAAAGTCAACCCCGCGGCACCCCGCGTCGGCGAGAGGCAGCCCCTGAGCCCTGCCCGCAGTTAGCGCAGCCGTACGCCGCCGAGCCCAGCGCATGCGGCCCGCTCTATGCCCACGCACACCCCGTGCGGTCAGTAACAGTATCTCAGTCTGAGCAAAGCCAACCCCGCGGCACCCAGCGTCGGTCGGCGGCCCCTGAGCCCTGCCCGCAGTCATAGAGCAATATAGTAAGAATAGAGTGCTCACTCCATACATCAGTTTAGGTACCAAAACGACCATTACAAGGCCCCAACGCTTTCTGTTCTCTTTGACGGCGCAGCAACTAGTATCATTTCTCTCACCTTGCTCTTTTAAAAATGCCGTTTGTCAAAAAAGGACAACCATACTGTTGACAAGATGGACTTCAAATCCAGGTGTCCCCTTTTTAGGTAGACCCAGGTTGTGTATGTGTGCGTAAAAACGTATATGTGTGCTCTTTTAGGGATGTGAAAAGTCGATTTTAATCATGTTATATATCGATAAACGCTAACCACCGGAACGCAATAGCGATTAATTGAAGCTTCAATAAGTTCAATATCTTCGTTAAACATAAACTTAATTGAAATGCTAATGGATAATGAATATATTATAATATAATAAAATAATTCAATTATTGCGGAACACCTATTTTAGTAGGTATTTATGTATTTTAATTAAATATCTGAACTTTCCCTTGGTTCCCTGCTGGGGCGTGACTATAAAATTGTGATCTGATAATCACAATAAAGAATAAAAGCGTTTTTGTTCATTTTAGGTATCATTAAACCTTTGAAGTAAAATTAAAATTGCAAGAAATGTCGATAGTTTATCGATATGACTTTATCGACATGGCTACAGCAAGGTGGGCCACATTGTTAATCGTACACTAAACAAAAGTGGTCCCAGTGACAGCTCGCTTGGAAGGTATCTCTGTATATTATTATATCTATGGACCATTATTTTAGCAGTCGACATCTAGCATCGAGTAGCGGAATTATCAGTACCGCTACTCGAATACTAGAATTCTCTAGTAGCGCGACTCACGAAAATTGTATTGATCAACGATTTACAACTAATATTAAAAGCAGAATGAGTTGAAAATAGAGTTCCGGTTAATCCGGTTATAATATTAGCTGAAAAATGTAGAGCATTAGACTTTTCGGTTGGTGCTACATCTATTGTCAAGTAGCAGTACTGATAATTCCGCTACTCAATGCTAGATGGCGACTACGAAAATAATAGTCTTTTTGGCACTAAAACTAATAGTCTTTTTGGTATGGAGTGAGCACTCTATGTAATTTTTTCTCTATACCGCAGTTAGCTCAGCCGTACTCCGCCGAGCTCAGCCGTACTCCGCCGAGCCCAGCGCGTGCGGGCCCGCTCTATGCCCACGCGCACCCCGTGCGGTCAGAACTTACATATTATCACTCGGGCCCCTGGAGAGATTGGGAAAATAGTTTATAAAAAGTATAATAAACAGTTTTGTTTTACACACCTATATTTTTTACTTAAATTGTTATTATAAATTTCCAGGTACCAGCCCCACACGGCACACAACGGCGCTTACAGCGCGTACTACGCGCATAGGTAACCGCGTAACGTCTACATTCGACGCGTTGCGGACGCACCTTACATACAAGACAAGAACATGGATTCTCATCTAAATAGCCGTTTTTACAAACTGGTTTAGTTTGGCGCTAAAGCTCACTGCTGATCCGACGCAAATCTAAAGTTGGACTTAAGTTCACTTTGAATTTTAAATTAGTACCTAAGGCCTACAATCCTTTATCAGAATGACAAAAATTACTTCAATGCCCAACAGCTTTTAAATACATCATAACCGTAACGGTCCACATGGTAAACTTTATCGAAATAAATCAAACCGTTATTTTACTTGTTCAACTAATTTGCACAAGACATGCTAGGTACTTAGGTAAGACAATGAAAACCATAAGTAGCACGTATTGCAGTGGGCTTCCCAGTAAATTAAATAAATAAAAAACACATATGTTTCATATTTTCGTGTTCGAAGTTTAGAGTCGTTGAGTAAATTTTACATAAATGGCAATGGTAATTTTAAGGAATTGTTTCATATACTTTAACGGGTTACCAGAATCATTAGTTCGCCACTGAAAAATAAACCAAGTACACTGATTTAAACTTTCACGATTATTAAACATTATCAAACTGCACAACGGGACTTAATCGCGTATTTAAGTTTTAAGATTTACCTCCAACGTTTCGAGGACGGCGTTGTCCCCGTGGTCTCGGAGTCTTCTCCCGCTTAAGCTTAAGTTTGCGATTAAGTCCCGTTGTGCAGTTTGATAATAAACCAAGTATTTAGGTAAATAAGAATAATTACCTACATAAAATGTACAGTCAAAGAATTTAATATCAGTACCATTTCGCACCTTGTCACAGTGACAATCAATATGAAAGTCGCTAGGGAATGGGGACCTTATGTCACTGTGACAAGGTGAGAAATGGTACTGAAATTAAATATCACTCACCAAAGATATAAAATCTTGTACAACATACATGTACACGTAGATTTATAGTAATCAGTGCCTTTTTCTTTGTGATAGTCAAACTTGTAATAGTAAGTTGTGTAAGTATAGTGTCGTAATTTTATTATTTTAATGCTAGGCGTTTCTTGATAGATAATTTAAGTTACCAAATACTACTACGTGTTTAATATGAATAATGTATTCTTTTTTGTTTCCAAATGGAGATTGACGAGTGCAAACCAGTCAAAATGAACCAAAAATATGTAAGTACCAAAAGGTTCAGAGTTATTTTATCGATGTACTTATTGTTTAAGATTGTAATGTATTTATTAAATATGTGAGATAAGTTAAGTTTGTGTGTTATTTTTCCATCTATGTAAGAACTTTTTCTAATACAGACCCAAAACTTAAGACAAAGAAACACATCGGTCACCACACACATTTAAATAATAACTTTAGCATACAGCGTAGCTCTACAATTAAATTAATTCATCAGAAAGAAGTAATACTGCATCTGCTGTGGCAACTTTTCAATCTCAGGCGTCTTAAAGTGCGATTTTTCTGAAACAGTGTATGTCATGACGTGATTGACATCCGTCGAACCTGGTTCTTCGCCCGCTTCAATGAAAACTTTATTAGAAACTGTTTCTTCGAAAACCTGCCCTACTAACTCGGGTTCGGGTGCTATTGGTTCCTCGTACGGAAGCACTATAGTCGTTGTAGTAGTAATAGGCTCCATAGGGCCACAGGGATGGTATTCTCTAGGGTAAGCTGCTTCATGGTAAGGTCTTTGAGGGGCAGGCGCATGGTGTGGAGGTGCAGGTATTTGGGTTTCGGGAAAGTAGTGATGGCTGTGGTGAGGATGTTTGTAGTGCTGCTGAGGTGCCTGAGGTTGGGGCATGAATTGAAGTCTCTCAGGCATGTACTCGTGAGGAGGGTAAGAGTTAAATTGCGAATGAATCTCTTCTTCAGGAACGTGCGTTGCGTATACGTAATACGTGTTGTTTTCAGGAACGTTTTCTTTATTTTCCTCGTTTTCCAACGGCACAAATTCGATTTCTTCTTTAGCGTTTTCATCACCCAAAATTGACGCCAGTTCTTCAGACTGTTTGGATGAGAAAGCCGCAAGATCAGCTAGAACATCTTCGTCAGGGTTATATTTGACGCCATATTTATCAGCAATCTCTTGAGCCGTCATCATCTTTTCAATTGCAATGTTCTGATATTCGTTATTTGACTTAATGTGCTTTAAAAGCCGCATAACTAGTTGGCTGCTGTCCATCGGGGTTTCGATTGATCGCTTCTTTTTGGTATGTCCCTCGTCCTTTTCACAATGAGCTATAGCATCTGAAAGAAGATTTGTCATTTCATGTTCTATGGCTTCTGTTATTTGGTGAATTATATCTTTCATAACTTCAAGTTGTTCTTCGGGAGACTTGTCAGATATGGTGGCATGTGCCATTATAGCAGCAGAGCTGGATGGGTAGAGTCCTGATGGGGTCGATTCTAGGAACATGTCGAGCCAGTCTTTGTTTGCGTCGCTGAAGTCTTTAACAACATTATCTTCAAATTCCGGTTTCTGGTTGAGAATTTCACGGGAGTCGCTGTCAGGTTCATCGCAGTTCGCAAATGTGAATGAACCCTGAAAAGTAATAGACATTGCATTGTAGGTGCTCGAATTTAAATACATTAAGTATTTCGAAATTAATTTAGGTAATGACGGGTTTGTGCACGATGTACTGGGGCAAATTATGCGGTATTGTGCAATCATTATAGGTACTTTAGTATCCACCGCATACTACTATCTAGACCAAACTAGGGCCAAAGATATCGTGAGGGCAGGTGAATGAATTCTATTCAGGACTATTAGAAGCTAACTGTACATGCAAGTAATAGAGTATGCTGTGAGCAATAGAGTAATAGGTCAAAAGTAAGAGACAATGAAAGTTCTCTAAGAGTGCTGTAATGGTGTGGTCTATGTAAATGTTAAGATTATAACTACACTTGAAAGCAATAAAAACCACTTTTATGAAATATTGTATACAAAACGACCTGGTTTTATTCCTTACCTGTATCAGCAAGATTAGAAATAAACAGCACGGCGTCATATTGGAGTGTTATTAGGACCTAATTCAAACCCAATATATAAGCATTGTTTATCATCAAATTAGGAAACTTATTGTCGCTGTTACAGGGCCAGTATTACAATGTCTGATTAGACATTGCATATAAGTTGTATCACATTTTGTAATTGTTACAATTCATTACATTAACAACAACTGTTTGCGAAAGATACCCGGGCCGAGGCGTCCCACATGTCATTTTCTATGACGGCTGATCGGTGATCACGTGGTGCTTTCCATAGAAAACGAAGCGCTGGAAGCTCCGGCCCGGCCCCGGCCCGGTCTAGCGTGAGTCATCCCTTATTCTAGTGCAGATTCTTAAATCATAGGTACCGTATTAGCGTTACTTGGTCACTATTACACCTACGTAGCTTACCTGAGAGATAAAAAGTAAATACTTAACACTACATGTACCTAATCGTAATTGTAGGGGCCACCAGATGTATGGGGCTGCCAAAGTGCTCAAAAATATCTGCACAGTCTACTACCCGTACACTTCCGAGTTGGCCGTCGGCGGCCGTTACATAATGTCTTTACAGCACAGGTACAATTACTAGTAATTTCATAAGTAGGTACCTGTAGGTACTAACTTTATTTTTCAATCCTTACTTTATTTTTAATCCGTACTTTATTTAATATTTTTTGTGACCGTATGAAATGTAAGTAATAAAAGTTGTGGTAGCCGAATGGATAAGGCTTCAGAGAGCATGGTGCGGGGAAGCGAGCCGGGAGGTAACGGCCAACTTGAAGCGAACGGCGGGTTTATGTAGTACGCCTAGACAAGAGTGGCATGATAGTCAGAAAGTTGTGAGCATTTTAGCTGTTTATGTACCTATATGTGATGACGACTGTACCCTTATTTATTTCACTCTATGTGCGTATACAAACGAGCATTTTGTTGACATTGACACTATTATTTAGTTATTTGCTTACTACTTTTAATTTCGGATAAATAAAGAGACTTATTTGCAAAATCAGAAATTTCGCATTTAGTTAGGTGTATTTTTATGCAAATGCGGTATATATGTATCGTTATGTACTTCACAAGAAAAAACCCGGGACAAATGAAAATGAAATGAAAAGTACCTACCTACACTTTTGCTCCCGTAGGTATCAAACGACATTTTTTTACCTTTTGAGAGAAAATCCGAACATTATGCCTAACAATAAATTGTCATTAAAATAATAGACCTACGATACGGCAATGGATCGTCTTTAGGGTTAACTTGCAATGGGTTTTGAGATGTCATAATTTGTTATTAATGGTATATTCAATCATACAAAAAATAACTTAAATATTATCTAAAATTAATTAATAAACTACAAAGCTAAATAAAATATTATATTCTAAAAGACCTCCGCGAGCTGTACCGGGTAGAAAGGTATACCCATCACACTTGCAATCGGTTTTGAGATGTCAAACCTATAGCGAAGAAGATATTGATTGCAATTTTTATGAAATATAAAATGGCCCTTCTTTTAAAGCACCTGCCGTACAATCGAAGTTCTGCTCTCATTTTGAAACGACGTGCTTAAATTACATGAAACTTTTCAAATTACAAGGTTCGTGTGACTCTTAATACAGATAAATAAGGGCAGCTATTCTCTCAATCTCACAGGGCGTGTGTTACCCTGGCCGCACACGTTCCGAATTTTCATTCGGTTTCCGTACAGAATGACAGATGGGAACGGGACGTCACTCTACAAATGCATAGTCGGCCTGGCCACGACATTGCGCGACTGACTTCGGCTAAGGCGACAACCATAGGTTAGAGCGAGGCACGGCGATCGTACCTTTCGTGGGAACGTGGGAATGTGGGAACATATGGTTTTCGCCTTAGCCGAAGCCAGTCGCGCAATGTCGTGGCCAGGCCGTAAAAGCATCACTTGCACCATCCCAGTAACACGGGGTTAAGCGGTTAAAATCGTTAAACCAGAGTCAAATTGTACTGGTGACTATGGGTCCTTAGAGATTAGGATATTAGTTTCATCAGAAAAAGTCGTACCTACAGGTAGTAATCGTGTATTTTGCATTCCAATCTGTTTTGCTAGTCTATCAATATTTAATGTACAGTTACGTGCAGAAATAATATTGTATCGAGGCTAAAATTTAGGCCTAATGTAAACAATGGAATTATACAGGTGGATTTTAAATAATACAGTAGGTTATTATCAAGTCTCAGCATTTATTAGAGTTTTAGTATAAAACATGAAATAAATTATTTAAACTAAGTCACTTAAAACTGTGGCATCTGAATGAGGTCTCGAGGATTTGTTGGAGCGGGTGGGTACTGTAAGTTGTTTTGTGGGTATGCGGGCGGTCCGTAGGTGTACGGCGGTGGTGGGTAAGACTGTGGTGGCGGTGGGTAAGACTGTGGTGGGGGTGGGTAAGACTGCGGCGTGTATGATTGTGGCGCTGGTGGGTAACACGCCGGCGTCGGCGGCGCGTATGGCGGCGTGTACGGGGATGATGGTGGCGGCGTGTATGGAGATGACGGTGCCGGCGGGTAGTTAGTGGGCTGATATGGCGGTGGGGGCGAGCACGGAGGCGCTGGAGGACAGTTTTGATATTCTGGTTGCGGAGGCGTCGACGGCGCAGATCTATGGGGACAAGGTTGCGGTGGAGGGTACTCCTGCTGGCAACTACATTCTGTCTGTGTGTACTGCGAGGCTGAGTACGGCGGCGGCGGCGCGTACTGAGGATACGAGTACTCATAATACTGGGGCGGATATTTAGGTGCTTCATACGCGTACTCCTGTTCATATGAAGGGTAGCATGACCGAGTAGTGGATATCGTAACTGTAGGTGGGTTTCCAGGTGAAGGCGGAGATATGGCTACTGTTGACGAAGACTGCGGCTGTGACATGTAGATGACCTGTGGCGACGGCGCTTGGTACCCCTGTGAGGGCGCTTGGTACCCTGAGGGTGAGTACTGGTAGCAAGACGGGTCGTAGGGAGATACTGTTGAATATTCACTGGGCGGCGCGGGTGTTGAACTTTGATACGATGCCCCAGACGACTTGGCCTTGGAGAATGCTGTAAAGCAAAACAGTTTAAATTACTAAGCATTCCAAACGTTTGCTGAATTAGGTATTTAATTGTTACTTACGGTATAGCGCGTTGATCATCTGATTCATTCGCTCATTGAGGGATGCCAGCTGAAACACATGACAATTATTAAAAAGGCGATTGATTAAAATTTTACATATTCATCTTGTAAATAGGACAATTCTATAGAACTATTGATTCAAAGCTTGAAACTCACACATGACAATTGGAGTATCCTTACGAGCTAGACTTGGAATTGAACCACGTAACTTATGGACCGTCATCTCAATTACCCGAGAGGGCCTACTAAGATTCTTCTTCTTAGTCTTCTTGGTCTGACCGCTTAGCATGGCTTGCGTTGTTGCGCGTCCTTACGGCTCGGCCACGATATTGGGCCACTTGCGACGGGGGTAGCGATAACCATAGGTTGGAGCGAGACACAGCGATCGGACCTTTCTTTCCCACCTATGGTTGTCTCTGCCGCTGTCGCAAGTCACTCAATGTCGTGGCCGAGCCGTTATACATGAAGTCGCGCTTGACATACGGAGTCGCGCGCGACAACATACTAAGCTGACTGGTCCGTTAACATAATTGAAATTTAATCTGTTTTATTTTTTTATAAACAGTTCGATGCTACAAATTATAATTAAATAAAAAACTCACCTGCGATTGCTGTAAGCTATGACAACTCGACGCATGGCTTAGTCCTATGCTAAACGTACTTAGCCCTATCAGGAACAGAATCATATTTATTTAATTATTATGTTAACTCTCTCAAGTTCATCTGTCACATTGTTTCCGTCGATCAGCGTTCTTTGGTTATAAATAGAGGTTATTGACTAATATAGTCGGAGACGTGATCTCAGGCACTAAGATAGGAAGTAAGGCGTTTGAATTGATACAGTGATAAGACAAGATTTGATAATAATTAAGATTTGGTGAGGGAGCCTGTCGCACGTTTGGTTATGTAAAGTTTGATAAGTGTAAGTTCATTTTTCCATTCATACTTATCGGTGAAATACAACAGAAATTCGCATGAGAAGTATTAAAGACTGGTAAATGGTACATAGTACATACTTACACCTAGTCAGAGCAGCCATTTCCATCATCAGAAATGGTTCGAAATTTTAATATTAAAGGCGCGGAAGGTTGAGTTTGGCTTTTTAGGGCGTACCCAAGGGGTAAAAACGGGACCCTATCACTTAGACTCCACTGTCCATCTGTCGGTCTGCCCGTCTGTCTGTCACTAGGCTGTATCTCATGAACCGTGATAATTAAAATAAGTTTTCACAGATGATGTATTTCTGTTGCCGCTTTATAGCGGAGGCGTCGACGGCGCAGGTCTATGGGGACAAGGTTGCGGTGGAGGGTACTCCTGCTGGCAGCTACATTCTGGCTATCAACAAATACTAAAAAGTATGGAACCCTCGGTGGGCGAGTCCGACTCGCACTTGTCCGGTTTTTTTATTTGCCGCCTTTATTTAGTGTCATAGTTTGAGAAAATTGTAGAAATGGTAAATGAGGTGAATTTGTCGTGTGGATGTAGGTCCAGTGTCCAATTAGAGCCAAATAGTATTTGATTTGTAAAAAAACAACTGTTTAATACCTATTTTAAGAGTTTTATTGCATACTAAATTACTAGAACAGCTGCATGTTTGTATATAATCAAGTTATGGTAAAAACCAAAGAGAATAGATAGTATAGAGGGGTCCTGTCATAGTAAATTTTGTAGTCACAGTAAATTTACTGCCATCTATCGACACACGACTAAAACTCAAAATGAAAACGTATAAATCTATCGAAAAAAATTATATATATGGATAAATGATTTTATTATTTTTATATCATTTTGACCCATGTTCATTCACTGATACCTAAGTGTTAAAATTGTTAAATATAAAACGGTGTCGTCAACGCCATCTAGCCGACCATAGGCCAAAGGTGTGTGCGCCATCTATCCGAGAATAACTTTTTCTTGATTTCCAAGGCACGTTTTTTTCTTAGACTTTATTCATCTTATACGGAGTTACATATGTCTTTGGTAAAAACCAAAGCGTTAAAAAGCACGGCTATACTCCAGCTAACTTTAAAATGTCATCGTTATATTACTGGATCAATAATTTGTTCCTCTAGATTTTTATCATTACTAGCATTATGATTAAATTAGCTTCAGCTCTTTCTAGAAACAATACAGCAACAGAGACGCTACAAAGTATAAAGTTTGTAATTATGATTAGGGGCGCCAAAGTGTTATCTACATAGTTATATTACTGAATTAATAGTTTCTTCCTCTTGAGTTTCATCACTAGACTTATCTTTCTTCTTCGACTGCCATTTAGCCACAGCCCTTTCTAGAAACAACACAGCAACGGAAGCTAAAAAGCCAACAACTGTTAGTATAAGCAGGGGTGCCACGTCGCCGTAACTGACTTGCTCGGCGAGCAGGGCCGCCCGACAAGGAGGGGGTTTGAGTTGCCAACGGGACAGCATTCGTTTGGCCAGCCCTGTCTCCAGAAGCCAGTCACCTCCAATGCGGAGTATGTTTGTCCACTGTCCACGGCTTGTTGTTATCAGCCAAGTCATTACCTGCAAGATAAATTAAAAGTGTTTTCAGAAAAAAGGGACCTCGTGGTTCTGAGTAGAAATAACCTAAAAGTTGATGGTTTTTAGAAAAAAAGTAAATGGTACAGTCGAGTTCACAAAAACCTTTACAGGCTAACGTCGCAAAAATATATTTACATGCCTCTAAGACATGAAAATAAGGTGTGCTGCTGCTGAAGACACTCATGAGCGTGTACTTGACCCCGACACTAAGTCATTACGACAGAGATGACAACGGTTGCTCACCGGCGGCACAGTGTCCACGTACTGCAGCTTGCAGACCTGGTCGTCGCTGAGGACACTCATGAGCGAGTACACGTGGTTGTACTCGGCATGGTAGGCCGTGGTACCGGACTTGACCAGCTGCATTCCTGATTGCCAGTCCATGTAGAAGTTCGCCATGTTCTGCAGCTTCTTCCGCTTCAGGTACTCCATCTCAGGCCAAGTTGGAATATAAACCTGTTTAATGATGTATTCAATATAAATTAACGAGTCCACGACTACGATCAGATTAATTTGATGTAGAGCTAAGGATATACGGACAGATTTTTCTATCAGATCAGTAAGGCAATGGTCTCCGTCGCAATCAAAGTTCTTAAACTTTTGTCCCCTATTACTAAGACTCCACTGTCCGTCCGTCTGTCTGCCGGTCTGTCACCGGGCTGTATCTCATGAACCGTGATACCTAGGAAGTTGAAATTTTTACAGGCGATGTATTTCTGTTGCCGCTACCACACCAAATACTAAAAACGGAATAAAATGTTTATTTAAGTGGGGCTCCCATACAACAAACGTGATTTTTTGATAATGGTACGGAACCCTTCGTGCGCGAGTCCGACTCGCACTTGGCCAGTTTTTTTACATTTTGACTACACAACTCTAAAAATTGGTGTGTGTAATAGGTACAATCTTAACACTAACATCAAACATATGAGTCCGTATCCAGTCGTAGTCTTCAGAGGCGAGGCGGTAGCCCGAGTCGCCGAGCGCCCGCAGCGTCGTCGGCCCGCTGCTCCCGGCACTCATGAGGGCAGACACGATGGCTGACGAATAGTACGCGTACACCAGCATAGAGCACACGGAGAGAACCATGAAGGTTAGGCGGCCGGAAGCACCCTCCGGGACTGCACTGGCATCTGTATGCGTTTGTTAAGTTTTAATTATCTTGCGACCTATGACCAATGTTATGTTCACCCGTATTCTACGCACAGAGAGGGACAATAGAACAAGCAAGAAGGTGACGCTAAGGGAGCATCAAGTTTTTTTTTGTCTTTACAAAACTCAACTTCGTTTCGTTTTGTAACTTCGGCCCTTGAATTTTAAGAACCATTATTATGTACCTTTTGCACAAAATACCTTAATATCGAGTTTCACGGTTGTGTTACCTTGCTGTAGCCACGTGGCCATAACAGCAACAAAGGCGCCCTCCTTCTCGGACTCCGCCTTGGCAGTCACGCGCTGCGCCAGCGCCAGCACGAGCGTGACCATCGCACACGCCGCCCACGTCGTGCCCGTGAACGGGATCACAAACATGTTGCTGCTGCTCTCTCGCTCCGCTATGTATGTAAAGCCCACCCTGCGTAATGTCACAGTATAAGCAGAGTATAAGTAATACTTAGGGGCTATTCATAAATTACGTCATTTCAAATTAGGGGAGGGGGGTCTGGACATCGGATGATAGTAGCATGACGTAGGAGGAAACGGGGTCATTCGAAGCATGATTTTTGGATGATTTTAGGGGGGGGGGGGGGGTCAAAAATCGTCAAAAAACGATGACGTAATTTATGGACAGCCGTAATTTAGGGGTCATCTATTTATTACATCACACGTTTAGGGAGGGGGAGTGGATCAAGAAAATGTGACGTGTTGTGACAAAGGGGAGGGGGGAGTCACAAACTTTGTGACGTCACTTTAATTTCATCAGTAACCGTCCGTCCATCAAATTATTTTATTCGCTGTACAGTTAAATAACAAGTTTTTGGAACGATAATCGTTGTTATTAGTTTAATTTTCTTTCATATTCAGTTAAGGGTTATAAAATTACTAATATATTTGACGACCGGTTTGGCCTAGTGGGTAGTAACCCTGCCTATGAAGCCGATGGTCCCGGGTTCGAGTCCTGGTAAGGGCATTTATTTGTATGATGATACAGATATTTGTTCCTGAGTCATGGTTGTTTTCTATGTATTTAAGTATTTACATATTATATATATCGTTGTCTGAGTACCCACAACACAAGCTTTCTTAAGCTTACCGTGGGGCTTAGTCAATTTGTGTAAAAATGTCCTTAATATTTATTTATTTATTTATATTATAATATTTTGAGTATGAATTAATAATACTTTATTCGATTTGTCGATTTCTTTGAAAAAATGTGACGTCACACCGGGGGGGAGGAGTTTTCCAAATGTAACCAAGTGTGACAAGGAAGGGGGGGGGGGTCAAAAAACCTTGAAATTCGTGTGACGTAATTAATGGATGACCCCTTACTACTACCGCACAGAAAGGAAACTTCCTACAAAACCGAAGTTTGACGCGGTTCAGGGACGAATCAAGCTGTCCCTTTCTAATCTATGGCACTATCCCTTTCGGGTAATTAGGGTTGTCAAAATTCAAGTAATTATCTTATCTATTGATTATTTATTGATGGCAAATTCAAACCAAACAAAATTTTGCCAGTAATTTAAGACACTTTTAAGGTACCTATGTTTTCAATATCTCAATTTCTTGAAAATTGGTACTAATATTTATTCTGTGCTAATACTTACTTAAAAGGCCATAAGGGTATGACGTAGTCAAGTTTCGACAGCCGGACGACCTGCATCCTCAGGATCGAGCCGCTGATCTCCGCTGTCCCTTGGGAAAGCCGCGTGAACATACTAGTGTTGCCAGCATCCGTGCTCCACTGCTCCATTGGTGCTAAAACTTCTCTGGAAAATAAAGTTGGTCAAGCAGATCTTGTCAGTAGAAAAAGGCGGCAAATTTGAAAAATGTAGGCGCGAAGGGTTATCGTCTCATAGAAAATTTGAATTTCGCGCCTTTTTCTACTGACAAGATTTGCTTGACCGTCTATAAATAGTAGTGTAGGCGACGGAACCTACCAACCTTTGTGCTGCGTGCGTGCTGGCAGCCTAGCCGGCACGGATGCCGCTACCAGCGCGCGTCTTTTGTTTATATGTTGATAGTTCTGCTCTTGTCAATGAGAAACGAATGTATATTTTGCATACCATTTGTAACTTTATATGTAAAGACTGTAAATAACCTTTATTTGTATATATTCCCTGTTTATTTTGTTAATTTTTTTAATGTTAGTATGTTTCAAACAGTTTAAATGTATGTCATATGTGTATTACTCAGCCTGAAGCCATTCAAAGATGAGCGAGGAGGCCCCATATCCGCAGCGGATGGCAGAATCGCGCCCTGGCTTCGAGTTGTCCACAACATAATCAGCAAACGTACCATTATAGGAGTCGTCGTAGTAACCAATCTGAATGTCATATACAAATAATATAATATGTTGAAGTGATAAATGCAAATGCATATCCAATTATTCATATACATATTTCATTTATCTTAAATTGGGCATGTCACTGCACCATTAAGTGAGTCGCTTAACTTCAAATTCGGGTAAAATCCATCTGTCAGATTATGCGATTTTGGTAAGTATTAGTACAAGTGTGACAATAAATTATATTCAATAACGCATGGAATTGAAATATCATCGGTCTATTAGGTAAATCTTTGCCTCAGTTTTAATCTTATATAAAAGTTTAAAACTAAATTACTAGTTAAAAGGGGTAGGTACAAGTCTTGCGCAGCTTAGATGTAAAAGGGCATAAGTGTTACTAGGAACTTACACCCTTTTACACCTGCGCTGCCCGAGACCAGCTCTCTGCTGCCTACCCTTATCACTAGGGCCACAGAATGTTAGTGTAAAAAAAACGCACCGGCGTAGCTATCCTCATAGGGTACCGTTTCAAATCGTGACGTCGTCGAATACGTTCAAGCTCATACAGGGGCTGGAAACCAGCCGGGGTCCACACCGCCCAAGGGTGCCGAGACGCTCCATCTCGGAGATGTACGTGAACGTCTTCAAAGAATATTGACTCGTGGTATGCCACTGAAGTGTTGTCGGCCGCTGATGAAAATGATAGACAGGTATTTAGCATGTGTTTTGGCTACCATAATAGGGGAAGGCGGGGAGGATTCGCAAACCGGGAGGCTTCGTACAGTGGTAATATCTCGACTATCCAATATGCTGAATCGTTCATATTTGTATACGAGACTTCCGCTTATTGGCCTAAGCTACCCTCCAAAAATGATGGTAGTGCGGTAACAGACCCAGAAAGAGCCAATCGAAAGTAATTTTTGGTTCTCCTTTGAATGCATCCTTCGAGCAACACGGAAGGGAGGCGGCATTCGCACTATTTCCCCTCTGCCTAGGTACAAGATCAACTGATCTAGCGCGGGTAATAAAACTAGTTGCGCTCGGATTTTTCACTAGACCGAGTCCAGACGCGCGCGTGAACACAGCAGCAGAAAAAATGCCTAATTGCTCGGTTTTTTGTTGTAAAAAGAGGTCGGGGACATCTAATTTACAAAAGGAAGGTGTTACATTTCACATGTAATATTTTTTTTACACATCATACGTTTAATTACATTTAAACACAATTATTATATTTTAGTCTCATGCAATTGTTGGATTTATCGATTTTGCTCGCCCAGTACAAATTGCGGATCGGTCGAGCGACAAATCCGACTTCTCATCTCTCAATAAAGTTCTTCAACGAAAATGTGTTAGGTGTATGTTGTGACACTTGTGACTCGTCCGTACACAAAAAGAGATCCGAGGTTTGCAAGATTTGTCTTTGACGTGTGCCATTTTCTATGTATTTGTGTCGTCATTACAGATTGGATTTTGTATGTAAGTGTGTGAGAAGTGCGACTCTGTGCACCTTTCCCCCCGCGAAAAATGGCAGAAAGATTTGTACGGTAAGATATCGCTTGGGCCCCTCCCTTCCGATGTGTCGGAAGCCGGTGTTGCTCGAAGAATGCATCTGTCTTCAATAAGTTTTAATGGAATTAGAATAAATACTTTAGTCTAGTTTTTAAATACATACTTAAGATTGTTATATTTAAAGCACACAAACTATTCCCAAACCCTTCCCAAAAAGTTTGCGTCTTCAGTATTGGATTCGGTTCCTAAGGGCCACCCCATGCTAGCGTCTTTCGAGCGTCGGCATCTAGTCAGCGCTATGGAAAATGGCGTCGTTGCGCAGTTGCGCCAACGCTGAGTCGTACAGTAGCCATAGAGTTGACTTGAAGACGACGCTTAGAAGACGCTAGTGTGGGCTCTCTTACCATCAATAGCTCCAAATTGCTGAGGATCTAGGAGGGCGATGTCGGCATCGTATCGTATCCTGTGGTTTAAGCGCGACGGGACCTCATTTCCTACAATGAGCCATTTATACCACATCGCGAAATGCTTTCTGCTTGTCTGTTTGAGAAATTCAAAAATAAACCAGTATCCAGATTCATTGTAATGGTGGACTTACTAGACTACGTATTTATAAATAAATATAAAATGTAATAATGTAAGCTCATGAAGGCCTGCGTTGTGGGCACTCAGACAACGATATTATATAATATACAAAAACTTAAATACATAGAAAACACCCATGACTCAGGAACAAATATAGTCAGTGCTCGTCACACAAATAAATTTACCGGGATTTGAACCCAGAACCATAAGCTTCATAGGCAAGGTCACTACCGACTATGTAGGCCAGACCGGTCGTCAAAATGCATTTATACAAGTTAATACCATTTTACGTTTAGATTATATTAACAAGCATAGTTACGAGGTCAATAAAATATTTTTAACACCATAGGTATTTCAAAAAGACTATGATAGAGATAGGGTATTTGACTCTATTTAAAATAAATTATTTTACACCATGCAAGAAATAAAGCACCAGAAGATTTATTAGAGAAACGTAGACAGCAGTTATTTTTAGACAAAATTTCTATTTTAAACCCCGTATAAAACTATAGATAGTAGGTAATTTGATCGTTACGTCAGGGTGTCCTTCTGAATCCCTAACAACGTTTGTCCTAAAGTCACTTGCCCTAACTGGTTTGTCCTAATGGGCACATGCCCTAACGATCAATTGTCATAACGATTATTTTCCATAATGTAATGGTTAGCCTAAGACTCATTTGTCCTAAGCATTTGTACCATAACTATCAAGATCCCTAATGTTTTTTACCATATTCTTCGAAATCCCTAACAATGTTTGGCATAAAATAACATGCTCTAACTGTTTTGACCTAATGGCTATTGCCCTAATGATCAATTGTCATAACCGGTAATTTTTCTATTGATCAATTATCATAACAATTACTTTCCATAATGAATGGTAACGAACTGTTGCCACAAAAGTGGGTTAGGTTAGGTTAGAACTGTGACCCTCGCAAAAACGAACTACTGCCACAAAAGTGGGTTAGGTTAGGTTAGAACTGCGATCCTTGCAAAAACGAACTGTTGCCACAAAAGTGGGTTAGGTTAGGTTAGAACTGCGATCCTTGCAAAAACGAACTGTTGCCACAAAAGTGGGTTAGGTTAGGTTAGAACTGCGATCCTTGCAAAAATGAACTGTTGCCACAAAAGTGGGTTAGTTTAGGTTAGAACTGTGATCCTCGCAAAAACGAACTGCTGCCACAAAAGTGGGTTAGGTTAGGTTAGAACTGCGATCCTTGCAAAAACGAACTGTTGCCACAAAAGTGGGTTAGGTTAGGTTAGATCTGTGATCCTCGCAAAAATGAACTGCTGCCAGAAAAAGGGGTTAGGTTAGGTTAGAACTGCGATCCTTGCAAAAACAAACTGTTGCCACAAAAGTGGGTTAGGTTAGGTTAGAACTGTGATCCTCGCAAAAACGAACTGCTGCCACAAAACGAAATGAAATAGGGAAATCAAAATTAGGACATAAGAGTGTTAGTTCAAGCAACGATAGGCTAAGTAAAATTAGGTAACATGATGGTTAGGATATATAATTTTTAAGCCTAACAATAATTAGGCAAAAAATGAATTATGCTACAACATAACACACAAACATACACACACACACACACACATCTTACATTAGGATAAATACTCAATATGGAAAGTGCCATTACGGAAAAAACATATTAGGACAAAAAAAAATCGGCCATTCGATAATAGGGAAACCAAAATTAGGGTATACGAGTGTTAGGACAACTGATCATTATGACAAACAATATTAGGGAATGCAAATATAGGAGAAAATACTTTAGGGATTCAGATATAGATCCGTTACGTCACATGCTAGTGTTTCATATAAATTCCATAGTAGCAAATCGTGTTGACAGTTCGAAAAACGAAACTGATTTGACTATAGTCTGTATCTTTAGGTATTTAAATAATAGTAAACAATCAATTTGTACATTTTCGGGTAGTTATAACATATATTGGTTAACCAACCAAATACAAAACCGCCTGGATCAGTCACTGAATGACCTGACTTTAACCTACATTATTTTATCATGTAATGTTTTCATCTACCCTCAATTGGCTTGAGAAGCCATTTGAGGGTAGATTTTGTTTACTTTTATTTAAATACCTAAAGATACAGAGTAAGTATAGTAATATACCCTATAATGGACGTGGAACCAGTAATGGGACAAAAAACCACAATTCCTCTAAAATAAGTATCTAAAAGTAGTTTATAAACACTGGATATATATCATAAATAAGAGTCCTAGAGCTGTTTATGTTTAAATTTTTATTAAATTCGGTTATTATTTAAGAAATGTGCGTCAACCCAAAAGTTGTCGTACCACTGAAAAATAATATCACTAAAAATTCTTAACAACTTCGCTAAGAGAGGTGAGTTAATTTATTAAATTTTTATTAATTAATACTTGATGAAAACTAGAATGTGTTTTGTTAATTGCCATGAGATAAGGTATACAACACACTATCTTGTGACGCCACAGATGTAAAAAAATAGTGGTATTTGGCCCAATCCCATTATAGGAGCTGTAAAACTGCATACCTCCTATGATGGGACAATTGACATAATGATGCTTGCCATGCCATAATATAATGTTTAAAGAATACAGAAGTAAAATGTAGTTACGAAATATGTCAACCAGGAGGTATTCTCAGACTTCGGATAAATGAATATCGTTTTTCCAAACTTTTATTTAACTTGCCCTGTTAGTTAGTGTGGGTCAAATCTTGGTAGGTGAATTTGAGCCACTTTTCGATTTCCGATTCAGTTGAAATTTTGTGGAAGTACGTAATTAAGTATGCAAATCGGATGATAATGCAATATTATGATAACATGGACCTGATCTGATGATGGAGACAGGAGGTGGCCATGGGAACTTCATCGCAATAAACCCTAACTAATTTTGTTTGGGTATATTAGAATTGTCTCGATGGATCTAATACAATAATAATTGTGGAAAGAAAAATACATTCAGCGATAAAAGCTTATACCAAAAATTTATTTTTTTGCCATAACTTATTCCCCATTTCAATATTTTATACCAAAAAGAATAGATAGTATAGAGGGGTCCTGTCATTGTAAATTTTGTAGTCACTGTAAATTTACTGCCATCTATCGACACACTACTAAAACTCAAAATGAAATCGTATAAAGTTATCAAAAAATGTATATATATGGATAAATGATTTTATTATTTTTATATCATTTTGATCCCTGTTCATTCACTGATATCTATGTGTTAAAATTGTTAAATATGAAACGGTGTCGTCACGCCATCTAGCCGAGGATAGGCTAAAGGCGTGTGCGCCATCTATTCGAGAATGACTTTTGCTTGAATTCCGAGGCACGTTTTTTCCTTAGACTTTATTCGTCTTATACGAAGTTACATATGTCTTTGTTTTATACTGATAGAGCAATGTCCATTATAGGGGGCCCATTACTGGATCCACGTCCATTACCGGGGGCCCATTACTGGAGCTTTGGTGTCCATGACTGGAGAAAAAAAACATAGTTTCAATTTGTTAAGTATGTGGAAACTCCTTGCAGTATCTTTGATACAACATGCCTAAAACATGAAAGACGGATAGGACTTTCATCTTTTAACACGCTAAGCGGTAGACCATTTACATGTATAAGGGAAATATCATAAATACTCCAAATTTCCTCTTAAATGTCCCATGACTGGTGCTGTTACTATATAGTAGTCTAATACCCTATTACCTGCGTCAACGGTCACCCACCTCATCCAATAAGGTGTCATTAGGTCGAATGAAATACAAGACCCCTTGCAGACTGTTATGCTCGTTATTCAGAATACCAGGATCGCAGGACGCCGTACCTCGCATGCCTAGAAGTGACAGCTGCCGCACCAGGCGAATTTGCTCTGCGATTGGAATAAGTTTAGTATCCTTACCACGAGTTTGTGACTGACACAATTTCGCAAGCGACTGCGTAAACTAATTAAGATACAAGTAAATGTTTACTTAGTTCAAGTATTGTTATCAAATTTCCATAAGCGCCAGAAAATACACATTTGTTCGGTATTCAAGTTCTGAACTTGACCTTTACCTACTTATTTTAAGTTGAATCCATGAAAGTCCAAAATTTTTTTAAAGTATAAATTGTATAATTACCATTGTGCTAGCGCGATGTGCTAGCAGTGTGCGTTTAAGTTGACGCAGTCGCTAGAGTTTAATGCCGAGTAAAACTCATAGCGAGTTTTTGAAGTGAAAACTTCTTTAGCGGCGCTGGGCACTTTTTGAGGTGGGGAAAAAATGATAACCTTGAGACAGCGTAAGGCGATCACGTGACCGTAAGGTTTAGATGGCCACTCATTTAGATGGCATTTAAATCAATAAAGAAAAACTCTATGACATTACATGAAAAAGGTTCTAATCTTGTACGGGTTAAAATACGAGGATCTCACAGTTACATTCTAACTTTATATCACTCAAATATAATTCAATAAAGCTACATCTTGACGAAATCGCTAATAAAAGTGAACTCTAGTACTGGTGGATAAAACCCAAAATATCATGACCAAATATATTTAGATGCCAGGCCCCAATTTCACCACGGTGACAGGTGCGACAATTGTAAAATCACTGTTGCTGACGTCACAGGCATCCATGGGCTACGGTTACCACTTACCATCGGGCGGGCCGTATTCCTGTTTGCCACCGTCATTGTTTTATTAAAAAAAACTTTATTATACCGGAAAGAAACAGATATTTCTTTTGCGAAGTTTCTGACAATTGTCAAGATTTAGAAGAATTGTAGGTAATTCTTGACAGGTAATGCGTTATATGTCGGAATTTCGTGACAATTGTAGTGTTTCTTGTGACAATTGTCATAAACTTAGCAAGAGAAATATCTGTTTTTTTCCGATATAATAAAGTTTTTTTTAATAAAACAATGATGGTGGCAAACAGGAATACGGCCCGCCCAATGGTAAGCGGTAACCGTAGCCCATGGATGCCTGTGACGTCAGCAACAGTGATGTTTTACAATTGTCGCACCTGTCACCGTGGTGAAATTGGAGCCAGGTCTGCAAGGTAACTTTACAATTTCTATTCGAATTTTAAACAATTAACACTACAAATTTGAATTTCGAATTTTAAACAAGCTCACTGACCAGCACTTTCGGAACTAAAGTTTTTCTATAGAAAGGAGGATTGGTCAATTATACATAGTGCTGCAGACATTTTGGACTATTCATTGAGTTTTCACTTCTGTCGGCACTCCCGGAGTGCAACTCGTTGTTTTTTTTTATACCACGTCGTTGGCAAACGGGCATACGGCCCGCCTGATGGTAAGCAGTATAATTCCTTACAAATCATTTATTTCTCTATGGTAAAAAATAGGAACAAAATGCGTCATGATTGGACCAACACTTATATACGAACCAAATTCATTTCCACATGTTAAAACTATGATACTGCTAACTATTTTATACTTGAAAAACGCAGCAACCGCTGGTATTATCATGATGACGGTGTGCCCAAGAAAGCTATCGCTTACATTTGTGTCCTAATATCTAATAAATATGCCTAAAGCAGTCGAAATGGCAATATTAATTTATGATGCCATTTTGTACTGTTAGAAACACAAGAGTTTAAAATTATGTAGCTTATGTATGACTTTCTATAATACTTATTTATATTCCGTGTACTTGTTTACATTATTTATAACTTAACTAAATATTATTCAAATTTACGTTTGTTTTAGGTTAGTACTTATATTTTGTAGTCCGCAAATTAATCACAGACTACCTAAATATCTTGTCGGAGTGGTCGTTGTTGGCCCTGATATGACGACCACGACCACTCTGACAAGAGTGTGACGACAAAGAAGAAGAAGAAATATCTTAGATATGAAATCATTGAAAACCGAATAACTATTCTACAATAAAATTGCAATTTTGTATATAGGAGTACCTACTGAACAAAGGCATCGTATCGCGTGCATCATTGATGAAACGATAGTTGGGGCGTGGCCAAGTCCCCTTAAGGAATACTTAGAGGTAATTCAGAAGGTCTAACCTAAAATCAAGTGTAAACGCCATTGTAAATTTATGAAAATTGTGTTTATTGTAATAAATAGGATTAAAACTATAGAAAAGTATTAAAAGTATTTGCATTTGCACTTGCACGGCGGCAGCGGCTTGGGCTCGAGAGAGCATGGAATCGGCGGAGCCACGATGAAGCTCTTCACGGGGATGGGCTGCGGCGGCGGCGCGCAGCTGCACGGCGGCGCCGGCGCGGGGTAGTACGCCGGTGGCGGCGGAGGAGCTGACAAGTACATCGGCGGCGGCGCGGGAGCAGGGAGAAATAGTGGCGGCGGACAAACCGGAGGCGGCAGCGCTAATGGAGCCGGCGCGTACTGAGGAAGCGGCGCGTACTGAGGAGGCGGCGCCTGCAGCAGTAAAGGAGCTGGTGGCGCAGCAGGCTTCTGGTACACTATCTGCGGTGGAGGCGGCGGAGGAGCTTGCAGCAAGACCTGTTGAGGCGGCGGTGGTGGAGCCATTAGGAGTTGTGGAGGCGGTGATGGCGGTGCCTGCAACAACAACGGCTGCGGCGGAGGCGGGGGCGGGGGTGGGGGTGCCGCGTAGACAACTTGAGGCGGCGGTGGGAGTAAGCACGGTGGAAGAGACGGCGCCGGGAGGACTAATGGCGGAGGCGCACATGGGGGCGCGGGTAGAACGAGTGGCGGAGGCGGGGGAGGCAGTAGAAGAGGTGGAGGAGCCGGCGCCTGCAGGTATACAGGCGGTGGTGGTAACGCCGGCAGAGCCGCACAAGGGGGCGGCGCGGGTAAAACAATTGACGGCGGAGGCGGCGGAGGAAATAGAAGAGGTGGAGGTAAACACGGCGGTGGGGCCGAAGCATAGAGAAGCGGTGACACTGGTGGTGGCGGCGCGTTGGCCGGCATCAACAGAATAGTCGGTGGCCCATCAAGGCAGTCATCTGAAATGTGATTATAATTAGGTTTTGTCGAATGCTGTATGAAAATACACGCAATTACGTCTAATTTTGATTGAGCAAGTGTATCTTTGTAAATAAATATTTAGGATAACTTAGACTGAAGAGAAACTAATCACAGAATCTATTAATTAAGTAACAAAAAACTACCTAAGATGCATTATTTAATAACGTAACGTAATTTTTATCAAAATAATATGTTACATACCTAAAAGAAGCTTCTTCGGCTTGAATAACCTGTAAACAAAATATATTTAAATAAAGTTTTGTGAAATCATTAGTTTTACTTTATTTTACAGATTTATACGCATCGGAGTACTTACGACGCCAAAGCGTTCTTCTTGCATTCCTTCAAATCTTTTAGTGTTTCAAGCTGAAATAAACAAGTCAAAATTTAATGTCGCTAACAATAACAAACACCAACAAATAATAACAATTCACAAACATATCATGAATAAAAGAGTTTTTCTTTGTAGCAACGATTATTTTAATGTTTCTTAAGAAGGGCGTAATGCCAGAAAATTAGAAAGGAACAATAATAATGGCGCGCCGCGCGAAATTTGCGATGAAAATAAATGAAAGTTAGACATTTTTCGTGTTTTTTTTCTATCGCGCCAACTTTAACCTTTTTTTAGATCTACCCTCGCAAATATCGTCTAGTGTCCGTGTGAATTATTTTATTGCATTTGCCCTTGATTAAAACGTGTAAAAATTCAATATAATAACTATAATTTTCCGTTAGACCCCTTTTAATGTAAAGAATTTAAAACTATGTACTTATTCACTATTTACCAGACACAACCCCTTCTCGCTACAGCAAGCCTCTATATGGCTCGTGGCCAGAAGAAATATCCCTAGGGAGGACCAAAAAAAGTGCCCCCCCATTTTTGGTACTTCTCCAACACAAACCGAAAATATTTATGAATAAATGCTTACCTCAGAATCGTATATAAAGATACGCTAAGGTGGTTTCGTATATTGATGCGATAGTAGCAATGTGATAGCGGCTGTATCGATAGGCCTTCGATCCTGGGAACAGTTGCTCAATTTCTCCTATGATAAGATCGAACGTGTTGATATAAATGAACAAGTTATAAAATCCGATGAAGTAATAAGCTAGGTGTTATTGTGTAAGTACTCGATTGTTGAATAACACATGAAGTTGTAGACTTCTTGTCTCGGATTCATACAACAAATACCCATATCTATATTGCACTCGGTAACATTCCACATTTAGGTTTTTTGTACATTTTCGCTCAATGATACTCTTATGGGTACTGTTTGTAAATTTTGAGGAAAAATAAAGTATAATCTGAACGAAGGTACGAATTGAACGAGTCGTCTTAAGTACAGTGGAACCTCGATCTGAAGGGAAACGCGAAAAAGTTCTTGTTAACGAGTTTTTGTCTTATTGAGAGTATGGACTTAGAGAGGTTCTTATAGGTTTTATTTCGTCTTAAAGAGGTTTCGAGTTACAGGGGTAAAATGAATGAAAAATTCGTATTAGGGAAGTAAATATAACGTATAAAGTACGGCCTTATTAATTTCTTCGAGTTACAGACAGTTGATAAATAATTTCGAAATAGAGAGGTGATATAACAATACGTCTATTCTTTCTGAATTATGCTCCTTTCGGCTATTCTGTCTTGACCTGCCTATTAGTTTACTACGCCCATATTATGACCCTAATGTGGAATGGTTAGCCCCGGGTTAGAGGGATGGTGCAAGTGGCCCTAAGAGTCACATGACATGAACCTAGCCGTCGCCAAAATTGTAATACAAAGAAATTAGAGCGAGTAAAAGTTTTACATAGTACCTACAAACCTCTCGCTCTTGTTATTTGTATACTATACATTTTTAGCAACGAAAACTGGTATCTACTATCACACATAGATTTATGTTGCGTTAATATTCATCCCTTTCATGTCGTTTTAAATACGTTTTAAATAAGTTCAATTGTATCGGAGCGGTTTTTAGGCGGCGGGTTCGTGACTTTTAACTTTTTCGATCGAAGTTGGGCAGTCAAATATGTAAAAACAAAAGTAATGGTGAACAAAAATCGGAATTTAATAATATAATGTACTTTCTTAACAATGGGATGACGCCGAAAATACAATATGCCAATGAATACGTTTGCACAATAAACTCCTTTGTTGTTGTGTAACGTGTTTTATCGAAAACAGATCTGATAATAAACAAACGTAATCTTTTGAAAAGAAAATTATAATATTTATAAAGCAAGTCCGGTTTGTTTTTGTCATATACAGAAATGGAGGTTACCAGACTTCACGCACGAAGGATTTGTAAATTATTAATACAACTGAGCATATTATTTATGTTCGTAAGTATTAGTTTGTTTAACTATCACAAGTCACAGTTATTTTCATAATATTTGATCAGATTTACCGCGATAAAGTAGGTACTACTAGCCCCGATGCATATGTTCATCATCTTGTCAGCATATTTATGTTGTTATGACGCAGCAGCATTATGAGGTTCTCCTATTTGTACAAAAATAATGTTTTACATAAAAAATCTATAATGTTTAAGATTCATACTATTGTAGATTAATTTTATATGGAAATATTTTACAATAACAACATTTAAATGTTACAAAAAATACCAATTAACGAAGCGGAAAAAAGAAACATTTACTTTTTCAAATTATTTCGGGTAGGAATTTATAACACATGTAGAAAGAGCTATTACTAAGTGAAGCAAGTGAAGCAACACTGCTCTGCCTGTGTACTAGCAATTTTTTTGAGCTTTTGCATGCAGAAGTGACGCATACAAATTTGATTTCGATATATTTTTTTAAAGTCCATTTTTTCATCATTTAAAGATTTTAAAGTCTCATGTAATTTTATAATTATTATTTAGTACGATCAAAATAAACAAGATTAAACGTTATTATTATGGGTCCCATTACTGAGTCTTTTAATTTGTTTACTTATAAAAAATATTATAATAAATAAAATATTTGTTTTTCACTGGATTTAAACCCCACTGCATCGGGGCCAGTACTTAAACATGCTTGGTTCCATTTATTATACTTTCTCTAATTATTTTTTCAGATTCATACATCACAGGGCATCAACCTTGGTCTTATCGCTGGTGACTTAAAGAGGTCTGGACCTGGACCCTTGGTAGTTCGAAAAGTATCACACCACTCGCCAGTCATCATTAATGTTAATCCCGGATTACCAAAACTTCCCGGTATACCAACTTTACTAAATCCTGTGCCAAAATCACCGAAACTTCCTTGTTTAGCATCTTTACCTCCAAAACCCTTTCCAAAGTTACCAGCAAAACCTCCGCCTAAACTTTTGAAGACCTCTAAATTGAAAAGGTCTCCATTAATACCTTCGCTTCCTCGACTGCCTGGTTTTCCACCACTTTTGCTACCTCATTTGATACCTCCCGTGATCCCCCGTTTGCCACTCCTTCCTGTTATACCACCTATAATGCCTGTGCCTACTTTGTTGCCGTTCCTGCCACCGCCGTTGCTCAGAGCTCCGAGATTGCCAACATTGTCACCATTTCGCCCGCTTAAATTACCAATTCTCGGGAAATCTCCACTGGAGAAAACATTAGGTACCGTGAAACTGCCGCTAACAGATAAAGGAATAAGAAGAAACATTTCTAAAGATCTTCTAGATCTAAAAATTAAAGGTTATTTGACTACTCCTGAATATTATAGATTTAAGAAACTATTACTTATTTAAGTAGGTTGTTTTGAACGAGGTTAGATTAAAATAATTATTTTTGCAGGGATATTCCGACGTAAGTCAATTCTACGGCGACCTTTTAGTTTGTTATAATGTGTCTTTACTTGGGAAAACAGCGATATGGGATCAAAAGCTTCTTTGGCGGATTTGTGGACCAAGCCTACAATTATACTAATATTATAGATTATAATGAAAGTGACTTATAGCAAAAACAAATTAAGATTACCTATAGGCCAAGTTTCAGGATGACCAGTAATAAATATATTAGAATACCTATTTAATTCCTATTTAATGTTTTACTCGTGATAACGAATATCGTATAATGTTTTATAAACCATTATAAGAATAAATACAGGGATGGATGGTACAATAAATTGTTCGCCTTTTTCTTTTAATTTTATTTTATAATAACATTTAAAATTAAATAACAAAAGGGTCATGTTAACCTAAACTAACATAATAACTTTATTATAATATCGGCGCATAACGTGTCCAATTAACATCAATCAAATATACCTACATTAAACGAAACATATTATTTTTCATTTTTAAAATAATAATGTACTATGTACTTTTTATCGAATACACACGACTCTTTCGTTATTAGGTAACACGATATCATTGTTTTATTTATTTTATTAGTACCTACCTACAGCATTCCAATGGTTTATACCTAAAAAGTACCTACATTTAAATAAAGCATGCATCATTACATCGTTGTTGCTAAGGGTATAAAAAGTATAAATTAATATCAACACAATTTCTTATAGGTACGCCCAATTACAAATCAATGTTTGCTATTACATACAATATAACGCATCCAGATAATTCAGATCTAACGAATGCGCCGTTCTGGTGCTGCGTCTGCTTTACATTGCGCGATTTGTACTAGCCTTGCATGACTTGCGCTAACTAGGCGCGTAATCTAAACCTGTGTTGTGTACACTAAAGTGATTACTACTGCTACTACTAAAGGGAACAAGGGCGCATTTGCCAGATCTGAAGACGCCATTTAGACCCGCCTTCACAATATTATATCAATAACATTTGACGGAAAGGTACAGCCTATAGACTGTCTTAATCTTATTCTAAATATCACTGTACCTTTCCTTCAAATGTTATATAGACTAACGTTTGTGGGTGTTTATAAACTAAGATTAAGTTGTAGTAAAAATCCTTTACAAAAATCATTATTTTACTCGTTTACAATTTTTACGTATATATTTTCAAAATGTTATCAATTTACCCATCTAATCCTGGATATCACTGCACTATGTAGAGATCGAAAATATTCCCATAAAAAATCGGTGGTTTGACACCACGGTCTCTGAAAACACAGTGGTCCGCCAATTTCCAAACAACACTGCCGTAGGTACAGTCGCCATCAGATATATCGGAGCGGCCAAGTTGCTCACAAATATCTAAACACGCCTCTATTGTGAAGGCGTCAGAGTGCGTGTTCAGATATTTTTGAGCACCTTGGCTGCTCTGATATATCTGATTGTGACTGTAGGTATGTTGAGTTTATTCGTCTCAGGTGTTCACTTTTAATCGGCAGAACTTTTAGTATGGGATTTTGAGTTTCCAAAACGTCTCGCTTGGCGCGCTGTTCAAAGTCCAAACGCGTACGTCACGTAACGCTATCGAATGAAATTTACACTAGGCGTTCTGGTGTTTGCAGTCAGCAAGTTTTTTCACTCGAGTTTGTAGTCCTTAGCGAAGTCCATGATACTCTTAAACCCGCGCACTGCCATGTCTTTGATCTTCACCAGTTGCGCGATGAGCGGATAGGCGAAGGGCCGGTCCTCGGCCCTGCTGGTGAAACAGTCCCAAGTCTCCGGCTTAAGCAGCGAAGCCCGTACTAGACGACTGCCCTGAAAAAAAGGCATTAAATAACTATAAACAGGCTATTCTGATTATTAGTATTATTCTAAAAAGAAGAGAATTATCTTACACATACTTTGAGTACTAGGCGACAAGAAATATACTTAGATACATACATCCATAACTCGGAAACAAATATTCGTGATAAACGCACAAATAAATATCCTGACCGGGATTCGAACCCGAGACCTCCTGCTTATATGCAAGGTCACTACCGACTAGGCTAAAATGACGTAAAAAAAGGCGGGATGCGTCTCCATAACATATTTTCAGAGAGAATAGTAAGTAAGATAAACGTTTCAATTTAGTATTTAATTATACACAAATGACTATACGTAAGTAACTATCAATCAATTTTCTTTTAAAAAAAAAAAAGATATTTCAACAGGGCATTTTTTTTATTAATTTTAATTTATTTAATCAATACAAAATACACAGCAATATTCATTAGATATATTTTTTCGCCAAACTGCATGACAGTTTGTTGGCGAAAGGGGATTGGTTGGGTTGGGGTTGAGGATTTAAAATTAGGTATAAGCGATTTCTTTTACACAACATGTGCCAAGCTTTCTGCCAATTTTTACTATTTATAAATAGTTGTTACTACTCGAGCAGTATAAACAGATATAAATTATATTGAGTCATAATAACATCTCATAGTAATAACTTCGAGCTTTAACCTGCCGAAATGTGAGATTTCCGGAATAGACCCTTTTTAATATTCGTTAATTACGACCATATTAGTAGTCTCACATCTCATGACGTGTATTCTATTATTCCAAATGGCTTACAAATTTCATGTAATTAAAACGAATTAAATAACGGCAGGTACCAACCTCTGTCACAGTCGCAACGAGCGCGATGACCACCACCAGCTTCACAAAGGGATGCCTTCCTAAGTTCATTCTCAAAGTAAAACTTGGCAATCAAATAAAACAAAAGACTACCGGCATAACAACTCCGCGTTATCCACTGCATCGTCGACAAATCTACTACACATTTAACGAGGACCACTTGGAAAGGAGACACGTAAAGTCGATAAGACACAGGAGATATAAATGTAATGATTTGTAATGATTCTGTCAGTTGTGTAATTGACCTTGTGTGAGTACATGAAGTGGGTCGCGTAAGAACAGCCTCCGATTTGCTGACGATGCGTCGAGATGTGAAAACGTGCCGTCCCTCAGACTAACATGAGCCGAGTGTAGGTTTGGAAATGTATCGAATAGCGGTTGTTATTGCTTTATTGGAGGTTAATATATGTTTTGTTTATTTATCGAAGTGTAGGTAGAAAATAGCGAACTGCTTTGTCGACATTTTGCGAATACCGTTTGTGACAAATAATATTTAGTTGCAGTAGTTATAATACGTGTTGTTGGGTGTTTCAGGTGGTAGGCGGAGCGCCGTCGCCTCTACGGGTTACCATTAATTGTGGATTACATGAAAGTGTAAGTAAAACACAAACATGTTATTATTTAAAACTAAAATAAATAAATACTGAACGAAATCGAATCTAGGAAAAAGACTTACCGACATACCGTTATTAATTACATTTATATCCCGTTTTGATGAAAGTAATTTGTACTGACGTTAAAAAGAAAACTTACTTTATGAAAAGTTATCGCTTACTTAACTATACTAGGTTTTTTTCTCCTCAGAAATATCTAAGCGTACTTACTGATAAAGAAATAAAACCGGGCAAGTGCGAGTCGGACTCGCGCACGAAGGGTTCCGTACCATAATGCAAAAAACGGCAAAAAAAAAACGGTCACCCATCCAAGTACTGACCTCGCCCGACGTTGCTTAACTTCGGTCAAAAGTCACGTTTGTTGTATGAGAGCCCCACTTAAATCTTTATTTGTGACGTTATCTATGAAAAGGGACCTTATTGTCGATGGCGCTTACGCCATTATTAACGATGCTCCGATATAAATACAATGCCGCGCGACGCTGTGCGGCGTAAGCGCCATCGACAATAAGGTCCCTTTTCATAGATAATGCCCCATTTTATTCTGTTTTTAGTATTTGTTGTTATAGCGGCCACAGAAATACATCATCTGTGAAAATTTCAACTGTCTAGCTATCACGGTTCGTGAGATACAACCTGGTGACAGACGGACGGACGGACGGACAGACGGACGGACGGACGGACAGCGGAGTCTTAGTAATAGGGTCCCGTTTTACCCTTTGGGTACGGAACCCTAAAAAAGAGTAATAAGTTATTTTCATAATTTCAGGACTCATCGATCCTCCATTCTATCTCAAGAAGTAAATTAGCACAGAACAAGGGGACTTTTGACGTCAACTCATTCTGCGACCTCATCCACAATGCCATCCCAAAGGCAGTACAAGACGGCAGATTCATCGTGGCGGATCAAGATGACATGGACCAAGAAGGATATGGTGATACACAATCGCCCATAGCCATAGCCCCGCCTAAGGGCTACATACCAAAGCTAGGTTTGTCCAGAATCAACAGACCAAAACTAAGAATCCCGGCAATAAAAGTTCCACGACTAGACTTAGCACTTAATAAGCCGATAAAACCACCAGTGTTAGGATCACCGATGATCTTCAAAACATACAGGGATTCTTACGAAGAACCAACGAGCGCCGAAAAGATGGAGCAGTTCAAGAAAGGTGTCCAGAAAATGTTGCATTTCGTGAAAATCCTTGGGCAAGTTGACCAGTATTTGACGGAAAGGACTAAGATCGTAATAGAGAAGCTATCGAAAACATTTGCAGAATAGTTTGATTTTATATATTTAATTTATTAAACACTTTTCTATTTTTATACGCTATAATTTCGTTGTTTGTTTTATTTACCTTATTTATTTATCCCAATACTTTCTGTATGAGGCTACTCCCGTAGTACAGAGGAAGATATCCTTTTTTTATGAACACCCTTCAAAGGTAAGTTCTAATTAGGCAGATTTTCATTTATTTGTTGATTTAATTTTTTGTCATTGTTTTTTGTCTATAGAAAACCTATAAGGTCAAGAGTGTCAAGAGTGGGACAATCTTACGAAACTAAATAGGTACTTTATGTAAAATTGTATGATGTTCTTTACGGAACCCTTGAGATGCGAGTTCCACTCGATTTAGACGATTTTTTAGGGTTCCGTACCCAAAGGGTAAAACGGGACCCTATTACTAAGACTCCGCTGTCCGTCCGTCCGTCCGTCTGTCACCAGGCTGTATCTCACGAACCGTGATAGCTAGACAGTTGAAATTTTCACAGATGATGTATTTCTGTTGCCGCTATGACAACAAATACTAAAAACAGAATAAAATAAAGATTTAAGTGGGGCTCCCATACAAGAAACGTGATTTTTGACCGAAGTTAAGCAACGTCAGGCGGGGTCAGTACTTGGATGGGTGACCGTTTTTTTTTTGCCGTTTTTTGCATTATGGTACGGAACCCTTCGTGCGCGAGTCCGACTCGCACTTGCCCGGTTTTTTTAATAATTATTATGCATCTTTACCAAATCAATGCCAAAACAATTATTATTATTAAGTCAGTCATTCAGTCAGTCGGTATGTAATTTTTTTAGTGTTTTTTTTTTTTATTTCATTGATTTTATTTTAACGCAAAACTAGAAAAACAGGCACTATTAAAAGGTAAACACCGACATTTGAATGAAATCGTTCGAGCATATTATAGACATTATCCGTTCCCACTGGACCGGAATTGAAAAAAGAGTTTCAATTTTTTTACTCAATGATGAAACTCTTCCACAGTCCAGTGTTATCAGTGGGGGGTAAAACTAGTTAAGTAAAATGAATTAAATAACTTTCACAGCTACCGTTAATTACTTATTAACATACAATTCACCGAACATTCATTATTTGCACTCTGACCCATATACGGATCTCATTATAAATTTCGATATAAAAAACAATACGGAGCGTAGTTGCGCTTTAGAGTTCGTTCACAGCATTTCCTGGAAACGATCACCTCTGTTCGGTAAGTTTTTTATTAATTATTTAATGCAACTTCAAAGGAATTTGTGGATTTCATTCCTGTAGATTTTTTCAAGTTGGTACCTACAACACTACATAGTTACTACATTGAAAAACACCGATTGAGAACAGAACTCGACCACACACATTGCTAATTTTTGACAGGAAGTACCGTTTGGAAAATTTTGATATTTTGGCAAGTAGTAGGCCAATGTCTGGCCTACAACTAGAAAAAAAAAATTTGAGGTGTCACTACTTCACCACGACATAAAAAAATGTTTTATTTTTGTTTTACTTTTTTTTCCTTTTTAGGGTTCCGTATCCAAAGGGTAAAACGGGACCCTATTACTAAGACTTCGCTGTCCGTCCGTCCGTCCGTCCGTCCGTCCGTCTGTCACCAGGCTGTATCTCACGAACCGTGATAGCTAGACAGTTGAAATTTTCACAGATGATGTATTTCTGTTGTCGCTATAACAACAAATACTAAAAACAGAATAAAATAAAGATTTAAATGGGGCTCCCATACAACAAACGTGATTTTTGACCAAAGTTAAGCAACGTCGGGAGTGGTCAGTACTTGGATGGGTGACCGTTTTTTTTTTGCTTTTTTTTTCGTTTTCTTTTTTTGCATTATGGTACGGAACCCTTCGTGCGCGAGTCCGACTCGCACTTGCCCGGTTTTTTTTATATAACAACTGGTATTCGTTTTTTGAGTATCGATGCATACCTAAATAAAGAACACTATTTAAAAAAATTAAGCAAATCGCTTGAATACATCCCGAAAAACAATACATTAAAGAAAAAAAATAATAAAATCATAAGTCAAAAACTGTCACTAGTAGGATGTTGATACTCAGCAAAAATATCCTTCACCATAAGAGGTACTCACAAAAAAAACCCGAATCAAATTGACTTAAGGGCCAACTTACTATGGAAAACCGACTATGGCCTTTTCTTCTCAACTCTTGTCTCTTATTGTGCAAATTGGCCCTAGACTCAACTGACAGACAATGGCGCCCGTACCGCAAGAACCCACAATCGAGCTGGTCGCAGCGCCGGGCCCGGGCGACGCTCCACCGGCACCAGAGTCCGTTGTCATCACCGGCATGTCGGGCCTGCTGCCCGGCTGTCTCAATGTCCAGGAATTTGCGGAGAAGCTGTATAATAAGGTATAATAATTGCCTCCATCTCGTGTTGACTCCAGGGTATCGGTCAATGGTCAAAAAATGTCATAAATCCATGAACCGCCAAATGACTTATAGTATATTACGATAGAAAGAAAGAAAGAAAGAAAGAAAGAAAGAAAATAAATTTATTCAGGACGCGTACAGTATTGTTTAAAATTAATACAACACTTTTATAAGTAAAAACATAAACGTCAATGAATAGGTCTCCCCTCAGCTTGATGACAAGTTACCTTTCAGGTATCTTGACGCTGGTCTTCCGTGGAGACCTGGCCCCAATTTCACCACGGTGACAGGTGCGACAATTGTAAAATCACTGTTGCTGACGTCACAGGCATCCATGGGCTACGGTTACCACTTACCATCGGGCGGGCCGTATTCCTGTTTGCCACCATCATTGTATTATTTAAAAAAACTTTATTATATCGGAAAAAACAGATATTTCTTTTGCGAAGTTTCTGACAATTGTCAAGATTTAGAAGAATTGTAGGTAATTCTTGACAGGTAATGAGTTATATGTCGGAATTTCGTGACAATTGTAGTGTTTCTTGTGACAATTGTCATAAACTTAGCAAGAGAAATATCTGTTTTTTTCGATATAATAAAGTTTTTTTAAATAAAACAATGATGGTGGCAAACAGGAATACGGCCCGCCCGATGGTAAGCGGTAACCGTAGTCCATGGATGCCTGTGACGTCAGCAACAGTGATGTTTTACAATTGTCGCACCTGTCACCGTGGTGAAATTGGAGCCTGTCCAAGCGATCGCGTCAGCACGTAACTAATATTGGTTAAACTAAATTGAGATCAGAACAAAAATCACAAATAAATATTACTTCAATTTGACCTATTAAGTATAATATGATGTACGGCTTATTTAATAACATATTTGTAAGACTTAGAATTTATCTAGTATTGAATTAAACTATTCACTGAAAATAATAAACTTGGCACTTACGCCTGATCTAACTTTGAGCAGATTTCTGCAAATTCGAAATATCCTTTTTGTATTTTACTTTGAAAGATAAAATAGAGTGAGAATTTCTTATGGGCGGCGGTATGTTGTTCCAGCATTTCGTGGCAGAATATCTAAAACTACCACGAAATGCAGTTGTATTGTGCCGTGGGCAGATAAGACGAGTAGCTTCTCTAACATGCCGCTGAGAAAATTGCAATTTTTTAGATGAATATTGGGGTGTCAATGACTTAATAATGCCAAATAGCATACATGCGAAATGCAAAGAACGACGTGACTCCATGTTCATCAGCCCGCTGTTATTAAGGTAAGGTGTTATGTGAGTTCTGGGCGGTATAACGAAACAAAATCAAGCACATGCGTTCTGCACTCGCTGTATGAGCTTTTTTGTTTTGTATAGAAGGCATCTTCCTATAACCGTATCTGCATAATTCAGTTTTGATAAGACTAGAGATTCACAAAGAGCAATTCTAACATCAGTTGACAAATATTTACGAACTTGGTATAGTATTTTAAGTCGATAAAAACAGATTCTCGAAATATCTATCACATGGTTATGGAACTTTAGTTTCCCGTCCATAAGAATGCCTAGGTTTTTAGCTTCTGTGACCTGATCAATACTGTCCGTGCCGATTTTAATAACAGGGTTACAATTGATAATCTCACGTCTTTGCTTATCAGAGCCTACTATTATGAATTTTGACTTGAGAGGGTTTAAAACCAGACTATTTCGGCTGGACCACTGAATTATCCGTTCCAGATCGTCATTGATTTTATCGACTACACTAGGAGTATCAATAGGCATGACAGGCAAATACAACTGCAGATCAAGTGCGAAAACTAGGAAATTCGCAACGGGTGGCGATAAATTGAAACACGACCGAAGGGAGTGTTTTAAATCAACACGAGTTGCGAATTACCTATTCGCACGTGTATCGTACAACGTTTTACAGTACACATGGCCCTTTAAACTATTGACATACGCACGAAAATGCTATTTTACGCACTAGTGCGGGTAAATAGGACCATATGTACTGTAAAAGTACTTTTAAACACATTAAAAATGAGTAGACAATGTTTCAACTGATTTTCTTATTTAACTAATTGTGATTTTAGACGATTTATGTACTATCAGTGTAATTTTAATTTTGATGATATAGGAGAACCTAGTGAAAAAATACGAACCTCGATGGCATTTCGATCATCCCGAGTTGCACGAATATTACGGTCGCATCCCGGGCCTGGACCGGTTCGATGCGCAGTTCTTCATGGTGCACTACCGCATGGGCAACACGCTTGACGCCATGGCGAGGAAAGTGCTCGAGAACACTTACCAGGCCATTTTTGATGCTGGTGAGTAGGCTGTTGCACTGTGTGCCGAAAATTCTGCATGTAACATGAAATTAATTTCTATGTGTATGGCAATTATTGGGAGAGACATTTTATTATTATTATGTAATATTTGGACGATGATAATGAGAAGAGAAACATAATTTTGACATTGATGCTTTATACTATAGGTACTTTTTATAATGAAATAAAGAACTCTATTTATCTATATACCTATCTGCACTTATATCAAATGAATCAGTTGTTTTACTTCTCATTATTTATTTAATCTGTAAGATACTTTGAATATCCTGTTAGTTATATGAAAACATTTTGTTTAGGCATATCGCCTCAATAAAGTCAAAGAACCGGTGTATACCTACAGTCTATCGGTAGCAACATCTAAATCTAAGTCTTAAAACCATAATGAAATGTGAACGATGTTGACACTACCTCGTCACAATTTACTGTTACAAATGAATATAATTAAGATAGTACAAACTTGATCTTGAAGATACTATCAATACCAACTAATTCCAGATTCGTCCCGAAGGATGTACCTATGTATTAGTTCTATGCAGGGCCGTCTTAAACTATGCTGGGGCCCATGGGCACATAAGAATTTGGGGCCCTTTTGGAAAGTAAAGCGAATTAGAATTATTATGGGTAATAATCAAATATACTGTTACTGTCTTTCCTTCGGAGCCCCCTGAGGATGGGGGCCCCGGGCACGGGCCCCGTGTGCCCTTATGGTAAAGACGGTACTGGGGGCCTAGCCGAAACGCATTTCGAAAAAAGATATCGCTAACGAATCGATAAAAAATGTATGGGAATGACAGGTACCGTAGATGAGTCTGTCGAAAAATATTAACGAATACAAAAATGTTAGCCAAGTTGCAATGTTGTAACGAAACGCAAAACATTCGTCGTTACCGGAATTCGATATCTGCCATACATTGTCTAGCCAAGTGACACTTTTGACAAGCGAAATGGATTCGTTATCGCCTCCTAGGTGTCGACACGTAGCGAGAGCTATCCCGTTGCAGATAACTTAACGAAGCACAAGAAAATGCCGTATAATAGTGTTTGTAAATTAAATTTTGTAGTAAAAAGCACACTTTAACATTGTGGGCGGCGAACAGCGCGGAAGTCTCGCGTAGACGCAGGCACCGTCTGAAAAATCGCCTCTATTGAAACTGCTTAGGAAAGGACTGCTCTTAGCTGGTGCTCTTAGCATTTATGCTACGGGGTCAGATCAAAGGATTGTGGGCCGTACGCAGCATTTTACCCAAAGGATCCAATGTGACCGAGGCGCTGAATACCTACCTATAGTTACAGTGTCATGGAAAAATGGATTATGCACCCACAAATGCAACATGAAACAACGTCCCTACAAGGTAAGAGTGAGTCAATAACTTATCCCTACTATACCTACTAATAAGTATATAAAATATGTTATTGATCCTAAAATAACTTCTTATGTGTTCCTGTTACGTCTTCAAATATAAACCAATGAACGGTGTAGATTAAATTTGGTACCCATATGCACACTGGCAAGCACTTGTTCTTCAATAGGAAAGTGAATTGAATGTGTAAAGGCAAAGGTATGTAGGTGAAGGCTTTACAAATATAGATAAAGACTCGGGAACAAATGTTCTTCACACAAATAAATGCCCTTCCCGGGATGCAGAACCATCACCTTTATAGGCAAGGTCACTACCGACTAGCAATATTGTAGTGTCATCCCATTTTCTTAAATTGATTTGAAAGGGACGAGACTACAGTGTTGCCACTTTTTAATTTCTACAATTTCTTGTCGGACTGTACAGTAAGCTCAAAAAGCCTTGTATTGTGGGTTCTTAGATAACTATTTATAGATGGTCAAACCAATTTGTCAGTCAGTAAGAACCAGGAAAACTATACTCATACTTATCTTTTGGGTGCTAGTACTAGAATAAGACAAAGCTAGTATGATTCTCTCTGTCTTTGTTTGAAATGAGACAGTCCTTTGACAAACTATACTTAAATAGATAGACAACACCCATGACTCAGGTACATCATCAGGTATCTGTGCTCATTACACAAACAAATTTTCTTATCGGGGATTCAAACTCAGGATTAATATCAGCTTAACCGGCAGGGTCACTAGTCACTACCCACTAGGCCAGACCGGCTGTTGTCATACATATAACAATTATCAACCATATTAATGAAACTTTTTTCATATTATGAAACATATTATTGTATTAAGTATATGACTTCCTTGGGCAGGCAGGTACAGTCAACTGCAGAGAAAAGGTACCACCCCTGCATACCAACTTCTATGTAGTGGTGGTACCTTTTCTCTGCAGCTGACTGTACCTACACACTATATAAAAATAATCTTAACAGGTGTTATACACAAAAACATTTAGTTTTTTTTTGTCAACATACCTATAATATAATTTTATTTAATTCTTAATAATGACTGGTAGAGAATAAGTATTATAACCAAATGTTACCGAGTTTGTTGAAAAACTAAGCATTAATTTTGTTTCAGGTGACTTGGATATTCATTGCAGCCTTGGCATATGAACCAATACATTATGGTCCTCCAAAGCCAGGGTCAAGGGAAGAAACTATGACACATGTACAACCACAAAAATGTATTGAGTGTTGTTTTACTATTTTAAAACACTGTACATATGTACAAACAAGAAAAGAATGCTTGGCTACTGATTTTATGTTGCCGGCAAAAAATACCTGCTGCATCTTTCATTAATAGATATTCAGTAAAATAAATTTACTTTTTGACCCAATCATTGTTTCATTTATTGGAGTGAGTGGTTATGGTGGTTACCACCTTAACCTTTGGTATGCTTAGGAGCAGATCTGCTCCCATGTACTTACCTATATTCAACTTAAAAATGCATTAATTATGATTGATATATAAATGACAAATTTTTGACAGGAGCACACGAAAGGTTAATTAATATGAACAGCCAGTAGCTTAGCGGGTGAGATTACCTTCCCAAATTTCCATTGACTAAATAATAAAGATGTGTTTAATTCATTTTTAACACCTCGGTCACTTAGGTACTACTGAGTAAACAAAAAGCAGAGACAGTAGGTAATTAAAAAATAATATTAAGTAACAATATATTTATTAGTTTTGGTTTCACAGGCAGCTTTTATCTAATGCATAACATCTATGTATTCAATGTCCGCTTGACTTTTGTTAATTTCGAAAATGTTTGAAGTCTATGAAGTAAATGAGATCGCTGAGGTTAAACTGATTCGGGCAAACCTAGCCACACTTTCACTTCACGGTTTGAATCATTACTAACGCTTAAAGTATTGTCTCTTCTGGTCAAGTAAGCCAGCAGTGCACGTCCTTAGCACTGGTAACTGCCATGAAGGCGTGATTGCAGCGGCAGCTCTGACTGTACGTGCCAACTTGGTAAGGACTTCTCCGCGTGTAAGAATAGCCCGCGGAGCCCGGAGCCGGCACGGACGACGGCTGTCTGAAATTGTTAAACTTTAGGTCAAAATTATATGCAATTATAACGCACTCTTCAAAAATTACACTATATAGAGTTATTTTATTACGAAATTGTGATTAACTAAGTTAAACAAATACCAAAATATTTCATTTACTTACTGATAAAACAATTATTTTCTCCAAAATTAGATTCGCTGTTCACTTGACACTCTTGACAGCTGACAGATGACGTTTCTTGACGGTTTTGAACGAGAACCACAGACTAAAACCATTTTTTATCGACTTGGCGCGTAGAAAAAGCGTTAACTAAAAAGATTGCCTCTTGGCTAGGTTATTGTAAACATTATCGACCAGTCGCTCGCGATCGTAGATATCGAATCGATACGGAGCGAATGTAATTCGGCTACGCCCCCTGGTTCTATGTTGTTTCTTAGTTCCCTAATAACAAATAATGTTTATTTCATTTACTCCAGGAATAAGTCCAGCAGAATTGAGTTCACAACGCGTGGGAGTGTATATCGGCGTCGGCGCTACCGAATCAGAGAAAGGCTGTGCATACGGTGAAATTGGCTTAGGAATTTTAGGGTAAGTATTTACCCAGTTAATACTCAGCTTGCGTCATTTATTTCAGCTTGTAAAGCCTACACTCCTGTATAAGGGCTAATTTAGACGATGCAAGAATCATACGAATCATTTCATACCATCGCGGGTTTTGATCGGTCGCTTGAATTGGAAGTAACCAACAGTCCGCAATGTAACTAAAATCGCATGCGAGTTCGCGCGCCGTCTAAATCAGCCCTATATCTCCCTAGCATTTCCGAGCCATCGAATTGATGGACGTACTTACTTCCGTATTTTTATTCTTAATCTAATAAATATTGATCTCATTGTAGATCAATAAAGACCGGCCAAGAGCGAGTCGGACTCGCGCACGAAGGGTTCCGTACCATTTACGCAAAAAAATCACGTTTGTTGTATAGGAGTCCACCTAAATATTTATTTTATTCTGTTTTTAGTATTTGTTGTTATAGAGGCAACAAAAAGACATCATCTGTGAAAATTTCAACTGCCTTGCTATCACGGTTCATGAGATACAGCCGAGTGACATACAGACAAACGGACAGACAGACGGACAGTGGAGTCTTAGTAATAGGGTCCCGTTTTTACCCTTTGGGTACGGAACGCTAAAAATCTAAGTTTCTCTTGTGGTCTAAGGCCGATACTTGTTTACCTAAAACAGCGGTTGGCATGCGGCCCGTGAACCTCTCACTTGCGGCCCGCGAGCCCCCCTGGCTATTTTGTATGTAATATTGTCAAACGACAATGTCTGATAAAGTCACACAAGTGCGGCCCGCGTCAATTTCCTCAACTACTATGTGGGCTATGTGGCCCTTGGCTGCTAGGTTGTCTATTGTTTGTCCGAAAATTATATAAAATAATACTCATATGCCCGAATTTTATTTGCCCGAATTTCATTTGCCCGAATTGTTTGTTTACCATAAAAATGATATGACATACTCTTTGTTTACCCGATTATTAGATTCCAGAACGTACGAGTGCCATACGTGTTGTTGTCCATATTATTAATTGTAATAATATTATTTAATAGAATATTTAAACCTCACCTAACCCACTTTTCCAGTAGTATTTCTTTTCTGTAAGGGTCGCAGTTCAAACCTAACCTAACCCATTTTTCTAGTAGCATTTGGTTTCTGTAAGGGTCGCAATTCAAACCTAACCTAACCTACTTTTCTAGTAGCATTTATTTTCTGTGTGGGGTGCAGTTCAAACCTAACCTAACCCACTTTTCCAGTAGTATTTCTTTTCTGTAAGGGTCGCAGTTCAAACCTAACCTAACCCATTTTTCTGATAGCATTTCTTTTCTGTAAGGGTAGCAGTTTAAACCTAACCTAACCTACTTTTCTAGTAGCATTTATTTTCTGTGTGGGGTGCAGTTCAAACCTAACCTAACCCACTTTTCCAATAGCATTTCTTTTCTGTAAGGGTCGCAGTTCTAACCTAACCTAACCCATTTTTCTAGTAGCATTTGGTTTCTGTAAGGGTCGCAGTTCAAACCTAGCCTAACCCACTTTTCCAGTAGCATTACTTTTCTGTAAGGGTCGCAGTTCAAACCTAACCTAACCCATTTTTCTAGTAGCATTTGGTTTCTGTAAAAAAATTATATTATGGCTAGTGATAATTATGGCTTACAATGATGATGACAAATGATATTATTTAAATTGATTTTATGGGAAACAAAGTTTCTGGCACGTGACTAATATAGTAAACAATAAGTATTGCATATGTAATTATGGGAAACAATATAATGGCTGTTGACTATTATGGCAAATGAAATTATGGCAAATGAAATTCTGGCAAGTGGGTGTATACCTGGCTGCTAAAAGGTTGCCGACCGCTGACCTAAAACATAGGGTTCGACTTCGGCTGTCTTAAATAATTCAATAATAATAACTGATGTTCCTTGACAGATGCAACCGTGCAATGTTAGCCAACCGTGTATCATACTGGCTGAATGGGGAAGGGCCCTCAATGGTAGTGGACGCATCATGCTGCAGCTCACTGTCGGTGTTCGAGAAGGCCTACAATGACATAGCGACGGGCGTGTGTGACGCCGCTGTCGTCGGGGCCAGCAAAGTATTATTGCATCCTCATACTTTAATCCACTATCAAAGGTTAGTTGATTCATTAAATATCTCAAAACAAAATGTTTTTGGAAACTATTCCAAAAAGTTATAAAGAAATATAATAAAATAATCGTATGTTGTTTATGGAAATAGAAACATTTTACATTGAATATATATAAAGCAAACCTGACAGCGTATAAAATACCTAACAGGTACTTATATAAATGAGAATGGCTGTTAACCAACTTTAGATCGTTATGGATAAAATAATTTACCCAATTAAATTTTTTTAACACCTTTGTAAACCATGGATGCAATAAATGATTATGATTATGATTATTATGATTAATACCCCACTCGACATAATAGGTACCTAATACCTTAGGTACCTACCTCGACATTTTTTTTTCAACATATCTGGTGGTCAATGAAGACAAATCGTAACGTACGTAATAATCATCAAAAACTGCCAACGCGTTTTGTTTATAGATTGTCACAAAGGAACATATTGATAAACACATTACCCTCCTTTGCGTCGCGCTGTCGGGTTAAGTGTGTAATTTGTATTTACTCTGTGAAGATTACTGATAATAATTATTAAAAAATAAATAATAAAAGTAATACTGTAAATGCATTACAGAATTGTACCCTACAACAAAGACGGGAAAATGAAGTGTTATGGCGACAATGCGGATGGACAGTCGTCCTCTGAAGCTATAAATGTTTTTATTTTACAAAAGTATAAAGACAGCAAAAGGTTAGTTGATATAACATTTTTTCAATACAAAGCTTGTTTAATATCTACGCCTGTTCCAAACGAATAAAAAAATAAAACTATACATGTATAGACGAAAGATACAAACAATCTTCGTTGTAAGGATTTCCATGAGGTCCTACTGCCTATATATATATTTATTTTTCATTCTAGAGTTTACGCTTCGCTTTGTTATGCAAAAACTCAATATGGTGTAGTGGAGAACAAGGAATATATGAATAAATACGGCTTCGAAAGAGATCCCAAATGCCTTGCAAAGTTTCTTCGAGACTTTTACACCGAAGCTGGGATTCCACCATCTTTAGTAGAATATGTGGAAGGATTCGGCGCAGGTAAACCTTTTACAGCTTTAAAATTAATAAGAAACATTTATTCGTAATATTCACAGACAACAAAAGGCAGAATAAAATAAAAATTAAGTGTGCATCACGAAAGGGACCCAGCTGAGCATAATGCCAGCTTGGCAACCAGCACTGGTCTTCCGTAGGGCCAATTCGATGATTCCGTGAGTGACGTATCGTGAACAAATCTAGCCGTGGGCGAAACCACATCTGCGAGGCCCTTTTCAATGTGTATTCCTAAGGTAATAAAAAGGTTGGCTTTGCGAGGCCCCCCTAAGTGCGAGCCCGTGGGCGAGGGCCCCATTCGCTCACGCCTAGCCACGCCACTGCATGCAGCTATCGAGACGACGAGTAAACTAACTTTGTTAACCTTTACAATCTTTACATCCTATATCATTCATCATCATCATATCAGCCGCTTATCGCCCACTGCTGAGCATAGGCCTCTCTTCTAGTACGCCACTTGTCCCGGTCCTGATTATTGATCATGATTATTTATTTGTAACTTCTTTCAGCCGTACCGGAAGCTGACAAATCGGAATTACAGGCAATAGAAGAAGTATTTTGTAAGGATCGCTCAAACCCCTTGCTGCTGGGCAGTGTCATGTCCAATATTGGTTATACAGAAGCCGCGTCCGGATCATCAGCTATATTAAAAGTAAGCAGTGGGGAGACACTCCTGACTTCGGGAAAACTCGGCTCCGTTCGGCTCAGCATTGCTCCGAGCAATTATTAGGGTTGACACAACTTGACGTCCCTTTGCGTGCACGGCCATCACATCAGATAAGATAATTACTTGAATTTTGACAATCCTAAATAGTCGAAAGGTATAGTGCCGTAAGTTAGAAAGGGAAATATGATTCGACCCTGAATCGCTGTCAAACTTCGGTTTTGTAGGAAGTGTCATTTCTCTACGGTAGTACTATTACTTATTCTTATTTAGTCGTATGGCACAAGTAGGGCTTGCAATTCGAATATTCGAATATTCGAATATGTCGAATATTCGACCTGTTTTGATATTCGAATATTCGGCCGCTCAGGTTTCGAATATTCGAATATTTTTTATTACTAGGTAAAATCTATTTTCATCCGTTATAGTTACAGTTTCTGTGTATTTTGCCGGGTATTAACAGTGAATGAGGAACCGTAGGTACCCAAATGCGAAGGAAATAATGTTTTTACTGTATTCCTCTCAATAGGCTTCGTGAATACAGTTAAACCTAAGAACCTAACTCAATTTCAAAAGGAAACGAAATCAAAAAGTATGTTTTATTACGGTGCGGCTAATGCTTTTTCTAGGTACAAGTAACTTTACGTAAGTTTTAAGATAAAGGATCATTTTGTTTATTGAGTAAAAGCGTACCTTAAGCGAATATTCGAAGTCTAAACCTTGCCCTTTATCGCAATTCACAAATTTGATCATACCAAACCTACCGAACTAGGTAATCTAACCATGCACCTTTAGCTAACGAATAATCCACCCCGTAGTCAGCCAACTTTTTCCCTTAAATATTCCAATACCAATTATATAACTTATTATATAACAGCCGACCATTAGGAATCAAAACTAAACTTGCCAAGACTAATAAAGTCAATAAAGATTCAAAATACAATGGAATTAAAGGCCATTTTACAGGCTTCTTAACGACAAGAAGTTAATTTAAATCAGAAAATGATTAGTGATTACCTACTAAAATGTTTTCTCTCTTACATACGTGTTTGGATGGTTAAAGTTATATTAATTCACGCAACGACGCATTTATAATAAAAAGTTTTATCAAGAAATATTGAAAATGTCTAATTTTTGCGTTTTAGGTACTTACTTGCTTTTATAAACGTATAATATAATAAACCGATTTTTCGTTCCTTTTCTTATTTTTTTTTAAATAATCGAATAATTATTCGAATATTCGAATATCTCGTCAGTAAAAGTCGAATATTCGAATACCTGGAAGTTTCGAATATTTGCAAGCCCTAGGCACAAGTACATAATATAGGCAATAAATTAACAATTAAAATTACAACCAAAACAATTATTAAGTCAGATGTCAACATTCAGTGTGTTCAGCCATGCGGCTGCATGGGTTGTGAGATGAAGGAGGTCTTCCGGTGGTCCAGAGTATGAATGCAGAGGGCAGCGCTGGATAATGTGTTCCATAGTTTGGGCCTCTTCATCACATTCACACAAGGCTGAGTCCTTCCACCCCCACCTGTGTAAGAGGTAGTTGCATCGGCCGTGTCCAACGGAACGCTAAGTCTATTCAAGCGACACCATTGCTGTCTAGGAAGATCAAAACCGGCAAGTCGATGTGCTGGGTTAACAACTCTCGAGTCTACATTTGCGGCGCACCATTCATTTTCCTAGGCTTCAGATACGTCAAAACCTTGCACATTCTGAGCATAAGGATGGCGTCGGGACTTCAAGCGCTGATGTGGTGGGCAGCAGAACTCTCGGTGGATTGGTAAAGAGCTATTTGATCTGATTTTCTCAGCCTCTCTCGATAGCGCTTGCCTCCTACGCAGATGTGGCGGAGCTATATTGCACAGAGTTGGCAGCCAGGGTGTGGGTGTCGACTTGATGGTTCCTGAGATGCAACGCATCGTGTCGATTAGTTTTGTATCCACTTTAGCTACGTGTGCGCTTTCTAACCACACTACTTATTCTGTGAAGTAAGTACACGAATCTGATATCTATTTAACGGTATTGCATGTATCTACATTCAGTGTTGAAAATTTTTGACATTAAACTAGCTTAAACATATCATTTTAATTGTTCGTAGCATAATAATAAATTATCAGCATACATCGGGCGTTTAGTGTGCGGGAACGATTTCGTGTATTTATAACTCTGTTTATTATTAAATATTTACCAAACTATGAATTAAAAATAGGTAGTAAGCTCCAACTGTGCTTAGAAAAGTTAAAATTAAAATAGTTTTTGTTTTTACAGTTTTTATTTTTACCTATTTTTTGGCTAGTTTAGAACATTCCCACACCCAAAACCCATATCATTATGACCCTGTATGATTATCAGTAATACGCTGGCTTTTAGACGACGGTTCGTAATAAGTTTTATTTGCAGATATTACTGGCATATCAAAGAGGCGAGTTAGCTGCAAACTTGCATTGCGAGTCTCCGCGACAAGACATAGAGGCTATAAAAGACGGTCGCATACGCATACCGGCTGAACATCAGCGGTTCCGCCGGACCTACGCCGCCGTCAACGGTCTGTCGGTCACAGGGGTCAATGGACATGTTCTGCTTGCAGGACATTACAGACCCAAGGTACAAACAGCAACACTCCTAACTGTACAACGGTGGACCTTACAAAAGGCATAAGGTCCACCGATGTACAGTGGGCGATGGTACCAATATTGTATTTAACTAAAGTTTAGTAACAATTATTTTCTTACATGCAATGAATTATTGTCGTTATGTTACATCGAAGTAGCCCATTTCGGGCGCAGTAGCTCGAGAGGACTGTACCTAATGGTATTTTTATAAGGTACCAGTGGTACCGTTATTTTTTCATTTTTGGAAGTTAATAAAAACTTCAGGTCTTGGAATATTTTATCATTAACATTATTTTTATAAGTAAATTTTCTATTTAACTGGATTTTGTTATAAAATTCAACATGCGTCATCACACCTTCCTTTTGTGTTTTACTATTCCAGGATCTTTCGCGTTATCAATCGGAGATACCATACTTGGTTACTATGTCGGGTCGCATAGAATCTGCTGTACAAAAGTTAATTGATAATTTCAAATCACATAAAATTGATGCAGAGGAAATTGCTTTGTTTCACAATATTCACAAATACCGTATCAATGGACACTTGGCACGAGGATTCGGAATATTTTGTAAGTATTCTATTTTCTCCTTTACCCTAAATTATGTCCATTTATAAAATCTCTAAAGCTAAACTACAAACAGTCGTACGAGAAGTGGGCTTCATTATAAGCTTATACTAGAAGCGTGGTATACCTAACTTTGCTGTCGACTGCATGAGGGCACATTGATAGTCGCATGGTATAATAATATACTCCGCCTGGTACTCCATTCCGAGATTCGCGTATGACCTAACTGACACGCGCCTACGTCATCATGCTGTTTACAGGTTCTCAAACTTTGAAATGTGGGAGAATTTTAACCAACGGTGAAAATTATTTTAACGGCATTAATTTTAAGTTATTCATGTAGAAACATAGTAAAATAAAACAAATCTAATGTATTAAATTAAACTTTATTTATCTATACAAGACAAACGTTTAAAAAACTAATTCACAGTTACACATTAATTACCAAGCTTACGACGTGAAAAGTTTGGAAAACACTGCGACTGCTGACACTGAGCGAGAAGGAAATAACAATTAACACGCGTTCGACAAGGATGACGGTCAGGGCATGAAGTTATCTAGATCCGAATTGTCAAATGTGCACAGCGCTATCCTGTGTTGCCAGTAGTATAAACAGAATTACCCGAAAGTCTGAAATTTCTTTCGTGAATCGGAAGATATTGCTAACGAGTAATTAAAAATGACGTGTTATTGTAAAATTTAAGCTAAAATACATATAAATGAAAATTATAAAATTATAAAGAAATATTTTAACTTATTAACCATAGGTATAATGTACCCATGTAACATGTTATGTTGAAATAAAGTGGCAATGTTATTGTGACGTAGGCCCGTGTCACTCTGGGAATGGAAGACCATGTTTTATTAGACCATGGATAGTCGTATTGAATTCTAACGTGAAAATTGTCTCTGGTTAAAATTATAATAACGATCGACATACAATTTTCAAACTGCCAGCGTTCGTAACAAACACATCATAACGAAACAAATTGTGCCTCAAAAAATAGACCAAGAGTAAAGTAAATTTTCAGTATTGCCAACAAAAAACTTAAAAAGGTAGAATTTACCACTCGGGTAGAGTCTGTGCGGAAAGAGTCGTGGAATGTATGGGGCCCAATATATTCCACGACTTTTCTCTTTCCGAACAGACACTAATAACAGCGAATCGATTAGTACGTCAAAATCTGCTTAACCCTTTGACCGCCAACTGACGCGCGCGGCTACAGCCCAATATCAACCTTCGTGCATTCCGACAAGATTCGTGATGATGATGCGCCGCCCACGTTAGGTGTGGAGTCGAAGGGTTGATAATATCGACGTTATGGTGGAACATTCATCAAAAACCTAACTAATTACAGCAACAAATGCAGAAAACGAGACAATAGCGCTCCGTGAAAAAGCAGACTACTATGACGACGCGCAGCGGCCACTGTGGTTCGTCTACAGCGGTATGGGCTCTCAGTGGGTCGGCATGGGCGCGCAGCTTATGCGCATACCGGTCTTCGCAGCTGCTATCGAACGGTCAGTAGCTCACAGTTACTGTTATTATCATCTATCTATACATATAATAAATCTATACATATAATAAAGCTGAAGAGGGTCGAAAGTCTGTACATGGAAGATATTTGAAAAAAAGTTGGCTGGGGATACTTAGAATTGATAACAGAACACGTTCCAACAGTTTTTAGAATTTTTGTCTGTTTGTCTGTTTATCTGTTTATCTGTTTGTCTGTTTATTTGAACGCGCATCACGTGAAAACGGCTGAACGGATTTTGATGAAAACTTTACTAATCTGTCGAGAACATCCCCGGCCAGGTTATAGGCTATAAAAATTCAACCCCTAAACGGGGGGGTAGCCACAACACTCGATTGACTTAAGTTTGCCCCTGAATCGTATGGCGCTACTTAGGAAGGAGGGGCAAACTTTTTTCAAATATGTGCTAACACTTTAGAGTACCCTGGTAAACTAACAGATGGCGCTGAATTTAATACGATGTGACATAAATAAGCCACCGAGGAAGGATTTTGCCAAATTAACTCTAAGTTTAGAAGAACCCTCTTCTAAAATTTCAATCAATCGTACGGATATCAACAAATTTAATTGAATAATTGTGTTGGTTTAATAATACAACAAAATTAAACGACAGTAAATTAATTGCCCCTCATTGCAAAGTGCCATCTTTTGGGGAGCTGAGTAAACATTAAGTAACCAAGAAAACTAAAAATGGGTTTACATAGTTACGTAGTGGTAAAATAAACACACATATCAACACGCGTATAATTGCATAAAATGATTTATTTTCTCTGTCATGAATTATACCAAATCGTAATTATATCGCATCCATATCAAATCCATATTCATACGCATCGCCTCCTTAAGCACTTAATAATGGCCACGAAGGTGGGTACTTTGAAAAAACATTGACCTCCGTCATTTGCAGTGCCGGATTAATCCGTTTAAGCAGAATAAAATTATCGAAAAATTTTCGCGCTCGCTTCGCTCGCGTTATCAATAACATTCTAAGATGCTTATGATAAAGGTGACATTCAGGTGGTGCCTGCAGCAGCATTAGGTACTCTGTTGCAACGTTACTGCTGCGGCACTGTCAATTTTCGTGATAAAATGATGTGACTGATTTCCATACTAAAAGTAAAAATGTACAACTGTCTATCAAAATGCGTTTTTTATATCGAAAAATTTTCGTGCTCGCTTCGCTCGCGTTTTCAATAAAATTCTAACATATGATAAAGGTGACATTCAAATTTCGTGATAAAATGATGTGACTGATTTCCATACTAAAAGTAACAAATGTACAACTGTCTATCGAATTGCGTTTTTTATATCGAAAAATTGTCGCGCTCGCTTCGCTCGCGTTTTCAATACCTTTCTAAGATATGATAAAGGTGACATTCGGGTGGCGACTGCAGCAGCATTAGCTACTCTGTTACAACGTTACTGCTGCGGCACTGTAAATTTTCGTGATAAAACGATGTGACTGATTTCCGTACTAAAAGTAAAAATGTACAACTGTCTATCAAATTGCATTTTTTTATATCGAAAAATTTTCGCGCTCGCACCGCTCGCGTTTTCAATAACATTCTAAGATGTTTATGATAAAGGTGACATTCGGGTGGCGACTGCAGCAGCATTATGTACACTGTTGCAACGTTACTGCTGCGGCACTGTCAATTTTCGTGATAAAATTATGTGACTGATTTCCATACTAAAAGTAAAAATGTACAACTGTCTATCGAATTGCGTTTTTTTATATCGAAAAATTGTCGCGCTCGCTTCGCTCGCGTTTTTGAATAACTTTCTAAGATATGATAAAGGTGACATTCGGGTGCGGATCTGCAGCAGCATTACTCTGTTGCAACGTTACTGCTGCAGCACTGTAAATTTTCGTGATAAAATGATGTGACTGATTTCCATACTCAAAGTAAAAATGAACAACTGTCTATCAAATTGCGTTTTTATATCGAAAAAATTTCGCGCTCGCTTCGCTCGCGTTTTCAATAATTTTCTGAGATATGATAAAGGTGACATTGGGGTGGCGACTGCAGCAGCATTAGGTACTCTGCTGCAACGTTACTGCTGCGGCACTGTCAATTTTCGTGATAAAATGATGTGACTGATTTCTATACTAAAAGTAAAAATGTACAACTGTCTATCAAAATGCGTTTTTTATATCGAAACATTTTCGCGCTCGCTTCGCTCGCGTTTTCACTAACATTCTAAGATGTTTATGATAAAGGTGACATTCGGGTGGCGACTGCAGCAGCATTAGATAATCTGTTGCAACGTTACTGCTGCGGCACTGTCAATTTTCGTGATAAAATGATGTGACTGATTTCCATTCTCAGCTGAAATGCAGCAATGAACGTCACTCAATTTACCAAAAAAAATCAATGTAATCTTGATGACCCTAGGGAGAGGGGCCACCATGGTCTATAAATACTTAGGGCATCAAAATATCTTAATCCGGCACTGGTCGTTTGCGGAGTCAAACGATTTGGGACTCGCATTTTATACGCATTTACCATGGTATAATAATATACTCCGCCTGGTACTCCATTCCCGTCTTTTCTAGGTCACCTAACTGACACAAGCCTACGTCATCATGCGACAGCGCTATATGATAATATGCGATAGCGCTATATATAGCGGCCATGTTATTGTGACGTAGGCCTGTGTCACTCTGGGAATAGAAGACCATGTTTTATTAGACTGTGGCATTTACCATGCCTTCCCGAAAAAAATCGAATCATTCGCGTAAGTTTCGCAACGCATTGAGGTTACAAGGGGCACGTGGTCTTCCTCAGGAGTCTGAAGAAGACCACGGTAAGTGGCGCTCTAGCCAGGCAGGCCGCTTCGTTTTCGCTCGCGCGCGTATACCTTACTGTATCGTCCGATATTCACCTACTACTCTGTCGTTTAAATCCTTAGAGAATATAACCAACGGAGACGCCATGTCTATAATTTTCGGTACAAAATAGTCTGGAGTTTTTTGCGGGGGAGGGGCACATCAAATGTGTACCTACGTAACGTAAACAATTTCCCACCCACGATGACCTCATGCAGTATCTGGAAAAGACCAGACCTACCTTTGCCATAACCCAATTCTTAAGCAATCACGGCTACCACAAGACATATTTACACAGATTTAAGATAATCACTGACAATAAATGTCCATGCGACCCAAATACCGACATACCACAGACACTCAACCACTTAATATATAACTGTCCAAGATTCTCTCCAAGACGCCACAACCTTCTAATCACCTGTCAAAACCTTAACATCGACCCATATAACTTACAGGCCATACTTACAAAAGAATCTACCACAAAATGCTTCAACGATTTCATAGAATATATTGTTAACAATTTAAAATCTTTCAACGGCACTTAAAACGAAAACACTCATTTGTTCATTTCTTCATTTCTCAATCTCTTCCGTTTCAAATCACTTCACGCTACACACACACACACACATACACATACTACACTTCACAAACACAAACACCATATCCCGACTAGAACAATTACACACCCGGAAACAACGTGTATACCGATAGCGCCGCGTTTCCAGGAACATAACAATATTTATAAAAAAAAAAAAAAAGTCATGTCAGATAAACGTCGGTTGACCATTGGCCGCATATTTTCGACAGAGGGGAACGCCTGTTAAATTAATGACCACTCCGTTTGGTTATATTTTCTAAGTTTAAATCACGTGTAAAATTTGAATAAGGGCGAATAAAACTATTGATTTTGGAGTGTAGTTTTATTTAGTGGTACCTAATTGTAAAATATTTTATCTGGACTTCAGTCCTCTAGCATATCTGTATCTGTCAACTTTACTTCAAGTTCCGCCTCCAGGGGAGAGGGAGAGAAATTAGGATTAGAAATTAGCCGCTTACTGACACAGACCGAATTACACGCGGGCGGAGCCGCGGGCACAGCTAGTCATTATATATCACCTCTCCTATTAACAAAGCATTTACTATAAATTCAAAAAGTTTATAGTTTGTTGTTTATGTTCTTTTCAGCTGCCGAAAAGTTCTCGAACCTAAAGGCGTGGATATCATTCGTATACTGGCGTCTCCTGAAGAAGACATCTATGATAACATCCTGCATTCCTTCGTTGGAATCGCTGCCGTTCAAATAGGTCTTACTGATGTTTTGACTTCGATTGGTATTGTTCCTGCTAAAATAATAGGTAACTATGCTGTGGCTTTATTATTAGTAAACGCAACATTAGAGAACGAATGTTTATACTCGTAATTATGTATTTCTAGGCCACAGTGTCGGAGAACTAGGGTGTGCCTACGCCGACGGTTGTCTAACAGCCGAAGAGATGATTTTAGCCGCGTATAGTAGAGGACGTGTGTCTCTGGAAACGTCTTTTATCGTGGGCTCAATGGCTGCTGTTGGTCTTGGTTACGAAAAGGTAAACTGAACGGATTCTAATCACTATTAAGTATTAACTATTAGCTACTAAATTCATTAATGAGTTCTAAGGCGTCTAAATATCTTACTAAGTAAATAAGCGGCCACACTTACTGCAAATCAAACTATTCCTAAGCTGATTGAGTAGAAAGTGATTTTGTACTGAATTTCCCCAGACCTGTACTTGTAACATCTTCACTAAAGACTTATTAAACGATATTTATGTATATTTCTCTAACACTTGTTGTCTTTTAGATTTTAACTATGTTACCTCCCGAGATCGAAGTGGCGTGCCACAATGGACCCGAATCCAGTACCATCTCAGGACCAGCCATTGTAATGCGCGAATTCGTTGCTCAATTGACAGCCAAAGGAATATTCGCGAAGGAAGTTCCATGTTCTAACATCGCGTACCATTCACGATACATTGCTAAAGCAGGTACCTACTACCTACTCGTATCATTCATAGTACAATGTATTCTTAAAATGCTTCGCATGTAATAAATTAATATGCTTGTGATTTCAGGTCCTGGGCTTTTGCATTACCTGAGTGAGACCATAAAAACCCCCAAACTCCGAAGTGAACGTTGGGTTTCCACGTCGGTACCACAAAACAGATGGCATGAGGATGCTGCCAAGTATTCTTCAGCTGAATATCACACGAACAACTTACTGGTGCGAATGGAGAAATTAAATTTTAAAGATTTAATTTTTCCGTCATATTTCTAATATTTGTATTTATTATTTTATTTGATACACTAGCAGCTCGTCCAGCTGATGCGTGTATATCGAAGCACTTGTATTTTGCACTTTTTTAAGTTCTCAAATGTGTATCCAATCTATTTTTGACGACGGTGCACTAAGACCAGTTTCTGGTAGAGAGTTCCATACATTTACCACACGATTCGGGAAGAAGTGTTTCCTAGGGTTGCTAGCACACGGAGGTTTGACAAGTTTTTTAGAGTGTATGAAAACAATTATGCTAACACAATAATTAAATATTGCAATATTTTGCAGAGTCCAGTGTTGTTTGAAGAGACTGCTCGCTTAATACCAAGCAATGCCGTGGTGGTGGAAATTGCTCCTCATGGACTTTTACAAGCAATCCTCAAGAGATCTTTACCGGTCAGCTGTAAACATGTACCTCTAACGCAACGAGGACACTCTGATAACATTTTGTTTCTTCTTGAAGCTATCGGAAAGTATGTTTGTTTATTAAACATCTGTAACAAAGATGTAGTGCATAATTATTTTCCATCGTTTTCTTACGCAAACGTACGAACTTGTCTTGCTATTTCAGTCAGTCTCGGTACAAAAAGTACTGACGTTGACTGAAGTAGCATGACAAATACGAGCGTTTCCGAGAAAATACGATGGAAAACAATTATGCATTACATCTTTAATGTAAAACTCCTAAAGATTCTGTAAGTAACTTAATATTCGTGTGATAATAATGCTTATTATTTTCAGTTTGTATATGAATGGCTATAACGCCAACATTGCGGCTTTATATCCTCAAGTAGAATTTCCGGTGTCTACAGAAACTCCCTCTCTGTCTCATTTGATAGAATGGGTATATGCTGATCATTGGTAAATAAAGACATTACGTTTTATTAAATTGGCGAATTAAAGATATTATAAATATTCCAAATACCTTGTTTATTGTTTTGAAATCTTTGCATGTTGAATAATTTCTAGACATTAGAACGTCCCATAAATAAAAAGCTAGTAAATACCTACACATGCGTAATTAAATAAACAAGTTATTAAATCCTTAGTTGTACTTAATGCCATTGTATTTTTTAAGGAAATTGTGTCTTTTTGTTCCTGTGGATCGTGCATATTCATCAGTATATAAACCTATAATCACGACTCATGACGATGAATATACCTATTTAGCCGGACATGTCATTGAGGGTATGTACCCATTAATCAATAATAAGCATAATTGTAGAGGGATTATAAATGAAAAAAAAAAGAAAAAACAACGGGTTGCACTCCGGGAGTGCCGGCAGAAGTGAAAAGTCAATGACATTGTAACAGTTTTTCGATCAGGACACTTTTCCGTCTTACGAATTTTCAATCTGTCGATGTCGAATCTGTCGATCACGTGACCTGTCGCGAGTTTAACATTTTTTCCCCATCATAAAAAGTGCACAGCGCCGCTAAAGAAGTTTTCACTTCAAAAAATAAATATTATAGGACATTTTTACACAAATTGACTAAGCCCCACGGTAAGCTCAAGAAGGCTTGTGTTGTGGGGACTCAGACAAAGATATATATTTAAAAAAATCGTTTATGGGTACAATCATTGTGTTACAAATTGAGACTTGTGATAATAAAAGAAGTTAAAGAAGACAGAGCCGAAAAGTGGTTGTAGAACCTTGTTGCAAACGGGAAATATTTATACTTAAACTTTTCTAGGAACAAGAACATTCCCGTTTGCTGCAGCTCTGGTGTTAGTTTGGGACACTTTATCAATGTCCTTGTCCAAGCCACGACGTACCGTTCCAGTGAAACTAAGCAACATACATTTACATGTACAACCGTGTGTAACAGATGTGGAAGCTCTTCAATTAACTGTGGCTTTGCAGAAAGGTACTGGGCGCTTTGAGGTACGTCTATCCGTTGTCAAACCAATCCATTGGTATTTTGTTATTGGTCAGTTCTTGACACAAAGTATTATATTTTCAGGTATTTTATGAATATGGTTTGATTGCAGAAGGGTATATCGTTTCTCTTGCCCATACAGTCATTGATTTAGAATTAACTGAAAAAGATTATTTGACATTAACATCACATGACGTTTATAAGTTACTTCATGAAAAAGGATATGACTACAAGTAAGTACATTAATTAGGAGATATTTTTGCGCGTTTCCATAAAGACTATTAACGAATCCTGTTTTTATTTCAGAGAGGAATTCCGAAGCATAGTTAAAACCGACTTATCATTTCAACAAGCCGAACTGATTTGGAACAATAACTGGGTAACTCTTATCGATGGCCTTTTCCAATTAAATGCACTCAGACGGTCACATTCTGCCATTTCCCAACCAACACGTATAAAAACTATAAACATAAGCCCACACATAAAATCTCTTCAAAAATCTCGATCTTTTGATGAACCAAATTGCATCGATGTGAAAATCTATGAGTTGCAAGGAGTAACGCGGTAAGATATTTTCTTTATAAGAAATAAAATAAAGGAAACCGCTAGTTTTTTACAACTATTTCTTTATAAACCAAATACGTAAAATTGCAGGTGTGACGGCATCATAATGGAAAAAATTACGTACATGGATAAACCATACATCATGCGACAGGCTGCTGATCTTAAAGCATTGCAATTCTTTCCATTCTTTCTGCGAGATGATGCTGATGTAAGGTTTCAATTTTCAACGATATATTTATTTTAAATATCACTTTACATGTATATATTTTCCTAGAGTTAGACCAAGAAAAGTCTGCAGCGGTTTTGATAGCCCACGCAGTGCAAGTGTTATTTTAAACGTCAAAGTTCTATCAAATTTTGACGTATAAATAACATTTGCACTGCGTGGGCTATCAAAATCGCTGCAGACTTTTCTAGGTCTCACTCTACTTATTATGGTTTTCCAGATCATCACAACATTATATATTTTTATGCAAATTATCAAGGAAAATTTGCATGATAAGACTATAAACATATTGGATATTGTTTGGAACAAACCATCAATAATTGATTCTATTCAAGATTTACTAATCGGTCCTCCGGAAATAAAACATGAATTAACGCGAGTGCAGAGAACTGAAATGTTATCAGCAAAAAAATTTAGTCAAAAACCCGATGTCCTAATAGTAAACGATCTTATTTCGGTTAAACAAGTAAGTAAAACATTACTTTTGTAAAAATAATGTTTCAACGTGAAAAATCAAGTCAATTTAAGGAACTCCATCAGCGAAGTCGAACTAAAGCTAAACATAAATCTTAATAATAGTTTAATAATGCGTTCATTGCTTTAAATGTCAAACATGTACCTTAAGTTTAAAATAGAAACTATTTATAAATAAATAAATAACGATTTTATTCTTATTATTTTAAGATATTTGACGTCCTGTTTAACTGCCTACCAGCAAACACCTTCATTGTGAGCATTGGGGTTGAGACTGAGTATCTCTATCCAGCAGCCGTCTATAGACCAGTATGTGTGAGAGGCCAAGGACAAAACAAAATAGAATTAGCTCTTTGGAGACCATCACAGAGCACTTCAAGTACAGTTTTAACCGTACGCAATTCCTCGGAAATTGACTTCTTACAAGCTACATGCTCACACTTACCACCTCAAAATAAACTCTTTGTTCTTGCGTCTAATCCTCCACCATTAGGCATGAAAGAAATAATAAAACAACAGAAGAAACTTTGCAACCGCAATATCAATGTTGCTATTGTCAATCATAAAGATACGGTAGTATCCGATCCAGAGCTAGATAATTTGCCGAACTTTGACTTGACCTACAATATTTTAAACCATGTAAGTTAAAAATAAGTAAAAATGCCATATCAAATTACAAACTTACCTATAGATACAATTCACAAAATAATGCTTTTCATTTCTTAAAAGGGCCAGTGGGGTGGAGAATACTACATTCCTTTGCCAGCAAATGTTACTTCAAAGCACCCAGTAGCATTAAGAAGTACAAAAACCGGCAAACTAGATTCTCTAAATTGGGTGGATGTTCCTGAAGTTAGCGGGGGAGTTTCTGTCAAGGTATACATACATACAAAACCACTTATGATGATATGTTTAATAAACATATTTATAGTTACTTTCTTTCTATATAGGTGTATTATGCAGCTGTCAATACTTATGATGCCAAAAGGGCTCGAGCAGAAATCCCTCTCAGTAATGAAAATGATGGATATGGACTTGACTTCAGTGGAATAACAAACAGGTATAGGTATTTGAGTTTTTTTTAAGTAGAAATAAACTTTATGAATGTTCATAACAAATCAATATGTCGTTTTATTAACATTTTAGGGGAGAACGTGTGTTTGGGATAGCGCGGGATGGATCTATATGCAATCAAGTGACCGCTCAGCTGGAATTATTATGGCCGGTACCCGATCATTGGGATTTAGAAGACGCAGCTACAGTTCCGTTGCCTTATCTTCAAGCTTTTTATTGCCTTGTGAGTAGCCTTATATATGTATTATAGTTAGGATGACCTGACCATGCCTGCTATCCACGAGGATAGCATTACTATTGTATACAAAGACACATGTGCATTCTAATTATTTTATTCTTTATTCAGACAAACACTAGGTATAAGTTTACAGCTGCAGGATGCCAAGACACTTATACTGTTAATACAAAATCAGTATCATAAAATTCATAAACATGTATACACTTTTCGAACTATCGATAACTAATAACGTATTTTTTGTATGATTTAGACTATGAAAACGGAAATACGCGAAGGGATGCGGGTGTTGATACACGGCGGCGCAGGCGCACTCGGACAGGCAGCTATCTCCATAGCTCTAGCCAAACGTTGTGAGGTCTTCACGACCGTAAGTGATATTAGCAAAAAGAAGTTTTTGAAACAGCTGTTCCCAGAACTCAAAGGTATAATACTATGTCTGTCATAATATATGTCAAATTATATCAATTTTAGTTTAATTTTTTCTTGAGGATTTTCATGTGTTAATGATTTTCAGCAAGTAATATCGGGAATTCTCGTGATGGTTCTTTCTCTGATATGATTTTAAATGCAACTGGTGGAAGAGGATGTCATATTGTCATTAACAATTTAAAAGGGCAACTCAAAAATGTATGTAACTTCAAAATAGAGAGAAACATACAAACATACTTTATTTATATTTATTAATTTAATTTATTATTCGATAGGCATCTCTAAGTTGCTGCAGTTCTTTCGGGACAACTCTTGATACTGTTCAAATACACACACGAGATAACTTCACTTATGGGATGTTTAATATGACCAAAGCAAGGTCATACGTGCCGGTTGATGTTATGGAAATCTTTGAAAGCCGTAATATGGGACAGTTGAAGGTACAACACATCTTTCAAATCCTTATATCAATTTAACTGTAACAGATGTAGTATATAATTATTTTCCATCGTTTTTTCATGGAAACTTACGAACGCATGACAAATACGAACGTTTCCGAGAAAATATGATGGAAACAATTATGCACTACTTACCTACAATTCTGTAGTTTGATTTTAAGGAGTACCTAACCTTTTTTTTTTAAGAAACTGCATTTATTGGTGGCCAAGGGCATATCGGAAGGATACGTCCGCCCGCTATCTCGCGAGACATATTCGCCTCAAGAAGTATCACGCGCCTTTAGACTGGTGGCGGCAAGCAGTCATCGCGGCCGGGTGCTGATTCGTATTGCTGACAAGGATGTTCCTGTTACTTCATTAGCGCAATCTAGGTATAACTGTACATTTGAACACACAAAATTTATAATTTATGGAGCGCTTTGTTGGGCAAAATACAATAATGTAAAATCATCATCATATTATTATACCTACGGGCTACTTGATTTAGCAATCAATTTTAACCCCCTGAGATCCTGCGTACACATTTTTGTACATGTTCCGCAATCTATTTTGAACTTTTATTGAATAACTAAGGGTTTCAAAAACAAAACCAGTTGTTCTGGGTCTCAGGGGGTATTGAAAGGGTAATTAAGACGTTATAATACTACAAAAAAGTCAACTTAACAGGCGACCATCTCTTTCAGGCTTATTTGCTCACACGACCACCAGCAGTTGCTAATAAGCGATGAAGACGTGCTGAGCTTGCATGTAGCGGACAGACTAATTAGTCGTGGAGCTAAAAAGCTACGCTTGTATCTGCCGCGACCCTCGGGTTACATCAATCTTAAAAAAACGTAAGCACTAGTTGACAGAGATGATAATTATTATCCCTCATCAGTGATGTTTTTACCTTGTATCAATTGAACGACTACAAAATATCAGGATTTTCCCGGAACCTTCACTGGAGCTAATTTAAGAGCTTAAGCGCCACTTGCACCATCCCACTAACCCGGGGTTAACCGGTTAAACCGTTAAGTCAGTGTCAAATTGTACTGGTAACCATGGTAACTCCCGGTTTATCTGGTTTAACTCCGGGTTAGTGAATGGTGCAAGTGGCCCTAAGAGATTTAAAGAGCTAGGTTAAAAGTTTCGTTTAGTGAGTACAGATTATATTTACAGTCGTATTCAATATAGTACAAATACTATAAAATCCAGGATGCTAAGTACCTATCTACAAATAAGTTACAATTTCAACAATTTTCGCAGTGTATGGCGCGAACAAGGTATACATGTAGACACCGTATTTAATGATATTTGGAAAAATGAGGAATTGACTAAATTCTTGCAAGACAGCAACGAAATTGGGGCAGTTGAATCTCTGTTCTTCATAACACGCAGTGACCAATCAACAACGAAGAAATCTATTATTAAATCTTTAGATACGGTGTCAAGAGAACTATTTCCTTTTATGAGGTTAGTATCTAACTAAATAGTAAATAAATACATCGATGGATTTTCGTAAACTATATTTATTAATGGTATACTTTTATAGATATTTTACAGTAATAAGTGAACGGCATCACTTTGCGCAAGAAATATGTGTAGACCGAGCATTCTATGGCCTGCCATCACTCTCATTACAGTTACAAAATATGGATAAGGCAAGTATTTCTTTGGACGAACAGAACAGTGTCCTGCTCATCAATAATTACTGGTTTCAAATCATTTATTCTGCATTTTAGTTTGACGAAATTGGACACACAAGTCATAAAATTGCAGCTGACCGAAAGCTAAAATTGCAAGTTGCCGTTGAAATAATTGAAAAAGCTCTGTGTAGTAAACATCCTGTTGTTTTTGGTTACGCACAAACAGGGCCACAACGCGCTTTACTCGAGGAAGTAGCTCTTTTACCAGGTAACGTCTGACTACAGTTTTCTTTTTTATAGCCTAACTTACTTATGTAAACTTCACGTTTTCTAATTTTTTACACGAAATAATTAAATCAATTACTTATTACCAGTTCGCCGGACGATACCAGCCTGTAAGTGAATCGCAAACAACTGACAGGCTGATATCGTCCGGTGAACTGTTAACTGTGGGCCCCTTAACACATTGCTTAACGTTGGGCGGGTTCTCTGTGCATAGTCGCTTTCCTCTACAAAGCGAACTGATCTATAAAAATGCAAGTGGCAAACGTGACAATGACAAGCTCAATCTAATAAGACCCTGACAGTTAATTCTCACACACGCTATATCATCAGGCGGCTTAGCACGGTCGCGTTTTTATCCCTTGTCACCATGCCTGTCACGTTCTAACAAGTATGTAAGTGCGAAAGGGACGCGCATAGTGATAGTCGATAAAAATGGAACCGTGCTGAGCCCGCAGAAGTATTTATTATCAGTTGGTAATAAATACTTCTTCTTAAAATAAGTCCCCCACTTTGGTTCTTAGGTATCAGGATTACAAGTGCAACGGATCAGCGCTCAACTTTAGAGCAAGTGGGCCTTGACCAAGGACGAGCACAGGAACTGTGCCATTTACTCGAAGAAAAATTTAACATTGTTTTACCGACGGAATCTCTTCCAGGAATGACAATTAAAAAGTACGTACTATTTGTTTTGATAACATACTTATACAAACCACGAGTGTCACAAAGGAAATAAGAAGAAATAATTAATAATACAGTTTCATCTGTATTTATTTGGGAGGTATTTGTCGTCATTTGTAGAAGACCAAAATGTAAATTCTAAAAGAAAATCTAAATTTCTTATGAGACTTTAAGACGAAACAGGAGCTGAGTTTTAAATATTTTAGGTAAATATACCCGTCTCGCTAACGGAAGCGGCACCTAAAAGTAGTGCGATAAGGACAAGGCGAAAAATCCTGCGTAAAAATCTCAAAAATCGAGTCCAAAACTTAACCAATCGTAACCAAATTTGGAAATCTAAATGATTATGAAATTATCTGTGTCGGACCGTTTTGCTTTTTTGGCTAATTGATATCAGTTTTGAATGCCACGCCTCTCATTGCGGCATAGTCAATTAGGCCATTTTGGCCATTTTTGAAGGGCTCAGAGCGCCTTAAAAAACAAAAATATCAAAAAAAGCAAAACGGTCCGACACAGATATTGACAATATTAATCTGTGTTGAAAAGATCATTGCTCTAGCTTCAAAAACCACGGAGGAAAACGAGGAGTACGTTTGTATGGAGAAATGACCACTCCCGTTGGCCCTTAATAATTAATAATACAGAACTCTTAGAGTAATTGTAACTACATTATTATTACCATTCCTAGGTTAATAAGCCTTCAAGAGCATTTTACGGATACCAGCAAAGAAGAACTTGGACTAGGAGCATATTTTAACGCAATTGAAGCGGACGAACTTGTGACATCAGCAGAATTTGTGCTTATGACCACTCTTCTGCCGAGCCTAGGACCGGTAAGTTAGATTTAGAGTGGATATTTCAGGAATGCAACAAAATAACAATTCAAGACATCACAACGCTCGCTTCTGACATTATGACATATGTGACGGTTAATTTTGTTTAGGATAAGTTAATATGTATGTTAATAATTTTGTTGAGTTGGGCTACTTGGCTATGCTAACATCATAATATATGGTTTACCATGTATATTTTATAAAAAAATAAAAAAATAAAAAAGATCACATCGCTGCCTTATATGCACGACAGGAGGTATTGGGTTTATTATTTGTTACTTCAGAACTATTTTTCTTTTATTTTTCTCCAGGGCCCAGGTGACATCGATACTATCAATCCCTACCTGTGCATAGTCCCAGGTGTCGAAGGTTACCATGACAGGTTTAATGTATTGTGCGAAAGACTGAAAATGCCAGCGGCCGTCCTTAATCCAAGTATCGATGACACGTACACTAACGTCCCAGAATTGGCACAGAAACTAGTTAATGTAAGTAATAGTCTACCCCTAGTTATTTACTAATATTTCTAGTAAATGCGTAATTTTGTGTGGTCTAACAGATGTATATGGAAGTTTATTACTCTTTGACACAACAGGAAGCAAACAAAAGTATTACATACGGGATACTTTCTTTGAAGTGAAAACTTCTTTAGCGGCGCTGAGCACTTTTTGAGGTGGGGAAAAAATGATAAACTCGATTCAGACACGTAACGAACGGTGACGTCATGTGTCACGGACAATGTTATTCACCAAAGAACTTTAGTCATAACGTATCATAATCAGGTCAGTTATTTAAAACTGGACTTTTATATTAAGCAATAAAGCTCAATATTCTAATCTTGTACTGGCTGAAATACGAGGATCTCACAGTTACATAACTTTATATCACTCCAATATAATTCAATAAAGCTACATCTTGATGAAATCGCTAATAAAAGTTAACTCTAGTACTGGTGAATAAAACTCAAAATATCATGACCAAATGTATTTAGATGCGAGGTCTGCAAGGTAACTTTACAATTTCTATTCGAATTTTAAACAATTAACGCTACATTTTTAAGCTCACTGGCCAGCAATTTCGGAACTAAAGTTTTTCAATAGAAAGGAGGATGGGTCAATTATACATAGTGCTGCAGTCATTTTGGACTAGTCATTGAGTTTTCACTTCTGTCGGCACTCCCGGAGTGCAAACCGTTGTTTTTTTTTTTCAACAAGTTTTGTTCGCGGTGGTATAATTCTTCACGATGTAGGTACCTAATAAATGTATTTCCTAATTAATCCCTTTGGACGATAACGAGTGTTAAAAATCTTTTATATTTTTAGGTAATCGTGCACAGATTGAAAAACAAGGAAACTTTCTACTTATTAGGGTATGAAATGGGAGTGTTAGTAGCATTGGAGATGGCAGTTATATTAGAAAGCTATGGTAAGTAATACCATTATGCAATTAACGTTGTATTAATTTTGTCCGTGTGTGGTGTAGCAATATATCTAGTAGGCCCTGTGAGCTATAGGTCTCGCAAGTCTTTGCATATCTTAATACTGAATAAATGTGTGGCTCCGCCATTTTGAATTACTTCCAAAAATTCAATCGACAAATCTTCCAAATAACAATCATTATTAATCATATAACGTAAAGTTGTAAATTTATTTTAGACATTAAAATCCTGAACGTCAGTTTAGTGGTAGGTAAGAAAGCATGTACAATCCTGAAAAACTTGTTATGACTAAGTAGCAAAAAAATGCAGGATTTCTAGGAAAAACAGGATTTACTGAATTAAGATTAAGGGTATAGAGATACAGACGATCAGAGAGTCGGACACAGAAAAAAAACTGACAAATTATAACATAAATATTCTTGCAGGTTTATCGGGCACCGTCTACTGCCTTGGCGGAACTCCCGAAGACATTCAAACCGCATTGGAAATCAATTTAAAGGGAATGTCAGACCATAAACTACAGGATACAGTTTTGGCACATTTGTCATCTCTAATGACAGGTCATCACGTTCCAAAACTTGCAGATCAATTACAAGAGGCTAAAACCTGGCAGAGTAAAGTAGAACTGTGTGTTAAAACGTGTCGTGGTCAAGCTCCTTACACTTCTCAATTCATAAGAACCTATTTAAAAGCTGCGTACAACCGTATCGAGTTGACCAGAAATCATAGAGCTAGACCACATATGTTGCGTTCTAAAATTGTTATTTTACGAGCTGATCTACGATGTCCTTTTAACCAACAGTCAATGGCAAGATTTTCAAAACAACCTATTTCTGTTCATGAAATACAAAGTAGTCTTTCGCTAGCCCCAAAGAATTTGCAGTGCAGTACTATCATTAACAAATATTTGGACCCCGCCGCCTTGGAAGCGTTCGAAAACCGCAATCATTGCGATTCGTACACGATAAACGATCACCTTAATATGAAGTTCATTTCACAAGTAGTTTAGAAATTTATATTGTTGATGATTGTTTTTGTTATAACTATTATATTGATAAATGTATTGTAATTTTTATAATGGGTGATTTTAGGTACCTACTGATGTTAAAGGTTAAATAAATTTTGGTAATATCCTTGTCGTGTTTTATTTATAATTTATAGGTGTAGCTGTTGTAGCTTTATGTAGTTTTTAATTTTATTTTATATTGATTGATTTATTTTATCCTAAAATTATAATACCTGCTCTTTTATATTTCTATCCGATTTATTAAATAGAACTTGTGCTTAAAAAATAAATATTATATTATGATAAAAATATAATTTATATGAGTTTATAAATATTGCAATATAGAACTAGACTAAATAAATAAATTAATTAGCAAATACTAAGTAATATTTTTATTTTAGCTATTTAAGTCTAGAAGATATATTAATAAGTATCTACATTATAAGTTGCTTATGAAGAACTTATTATACATATAATCTGTAAAACGGGTTCAAGTTAAATCCCTCTAATATAAAACTGGGTTAGCAATAAAAATAAAACAACCAAAAGATAAATAATTTCTACGCGTGTAGTAGCGTTCATGCATAAAAGAAGTAAATGCCATGAGACAATATAACTACAACGATTAATGCATTCTAATTAATTCGCTGACCTAAATGTAACCCGACTACCGCTAATGTATTACATAAAACGCAAGTTGTTTTTCCATAGGTACTCAACATTGTATGCGCTCTTTAAATATTTATGTAGTATGTATTAGGTTAAAGACAAACATTTTTAATGATCCCTTACCTACTCAACAACGAATGCCCGTCCGTCTGTCTGTTCGTGGCTTAGCTTCCGAGCTACACTTAGTACCTACTAGAAAGTAATTAAGTTCTGGAGGGATAAGATGGTCGCCTTTTTATCATATATGTGACCATGCCTATCACGTTCTAACAAATATGAAAGTGCAAAGGTGATGCATGATATGACAGGTGATAAAAATGCGACCATGATACCCGTACTGAAAAAAAAATCTAAAAGGGAAATTATATTATGTTATTTATTTATAATAATAGGTTTCTATGGGTCAAATCTTGGAAGTTAAGTTAGGAACACTTTCGTTCGGTTGGTCTCAAATTTAGTATCCTTGTGACAGGCCGGCGACAATGAATTCAATACCTACATATAATATATAAATTTAGTTTGGCCCAGTAACTGTCTCATTTCAAACATAGAGAAAATCATACTGTATTTGTCTTACGCTAATACTAGCACCCAAAAGAAAGGAATGACTTATAGGTAATTTTCCTGGTTCGTCCCGGGGTAAGACTATCACTTGTATGGAATCCTGATAATGTTTGTCTTGCCCCGAGTAAAATAAACTAGTTAGTCTTACCCCGCCTTACCTTAATTCACGTGTTGATACAATCATGACACTTCACTTTAACAAAAGAAAGTTATTGTAAAACATATTCCATAGAGCGAATTTACTTGACTTCAGTATTAAATTATTGGAAGTAATAAGACAAATAAAATTTTGTAAACAATCAAAGTATTTTTTTTTAATTAGTTATTTAATTCAGTTTGATATAGCATTTTACAGAGTGTTGTTTACAATCAATAAAATAATGACGTTTGCTTATTTGTAAAAAATCGCATTCGATGGGTTTGATTTAAAAACTATTATAATCAGCAATTATTCAAAAAAATGCGTATGCGGTAAAAGACAAAAATGATAATTGATATAATAATGATATCCAGGCATATTTTTATTTCTTTGAATAAACTGCGACAGCGGAAATGCCGGGCGTTTGAATATTACGTATTTTGATTAATTACAATAATTTTTTGTAGGGAAATTAACAATAGCTCACATTTCTCGACGAATCAATACTAAAATATTCAAAATTCAAGCTTTTACACTACAGAGCTATGACATTACAGGGTAAAATATTATTCCTACAATAAAAAATACAATTCTTCCTGATTGCAACAAACCAACAGTACATAAAATTATCATAATACGAGTATTAGCAGACATTATGCGGGAATATAAAAGAGAGTAAGGAACGTGTAAATCGTTTACTTTCAATCTTGTGTGAATACGATACTGAAGTGTAAGGTATGTAATTTTAAGCTGAAAAATATTTTATTTTATTATTACAAAGAATGTTAGGGATAACTGTTGATGAACCGAGTGCACCCGCAGTAGACAGAAAAAACGTTGGATGGATTGTGTGAAAGAGGATATGAGGCGCTCACTCCTTTCTTTCTTATATCCTCTCCTGGCGTGACGAAAGATAGAGAATGGAAGAAAAAAAAACATTTTGTGCCGACCCCACATAATGTGGGGTGGGAAAAGGGCAGGAAGAAGATCGAAAAAAAATTTGTTTCACTTGCAATTACAAAGTAACTAAATAATGTGTGATACTATGGACGTGAACCAGTTAACTTCAGTTAAGAAGAGGCGTAAAACCAAGAATTAGAAGAGAACAAAACTTGCGACGGATGGCCGTATCGTTCGGGTTTTATCGTATTTCAGAATAATTTAGGTATCAATTCAAAATGAAAATATACTGCTGTTTCAAATGTTCGCCAGTGACTACGACTACGTCTCTCGACTATATGTATCGCTAGCTTTTTTATACTAAAGTATAAGTGCTGCTATGCTATTATATTATAGTAATGTATAAAAGTGCTTTTAAAACATATCTACACAGATAATATGGTGCCCTCTCCTCAAGAACGTAAGCCAGAAACCGCTGTGGGAACAATGGACAAGGACAGGGTCGTAATATCTGGTATCTCTGGCCTCTATCCACAGTCGCATCATATCAAAGACCTAGCAGACATACTTTATAAAAAGGTAAATACATACGTGATTTATACTATATCCATTATTATCCAACATATTCAACAGACTTATACAATTATGTTATTGTTATCAATTCGATTCGCGACTTTTAGTCTGATCTGATTTGCCCTGTGATCTGATTCGCCTCGTTCTACTATACAGGCTGGTCCAAACCTTGACGTTATGTTATGTTATAGTTCTATGTAGGCTTCCAAAATTTGCCAAATTGCAAACGTATACATATACCTACACATTAAATATTTTACAACGAATTCCTTTTGTTGTAACTATCCAATAATTCCCAAGATAAGAGTAGGTTGTCATATTTTTAAAATTGAGGTATGTTTAGCAGTTAGTATATTAGTCTGTTCGAGAAACTGAAAACGGTGATAAATAGAGATAATACTCCTAGAGTTAGACCAAGAAAAGGCTGCAGCGATTTTGATAGCCCACGCAGTGCAAGTGTTATTTACACGTCATAATTTGATAGAAGTTTGAAGTTTAAAATAACACTTGCACTGCGTGGGCTATCAAAATCGCTGCAGACTTTTCTTGGTCTAACTCTAAAAATACGTGTGATACCTCATTGGATTCGTCATGATGCCTAAAAAAATGTATTCGAAGCGTGTATAATGCACACAAAAAATATCAAACGTTATAAGCAAAAAAAGGGGGAAAACAGTAGATATTTTTTATTTCCCCAATATCTCAAAAAGTATTCAAATTTAAGAAACCAAAATTAATATTATTAAAGAGGAGGATATTTCCAATAAAACATTCCATACTTGCAGAACTGTATCTCCATTATTTATACTTTTTATTCAACGCTGAACACAGCCCTCCGCGCCTCATTTTCGGGAATCGCGTGTGGCGTGAAAAAGCGATTACGTAACATTAAATATAATTTTAAAGGTATTAAATATACATAGAAAAAAAAATGGTGTATTTAAAACATGTCATCAAATGTACTACTTGTAGAAATTTATCTTAAAGTTTTTTTTTCAACAAGTTAGGCAATTGTTAATTAACAAAATTTTCTCGAACTTTATTGAAAACGAAAAAAAAGGTATAAATAACTATCGTAAAATTTTGTCGCCTTCTAGAGCTCTTCTCATATACATGCTTAATAAGATCACGTTATAAAAGTACTAAAAAATTTAATACTTTGGTTATAATTTTGTTTTAAGTTTTACAATTTTACCTCGATTTATGACTATTTTCTATGTTATTAAAACTTTTATAATGTGACCTTATTAAGTTATATGAAAAGGGCTCTAGAAAGCGACAAAATATTACGATAGTTATTTATAATTTTTTTTTCGTTTTCAATAAAGAAAGAAGGAAGAAGTAGTACATTTGATGACATGTTTTAAATACACCATTTTTTTTTTAATTTTTCTATGTATATTGAATACCCTTAAAATTATATTTAATGTTAAGTAATCGCTTTTTCACGCCGCGCGGGTTTCCCGGAAATGAGGCGCGGAGGGCTGTGTTCAGCGTTGAATAAAAATTATAAATAATGGAGATACAGTTCTGCAAGTATAGAATGTTTTATTGGAAATATCCTCCTCTTTAATAATATTAATTATCGTTTCTTAAATATGAATACTTTTTGAGATATTGGGGAAATAAAAAATATCTACTGTTTTCCCCCTTTTTTTGCTTATAAACTTTGATATTTTATGTGTGCTAATACACGCTTCGAATACATTTTTCTAGGCATCATGACGAATCTAATGAGGTATCACACGTATTGTTAGGAGTATTATCTCTATTTTTCACCGTTTTCAGTTTCTCGAACAGACTAATGTTTTATGGTTCCTCTACACGATGGCCCACTATGATGGGTAACATTAAATACAAAAAGATATTTAAAAAATCTAACTTTCATTTTTTTTCGGGAAGTAGGTATCATCAAAAAACTCCTGCAGCTTCTACGCCATTTTTGAAGTGAAAACTTCTTTAGCGGCGCTGAGCACTTTTTGAGGTGGGGAAAAAATGATAAACTCGATTCAGCGTAACGCGTAACGTAACGTAACGCTGACGTCATGTGTCACGGACAATGTTATTCACCAAAGAACTTTATTTAGTCATAACGTATCATAATCAGGTCAATTATTTAAAACTAGACTTTTATATTAAGCAATAAAGCTCAATGTTCTAATCTTGTACGGGCTGAAATACGAAGATCTCAGTTACATTCTAACTTTATATCACTCAAATATAATTCAATAAAGCTACATCTTGATGAAATCGCTAGTAAAAGTGAACTCTAGTACTGGTGAATAAAACTCAAAATATCATGACCAAATAATATTTAGATGCGAGGTCTGCAAGGTAACTTTACAATTTCTATTCGAATTAACGCTACAAATTTAAGCTCACTGGCCAGCAATTTCGGAACTAAAGTTTTTCAATAGAAAGGAGGATGGGTCAATTATACATAGATAGTGCTGCAGACATTTTGGACTAGTCATTGAGTTTTCACTTCTGTCGGCACTCCCGGAGTGTACCCCGTTGTTTTTTTTTTAATTAGGTACTTTTAGAAAATATTGGTACGTGGCGTATAGATAAATTGCTGCAACGGCTAATGCTTCCACGTCCATCTTGGAAACCGGATAGATCACAACTGAATGTCGCCATCGTGTAGTTGCGTTCCAACCATCGCATGGCCATCTGGGCCATCGTGTAGAGGAGCCATTACCTAAAAGCCACTTTCATTCCGTAGGATAATCCTGTTACGGCAGGAGAGCCCCGGTGGAAATTTGATCACCCTGAAGTGCCACCGTTTGTCGGGACTGTTCCTAAGATTGATCGTTTCGATGCCCAATTTTTCAAAGTCCATTATAGGCTCAGTACAAGTACGGATCCAATGGCACGAAAGATTCTGGAACAAGCTTATCAAGCTATTTACGATTCAGGTCAGAGATTATTTGTATTTAGTTGCTAAATAAGTTTTTTGACAATAATTTAATTTTTAGGGTTCCGTACCTCAAAAGGAAAAAAACGGAACCCTTATAAGATCACTCGTGCGTCTGTCGGTCTGTCCGTCTGTCACAGGCTATTTTCTCGGAAACTACTGGACCAATTAAGTTGAAATTTGGTACACATATGTAAATTAGTGACCCAAAGATGGACATATTTTTTTATAATTTAAAAATACATAGTTTCGAAGGTATTTAAGAAAATAGCTAAAAAATGACCATTCCTCCCCATTTATCTCCGAAACTACTGGATCTAAAATTTTGAAAAAAATACACAAAATAGTTCTTTACCTATATTAGATGACAGGAAAACCTATTACAAATGTGCAGCCAAGCGTGAGTCGGGCTTATGTACGGAACCCTAGAAACGCGAGTCCGACTCGCACTTGGCCGGTTTTTGATAGAAGCTTTTATCGCTGACTGTACTTTTCTTTCCATATGCAACTAATACTCATCAAAACAATTCTAACAACCCCAAACACAATTAGGTTGCGGTGATGCGGTGTATTACAGAATTTCAATGGCCTGCTCCTTCCTCCTATCTCTATCATGAGATCAGCTCAATGGTACCATTATAATATTGCATTGTCACCGTACATGTATATGCAAATTTTCAGCTTCATTGAAAACCGGGAGTGGGTCAAATTTAACTTGCAAGATTTGTGTGTCTGTAACACGGATAGACAAAGGGACGGGTTAACCTAAGTAAAAGCTTGTAAAAAGGTTACTTATTAATAGTTAAGAGGTCATAAGTTTAGTGGTAATAGTTTTCTTTTATATTGACAGGAGTAAGTCCAGAGCATCTTTCTGGGAAAAAAATCGGCGTGTTCATCGGCTCTTGTTTTTCGGAAACAGAAAAAGCTTGTTTCTACGTTGCTTCGTCAAGAACTGGTTTTGGTATAGCTGGGTAATTGACTTCTGTAAATTCCGATGCCGATAACTTGATTTAAAAAACTAGATCGTAATAGGTTTTCAATGATTTAAATAGGTGTAACAAATCCATGTTTGCCAATCGAGTGTCGTACTGGCTGAATGCAAAAGGACCATCTCAATCAATAGACGCCGGTTGCTGCAGTTCAACTGTAGCTCTTGAACAGGCGTACTTGGCTATGACCAGAGGGGACTGTGAAGCAGCCATTGTCGGAGGATCCAATTTGTGCTTACACCCACAAAGCTCTATGCATTATGGAAGGTATATTCCTTTGCATTTTTTCATTACCGTTTTCAATTGCTTTAATTATTATTATAAATTTAAAAACTTCCGTTTAATTTTCAGGATTATAAGCCTCTGCAAAGATGGAAAAACAAAATCATATGATCAGAACGCGGATGGTTGCGCTAGATCTGAAGCTATTAACGTACTGTTTTTACAAAAAGCTAAAGATGCCTTAAGGTAAGTTGACTACGTGCTATATAGGATGGATAAAAAATAACTGCATTTCCATTGCCAGGGAGGGTTTGGGATTATACTGAGCAACTTTTACTATGGGACCAACACCGAAATAAGGAAAAAAAATTGGCTGTTTCATACATTTTGGCTGGTCCATTTTCTATGGGAGGGTAAGTAATTATTTTATCGCGATTTCGGGGTTGGTCCCATAGTAAAAGTTGCTCAGTATAATCCCAAAATCTCCTTGGCAACGGGAATGCAATTATTTTTTAGCCACCCTGTATAAATATGTAATAGAAAAATACACTTGTTCTAAAGATGGATAGTATTATTTATTCACAATTTAATTCATATTTTAGAATATACGCTGATGTGGTACATGTTAAAAACAAATTTCTCGAGATGGTAGAAACTGATACAGGCCCTAAGTATGGTTTTTATCGAAACCCCGTCAGCATGTCCGGATTCCTAAAAGAATTCTATGAAGAAGCAAAAATATTGCCTAATGAAGTTGAATACATTGAAGGTTTTGGATCAGGTAAGTAATTATTTTCGTTCTTCTTCATGTGATACGTATTTAATAAACTTTTACATCGTTTTTAATCTAAGTCAGTTATTTACCTAAACTGTTTTCAATAAGTTTAAATTTAATTCAATAACCAATAATAAAAATTCAATAATAAAAAGGCCATCGTTCCATTGCATTTTGATTCTTTGTTATGACAAATCAAAATTGCTTTTGTCTTGCAAGTTGTGATTCGGGGACGGTTAGAGGATAAGTCGTAATTATCAGCAATTCATACTTGCAGGTGATACAGAAGCTGATAAGGTAGAACTGGAGGCTTTTGATAAAGTTTTCTGTGGGAATAGATCTGAACCACTACTAGTTGGTAGCGTTATGTCTAACTTGGGCTACTGTGAAGCGGCTTCTGGCATAACTGCAATTACAAAGGTACGCAATAATCACTAGGATTTGGCTTCGTATTAATTGCATTCGAATGTACCTCTACCTAGTTATAATTTTAAATAGGTCCTACTGGGATATCACACGGGTGAAATAGCTGGCAATCTTCACTGCACAACCCCTCGGAATGATGTAGAAGCAATACAAAAAGGACGTATGCGGATCTTGACTGACCACCAACACTTCAAACGCACGTATGTTGGCGTTAATGGGATGTCGGTGACTGGTATTAATTCCCATGTTCTTTTACATGGTCATTTTAAGCAAAAGGTAATTTTCTGACTTTACAATAACTTTAAACGTTGAAGCTTTAAAATTAAAGAATCATGTCTGTTTTTAAACCGTGGTTTCAGGATCCGACTCGTTATCAATGTAGCTTTCCTCGATTAGTTACAATTTCTGCAAGACAGGATGTAGCTGTAAGAAGCATTATCGATGATTTGAAATCCCGGCCAATTGACCCTGAAGAACTAGCATTGTTACATAATATTCATTCTTCTAGGATAAGCGGGCATGTGGGCAGAGGATTTGTTATTTTAGGTAATTTGTTCCAACATAATTATCTTTTTACGTCCTTATTTTAATTTAACTCCTCTGCCATGCTCTGAGCAGCTAAGCGAATTTTAATGTTATTTTTATTGTGTAATATTTCATTTTAGGTAGGTACAACAGATATTCGGTATATGACCGAATAGCATGAACATTCGGCCGAATACCGAATATTCGGCAAAGTGGCCAAATAGGCCAAATACCGAATAATTGCCGAATATTCGTGGCATCTAAATTTTTTTCCTCCTGCAAGTTTTTTAATTCTTTTTACATTTCTTGTTCTGTATAATTCAATATAATTTTGCCACTTCCTTTGTCCAATTACTGATGTTGATAAGTAATTCTGCAGGTACAGATAAAGACATGAAAACAATGAGCCTGTGTGAAAAAGCTAGCTACTGTGATGCTAGCGACCGACCTCTGTGGTTCGTTTACAGCGGAATGGGCTCACAGTGGACTGGGATGGGCAAGGCACTCATGCGCATACCGATATTTAGCGATGCTATAGAACGGTAAAAGTTGTTTATCATTTAAATATAACCTTGCTAATAAAGAAAACCACTTTTTACCAATTTGGAACATTTGAATGTTAATCCCCAGCTGCCGTAAAGTATTGGAACCAAAAGGCGTTGACATTGTCCACATAATTACCTCACCTGACAAATCCATCTACGACAACATACTGAACTCATTTGTCGGAATAGCTGCCATCCAAATAGGCTTGACTGATATCCTGCATGAATTAGGATTGGTTCCAGATAAAATAATTGGTACGTATCATTATAAATTGTTATTTCTCCTGCACATACGGTCGTGAGCCAAAATGTAATTATGTTGTCAAATTGCAGGTCATAGTGTGGGTGAGCTAGGATGTGCGTATGCAGACGGTTGTTTGACGGCTGAAGAAATGATCTTATCGGCGTACTCTCGAGGTCTGGTTTCTGTGCAGACCCCATTCATTCGCGGTTCTATGGCAGCCGTTGGTATTGGATTCGAAAAAGTATGTATCCTCGCGCAACTCCTTTATTTTCCACGAATTTGACTAGTTTATACATCAAACCACGTTTGTTTTGACATCTGAAATTCCACTATTTATGTTGGTTTTTCCGCGTTTAAAGTAAACTAGTAGAGTTACTACAAAGATAATCCATATTACTAAAAGCGGATTTCTGGCTGACCGACACAAGATGCCATTGATATCAAATACACCAATATAGATCTTATAATTATACATCACATTTTTCCCAAAAACTACATTCAAAATTGCCCTCATTGTTACTAATAACTAACAATGGTATCCTGTATAAAATAGCTACTTGTTTGCAAAAGAGAGTTTATAAGATCTTCGGCCTGTTTTAACCTTATGCTAATATGAACAGGTCTCAAAGATGTGTCCACCGGAGATTGAGGTAGCCTGTCACAATGGGCCGGACTCCTGCACAATTTCGGGCCCGTCCGTGGCGATGACCGAGTTTGTCGCACAGTTGACTGCTAAGGGTATATTCGCGAAGGAAGTCCCTTGTTCCAACATTGCGTACCATTCCCGGTATATTGCTGAAGCAGGTATTTGTCCCAATATATTTCGATCTCTCTCTTAGTTTTGCTTGGTCTTTGTAACCTTCAGTCATCACAACCATAGTCAATCATCTCAAAAAAATATCATTGTAGGACCGGCCCTCCGTAAATATTTGACTGAAGTCATCAGCACTCCCAAACTCCGCAGCCCGCGCTGGGTTTCCACTTCAGTGCCTCAAGAAAGGTGGAACGAAGAAGCTGCGAAGTATTCTTCGGCCGAATACCATACTAATAACCTTCTGGTAGGTATTAATATCTATAATCATGATATCCTTTTTTATTGCCATACTTTTTTTATTGCCATACTTGACTTTCAGAATCCAGTGCTGTTTGAAGAGACGTCACGACTGATACCGCAAAACGCAGTACTGGTGGAGGTGGCACCTCACGGGCTTCTTCAAGCTATTCTCAAGCGATCCCTGCCATCTTCTTGTGTTAACGTGGCTCTCACACGACGTGGTCACGCTGACAATGCACAAGTCCTCCTGGAAGCCATTGGACAGTAAGAAAAAAAAAACAATATGTTCACAAAAAGGTATTTACAACCTGTTCAATTTGTTATTGCATTTTTTTATTTTCTAGGCTGTACATGGAAGGATATTACCCAAATATTCGTGTACTATATCCCAAAATTGACTTTCCTGTGTCTACCGGTACCCCCCATTTATCGCATTTGGTAGAGTGGGCCCATAATGAAACATGGTAAGAAGCTTTTTAAGTATATATATATATATATATATATATATATATATATACATATTATTAATTTATTACTTATTGATCTTAAAAAAACGTAGTCACTTTTTTATAGGTTTTTGCCATTGTACGTCAGTGCCAGCAGAAAGGAAGCAGCCGCATGCAAGTTTGTTATTTCTCTCCATGACAGGGAAAATAACTATTTGCAAGGTCATGTCATACAAGGTAGGAAGTGCCAATTGTACGCGAATAGAAAAAAACTTGACTTCGAACAGTTCTAACAGAACCTATATCTAAAGAAATGCAGAGTTTGTACAAATGCATGTGTATTATTTAGCTTTGTTTTAGAGCTATCCAGAGCTTGGATTATTTAAAACATACCATATTATAAGTGCTATTCTTAAGGTAAAACCGTGTATCCGTTCGCGGGCGCTCTGGTAGCGGTATGGGACACAATGGCGATGTCCCTGGGCGTGGCTCGTAAGCAGTTATCAGTGCAGTTTCGCGACGTTCACTTGTTCGCCCAGCCGCTTATGCACGACTCACGGCAACTGCGTCTTAGCGTCACGCTGAACTGGGGGACAGGATTGTTCGAGGCAAGTACAATACATATTATAATTTGCTATGTCCTTGCCAGAGTCCATTAGACATTTTTAAGAACTGTATGAATACCATGTTTGCAATAAATAATATGAATGATATGAAGGAATATATAAGAAAAATTCGTGCAGCGTGATAATAATATCCACAAATAACTAGGTACTACACCAAATGTGATAGATAATATTTATATTAAATACGACTGGACTCTATAAGGTTTATTTTTACATTTTGAATTATAGTTGTGTTTAAAATGAATAAAATTATATCTACAACAGCTGATCTAACAGCAGCAGTTGCGCAAATTATTGTTGTTCTGTCATCTTTATCACTTAGTTTAGAACTTACAATAATACTTTAAGTATAATTGTCATTATCTAGGTTTAATACAAAGGGTAATTTTAATGCTTCCTATCTAACCAAATACATAATATTTTGTCACAGATCACAGATTGTTAAATCTAAATATCGGATCATTTAAATGGTTTTTTTTTCAGGTGACTGACGACTGTTCAAAAGTTGCTACTGGTTATGTTAACAGAGTATCGAGTAACGTTTCTAGAGGATTCAACCATGACGAAAAAACTAAAGAAGTTTTAGAGTTAACGACTGACGATGTTTACAATATATTGTTCGAAAGACACTACAGATATGCGTGAGTTTCATCATTCAATATTTTAGTGTGGTATTCTTTTCATTAAGATATCGTAAGACAATTATGTGAGAACGAATCAGTGCGATGACCTTGCTCATGATCATTTATGCGTTGCTTTAATAAATTGCTCGATTTTTATAGGGGCGAGTTTCAAAGCATTTCCAGTGCGAACTCTACATTTACCGAGGGATACCTATTGTGGGAAGGCAACTGGGTGACACTCATAGACGGCATGCTGCAACTCAATGTCCTCAGACAACCTCATGAGGGCATCTCTCAACCAGCCTACATAAGGAAGATTTCCATTGACATTAAAAGACACTTGAATCAGAAAAACATACAAATAAACGATTTAAACGTTATGAAAACGAATATTTGCGCAGTTCAAGACAGCACTAGGTAAAAATAAATTACAATTTATTTTGGTTCCAGACAAAAATTATAAGGGACCTGCGCCAAATATATGTTGTTGTTGGTTTTAGTTGCGAGGGCATATTACTGGAAGGTATACGATTCCGTGAAATTATGCCTGCTGATGAAAACAAGCTGGCATTGAAAGCGTTGAACTTTGTGCCACGGTTTCAATCAGTGCGTGACTTAAAGGCAAGTATAAAATAGGTACCATTGACCGGGTGACTTTCAAATGCAGGGGCGACTTTAAAATTCTAGTTTTTAAGCCATAATATATATTTATGCGAGATTTTTTACAGTAGGTGAATATGAATATATAGTAATTTAACTACTTACAGGAACATTTTCAGTAAATAATGAATAATGGTAATTCTATGACCGTTTTAAATCTATCAAAGTAACCCCAAATTTCCAAAGTCACCCCGGTCTACGGTACTTTACTTAGAATGGACGCAATTGGATAAAATATTATAGAAAAATCACGTTATGTTACAGGTACACAATATTCTCCAAGTGTTTATACAGATTGTTAGCGAAAATATTGGCAAAGATATTATTAATGTTGTCAAAATTTACGATAAAAGAGGAGACGATTATGTATTTCAAGAAATAAATACTACTTTAAAAGATATTCCCGGGATTGCTGTAAACCTAAGCCATATGGATAAGAGTGAAGTTTTGGACAATTTAGTAAAAGAAACTGATTTGGTTGTAGTCAGTAATTTATCCAGGGATGATAATGTAAGTTCTGGATACGTATGCATAACTTGATAACTCTTTTTTAAATAGGTACTTGAGTTATAAGTCGTTTACACACGATTGTGCTTTTCTGTTTTAGTTATGTCAAATTTTATACCGCCTGTTTCACCGCAATGGTTTTGTTATCAATGCTGAAGACTTGGAAGAAACATGTTGTATACGACCCTCGGCATTATATAGTGTTGTTTCGGCTCACAGTTCTAAGAAAAGTCGTCTAGAATTAGTAAAGTGGAGGCCAATAACATTGACTTCTGGAACTAGTACATTCACTGTCAGGACTGCCTCGGATCTTGCAATGTTACAAACTGCAAGAACGAATCTTCCGCTGCGCCAGAGAATGATTGTGCTCACACCATATCCTATGATATCGGGACTAAAAGATTTGGTAAAACAGTGGAGGAGCGAATCAGAACGCAACCAAATATTCCTACTTACATTCAAAAATACATCCGAGAATCTACATATAGATACACTGCCGGAATTGGATTTAGCTTTTAATATAATTAATCATGTAAGTAAGCGTAATTTAGAACATAATAACTAGTCGAGATATCTTATTAGTTATACAAGACCGTAGTACATTAAAATCCTTAAATCATTAATGGTAGTCACCTGCAATATGTTACTCTTCGAAGGCCGCAAAAATATGTGACACGCTCTGATGGCTCTACAATTAAGATCTTGTCAGATATTTTTGCGGCCTTCATTGTGTAGCATAATATTATTGCAGGTGAGTGTACTACTTATTTTTACCAAACTAATTATATTGTTTATATCAGGATGAGTGGGGAGGAGAGTACTATGAGTCACTTCAGCAAAAAGTAAGCAGCAATTGTGGTATATCCTTGAACAGCGCAAAAATTGGTGACTTAGAATCTCTTCGCTGGATTGAAACGAGTGGATGCAAGGGTTCTGGTGTTCCGGTCAAGGTATAGGGTTTTAAATTCTGCTTCACAAATGCGTCTGCTCTGGGGGGCCTAGTTAAGATGAACAATCGTATGTACAGTGGCGTACAAAAGTGCATGGATAGATGTCGACCGTAATGCCTTAATATTACGGTTGAAACCATCCATGCACTTTTGAAAGCCAGTGTACATCGACAAACGCCAAACAAAACACTTAAATGTATCGGGATGACAGGTAGGTACTACAAAAAGTCGCTGACTATTTCCATACATTATTAAAGTTTCGATTGGCGTTCCCTGTCAACGATTGTCATCTGGTCATGAGAATCTATTTGAAATCAAATTCTGCATTTATTTAGGTACATTTTGCCGGACTCAATATTAATGATGCCAAGCGAGCTTACGGTGAAATACCATTTGAAGTAAACAATACGAGCGAGAGCTACTATGGAATGGATTTCAGTGGGACGACTGAAACGTAAATATTTTAATTATACACTTTAAATGACTTAACTCTAACAGTATCCAATAATTGTAGTTTTCCATCAGAGAAGAGTCATTATGCTCCATGTGCATAAGGACCCTTCTCTTATGCAAAGCCACAATTTATACTACATATAGCCCTGGGAACTAGAGGCCTTGGTAATTTTTCCTTTATATATGACATTTATTTCGTTTCGTTTACATAAAACTGCATCGTGTAATAACTGGCTGTCCAACTCTTGCTAAATTGTTGGCGCAGCTGGGACAGAAAAATATTTCTTATATTTGGATATTGTCTTAAAAAAAGTGAAACAAATAAATATGTTGTAGCGGAGAGCGTGTAATCGGTGTGATCCGAGGGGGCGCAGTGAGTGACCGCGTGTTGGCGCATCCTGAACTGATGTGGCCGGTGCCAGACCATTGGAGCCTAGAGGACGCAGCCACCGTGCCACTGTCTTACGCGCACGCGTTTTATTGCCTAGTAAGTTCAGTAGCCACAACCACAGAGAATTAAGTAAGCTCCATTGCCAGTGCTCACTCCATGCAGAGATAAAAACCCATTTAGGTACAATACATTTTAAGCGAGCTTTGCGATAACGATAATTAATTTGTAATAAAATTTAAGCTTAACAAGTATTACATTTTAAGCGAGTTTTATGCTTATTAAAAATTCAATTTACAACAACGAATTACCTATTTATTAAGTAACCTCTGGACTGAAAGTTGGACGCAGAACTATTCAGCCATAACTTCGTGTTTTTGTCAACGCGGCAAAACAAATAAAAAGTTAAAAATGCGAGACCATACAGCAATAATTAGGAAGAGTAGGAAGCTATTATATTTAACTACTTATTTTATAAAATTATGCATCGAATGGTTTGCTAGCGACTATAGTTTCCCCAAATAAATACCCAGTATCATACAAGTGAATAAAAGTAACAATTTTAATAAGGTGGTAAAATAAAAGGTGAAAAAAAAATGTACTTCAAATTAAATTTCTCTTAAACAATACTAACTTTAATAAACGTAAAGTATCAGAATTTCACATTTTTTGTTGATATTTACTAAAAAAAATCGAATAAAAATATTATAAACTCTAATTAGGATTGTTCATTTTTTTTAGACCCCCATTTTTATTTTATTTTCTGAAAATATAGGTTAATTTAAGATACCAATTTGAATGATTTATTAATTCACGGCTCGGTTGAATATTTATAATTTATTGAAAATATGAGATACGACTTCTCGTAAATTACATGTAGTGGCTGATTTGATAAAGCACAAGCAATAACAAACATTAAAAAAATAGTTGTAATTGTCAATTGATTGTAATGTCACCTGTCTACAATGTCAGTGTCACGCGTTTCTATAAATAATATCGTCTGGAAAACTCGTTTATTTTGAATCCCTAAATCAATAATTTCAAAATACCTACGCTATAAATTTGTGAAAGCTGATTCCAGAAATCTGCCTAAGTTATATAATATAACTTAGTTTTATTGGAGTATGTATCCATATAGCATCCAACTCTAACCATAACTTGGCTGAAATCAGGGGAGCAAAAATACAAATGTAAGTTACATCATATATTTTTTAACTGATTCGATTCGTAAGATGATTGGATTCATAAAATCGTTATAAGCGTCCATTGCTAAGGTAGCTTAGCACCCAGTGGGTTCTACCGGCTTGTCACCATTGTTTGGATATTGTACTATATTAGGTACATGCCAATTTTGCTAATTATATCCTATAATTTCAGGTCATCATGTGATTCCTATTTAGATACGGCTGTGGGATACGTAATGTACGAAGGAGATTGATTTTGTTAAGGCACTTGGGCCCTGAACAAAGTTGAGCATTTTGTATCGAAACGAACGTCATATTAATCGTCATAATACTTTACGACAGTAAATAATGCCTGGGAACAGAGTAAATAACAAACCATACACTTCTCTTCTGGTTCGTCAACAAGAAGCCATCATTGTCAGCTGCTCGTGCAGAACATGATGAACATACATATATGTATAGTTACTTTTTTTTGGGAAACATATATACATATATTTCCTAAATTAATAAAAAAGTAGGTAAACAAAAACATGTTTTATTATTCACAACTATTAACTTAAGTCTTGTCCACCATGATATCAGCAGCTTGAACTGCAACATGTACCTGGAAATTAGAAATTATATCTTTTTAAAGCAGTTTCAGGCTGAATTTTGAGTATGACTATGTATTCTTGTATAGTGTTTCTTTCTAGTAGGCACCATCTCTGTTTAACGGTTTGCCTTTATATACTCTGGCTACATTACCACAGAAAACACATAGGTCCCCGCGACCCTACCTACAATGTGAGCTTTTAAATAATTGTAGTAAAATAATATTAATTTTATGCTTACATCGACGTGATCCTCACAGCAATACTGTGTGTAAGTAGGTAGGTATTCCAAGTTCAATTCACGGCACCATGTTTCACGTCGTAGGTCTTCGCGGATTCGAACAATTATTTTTGTGAATCATTCCCACACGTAGGAACATGGTCTTTGATATATTAAGCAACGAAAACTACTGTTTAGGTATCAATTATAAATCAAATCATAACAAACCAGCGCAGCGGTTTAACTGAAAAATTTCATTATGACAATGATAACTTTGACAATTACGTGAGTGACGGATTGATTTACTATGGTCCGATAACTTTTATTATGCGATGACTTTACATTCAGCCAACGAGAAAGGTCAAACTAAGGTCATAAGGATATTTGTTGAAATATCTTCAAACCTCAATTATTATATCGCAGCAAATGTCGGAAACTGTTTGAAAACCTCATATCTCGAAATGGTTTTCGAAATAGAACATTAAAAAAAAATGAACAATCCTAATTCCGGAACCAGTTCCGGAATTCCGGAATTGGAAGCCAATATCGAAAATCTGTTCCGGAATTGGAAACCATCCGATATTGCAAGCCCTATTCAGCATGACACTTTTTTTCTTCAGTTTATTAAAAGTGAGCTGCAACAAGGATCAAGTATCGTCGTCCATGGTGGCGCTGGTGGTTTGGGACAAGCCATCATATCCATCGCATTACATATGAAATGTGAAGTTTTTGTCGCCGTCAGTGATATAAAAAAGAAACAGTATCTGCAGAAATTATATCCACAACTAAAAGGTACCCTAAGTAGGCTGTCTCCCATCATGGGGCTTTAATGCAATGCTCAATTCTATCTAGCCCCATGGTAGGAGACACATTGTATATAGCAGCGGTCGGCAACAGGCGGCTCGCGAGCTTTTTTGTATGTAATATTGACAAACGACAATGTCTGAAAAAGTCATAAATATTAACAAAGTGCGGCCCGCATCAAGTTCGTTAACTACCATGTGGCCCTTGGCTGCTAAAAGGTTGCCGACCGCTGGTATATAGATTCCGATTTGTTACTCGAAGAATGATGGTTCATTTAAAAATTAAGATACACCTGTAGTAATCTTTCATACCTAATTTCAGAGGATCATATCGGATGTTCCCGGGATAAAAACTTTTCAGACTTAGTGCTAAGCCACACTAACGGAAGAGGATGCAATGTCGTAATAACGTGTGGACAGGGTGAAATTAAAACGGTAATTTTTTTTTGCTATACAAGGCAAAGTTGTTGTTTAACCCTTTAATGGGGAAGACTGAAAAAAATCCTCATTTCAAACCTCATCGTCATTCTAAAGTCCAAAAAATTCTGTAAGTACAAGAAAAAAATACTAAAAGATGGTGTTACAAGGGTGTTCTTTTTGAGACCTTCGTGTTAATATGTATAGATGCCCGCGTGAACGAAAGATCCCGAAATAGAACCACGAGCGTAGCGAGTCTTGAGCGTTACGAGGGTTCCAAGGCAAGAAGGTGTTTTTACAAACACGAGGAAAATATTAGCTGTAAAACATTACTTACAAATGAACGCTATTAAAATTTAAAATCTATCATTCAGAATCATAACTTAATAGTTAATTCTACCAGCAACTACAATTTTGATCAAATGACTACCACTCTTGTGGATAAATTGCAACTTTTTTATCAGGTTTTGATGAATAAAAAGAGCATTTTTGAGCTGGTGAGGTGAAAAATAATTTGTCAAGATCAGGTGTAAACAAATTATTAATTACTTATGTTACAATTTTTAACTATGTTACAAGGCTTTTCTGAAATGCTGCGCACCTTCGGGTTATACTTTAGACACGAGCCCACTTAAAAGTCAGGAAAACTACATGTTTGGAATGAGCTACATGGTGGGAGCACGATCGTATATAAGCATCGACTTCGCATCTATATTTGAATCTCCAAATAAAGACGAATGGAAGGTGGGTGTTAATGTTAATAGGTTTTAATTAATGATAAATATGTCGAAACATTTTAATAGCTGAAGGCGCTCACATAGAATTATACTTTATTAACTTTTAACGATTTTATGTGAATCTTTCCGTACCTACTGTACCTACTTAGCCACTTGGCACGCAAAGCTAACGAACGAGAAAGTAAAGGAATTTTGTAACAAAATCTAGCCATATTAATTTCTTATATCGGAAGAGGGCATTCAAACCTCACTAATTGCAAAAAAATAACTAAACAAAAACAAACTTTGTTTTGGTACCACCATACGATTCAATATGGCTCTGAACTTGTGGTAATTAGTGAGTTTTGGTTGTCACCTCATATATGATGGTTAACAACTGCAAAAAATACAGGTGACAAAATTTTAACTCGATATCAAAATATTTGTTGCACACATATTATTAAATGAAAGCCTGATATAAATAACACGAACCAATTAATTTACAGAAGCTACAAGATATGGTAGCGATGGGTATCAAGGATGGGTATGTACGCCCACTACCACGCGTGTCCTTTATGCCAGAAGAGGCGACCCGTGCATTCCGTTTGCTAGCCGCCAGTCGTCATCGTGGAAGAATACTCCTACGCTTGCAGCCCGCACTTCCTCAACCGGAATGTCCGAGGTAGGGACAACACTAACTCCAAATAAACATGAAAAAATTGAGAGAACAGTCTTAATGGTAGGGAATTATGTAGTTGTAGAGAGATCTGACTATTTAGAGTATTTAATTTGTTTACAGACTTGTCTGCACACCTGACCATTCTCAAATGTTGATAAGCGATGAAGAAGGACCAGCGATTCGGCTAGGCGCAAGGCTGATAAAACGCGGTGCCAGAACTTTGCATTTGCACTTACCAACCCATCTATCAAGCCACTTATTGAAGTAAAGATTGTATTTACTTACAGAATTTTACTTGAGCAGATCCGTATACTCGTAACACAATGAAATCCTATATTCCGTTTGCAATCTTGACGTGTCTTTTAATTGAAAAACGCTTTTTAAAAATCTGTAACTATAACTTATGAAAGCAAATTAATGTAAATAATCGTACCTATATGTTTAATATGATTCATAATTGTTACATATTTGCCGTGACTTATTTTTCAAAAGTGTTTTTCTATAAAAAGACACGTCAAGATTGTTTACCTTTTTCTAATGCTAAAAAAAACGAACTATAGAGTGAAACATTTACAGGACTTGGGAGAATTTAGGCGTCAAAATACAAATATCCACAGAAGAACTTACAAACAGTAAGGATATAAGTAATTTGTTGAGTGAAAGCTGGCGCATGGGTCCAGTAGAGGGCATATTTGTGCTGATAACTAAGACTCTCAACAAACAAAAACAGAAAATGTATGAAACTTTGGTAGATAATTTGGATCTAGCGGCTAGAAAAACTTGTCCAACAATGAAGTAAGTATTATAAAGTTATTCTACAACATATGTAGTTGTGCTATATAACTATTATACAGTACATAATTAAGCAAGAATACGAAGTCCCGAGATAGTGCTCGGTCTATAGGAAATTACGTCACTCTGTTTAGATTTACATAGAGTAAAATGATGTATGCACTTGAGATCAAAATACCGTTTTAATCATTGTTTTCCAGCTGCATAGATTGTTATTTGCTGAACTGAAAAATGTTATTGTAAGTTATTCGGACCGCTGCCCATTTGATGAGCTGCTGTAGTTTAGTGCTAGCACTTAATTATTTTGTTATTGTGTATCGCGCCCATTAATAATTTCAGGTATTTTGCTGTCGTTGGCATCAACAACTTTGTGGGCCAACGTGTATGTCTATCAAGAGCGAGCCAACGATTGCCGGCAATGATGCTTAATATACCACAGGTTAGGTGCATCAGCAACTATCGCTTTTTACAAAGTGTGGCTTGTGACAACAACGTCAGGGACACATTTACATGTCGGTGACCGATCGTCCAATCCGCTAGATCATATAATTCCTAGGCATATCATGAAACGCCGCCATTGCCTAGGAATTTCATGATTTGGCGGATTTTACTCCGACATAATAATATATAAACGAAAACCTTCTTAGAATTTCCGTTCTTTCTGTCGTCATGGACCACACATTGGAATACCTTTAGAAATGTATTGCTAGTTTAATAAAACTTTTACTTTTACTGCAGGAATTGACAGATGCACGGCAAATAACAAATGCCGTGGAACGAGGTCTATGTTCACAACAAAGTGCTATATTTGCTCACACTCAAGTTACAGCAAGCAAAACTCTCCTACACCAAATTGCAGCGATATCTGGTAAGCACTTAAAAACAGGACTTTATTGAATTTGAATTAATAATATTGAAATCCGATTATTGCATTTATAAGGAATATACATATATATATTTCTTTAATACTCACGGGTAAATACATCCCGGTCATTTGATAGGCGTGTGTGGGGATACAGATCCAACACGTAGAGTCCCTTTGGAGAAGTTTGTTGTTATGTCATACTTATCTCTATAATTATTATAGAAACTTGCATGAAGATTCAATTTTTTTCAAATACTCCGATGTATTTGTTTCTGAAAAGCGTCAAGTTCGGATCGGATCGATTAAAATCATTGAGAATTTTATCCAGTTTTAACCCCTGACCTATCTTATCGTGGACAGTTCTCGGGACCTTCCTTATCCGATTTTACATTTACCTGAGGTCATATGGGATAAGAGAAACGTAATTGATTTTGCTTGGAGCAAGAGAAACTGTATGAGGATTTCATACAAGTGTTTCTCTTGCCCCAGTGTTTATCTTACCCCATCTAACCTTACATAAATATTGGTTTACAGGTATTCCCATATCGATAGACACATTCGGTGGCGATGGTAGTGTTGCAACATTGCAAGATTTAGGAATTTCGTCAGAAAAAACACGAGCAGTATCTATCTTTTTAAGGGACACTTATAATGTTTGTATCGATGACGACAAAATACCTTTTATGACTGTAGAAAAGTAAGTCAAAGGTTATGTTAAAGGTTAAGTTGAGTTTTAGTTTGAATGTATTTATATATCTAGGTAGGTACAGTTTCTTTAGGTTTGAATGATGTTCTGATATTTTAAAGATATACGATTTTCTACCATAACACGAACATAATAAAACAGATTTTTAAAACCCGCCGCTCAATACTACGTTACTTCTAGTTTATGATAAAGTAGAATATAACCAGATAACCAAGATGTACGACAATAAATATAGTTTGTCTAAAATCAACACAAATAATTAATATTAGGTAGTACACATGTGGTAATATCTCTCATATCAGGCCCTGTTGTTGACATTTGTCACCAGATAGTGACAATTCACCGAACATTGCTGATGCAACAAGTAGGTACCTAAATACTGACGTTATTAGGCACCGTCGTTACGAAAAATTGTCATCGTATTGAAATAGGCCCCAGGTCGTAAAACGTATTATGGCTTTAAGAATCTAACATTTGGCAGATTAAGAGACATCGAGGAAATGTCAAAGGAATGCGAATATCCACCCAAACAAGGTCTCGATGCTCTATTCACATATGTCGACCCGGATGAACTACTGGCCACTGTTGAGATGATGGCACCTCCCACGCATTCACACTCCAGTCAATTGGTCAGTTATACATTCCTACCTAACACTTACCTAACATACGTTTTTGTTTATGACATAAAGCGTTCAAAGGTTTAACAGGCGATTCAAAATGCAAATTTAAAATTGCCTTTATTTAATCTCAGAGGGATGACGAGCTGGATAACCAAGCAACCATGCCATTCTTGTGCGTGATTCCTGGCCTAGAAGGGCATCACCATCGCTACCGGCTGATGTGCGAGCGACTGAAGCTGCAGGCGTTCGTGCTACAGCCTGGTCTCGATAGACCTGGGGAGTCTAACGAAGAATTGACAGCGAGATATGTGAAGGTACCCATACAATAATCGTAAGTTATATTCAAGTGGAGAAACTATATGTATGTATATACCTAAACAAGTAAGTATTGTATAGGTAATTGACAAAATGTAATAATAAACTGAAATAAATGTAGGTACACGTACCTGCCGCGATAGCAGAGGACGCTGGTTCGATTCCAGCCTGAGGCACTGGAGGCCTTGGTCACTTTTTCTTAGTATATGACATTTATTTCAGTTTATAATTTATATAGTAGTGTTTCTACTTTAAATAAAAACAAATTTTCTGAAAATAATTTAATTTGTTCTAATACTTCTAATAGTATGTAAGATGTAATTATTAGACCGGCTAGTATGACTTGCGTTTTCGACTTCCCGCTCGTGACTTATACTTGAAGTCGCGCTAGATGTATGGAGTCAGTCAGAATCAGAAGGGAGAGACAACATAAATTTCAAATAATTATATTTATTAATTTGCAGATTATGTTAAAAAAGATGAACAAACACAAGAGATTTTACCTCCTGGGCTACGAAATGGGAGTACTAACGGCACTAGAGATGGCAGCTATACTGGAAGATCAAGGTAAAGAAAAAGACAGGTTACACATAAGATATATTATGTATGAAGTAATAACTTGAAACCCTGAATAAGTAGTACCCAGTATACCTAAATAAGTTTTAATACACCTAGCGCCATGGTATAATAATATACTCCGCCTGGTACTCCATTCCGAGATTCGCGTATGACCTAACTGACACGCGCCTACGTCATCATGCTGTTTACAGGTTCTCAAACTTTGAAATGTGGGAGAATTTTAACCAACGGTGAAAATTATTTTAACGGCATTAATTTTAAGTTATTCATGTAGAAACATATAAAATAAAACAAATCTAATGTATTAAATTAAACTTTATTTATCTATACAAGACAAACGTTTAAAAAACTAATTCACAGTTACACATTAATTACCAAGCTTACGACGTGAAAAGTTTGGAAAACACTGCGACTGCTGACACTGAGCGAGAAGGAAATAACAATTAACACGCGTTCGACAAGGATGACGGTCAGGGCATGAAGTTATCTAGATCCGAATTGTCAAATGTGCACAGCGCTATCCTGTGTTGCCAGTAGTATAAACAGAATTACCCGAAAGTCTGAAATTTCTTTCGTGAATCGGAAGATATTGCTAACGAGTAATTAAAAATGACGTGTTATTGTAAAATTTAAGCTAAAATACATATAAATGAAAATTATAAAATTATAAAGAAATATTTTAACTTATTAACCATAGGTGGGTCATTCCACCGTTTCGGGTGTTACACTTGAACTCTTAAAATAAGGCTTTATTCGATATTGTAACAGGAACTAGGAGGTTATAACTATTGATTCATCTACTACTTTGATAATATTTTCTTTTCCCGTATACACATAATTAAAGTATAAGAGCAATAACGAGAGAATCACTAAAAAGTAGCTGTTTCGGGCGTTACGGGAATTGGCCTATACCTTCTGACCATCAGTACCAAAATGCATAATTTAGCGAATTTTGTCAAGTAACCTCCAGTTTTATTTATGTCAAGTAATAATAGTTAGTATAGTCTACTGAAACACCGAAGTAACACTTAGTATCACTTTTCAATTAATTTTAATAAAATAAATTACCTGTTTCGGGTGTTACTCATGGTTCGTTTCGGGTGTTACGAGTACGAAATTAAGACAGATTTATACGAAATGATGGCTCATTTTATTGAAATTATTGTCTTTTTAATAAATTCGATTAAAAACATAAGTAATAAATGCTGAATTATTATAAAATACATTAATCTTAACAATAAAAACTGTTTCTCGAAAATATCATAATTATTTTTCTTTCGATGCGAATATTACCGAAAATATTCAGTTAATCAAAAAATGGTCGATGGTGACACCTATTCATTTTGAAAGATCTATCCAACGACACCCCACGTCACAGGATTAAAGTCGCAAAAAAATTAAAAATATTTTGTACAGGAGCAGACCTAAAAAATTTTTTTTTTGTAATTTTTGTGTTACTACTTTGTCGCCATGATTGATTTATGTATCCATGACAAATTGCAGCTTTCTAGCACTAACCATCACGGAGAAAAGCCGGGGACGGACAGGCGGACGATCAACACGTTTCGGGTGTTACACAACTTCAAACTTTAAAACATACGACTAAAGCAGACGCTAAAACAACAACTATTACACATTTGTATAGGTTCACATCATAGCCTTTCTTTGGCAAAACATGTTTGGCTATAGTTAATTACGGGAAAAGTTACACATACTTTTATCTCTTTTTCGTTTCGGGTGTTACTTTGAGACCACAGTCTAGAATACTCTTCTAAAAACCGATTAATCCATGCTTTTTAATATTTATAAAGACAAATTATAAAATTACGATATTTTACCTGAAATAACTGCGGGAAATTTGTAACAGTTTACAGTTACTTTCTTTTTAATTAGTCTTGCCAATATCGCTGTATAAAATTAGTTTTACGCCTATCATTTAAACGTTGCGATCAAGTACATGAAAAACATGTAAAAATTGTTTTTTTTTTCGGTTTTTTTTTCTGACATGAAGGTTTGGTATGTTTTCTATGGAAATAGGTTAGTGTTGACTTCTTAAACTAATTTTCATTTTTGAACCCTTGGTAGCGTTTATTATGGAATGACCCAGGTATAATGTACCCATGTAACATGTTATGTTGAAATAATGTGGCAATGTTATTGTGACGTAGGCCCGTGTCACTCTGGGAATGGAAGACCATGTTTTATTAGACCATGCCTAGCGCGACTTTAAGTATGGAATCGCGCGAGAATACAAGCCATGCTAACCTGTCTGATATGGTAGGCAAACGGAGCTTGAGACCCGCTTGGGTATACGTAATCTCAAGATATTATAATCCAACCCAGGATAACTAAGCCTTATTGTTCCAATATCTATGTCGTTGCTGCTGAATCCGTTTACTATCAGGCCGTACCCCTGCTTAAAAGGTACTACGAAAGTTTACATAGTCAATAGGATTTGTCATTTAGTTTATTATTCTGATTGTAGGTATGACGGGTACAGTATTTTGCTTGGGCGGTGGTCCGGAGGACTTCTTGACCGCGTTAGAAGAACAGATCAATACGGCGTGTGCTGGCGAGGACTCAGAGCAAGTGTTACAGGACACAGTGGCGCGGCATATGTGCGCGCTCATGGGTAGCGCCTCTACGCAACTGGCGACCGCGCTACGCAATGCTAGCACTTGGCGAGAGAAGGTGGATGTAAGCGTCAGCGTCCTGCGCGGACGCGTTACGTATTCAGCTCAGTATGCGCGAGCGCTGATCGAGGCTGCGTACGCGCGCGTGACGCAGGCGCGTAACGCTAGAGCGCGCATACAAGCGACGCCACGCGCGCTCCAATCCCGCGTAGTGTTGCTACGCTCGCCAACTGCAGTCTCCGCCTCCCCGCATCCACTCCAGCGCTACACGCGTCTTCCGCTCGCGATACACGACTTACGCGCACCGCTTGCCCACGCCACTGATGACTTACGCGTAGCGGCCATCGTCAACCAATATCTAGACGACGAGGTTCTTCAGGAGTTTGAAAATAAAAATATTTGTGAAACATATCTACTGAATGCTGATGTCTTCATGACAGTCTAAATGTGTATACCGCGTATACTGCAGTTTTCAATCTAAAATACACAAAGTCATAATATGTTTTGGTTGTGGATAAGGTATTAAATGTGACAAGTTTGAAATAAAAATGTGTGTTGTTTTTTTTTAACAATAGGTGTAAGTACAATTATATAAAGAAAAGAACTGAGATAGCGATTGATGGACTACGCATCATGTAGGGTTCCGTACCTTCAGACATACGTACCTAAAACTCAAAATACAAAACACTTTTCATTTTATTTATTAGCGTGATTGACAAAAAATACCTATGCCTAATTACATTAATTACAGCTTTCTAGTAGGTAGGTACAGTCTCCACCATATATAGATATCGAAGCGGCCAATTTGTTTACAAATATCTAAACAAAGCCTCAACAAGACGTTAAAGTGCATGGTCTGATATTTTTGATCACCTTGGCCGTTTCGATTTATCTGACGACGACTGTACTAACGGTCACTAAGCTAAGCGGCGTATGGAAGGACGCGGACAGGACATAGAAAGAAACTTAGTAAGTACATATTTGTATTAAAGGTTCCCTAGTTGACTTAAAAACCCTAAAATCTCTAAAAAAGATACTTCCTTTAAGTTCTCTTCTAAAAAAACTATCATCAGGCCTTCATTTTCCCAAAGTCGCACATTTTGTAAAGAAATAAACGTAAATATGTACTTACTATCTATGGCGATGGCGTGGCAAATATTTTCATAAGAGCTGGCATAAAACATCTATGAAACTGGTAGTTATTTCATAGGCATTATTTGCCAGTTCTTTTGAAACATATCTCAATTTTGTTAGTGCAAATAACAACGCAAATACGAATGACTGTTGTGGTACCTAAATTTTTATTTATGTCTTGCAATCCATGGTACATTTTTTAGTTATTACACATTTTTATGGCGTCATGGTATATAGTTATGAAAGGGTACACCTATACAAAATATAAGTAAGTAATACCTAATTATGTACGTAGTTATACTAACCATCCTACATATTAGAATTGAAAAAAATTATAGGTACGATTAGTTTCATAAGAGCTGGCACGAAATATCTATGAAACCGGCAGTTATTTCGTAGGCATTCTTTGCCAGTTCTTTTGAAGCTGCTACCTTCTAGTTTTGATATCTAATATTATGTATTATCATTTTAAAGGTATTCACTTTTTATGTATAAAGTGTGGCAGTGATACCCAGGTCAAAGTAGTTTCATAAGAGCTGGCACGAAACATCTATGAAACTGGCAATTATTTCGTAGGCATTCTTTGCCAGTTCTTTTGAAACGACCTAATTGCCAATAAAAACAAAACGAACGCGAGGAAAAACGAAAATTCGTTTAAAACTCTTTCAAAAATAAATACTACATAAGCAGGTACTTATAGTAAGGTAGGTAAATAAAGTATCATGAAAAAACTATCACTTACATCGCACTCGCACGTCTCCCAGTCAATGATGCGATGTTCATAAAAGTCTTGGCCGCCTTGGTCATAAGTACCTGGAAGATAAAAAGAACCAGACCTGGAGTCACTAAAAAAACGTGAAGTTGTTAAAACACTCAAAAATTACGTTTCAAGGTAAAGTTATAGCAGTAAGTTAAGTTCACAAAAACATGAAAAAAGCGTCATCTACAATAATAAAGTGGTAAGTAATTTACAATTACATTAACCGATTACCGTAATTACAAGTATCAATACTTTTTTCTGTGGTTTGTTACAAATCTACTGATTTTCAAAAGCAATTTTTTTTCGTTCGCTGCAGAGTTAGCTTCGTCTAACTCTAAACTTATCCATTAAACATTCACCTATTTTATCTGCTCAACATAATTATTGGTTTATCTAGTAGCAAATTGTAAAGATTTAATACTTACACTACCGATATAATAATCTGTGTAAGCAATCATTGTCTTAGTTCATTATAGTCACGATATTAATCCAATACAACACTATACCACATTATAAACACTACACTTGCATTAAATGAAAAGGACATACAGTAAATACACCACCGTTACACTTTTCCACTAAGAGAACTGTTGTTTAATAATTTATTTGGAAAAAAGTGAAAAAATATGCAATAAATCAGTTCAGTTACTTCAGTTTTTAGGGTTCCGTACCCAAAGGGTAAAACGGGACCCTATTAGGGTTCCGTACCCAAAGGGTAAAACGGGACCCTATTACTAAGACTTCGCTGTCCGTCCGTCCGTCCGTCCGTCCGTCCGTCCGTCCGTCCGTCCGTCCGTCCGTCTGTCACCAGGCTGTATCTCACGAACCGTGATAGCTAGACAGTTGAAATTTTCACAGATGATGTATTTCTGTTGTCGCTATAACAACAAATACTAAAAACAGAATAAAATAAAGATTTAAATGGGGCTCCCATACAACAAACGTGATTTTTGACCAAAGTTAAGCAACGTCGGGAGTGGTCAGTACTTGGATGGGTGACCGTTTTTTTTTTGCTTTTTTTTTGTTTTTTTTTATATGGTACGGAACCCTTCGTGCGCGAGTCCGACTCGCACTTGCCCGATTTTTTTTCATTCAAATCCATTTCCGAAAATGTCTCTATAAATGTGACCAGCATAAAAAAAAATGCAATCTTCTTGGGAATCGGTCCGTTCCAGTTTTTATTAAGATTGCTACACAATTCAAATATGTTTTAATATACAATAGTTGTCTACATAATTATAACATTAATCTTATTTAAAGATAGATTTTTAAAAATTCAATAATGTTTTTAATCCTTTTTTTGTCTGCAACGTGAACATTCGTGTGTTCGTGTCACTGTCAGTGTCAATGTCAAACTCAAACAGTCTATGACTCTCATGGAGTTATAAGAAGGAGTGAACTGTCACTTTTTTTGCCATACTAAATTGAACCTTATCACAGAGCCAAAAAGACGTTCGTACCAGTACAGAGAAAACGGTCCACTTGAGATAGCAAAGGTGGGCCGCGGTGTCTCACTCGCACATGTTGCCAATGTTAAAAATATACCATTGTGGTAGTATTTATATCAATATACTACTAAAATTAAATACCTTCTTATATTATTTAAGTGCTATATTCAGAGTACGGTTCTGATATCTTTTAGGAAATTTGTAAATAATTATGATGTCAATATTATTAACTGATTTAACTAAGCATGTGCACAACAATAAAAAACACTAATTTTGATATGGTAGATATTGTAGTAGTAAGCTTGAATATTAATTGGTATCCCTAACCTGATGACATATTTACAAAACACGTGAATGCAAAATTTCGTGAAAATTTCTTAAAAATGGTGAAGAAATGTTGCGTTAAAGGTTGTGGGAGTGAAATAATTTCTAATTGTGTAATATCGTTTCACAAGGAAGCCACAATTATTACATTTTACGATAAAAATACAAGTTGACATTGTCAAACTCATTAGGGTGACCATGATGTCGGCACGATGAGAACCAGTTTTACCACTTCCTTTATGGTTTTACACAATTCTTATTACGTACTTAAACGTAAGTTTTCATAAATAGGTATGTATTTATTTCGGCATGTTTAAATTGGTGAAATGAGAGCCAATACAGAATAAATAATTGCAAAAATTGAAATCCAAAGTCCTTAAACATTACAGACACATTTATAAATTGTTATAATAATAAAAAAACACATAGATAATAAAAGAAAAATAGAAGTTTATCGTAATTTACTGACTTTTGGGACGATACCAGAAACGTTACTGGGAATTTAGCCCCCATAAGCACGAGCGCTTTTTCAACGCGCGTAAAGCCCCCTCCAGACTATCCGCGTGAATCGCGGGCGAAGCCGCGAACGCGAGTGTGTAGTCGATTTCGCTGTCTGCGAAAATCTACTCCACACTCGCGTTCGCGGCTTCGCCCGCGATTCACGCGCATAGTCTGGAGGGGGCTTTACGAAAGGGGTTGAATCCGTTCACACGCTAAATTCGATGTAACGACCAACGCTTAAAGTCGAAAAAAAAACAAGGCTTGATAAAAAGCGCCACCGCCATCGTGTGAACAAATACACATGTTTCCATTTGTTTCATTCTAACGCGCTTTTTTAACGCGCGTTGAAAAAGCGCTCGTGCGAATGAGGGCTTACCCTCTTTGGAAAATTTACAGGGAACGGCACATCACTAGTTTCTTTACATTTCACGACTCGTGAACACCGAAGTTCGCAAATTACGGGCCTCTTTCTCTTTTACTCCTATAAGGCCCCGTTCGCACGGCAGCTTTTTCAACGCGCGTTAAAAAAGCGTTTGAATGACACAAATGGATAACCATGTATGTATTCACACGACAGCGGTGGCGCTTTTTATCAAACGTTGTTGGATTTTCGACTTTAAGCCTTGGTCGTTAAATCGAATTTAGAGTGCAGACAGATTCAAGCGCTTTTTTAACGCGCGTTGAAAAAGCTCCCGTGAGAATGGGGGCTAAAGGAGTAATTACAGTGACAGCGAAAGATGCTCGCAATTTGCGAACTTCGGTGTTTATGGTTTTCGGTGACGCCGAAATAATTTTTAGCTTGAAGTAAGATTTTTACTATTGTACGTATGTTAGTTTGTAAGGTATGTATCTATGGGCCTTAGTCGCCTGATAATAAATGATATTTATTTTTTTAATTTAATTTATGCTCCAGTGACAAGCGTCCTAGTTAAAAACTATAACAAACGGGCGTAGCGGATCCACGCGACCCTGAGGCAGTGGCGGATTTGCTCTAAGGCCGAGTAGGCCCGGGCCTAGGGTGGCAGTCTATATGATGGGTGCTGAGAAAGGGGCGTCTAGTGCTTGCTACAGGGCCTGGGGCCTAGGACGGCAAATACTGTAAATCCCCCACTGCCCTGAGGGCCTACCCCAAACCACTTTCGACATTTTGTCTCTCTGTCGCACTTGTAAATTCGTACGTAAGTGTGACAGAGAGGCAACACGTCGAACTTGGTTCGCGGTAGACCCTCTGGTTCTGTCACCATATCTGTCACTCATACCCGTGTTCTTGACAGACGTTACGGCGGACCACATTCCTGACGATCCACCATGTTCGTGGTCCAGTGCGCCTATTAGCAACAGCTTTTAGAACAACTAAATTAAGTGCCTAAGGTTGTGTGAAGCGTTTTACAGAAGAGAAAAAAAACTATATCCATCCCTTTTCAGGCCATAATACTAGTACAGCGAAAATACAATATGATTCTCTATAACTATGCACGAATAAGAAAAGATCCTGGCCAAACTATATATTCAATGTTATCCTAATATCCCACATACATATGACTTATGGTCACCCTAATTAGAAAGAGATGCAACGGCCCACCTTGACTTCTCATGTGGACACACTTTTTGGCTAATGTACTCTGTCCGGTTTACTCTCTAGGTCCGTGATGACTCTATGCCCATACTTTCTGTTTCTGTGGTTATTCGATTCGCGGTGCGGTGTAATGCGGCACACCGCATTTATTTCTCAATTGATTATATTGTAAGGCACTGTTGATCAGATAAAATAGTCCAATATAATAATTTTTACAATGGCTCAGGCGGGTATTGAAAAGTTATCCTTAAGTAAGTAATATTTAGCATATAACCTAAGTGCACGGTGACACACGTATGCAAAATTTGTAATTAAAATTATTTTACAGAGGAGATTTTCACGTCGGATAAGAGAGGTAATGATGAAACTGGAAATGGTACTGAAGAAAAGCCGTTTAAAACGATCCTTCAGGCAATGCGTAAAGCGGGGAAGGAGCCTTTTCCAACGATCTACGTTGACTCTAAAGAGGAAGGGAAAATTTACGATGTAGCTGCCAAGTCTCAACTTAAGAAAATTCAGAAGATCTGGGTAAGAGAAGCCCACAAGGCAGCGGATAAGGCTAAGCTTGAGGAGGAAACCAATGAGAAGAGATTGCAGAACTTGGAAGAAGCAAAGAAAATTGTCATTAAGAACGATCCGAACTTGCCGAACGCAACAACTGTCAAGATTTATGAGAGTAAGTTCACTTTTTCGAGTTTTTATTTATTCTAAATTATTACTACCTATCTACATTGAAAAAATTACATATTGCATACTGCTAGTGATGCTAGTCAAAGCTGAATACAGTAACATATGTGACTCATACATAATTAATTAGGCAGTACATTTTTTGTTTGACAGTTCAAGATGTGATAATTATGATTTTGTTTCAAAGTAGTAACAACTATGTAGTTGATTTGTTTGAGTTTGAATTGGAAAATGTGGTGCAATACAGGTTATGTTATGATAGCATAAGGTAAACAACATATGTCCTTAGTTGCATGATGCAATATAGTGCATTATGTCATATTGCACTAATGTCCTTATAAACAAAATGGAAGTTCAATAGTGGGGAATCCCCTAGTTTATAACAAGTTGCATAACATTTCATTGTGTAATGATTAATATGACTTAAGAAATGTCAAATTATAAGTTAAATAGCTCACCCTCGCCGTCTGATTATCATCTATACAATACAATACAATACTCTTTATTGCACACCTAACATATATGAAAGAGTCATTTATTTGTATTTCTCGCTTCAGCTCCTGAGCATCGTGGGAAGCGTATCTGTGTCCGTGGCTGGGTGCACCGGTTACGAAGACAAGGCAAATCCCTGATTTTCCTCACACTCCGTGATGGCACGGGCTACTTGCAATGTGTACTCCATGGCCTCCTCTGCCAGACCACCAACGCTTTGGTGTTGTCAACTGAGTCTTCAGTAATTATCTATGGCTCATTGGAGGTGTTGCCTGAGGGAAAAACTGTGAGTACCGTAATAAAAGCAAATAAAAGTAACAGGATGTTTGATGAAACTTGCAACAGCCTAGTGAGCTCTCGGCGTCCACTACTGTGTTGATCATTTTCAGGGTCCGTACCCAAAGGGTAAAAACGGGATACTATTACTAAGACTCCGCTGTCCGTCTGTCTGTCACCAGGCTGTAACAGTTGAAATTTTTACAGATGTATTTCTGTTGCCGCTATAACAGCAAATAAATAAAATAAAAATAGCCTTTAATACTGAAGTTTTGTAACATTAATACTCTACGAGTATCTACTTAAAAAATAAACCTTTCTTTGTATTTTGTTTGTATAGCCTCTTCTTCTGAACTTTGAACTGTTTGCTTTTGCTTGGATTGATTTTTAAATGAAGTTCAATGTGCCTGTTGGCAAAGGCCTCCTCCAACTCTTTCCAGTATTTCCTCTGCCTGGCCAGTCTTGTCCAGAATGGTCCTACAGTAGTTATTATTTCATCCTCCCATCGTTTGAGTTGTGGGCCTCTAGATCTTGACCCGTCTCTTGGGTGCCACATAAGGATTCTTTGGCTCCATTTTTCGATCTTACACCTTACAGTGTGGCCTGCCCACCTGCATTTCTGCAAGTCTATGTGGGTGAGGATGTCTTTGGTTCTTTTTCTTATGTCGTCACTGCGACATTTATCCTTTAATTTAACCCCCAACGTACTCCTCTCACACATAAGATAGATAGCTGGCCCTACATGGAGACGAACTGCAAAAGACAGGATAGAATGGAAAGGTTTAGAGGAGGCCTATGTCGAAAGACAAGATGTAAAAAGGAAGAGACGAAAACCGGTTGCCGATTCACTTAGTTAAGAAATTAGATATATAATTTTTAAGATTTTAATGCGAAGATTGGTGACACGACAAGGGACGATGACCTTAGAGAGATTGTTGGAAAGTTCGGGTTAGGGGTTCGAAACGAACGAGGTCAAATGTTGCTGGACTTCTGTGCTGAAAATGGCCTCTCGATCATGAACACCTGGTACCAGCAGCATCCACGCCGACTGTACACCTGGCAATCACCTAGCGGTCACCGCAACCAAATCGACTTCGTGCTTATTAGCAAGAGATGGAAATCTTCCATACTTTCAGCCAAAACGCGTCCCGGTGCGGACTGTGGAAGCGACCACCAACTATTGGAGGCCACTTTTAGGGTCCGGCTGAAGGCAATAAAACAAACTAAGGCAAAGAAGGTCATAAAGCTTGCTAAGTGCGAGGAACGCCCGTTTCAAGATCTTATGCGGCAGAATCTCAGCCAAGTGCAACTGGATCCATTTGACTCCGCGGAAGCTACATGGCAACAGCTTAAGAGCGTCGTTATCAAAACAGCTGAAGCGATAACCACACGTACTGCGCACAGCAGACCTAAGTCTCACTGGATGAGCGACGAAACCTGGACAACCATAGAGCTAAGGAATAGTATAAAAGCCCGAGGTCTGGACTCTAATATAGACCGCGAACACTACGCTCAACTTCATGCCAGTGTGCAGCGTCAATGTAGAAAAGACCGCAATGACTACATAGACGGCATATGCAGCGATCTGGAAAGGCATGCAAATACCGCTCATACTAAGGACATGTTTCAGAAGGTAAAAATGCTTGCCAAGGAATTCAAATCCAAAACATGGACTATAGAGGACGAAAAGGGAAATATGATTATGGATAGGGACCTTGTACTTGAGAGATGGAGAGAATACTGCCAACAGCTTTACTCTGCAACCGAGCACGATAATGTACGGGAGAGGCTTGACTACAATTGTAGAGAGCCCGACATACTCCTCTGCGAGGTCGAAAATGCGGTTCTCAAACTAAAAGAAAGAGCTAGCGGCGGCGATCGGGTTACAGCGCAGCTTATTAAGCTGATTGGAGATGAAGGCATCCAAATACTACACGCTGTCTGCCAGAAAGTCTGGCGCACGGGCCAGTGGCCTGAAGATTGGGCAGATTCCATTGTCGTCCCTCTTCATAAGAAAGGCTCTACCCGTAAATGTGAGAACTACCGAACTATCTCTCTTATCTCCCATGCTGGTAAAGTTCTATTGCACATACTGAACAAGCGCCTGGAATACTATATAAGTGGACAAATAGCAATAGAGCAAGCGGGCCTTGTCAAGGGAAGAGGCACAAGAGAGCAGATCTTAAATATCAGACAGTTAATTCAGAAGGCCAGAGAATTCAACATACCCATGGCCCTATGCTTCATCGATTACGCCAAAGCGTTTGATTGCATAGACTGGCAGAAGATGTTTGATGTCCTAAAGGAAATGGGTATTCCTGAACATCTGTCTTTTTTGGTGCAAAACCTATACCTCGACGGCCAATCTCGTGTCCGGCTGGAAGACATGGAGTCCAATCCCTTTAAATCCGGGCGAGGCGTTAGACAGGGTTGCATACTATCCCCGCAATTATTTAACTTGGTCGGCGAACACATAATGCGCAGAGTGCTGGAAAGTTGGCAGGGTGGTATCCGTGTTGGTGGTCACCTAATCAGTAACTTGCGATTCGCCGATGACACGACCATAATAGGCGCCAATGAGACAGAACTCGCCACATTTCTGAACAGGGTCGAATTATTCAGTGCGCAATACGGCCTCTATATCAACCGGAAGAAGACAAAGCTGATGTTCATCGACAGAGCTGGGCAGATGCAGAGGACGGGGGAACTGCGTGACCTGGACTTGGTGGAAGACTTTGTCTACTTGGGCTCGCAGATATCCAGTAACGGAGATTGCATGAAGGAGGTCATAAGAAGGTCACAAATCGCAAAAGCAGCAGTGAAGCGCTTGGAGAAGATTTGGAGAAACAGGAATATATACCGCCACACGAAAGTCCGACTTATGCGCACCCTTATCTTCTCCATATTCCTTTACGCCTCTGAGACATGGGTATGGAAGCCACGTGTGAGAGCAAAAATAGACGCATTCCAGATGTGGTGCTGGCGCAAAATGTTGGGCATATCCTGGACGCAACGCCGCACCAACGCGTCTATTCTCGAAGAGCTACATATTACCACCCGGCTTTCAACTACATGCTTCCAGAGAATGTTGACCTTCTTTGGCCATGTGGCCCGCCAAGACCCGTCCAGCTTTGAAAAGCTCGTTCTGGTTGGGTGCGTCGAATGGAGAAGGAGTAGAGGCAGGGCTCCAACTCGGTGGTCTGATGCCATACGCGACGCTACGGGCGTCAACATCCAGGGGTCAATACAGCTGGCCCAAGACAGGGGGGTTTGGAGAGCGGTGGTGAGGAACTGCACTCCTGATGGTCACGACCCTCAGCCTTGAGGAACCGACTAAGAAGATAAGAGAAACATAGTGCAAAGGTACCCACTTAATTTTGTATTTGTATAGCCTCTTCTTCTGAACTTTGAACTGTTTGCTTGGATTGATTTTTAAATGAAGTCTTGTAGTTCATTGTGCCTGTTGGCAAAGGCCTCCTCCAACTCTTTCCAGTATTTCCTCTGCCTGGCCAGTCTTGTCCAGAATGGTCCTACAGTAGTTATTATTTTATCCTCCCATCGTTTGAGTTGTGAGCCTCTAGATCTTGACCCGTCTCTTGGGTGCCACATATGGATTCTTTAGCTCCATTTTCCGATCTTACACCTTACAGTGTGGCCTGCCCACCTCCATTTCTGCAATTCTATGTGGGGGAGGATGTCTCTAACTTTGGTTCTTTTTCTTATGTCGGCACTGCGACATTTATCCTTTAATTTAACCCCCAACATACTCCTCTCCATAGCTCTCTGGCACTTCGCAAGTGTGTCTCTTTGTTTTATAGAAAGGGACCAAGTTACACAGCCGTAGGTTAGACATGGCAGGACACATGTGTTGAAAGTTTTGCTTTTTATCCATATACCTAGGTTAGGTTGCTCTTCATGATCTCTTTGAGAGACCAGTATTTGCTCCAGCCAGAAGCTATTGTTTTTTCAATCTCTTTGTCCATTTGGTCTTTGAAGGAGATTATTTGGCCTAGATAAACATAGTCCTCGACCAAGTCCAATATGCACCCGTTAACTAAAATTTCTGTTTTGTCTGAATTTGTCATCAACTTGGTCTTACTTGAGTTGAGTTCCAGGCCCACTTCCTTGCTCCTTTTTGCTAGCTCTCTGAGCATGCATTCGAGTTCTTTTGGGTCTTCTTCAAACAGGACTATGTCATCGGCAAACCTTAAAGCATGTGCCATTTATGTTCAAACCTCGGTGATCCCAGTCAAGTTTGGTGAAAATATGTTCCAGGACAGCAGAGAATAGCTTCGGAAATAGTGGGTCACCTTGCCTGACACCTTGTTGTATCGGGAATTTTTCACCGGTCAATTCTAGCCTGATTCTACTTTTGATAATAGTATAAATGTTCTTGATGATGTCTACATACATGTTGTGAACTCCCTGTTGTTTCAAGCTTGTCCATATGTTAGTGTGATTTGGCTATCAAACGCTTTAGAGTAATCTATAAACGCTATAAACAATGCCTTGCGGAACTCTTTATATTTTTGGATGGCCTGTTTTACTGTGTGGATATGGTATGATCCACACAGTAAAAAATATACCTTATCACTATACAATTATTGTATTACTATTTACTATTTTCTAGTTTCCATCGACAACTTCAGCTTGTCCTCCGACATAGGCCTCTTCCAAGTCCTTCCAGTTACCGCGGTCTCTTGCTTTCCAGGGCCAGTCCACTTCACCTATCCTTTTAAAGTCGTCTGACCATCGAAGAGTAGGCCTTCCTCTCTTCCTTTTGTGCCCCCTTGGGTACCATTCTCTGATGATGTGGCCAGTCCACCGCCACTTCTGTTGCCGTTGAAGATAACAGCAAATACTAAAAACGAAATAAAATAAATATTTAAGTGGGGCTCCCATACAAGTCATACAACAAACGTGATTCTTTTTGTAGTTTTTTGCGTAATGGTACGGAACCTTTCCTGCACGAGTCCGACTCGCACTTGACCGGTTGTCTGGCAGTGAGTCTGATAATTATCTTATCAGTGTTTGTACCTCATTGTATGTTCATAGTGTGAATAACTGTTGTCAACGCCCAATAAATTAAACTGTTCTACCCACAGGCACCGGGCGGGCATGAGTTGACAGCTGACTACTGGGAGCTGGTGGGCCTAGCACCTCCAGGCGGAGCAGATGCCATCCTCAACGAAGAGGCCCTTGTTGATGTGCAGCTTGATAACAGGTAACCCTGAATATTGCTTATTATAAATGCTGTGTCCCTGGACCTAGCCCTGTAAAATTGCATTGATTTCATTACACCTAAATTGGCAACCATATTATGATCTCTAAAAGCGCTACGATTTTTTAAAAACTGCTGGCTGAACTGCACCTTAATAAGTAAGTAAGTAAGTAAATACACTTTATTGCACCACAAAGAAAAAAATACAAAAACAGATTTACAGTGTAAATAAAGGTAGCAACAGGCGGTCTTATCGCTGTAAGCGATCTCTTCCAGACAACCTTGGGGTAGCAGGATATAAAGAATAGAAAACTTTTAAAACAGGTAGTGCACGAAATAAATTACAGGAATAAGAAGATTACACATTCGATCATATACAATTTTATAATTATAAAAATAAATAAGGTTACTAATTTAAATAAATAATTTCAGGCATATAATGATACGCGGTGAAAACACATCGAAGATTCTCCGTGCCCGCGCGGCTGTCACACGGGCCTTCCGCGATCATTTCTACGCGCGCCACTACACGGAGGTCACACCACCGACGCTGGTGCAGACCCAGTGTGAGGGAGGCAGCACGCTGTTCAAGTTCAGCTATTTCGGGTAAGTTATATTATATTACATCGATCAATCAATCAAAGCATTTATTTTCAGGCTACTAAGGCCCATAGATACATACGAGTATATATACAATAATAAAAATCTTAAATACTAAAAAAATATTTTTGTGACGCAGTTTTCTGTTGCGGCGTCACCTGCTCTGGTGTAGGATTTCTGGGGTTGTGTTTTGGTGGTGGTGGTGTAGGATACGAGTATATCAAATACTATATACGGAGATCACAACGAAGAGTCTCGCCGCCTTCCGTGATCATTTCATCACGTGATCACGGAAATGGCATCGAAGGTTCGGTCACTTACGCCTTCTGTGACCATTTCTACTCCACTTGATATGGTTGGTAAGATAAGAAGTTACTATTCTGATTGTTGACTACACATTGGTTGAATCCTTAGATGCGTACGACTGATTTGTATTATGAAAAAAATATTGAACTAGAATTAACCTATTAGAAATCCACCGTGCAAATACTTTACCAACTGTTTACGGTACGTGATAAGTAACGAAAATCTGTAAAACGAGAATAACTAAATGGTTTGACTTAAAACAGACTGTAAACCTTATTTTTTAAACAGGTCCATAGTTAAATGTGTCTAAAGACCTTATAAATAATATTTGTTTCTTGTTGCAGCGAGGAAGCATACCTAACTCAGAGCTCGCAATTGTACCTGGAAACTTGCCTGCCGGCGTTAGGAGACGTGTACTGCATCGCGCAGTCTTACCGCGCAGAGCAGTCTCGCACTAGACGCCATCTTGCTGAGTAAGTATAAATAATTTCAAAGTTCGCTACTGTACCTGGAAACTTGCCTGCCGGCGTTAGGAGACGTGTACTGCATTGCGCAATCTTACCGCGTGGAGCAGTCTCGCACTAGACGTCATATTGCTGAGTAAGTATAAATAATTTCAAAGTTCGCTACTGTACCTGGAAACTTGCCTGCCGGCGTTATGAGATGTGTACTGCATCGCGCACTCTTACCGCACAGAGCAGTCTCGCACTAGACGTCATCTTGCTGAGTAAGTATAAATAATTTCAAAGTTCGCTACTGTACCTGGAAACGTGCCTGCCGGCGTTAGGAGATGTGTACTGCGTTGCGCAGTCTTACCGCGCAGAGCAGTCCGGCACTAGACGATATCTTGCTGAGTAGCTATAAATAATTTAAGCCAAAATAGCTATTTGTTGCACAAGGGGACAAAGTTGTTGTGTAACTCCTAATATTTCCTAATACTCATGTATTATGTGTATCTCTCTGTAAATGTTTTTTGAGGTTGTGCAATAACGAGGATTTGTATTATATTGTATTGTATTATAAATAACAGCATCGTTATCGTGACACAGATACAGCCACGTGGAAGCAGAATGCCCGTTCATCACATTCGAGGACTTGTTGGACCGTCTGGAGGACTTGGTGGTCGATGTAGTCGACCGCGTGCTTGCCTCGCCCGACGCGCAACTCGTCCACGAGCTCAACCCCAACTTCAAGGTCAGTCACACACACACACACACACACACACACACACACACACACACACACACACACACACACACAGCTCAATAATAAAAAAACAACGGGTTGCACTTCGGGAGTGCCGGCAGAAGTGAAAACTCAATGACACTGTTAACAGTTTTTCGATCAGGTCACGTGTCCGTCTTACGTCTTACGGATCTTACGGTCACGTGACCTGTCGCGAGTTTAACATTTTTTCCCCATCACAAAAAGTGCACAGCGCCGCTAAAGAAGTTTTCACTTCAAAAATAGCTGATACATCTTAATGTCGGGCACAGGCGTCATGCACGATTGGGCTATAGTCCCACCACGTTTGCCCAAGGGGCAATTTTACATGCACTCCTTGAATTTCGCTTTGTTCTTTTCCCCCCTAAAAAGTACAAAGATTTACACGTGATGTCTTATCGGATCCCCCCTCGGCCATCGTGGTCATTCGTGATATTTTTCTAACTCCAAATTGACCCTAAAAAGCGGCTAAGATAATTATAGCCAGACGCCAGATCATTTAAGGGTGGATGTGCGTACTGCGTAATTTCATCTGAATACCAACGTGTATATTATTTTTCACCACACCAGCTCGGAAAGGCTTACTTTCAAAAACGGATAGCAAAGTTGCACTTTGCTATCAGTAATTCACATGTGAGGCAAAGTAATCATATGCAAAATTTGAGTTGTTTTCTTATGTTTGCTGGTAAAATTGACTTTTAAATGATGATTTTGGATGATAAATATTTAATAACATTCATTTGAATTTGATTTGGTTTGATTTTGTTTGATATTTTACATTTAATATATGCTTCGGGTTGGTGTGGTGAAAAATGTTGTGTTTCACTCGGGGGCAAATTTTGTTTAACCCTCGTGCTTTGAAACCCTCGCAACGCTCAAGATTCCATTTTTCCAAACACTCGCTACGTTCGTGGTTCAATTTTGGAATCTTTCGCTTGCTCTGGTATCAATATCAGCACGAGCGGTTAAACAACAACAACTTTGCCCCCTTGTAAAACAAATAACTATTATATTACAGAGGCCCAAGAGGCCGTTCATGAGGATGGCGTACACGGAGGCGCTGGAGTACCTCAAAGAGAACAACATCACCAAGGACGATGGCTCCTTCTACGAGTTCGGAGATGTAAGTTCCTTACGGCTATCATCATCATCATCATCATATCAGCCAGAGGACGTCCACTGTTGGACATAGGCCTCCCCCAAAGACTGCGATAATGACCGGTCTTGCGCCACCCGCATCCAGCGGACTCTCGCGACCTTTACCAGGTCGTCAGTCCACCTTATGGGGGGTTTACCCACGCTGCGCCTTCCGGTACGTGGTCGCCACTCAAGGTCAATGTGCCCTGCCCACTGCCACTTAAGTTTAGCGATTCGGAGGGCTACATCGGTTACCTTTTCCATGGGGGTTGAATGCCGTAATCGCCACGCTTGGCCTTACGGCTAGATTATCTGTAATAGTGACCTAATGTAATCTGCTTGCATATTCATGGCAGCGTATTTGAAGTGTAGAAATCGACAAAGTTTCCAGCTGAAGTTAATAACTTTTGAATAAATCTTCATTTATAAGTACCAGTAATAATTATTTGATCTTAAATTTCTGTTACGAAAATCGGGGATTCTACTCTTCAATCAAAATACTTTTAGATATTTAAACATTATTTGATTTGTGACAATACATCTATGTGTAGGTATACATTTTCCATACTAAAAGCCATGTTAAATACTTACATTTCCAAAAAAAAAACACTCAGTATTCATATGAATTCATTAACCGTATTCTAGCGGTGGTAGCCGAGTGGATATGACGTCCGACTTTCAATCCGGAGGTCGCGGGTTCAAATCCTGGCTCGTACCAATGAGTTTTTCGGAACTTATGTACGAAATATCATTTGATATTTACCACTAGCTTTTCGGTGAAGGAAAACATCGTGAGGAAACCTGCATACATCTGCGAAGACTTTCAAAGGTGTATGTGAAGTCCCCAATCCGCATTGGGCTAGCGTGGGGACTATAGCCCAAGCCCTCTCGCGCATGAGAGGAGGCCTGTGCCCAGCAGTGGGACGTATATAGGCTGAAATGATGATGATGATGATGAACCGTATTCTAAAGACATTCGTGCTTCGAATTTCACAGCTATGCGCACTGCTCTGTACATTAAGCCCCTATTCATAAACGTCTACTAAAGTTGACAAGCCGATAATAATCGTTTATCCCTTTTAATCATACCAATACGTCGGAAAGGGACAAACAATTATTACCGGCTTGTCAACTTTAGTAGACGTTTATGAATAAGGGGGTAAGCATACACAAAATGTATGACGTATGTGCTTCTTAAGACGAACGTACATCTCCATCATTTGCAGCTGTCAAACCCGATAGCAAGATTTTTCATCTCTTACATCTTATAAAATCCATAAATCTTTGTTATAAACTAAAACTTATCATCCGCAGGACATCCCCGAGCAGCCCGAGCGCAAGATGACCGACGCGATCGGCGTCCCCATACTACTGCACAGCTTCCCCGCCGAGATCAAGTCGTTCTACATGCAGCGCTGCGCCGACGACCCGCGCCTCACGGAGTCCGTGGACGTGCTCATGCCGGGCGTGGGGGAGATCGTCGGCGGCTCCATGAGGTCCTGGGACTACGACCAGCTCATGGAAGGTGAGTTCACGTTCTATAGTTCGTTTTTTTAGCATTAGATGAAAGGTAAACTATCTTGACGTGTCTTTTTATTGAAAAACGCTTTTTAAAATTCAGTAACTATTACTTATGAAAGCAAAAGAATGTAAATAATCGTATATGATTTACAATTGTTACATATTTGCCGTGACTTATGTTTTAATAAAAAGACACGTCAAGATTGTTTACCTTCTTTCTAATGCTACAAAAAAACGAACTATAGCTGCGCTACACGTGTTCGTGCCCGGCATCGGCAAGATCGTTGGCGGCCCCATGAGGGGAACTACGACCAGGGGCCGTTTTCAAAAGTTTGTAACTTGTAATACAAGCGGATGTCACTTTTTGACAGCTTTTGTTAGAACGGGACTTCCACTTGTATTACAAATTACAAGCTCATGGAAGACTTGGAAATCCAGTAGCCGTTTCAGATGTGTAATATGTGTAACTCTTATGGTAGATGTCGCTAGGTGCCCTAAGGCGCATATGGTGGAAATATTTGCTGTCCTCGAGTGAAGTCTCAGCTCAGTTGGCAGAGCGATGGGCTAGTGATCCAGAGTCGCGAGTTCGAGCCTCGCCCGAGACAGTGAATTCTTCCACTTTTAATTTATTAATAAATACACTTGTCCGCAGGCTACAAGCGGGAGGGCATCGACCCCTCCCCCTACTACTGGTACACGGACCAGCGCAAGTTCGGCTCGACGCCGCACGGGGGCTACGGGCTGGGGCTGGAGCGCTTCCTGTGCTGGCTGCTCGACCGCTACCACATCCGCGAGGTCTGCCTCTACCCGCGCTTCCTCGAGCGCTGCACTCCTTAGATACCACTATAAAGGTCACTAGTCTTTACTGGCCTGAATTAGCTATGAATCGTTTGTCTTTATCTGTAATTTTGACTTATGTATTTGTGAGAAAAGGATAAAACATAATTTTACTAAATCAGGCCCGTAAAGTTTTATGAATAAGGGGGTAACTCTGCACCGATTTTACAGTGATATATGTAATATTTTCATAGGACATTTGATGTTTAAAGTACCACATACACACTGACACGTGGATATATTAGATTATTTATAACCTTAATACACCAAAAAATCGCAAAATTATATTGATATAACAGCTTTCGCCGTACCCAAGCTGTGTGAAAACGCTGTAAATCGATGCAGTGTTAGCTTAGACTAACTTTAACTGCGTTGTGACTCTTAGGGTCGGTTGCACTAAACCGTCTGTCACCGTTAAAGCGTTCGCCAAATTTCCTAGATCTCTGCAACGTGACATTGATCAGTCTGTTAACTGTGGTTGGCGCAACTGGCTCTTAGTAAGGGACCTCCAACTGCTACGCATGCGGTGAAAGAAGAAGATTCATACATTACAACGCGCACGTCGTATCGTCAAACCTTCATTTAGATTGACTAACAGATATATATGTCTGATTAAAAAATCGTGTGGTTAATTTTAATAGGCGCTTGACCCATTTCTTCCAGGGGTTATACGAAACGAGACCTTAAGTCGTCTAAATAAGGTTTATAAACGGTTACTTCAGTGTACTCATGCCAGTGTTGTTTGTTTAAAATTAAATTGTTCCAGTGTTTTTGCATTTGATCGTCTTAAATATTGTTTATACATAAGGTAAACGTACTGGTGCTCGACGCGGTCCCCGTACATGACATCTTGAAACTTAAGTCATTGTCAATAGAGGTGACAGCAAGGTGTCATCTATTGGGCATTAGCATGTCGAGCACTAGTTCATTTACCTTAAATACTATTTATTTATTATGCATTTTTCTACGGTTGCTAGTTCTAGAACTTCTAGAGTCAAAAGATATAGATATATCTTGGTCCGACATTATTATGATGATGTTGTCGGATATTATTAGATAATAATATGATGCAAAACATTTTTTGGGATATGAACCCTAATGTAAGTACTATAGAGTTCTTATTTCAAATTCAAGCTTCATTCATGAAGTCAAACAATGCCATTTCTTGTGTTGACTTAAGACTAAGCATTTTTGTTTATGATAGGTATTGGAAATAATATCTGGAAGTGTTTTATGAAGAGTTCGATAATAACGGAATGTATTAAATGAAATACAGCTTGTTTAAGTAAGTTACAGAGTGTTTTATTTATTCAGGATTTATTTGTTTTAATGTAAGGATAAAATTGGATTGGCGGGATCTTGCTCAACACGGAGGATTGGAAAGGGAGACGGGAGGCCTTTGCCCAGCAGTGGGGCATGTGTGTGCAGGCAAACAAAAAAAAATCGGTCAAGTGCGAGTCGGACTCGCGCACGAAGGGTTCCGTACCATATAAAAAAAAACAAAAAAAAAGCAAAAAAAAAAACGGTCACCCATCCAAGTACTGACCACTCCCGACGTTGCTTAACTTTGGTCAAAACTCACGTTTGTTGTATGGGAGCCCCATTTAAATCTTTATTTTATTCTGTTTTTAGTATTTGTTGTTATAGCGGCAACAGAAATACATCATCTGTGAAAATTTCAACTGTCTAGCTATCACGGTTCGTGAGATACAGCCTGGTGAGAGACGGACGGACGGACGGACAGCGAAGTCTTAGTAATAGGGTCCCGTTTTACCCTTTGGGTACGGAACCCTAAAAAGGATAAAATGTCGGAATAGTATGTATGTAGTAGTATGGGGCACGTCACAAATATCAATCCCTTTTTTAGGGTTCCGTACCCAAAGGGTAAAACGGGACCCTATTACTAAGACTTCGCTGTCCGTCCGTCCGTCCGTCCGTCTGTCACCAGGCTGTATCTCACGAACCGTGATAGCTAGACAGTTGAAATTTTCACAGATGATGTATTTCTGTTGCCGCTATAACAACAAATACTAAAAACAGAATAAAATAAAGATTTAAATGGGGCTCCCATACAACAAACGTGATTTTTGACCAAAGTTAAGCAACGTTGGGAGTGGTCAGTACTTGGATGGGTGACCGTTTTTTTTTTGCTTTTTTTTTTTCGTTTTTTTTTTTGCATTATGGTACGGAACCCTTCGTGCGCGAGTCCGACTCGCACTTGCCCGGTTTTTTTTGTTAAGGCGTTAAGAGTGCGTGTTCAGATATTTTTGAGCAACTCGGCCGCTCCGATATATCTGATGGCGACTATACGAGACGATTACTCTATCCGACTGAAACAGTTCTATACTTCTATCTCACACTGAAAAAAACGCCAATTACATTTCACTCTTTATTCTTCACAAAAAATAGTATAAAAATAATGTCACTAGTTAAATATGTATTCTGTGATATTCTTGATACTGCTTATTTCCCACGTGGTTCTTTGGTCTCAGTACCGTAAGGTAAACAACAGTAAGGCCAATGTGGCGAAGACCGTCTACAATGAATTGAGGACATTAACCATTCCATAGCTAATATGCGGAGAGAGAAACGAAAAAGCCGGCATTCAGGCCCCTGTTTCACCAACGTGACAGGTGCGACGAATTGTAAAATCACTGTTGCTGACGTCACAGGCATCCATGGGCTACGGTTACCGCTTACCATCGGGCGGGCCGTATTCCTGTTTGCCACCATCATTGTATTATTAAAAAAAACTTTATTATATCGGATAAAAACAGATATTTCTCCTGCGAGGTTTCTGACAATTGTCACAAGAAACACTACAATTGTCACGAAATTCCGACATATAACTCATTACCTGTCAAGAATTACCTACAATTCTTCTAAATCTTTGACAATTGTCAGAAACCTCGCAGGAGAAATATCTGTTTTTATCCGATATAATAAAGTTTTTTTAAATAATACAATGATGGTGGCAAACAGGAGTACGGCCCGCCCGATGGTAAGTGGTAATCGTAGCCCATGGATGCCTGTGACGTCAGCAACAGTGATTTTACAATTCGTCGCACCTGTCACCGATGTGAAATTGGGGCCGGTCAAGCATTTACTGACAACTAAAAACAATATAATAAAGTGACGAATAGACAAAAGGTATAAAATTATAAATACTATATAAAACCTATTTTAATAGTCCTCTTGCGTTTGTACACATCCTCCACTTACGGAAGGTCGGTAGAGCAAGAGTGAAGCTCTTCCTTTCTGACTCTGAGCGACTGTGCCGGTCTTCTCCACATTCACCTTATGTTCATTTAAATATTCTCCTAAGGCGCATACAAATTGAAACTCCAAAATTTGCCACTGAAATTTGAACCTACAGTGTAAGAAAAGGAGTTGATTTTGCCTTGTTTGAAAATTGAACGAAACAATGCAAAAGCGACTCTGTTCTAATTGAGTATGATTGAAATTTCATTGAACTGAAGAAGTAGGTATATAGCCTTAGGAGGATAGGTATAGGTACAATGTATGAGGCACATCTGAATGGCTTAAAAATTAAAATATTGAGTATTTAGTTAAAACTATGTATGACACATGCTCGGTTTTCTTAACAGGGTTCGTAGACATATCAGAAGCTTTAAAAAAAGCGTCACGTTGGTACCAATACGTAAAAATAGGTAGTCAGTAGCAGAAGTTGCTAAGCGGGCGAGGTGTTCAAAATTACCTTGACACGCTCTTATTCACTTAATAATAAAGTCGCGGAAAGATCATTTTGAACACCTTGCCCGCTTAAGCAACTTCTGCTGCTGACTACGCTACCCTTTTCTGGATTGCCCCAGTAACAGACATTTGAAAATAGAAGTTTTATAAAAATTTTCCAACTGTTTTTTTTTTTTTTTAAATTTTAGAACGTCATTTATAGACGGTCAAACAAATCTTGTCAGTAGAAAAAGGCGCGAAATTCAAATTTTCTATGAGACGATATCCCTTCGCGCTTACATTTTTCAAATTTGCCGCCTTTTTCTACTGACAAGATCTGCTTGACCAACTATATTTAAGATTCTAAAATTTAGAAACTTTTTGTTGCTTATTAGTAACTTGTGTCTTCATGGCATCCACTCGGCGTCGGCGTCATAATTCCTCGCGCCGCCGGCGGGTGGCTCGGTCAAATCCTCCTTGCTGCTCGCCACCTTGTGGTACACCTTCTTGCCGGCTTCCACTACGTATTCTACGCCGTCGGCTGAAACGGTAAAAAATATCTTAAGGATGAGGAAGTCTGACCTTTATTTTCTAGGATCACTGGACTCAGGTAGAGCGACTCTGACAGCAAGTCTTATATTATGTATTACCATGCTAATAAATCTAGGTAAGTATTTAAGTACTTATGCTTTAGAATGAAGCATCGCAAAACAACATACTTGTCGTAGCATTTGGTGTGCTGCCCTAAGGCTACTGAATTTAATTTAATGGAACCTATGTCGGATGTTACGCTATAGACTAGACTGCCGTACGGATATGATGGTTGTTCTTTTCTACCTGACAGCGTGATAAAATGGTATCCGTATCCGTCACTTTCAATCGCGCTCTGTTAAAAAGTGAAGGATATTTTGTCACGTGGATCAAGCCATCCATAATAGGACTGCTGAACATCATTAATTATCTACCAAATATGGAAATGAAGATTGTACAAAGCCGGAAATACTTTAAATCACGCTTAGATTTGTAGTTTCGTGCGTGACGAGTCACAATAGTAAAGTGTCCATGCATTTGGTACGGTGTGATTCACAATGTAAATAAGTCTGAGCACATGAGACAAAGCGCAAGAGGATTGAATTGGTTATTGCGGTAGTGTCTGGTGAAACTGGTTTACCAGTATCTACTAGGAATCATACATCTTGTTAGGGCAATAGAGTTTAAAATCGAATGAGCTTTCAAGGTGAACATTTAGACAAAGAACAGATGTAGACTCCTATTGTATTTAATACAGCTTGACGGAAATGGATCACACCAAAAGAGTGGGTTACCTACTTAAATATGATTATCACGTTAAGCTTAGGTGGTAGGCTATTATTTCTTAGAAACAGACTCGGCTGTTTTAGGTTGTAAGTAGGTACCTACTACTACCTACTGGTGCCTGTCAGGTTTCAGGTTTGATGTTGACGCCTTCAATCACACCGTTGATAAATTTCGGTCAGTTTTGCAAGATGATGGTAAGATATAACTCAGTTCAGTTCATTTTGCTTTCAAGATGATGGTGACTGACAAGGTGACAAGAGATATTTTACCTATGATTCCGCCGGTCTTTCGCACTGCCTCGCCAACGTAAGATGAGAACGTGTCACATTTGATCTTAATGACGCCTACAGTCGCACCGTTGATATTTTCTGGGCTTATGCTAGATGAGAGTAAGATATAACCCTTTATTTTAAACGAACGAACGTGTCAGGCTCGATGTTGATGTTGACGCCTTTCGTCGTCCCGTTGACGTGCTTCGGGCAGTTCTTCTTCAAGGTGATGGTGACTAACAAGGGTTATATGTTACCTATGACGCCGCCGGTCTTCCGCACAGCTTCTCCGATGTTATGCGACGAGAACGTGTCAGGCTCGATGTTGATGTTGACGCCTTCCGTCGTCCCGTTGACGTGCTTCGGGCAGTTGGACTGCGAGATGATGGACAGGTCGTACGGACTCACGTTGAAAGAGGACAGTTTGGTGCGCAACTGTGGACAAGGTAAATTATTTAAGAAATGGTTTATCGGCTGCGCCTTGAGATTGTATTTGTGATATTTAATTGTCGAAGTTAGACTATTAGGTCAATGGTGAGCAGTGGCGGCGCGAGACCAAAATTTAAGGTGGGAAAGGTACATTTTGCGAGGCCCTCTGGTGGCCGAATTATGAATAAACCACTCGCGCGAGGCCACTCGGACCTCGGACCGCGAGACCGTGTAGGCGGTGACCCACGACGTCGCCTACGCCTAATGCCACCCCTGAGGGCGAGAATAGATACGAAGGGAAGTGTTCAAATTCTAGTCGTTATCAAACTCGCATATAACGTGGTGAGTTACTTTTGGAGATTATCTGGGTCATTTTGGAGGCTATGACGGATGATTTGGTCCAGTTGTACGTTGGTAACACATGTAATGGGTATAGGAGTATAGGTATAACATTACACTAACCTTATCAACGTAGATCCTGTCCAGCTCCTTGGTGCGCGAGAGGATGGTGGCGGACCGTCGGTGGCCGAACAATATGCTCTGGCATGTGAATATGGCGGCGTACGTATCGTAGTCCGTCGCGAGAACCACGTAGCTCGCGGAGCCGGCCACGCCTGCAAACAATATTAAGTTAATTGCTGAAACTGAGTTGAGAAAAGTACCTGCAGTCAGCGAGAAAAGCTTGTACAAAAAATGAAATTCTTGCAAAAACTTCTTAGTGATATAATCAATACAAACAACACAGCACTTACTGAGAGGGAAGCGCACTTTCATCCGCGCTGGCACCGCAGGGTCGGGCACGGTGAGCACGCCAGTGTATCTGAAAATAATTATTATATCTCGTTAGTTCGTTTTCCCTGGGTATTTGCAGCAATGCAACATCTATTGTAGGAAAGACCGGGGCTATGCAGTGGAATACGGCGGTGTGTTAATGGTTGGTTAATGGCGGGAAGGAGGTGGCTTGGAAATAAAACATAATAAAAATACTGTCCCGCCCATGATGCCGGTTGTCTTGTCACTGTGCGAATATGCGCGTCTGTGCGGAAAGAGAAGAGTCGTGGAATGTATGGAGCCCAATACATTCCACGACCCTTCTCTTTCCGAACAGACTACTAGTAACAGTATTAGTCGGGTCAATATACGAAAATTTATGTGCAAAGCGTATCTTCTTTAGCGCTATCTCCTAAAACCTTCCCTATATTAACTTTTTATAGGCCATAGTTGTTTTGTGTCAAATAAAGTAGAGTCAAACCAAGGCAAGTCTGCAGCGATTTTGATAGCCCACGCAGTGCAAGTGTTATTTACACGTCACTATTTCATAGAAGTTTGACGTTTAAAATAACACTTGCACTGTGTGGGCTATCAAAATCGCTGCAGGCTTTTCTTGGTCTAACTCTATTAGTTTGTGTGTTGGGCAGTTCTGTCACTGTCAATGTTAATACCTAAGTCAGCTTCTTTTGGGAAAGCGGCATAGTAATATAATGTGATGGAGTCAGGACTAAAACTAACCTGTAGTCATGCTTCAACGGCGTCAGCCCCAGCACGAGATGCTGCGAGACCTGCTCGATCTCGTAAGTGCCAGGCTCCGAGGTCCTGGTGAAATTGTATGTGATGCAGCTCGAGCCGGTCGAGGTCTTCTGGATGACGTACCACACACCGAGGAGCTGAAACGAGAGACAAGTCATTTTCTGTCTTTTTCGCGGATTTTTTCTACGTTGATGGCAAACAAGCATACCGTAAAATCAGGTAACTTTTTAGTCCGCAACTAATAACTATGGTCCAAGTTCCAGTAAAATATGTACATACAGGTAAGTATTTTTCAAATTATGTTGAGTAGGTATATAGATTATATAATAAAGGGATGGGATTTCCTCTGAGATATTAGGTAGTGTACTCGTGTAGGTAACCTATACCTATTACCGTGGAGACCTTATTATTAGTAAGTCGAAGCTTGACCCATTGATAGTTGCTTACCCTTAGCAAAAATCCAATCCTGATGTTTTCGGATAAAACAACTACCTAAACATTAAAAAGACACGTTAATAAAGAGACGACCGTGTCTTTATGAACGTGTCTTTTTAATGTTTAAAGGAGTCTGAGCTCTAGAGTCAGACCGAGAAAAGTTTGCAGCGATTTTGATAGCCCTCGCAGTGCAAGTGTCATTTAAAACGTCAAACTTCTATGTTATTATGACGTGTACATAACACTTGCACTGCGTGGGCTATCAAAATCGCTGCAGACTTTTCTCGGTCTGACTCTATTAAATTTGATCCTAAATAACATTGGTTCAAACACAAACAATGCGCTTTGCGAATGAAACAATGGTACAGTCGACGTCAAAGATATGTTTACATTTTTCGCCTTATTACAAAGGCAACGTGCAAAAGTGTAAACATATCTTTGACGTCGACTGTACCATCGCCCACACTGTTAACTGTACATCGGTGGACCTTATGCCTTTTATAATAAGGTCCACCGATGTACAGTTAGGAGTGTTGCTGTTTGTATTCATTACGAGCAAGTTATAACACACACGAACGCCAATGTGGCGAGGAAAGGAAATGAATGACAATGATATTTCGAAGAGAAAAATGACTTTGATTTCGATTGTGTAGTGCAGGCGGTCGGCAAACGTTTAGCAGCCAAGGGCCACATAGTAGATAGTTAAGGAAGATTACGCGGGCCGCACTTTTGTTAATATGTGTGACTTTATCAGACATTGTTTTTTGACAATATTACCTACATACAAAATAGCCAGGGGGCCTCGCGGGCCGCAAGTGAGAGCCGCTTGTTGCCGACCGCTGGTGTAGTGTGTAAGTGCCGCACAATCGCCTCTTATAATGCCGAGCGAATATGCGCACAAACGAAAATGTGCACTCAACGCCATTTGCGCACCAACGAACTGGCCCACTTCGTAGTCTGACCGTCTTTACGAAGTAAATATACTTATAAGTCTATGCTGCTTATAGGTATTATTAGCAATATGGTGTTGGCTATTATGAGGAACTATAGTTATATATACAGGGTGATTCAGGAGACGTGAGCAGGACTTATACTGCACATTTCGTAGATTATAAGCAACACTTTCGTATCAGTATTAGTGAGGTTAACGTTAATTTTCTAGTCGTGTTGAAAAAAAAAGTTATTAATTTTTTTACGACATGCATGGTCACCCTAAAATTAGAATACTAAACTACCGATATTCTGTGTCAAATTGAATGTCATTACTGTCATCTCGGTCTGGTTACTTTTGAAAACTCGTATCTCACTCAAGTTTGACAGTTTATTTTCTTCGTAGTCAAAATGTCATTACGGTTAAAGAGGTTTTATGTTTATTAATTAGGTCCTGTAGGGCGACCATCATTGTTGAGAATTAAATTTTCCCTCACCAAAAAGTTAAAAAATAGGAAAAAGTGTATATATATATATATATATATATATATATATATATATGTGTATACAAAGTTAAACCAAGTTATACTAATTGACTGATAGAGACTGGTTAAATGGTAATGAATGCCTTTTATGGCCTTAAGTTCGCTTTTGTGCAATAAAGTTTATGTACCTAACTGTTATAACAGGAATGCTTCTCTTCGTTGCTTCGTCTTATGCACATAAGACCTACGTGTAGCTGTGGTGTTACCATCATGCAGGCCGTGCCCCTGTTTTCCACCGTCGAAGCATTTTATTTTATGATATAGGACGCAAACGACAGACGCATTACCTGATGGTAAGCGATTACCGCCGCCCATGGACACCCCCAACACCAGAAGGGTTGTAAGTGCGTTGCCGGCCTTTAAGATGGCAGTATGCTCTTTTTATAGAGATAAGTGCGATGACAAGCATACCTACTCAGAAATATGTATGTACTTAACCAAGAATGAGTCATCAACTAATATTACTAATATCAGCTAATATTGACGATATGCAAAAAGTATCTATGACATACTTACATACACAAGAAGGTCAGTGAACGATAAAAACGAAATTTGGTGAGCTATTCTTTTATTTTTTGCCATTTTTATTTATTGTTACCTTTTTTTGCCACTTTTGTGTTATTTCTACTCAGAATCACGAGCTCTTTCGATCCTAATGGGATAAAAAAATGTCCCAGAGTTTTTTTCCTATTGTGTTACCATTTCCCCATACACTTAGTATGGCGATAACAAAAAGGAAAGTTTGAAAAATGTATGGAAATATTAAGATACTTTTTTTTCTCTTATAAGGATGAAAAGGGCTCGCGATCTTGGCTAGAAATAACACAAAAGTGGCAAAAAAGGTCACAATATACCTATAAAATGGCAAAAAATAAAAGAAACGTCCTCGTACGATTATCTGCGCCATGAATGCCAAATATACTCATTTTTGACAAGTAGATCTATCCTGATGCGCAAACTTGTAATTTTTTTCCTTCTGATGTTTTTGTTCCACCGAGTAACTAGTAGTTTGCTGATAAAATAATATTATTATCGTTTTCCATTCATAGATAAACTACATCTTGGAAACTACTTGAGTCAAAGGTTAAAGATATCAGCGATCGTTTGTTATTGTATTGTTCTTTAAACAGCCCGCGAGGAAAACTTGTGACATTATACGAAGCTGAACTGAACACGTTGGGGAGGCTGGATACGTTGTAACAGGGTGCGGTTGAAACCCGAGGTTGAAACAGTTCGAATATTTACGAAACGATCTACATGAGAGTGAGGGTTAGGGGAAAGACGAGCGACGCCTAGTAGTCCGTTTGCGGGTAATTGGGTAAATTATAGTTTTTGAGTCAAAAATAGGTTTTGCTCTATTTCCACGTTTTTCAAAACAAGTTGAAAACGGAATAAAGTGAACCTACCTCATGTGACATGATGACATGACCCACGTTATTATCTAAGCTCGTATAAGAGCTTAGAAATGTATGTTATTTTAGCTCAGACAATGCATTCTTTATGCACCCGATCAATAAGACACGTCTAAATTCAAACTGTTCTGAATAAAAGATGAATCGACAGATAGAGACGTCTATAATGATAAATGATAACACACAAAGCAAACTTGACCTCAGTGTCACTTTGGTCCAGATAAAGGATGACTCACATCGGTGCCGTTAACTTCGTCTTAAATAACTTTAACGTTCTTGGAAACTGTTAAGTGAAGATAAAGTACTAACCAGTTGACTACCTACTCGAAGATAAAATAATGACGACTGTCTTAAAAGACTTTCACCATCGAATTTGTTTTTAGATGCTTTACTAATTTCGATATTTAATGTCGGGTCGATAAACTTTTGAAGAGTAATCTTCATTAGAATTATGAATGTTATTTTGAGTGGTCGTTATAGGTACCTTAAAATCCTTAAATGAAGTATTAATGGGTGACGAGTTAAAGAGCCGCAAAGCCGCATGCGAGGCTTGGTTTGCAGACTCGATCCTGACCTAAAGGGAGTTTTTTATTGACGTGATAACGTCTTATAAATCGATGAACACCGGTAGCATGCACGAAAAAGTGTCACGTTGTGGACAGATCTCCATGGTAACGTTACGCCCACATTTTCTTATGACGTTATCACGCAAAATTATCGTCCGTAAACCGACTTTACGACAACCATTTTTATTTTTAATTGACCGAGCGGAGGGAAGAACTCCGTTATCAGCTTGAAAACTAATGCTTTCGAATGTCCGGTTGTTCTCCTGAGGGGCTACCGCGAAAACCGAATTTCGCAAATTGCGGGGATCTTTCTCTTTTACTCCAATGAAGGCGTAATTAGAGTGACAGAGAAAAATGCCCGCAATTTGCGAACTTCGATTTTCGCGGTTATAGCCCTGCACGTTTTAACCGATTCTCGTGAAGTTCTGTGAACTGTGACCCAATAGTTCGGTCAAACACATTTTAGAAAAAGGCTACTTCTGTGGACAATACAATAAATGAAAAGTTAACGACTCTGGTACATACTTAATAGATATCCCGTTTTTCTTATTTGAAAAAAAAATTAATTCCCACTTGTAAAGGTGCCGCGTAAAAATTAGCTTTGCAATGTCTACAGGAAAGGCGCGAACGTATTTGTTATAAAACTTATAAATTGTGTATAACCCAGTTAAAGTTTTTTGTTAGTGTTTTACATTTACCACACAATAGATACCTATTGACTTTTGTAGATTGGTATATTTACCGTGTCATTGACATTCACTCTCTGATAAAGTAGGTAGGTTTGTTGTTCTCGATTTCTAAGAATAAGTAGGTAAAGGTAAATATACCTAAGTACCCAGTTTATTTTAACGGTGCAGAGCGGCAGTTTATCATAAAATTTTATTCACTTATACATATGTAGAATACACCAGTTAATTGAGTTATATAGGTATTATATTCTCTTTAATGAACAAAGCACAGGGTTAAGTAACTATCGTTTTAACACATAGTTATTAAAATCAGCATAATGGGGTCATCCATTAATTACGTCACACGAATTTCTAGGTTTTTTGACCCCTCCCCCCCCCCCTTGTCACATTTGGTCACATTTGGCAAACCCCTCCCCCCTAGTGTGACGTCACATTTTTTCTACGAAATCGCCAAATCGAATTAAGTAAGTACCTAAGTATTATTAATATTTTATCAAAATATTTTTGACGATATAAATATTAGTAATTTTATGACCCAAAACTGCTTAGGAAAGAAAATTAAAAGAATAAAAACGATTATCGTTTTAAAAACTTGTTATTTAAATGTACAGCGAATAAAATAATCAAAAAAAAAATTCGGTTACTGATGAAGTTAAAGTGACGTCACAAAGTTTGTGTCTCCCCCCTCCCCCATGTCACAATATGTCACATTTTCTGGACCCCCTCCCTCCCCCTAAACGTGTGACGTAATTAATGGATGACCCCTAAGTAACAATTGTAAGTCATCCATGTTTTATTTACCTTCTATAAATATGTCTTATCATTTTTAGCACAAAAGTTTACATAAACTATGCATAAACTTATGTTTTACTTAGCTACTAGGTACTTAACTGACCTTGTTCATTTCAAATCCTGGCATAGGCTCGACGACGGGACATTTCCCCAAGTGCATCGTATGAGCCGCCGCACCACCACACAGAGCCACCACCAACAATCCCCAATACATCTTCATTCTTACAACCGGTCAAACGTCTTCGAAATTCAAATTAAAAACGTTCTAAAACATACGACGATCACAGCCGAAGAAGACCGCGTAATGTCTTCGAAATTCGAATTCAGAACGTTCGAAAAATACGACGACCGCGAGCCAGCGCAACTGACTGACTGGATCGGTCGCTCTACGGTCATTTAAACCGACCTCAGAGTGCGTCAGTGTTGCCAGATGGTCACAAAAGTCACATTTTTCGTGACTTTTGGCCTTCTCGTGTGACATGTGCGTGACTTACGATCTTGAGGCAATTTTTGTGACTTTTAAGCTAGTCGAATTTTGGACAAGTTTAGTTCTGCAATTTATATTATTTAGGAACGCGGTGAACGCACCCAAGTTGACACTTGCACTGACACCTTGACGTTACATCCACCATTATGTTTATTATAATAGTCGTGGCAAGATGAGACTTGTTACCTTGACATGACGGTGTCATTTAGTTTGATAGTAGTAGTTTTTTTTTTGTGTATGATTCATTTCTTTTAACCTCATATCTTGAATATCTGTACGAATAGCATTTGTAATTACTTCAGACAAAAGTTTTATCACAATAATTTCTACAAATTTGGTTATGTTCATTTTTACTCTGTGATCAATACTTTAGGAGCTACAGGCTGTTAAAGTTAAATAAGAGATAAAAAATAGACGGTTTAAGAAAACGTCGTTTTTTGCGTAATTGTTCATCATAAATAAAAAAAAATTGTTTAGGATAAGCAAGCTAATCGACCTGCTCATATAATATTAAAAAAAAACCGGCCAAGAGCATGCCGGCAATGCTCAGTGTAGGGTTCCGTAGTTACCCGTCCGTCAAAATAGACTATTTGCAAAAACTCAAAAACTGCTAAACCGATTAGGTTCGCTATATTTTTCCTTGAAAGTTTTTACTAAGTTTTACTTTCACAATTTTTTAAATATTTTTTGGAGCCATGGTTAAAATGCTAGGGGAACTAAAGTGGAAAACACAACTTTTTTTCTTTCAGATCGATTATTTCTGAAAATATTAAGTTGATCAAAAATGGTCCTTAAAGACCCTTATTCATTTTAAAAGACCTATCCAAGACACCCCACACTATAGGGTTAAAGCGAGAAAAAAAATCATCCCCACTTAATGTATGGGAGTTACCCTAAAAAAATATTTTTTCTAGTTTATATTTTACGACTTTGTCAGTGTAACAAATTTATATATTCAAGCCAAATTTAATAATAGAAACTAGAAAAATATATTTTTTTATGGTGGCTGCCCTACATTAAAGTGGGGATGAATTTTTTTTCGCTTCCACCCTATAGTGCGGGATGTCGTTAGATAGGTCTTTTAAAACGGATACGGGTCTTCAAGAACCATTTTTTGATCAACTTAATATTTTCGGAAATAATCTGAAAGCAAAAAAGTTGTGTTTTCCCCTTTAGTTTCCCTAACTTTTGAACCATGGGTCCAAAAAATATGAAAAAAATCATAAAAACATAGCTTAGTAAAGACTTTCAAGGAAAAATATAGCGAACCTAATCGGTATAGCTGTTTTAGAGTTTTTGCGAATAGTCTATTTTGACAGACGGGTAACTACGGAACTCTACACTGAGCATGGTCCGACATGCTCTAAGCCGGTTTTTTTTTAGCTCTAATTTAACTTTAACAGCCTGAAGCTCCTAAAGTATTGATCGTAAAGTAAAAATAAACATAACCAAATTTGTAGGAAATTGTTGTATGATAAAATTTTTGTCCGAAGTAATTATAATGCTATTTGTACATATATTCGAGATATGAGCAAAAAGAAGAAAAAAGGTACCTTTAACCCTCCCTGCACTCTCAGCACACCCCCTACCCTCGAGGACTTTTAGTATGTTTATCTGGACACCACAAGGTATACCTGTAAGCAATTTTCAAAACTATTACACGAATTATTTCCGCAGATTTTTCTAATTTGCTTGGGTTATTGAAAATCTTAATTTTTTAACTTTCTCATTGAGCCCCCAAAAGTAGCCCCCATGCTTAAAATTCATTTGTTTACGTTACATGACTTACATGTCCGTCTTTGGGTCACTAATTTCCACCAATTTGTACTAAATTTCAACTTAATTGGTCCAGTAGTTTCCGTAAAAATAGGCTGTGACAGACGGACAGACAGACAGACGCACGAGTGATCCTATAAGGGTTCCGTTTTTTCCTTTTGAGGAAACATCATAAAAGGTTAGTAGATTTTTTGTGAAATATATTATTTTCTGAATTTCTTCTAACAAAATCGATTTACCTACCCATACAATACAATAATATAAAAATGTGACTTGAGCAGCAAAAACGTGACTTTTAGGGAAACGAAACGTAACTTATGACTCCAGAGCCCTGGCAACACTGGAGTGCGTGCAAAACCACGAATGTGCTAAACTAGTTCTGGAAAATTGTTTTTATTTTAGTTGTTTCCTAGGTGTTTGTTGATCTGTTTTAATTAAATTAAACGGTCAATAGCATGAATGTGAGTTTCTTAGAACATTAGTAGGCTTATTTGTTTGTCGCCCGTAACGTAAACACTGTAACAATGTGACCAACTGCTAAACTTATTACTCACAATTTATGTAAAGGTAAACGGGCCTGAGGTAAAATGGGCTTTGCAATTTATTCTTAACAGAGAAATGCAACATTACTCGATTATTTTTGTTGGACCACAAGGATTGTAGAGATCTGCGATCAATGTTGGCCCACCTATTGCTTATCTGCAAAGATTGTTTACCAAAAGATAGCAGACAATGTTCTCTTATCTAACCTAACCAGCTATTGAGCTCATAACAATAACGACCACGTAACGACAGAACCAAGCGGACCGCATTTTGTTGGTACTGATTAAAAAAAATCTTGTTTCGAAATTATGCTGCAGGACCGAAATTCACTGCCACTGGCTAGACTCGAACTTGTGACCCCGGGAGAGACTCGAACTTGTGACCCCGGTCCGGGCTGGTCTCCCAGTCTTGGTAGCTCAGTTGGGAGAGTGACCGGCTGGTATCCCAAAGTCGCGGGTTCGTATGTCGCCCGGGGCACTAGAATTTTCCATTGAGACTTTCGTACAGCAGATGGTTACGCTTAGCATACAATTATTTATTTACGAATGAAGTTTACCCAATACCTAACGCGGTGAAATTACATGTCAAAGTGTCAAGCCTCGTCATATCAATGTCAGAAAATTAGGCCCTAATGTAGGGCAATAATTGAGTCTATTGTAACTCCGATCATTGTGATTGGTGGACGGACCCTATCCCTAAAGGTAAACAAGTAAATGAATGACAACAATACCTGATACATTTCAAGCTTATTGCATCACTTCCTAACGTATTATCTGCACAAATGTGAAATATATCACGTATGACACATTTGTTAGTTAGTTAAAATACTGGGCATTTTCCGCAAGTCGACAACCATTGTGCCTATTTTGTGTGAAAACGAGGTAGCACTACTCTAGCCACCCCAGCTCCTCCATGAAACCTAGGAGTGTCTTCAGGTTGCTAACTGCCTCCTTCAGTGTGCACGGAGTCCCTAGGTATTGGTTATCCTGTATATATACTTCTACCTGTTTACAGTGTAGGATAATATGTTTTGCTGTTTCCTCTTATTCTGTTTGTTCTTATATGACACATTTGCGTATGTAGAGCATCAGTTTACGTCCATACAATGGATATGTTGACTTTGTGTTAGATTAACAAGACAATTACGTCCGGTGCTCTCTTTATGGGGTTATACTTATAACATCTATCAGTTTTCAGGACACTTTCTGCTGAGGGTGTTGAGCGGTGCCGAGAAAGGTATGTTTGTTACCCTGTCTCTCTGAGCACAGAATAAATAATAGTACTAGGTCTCTGAGTAGCAATATAGAAGGAAGTGTTCGGGAGAAGGATAATATCAGTAGAAACGTAGAAAGACGTGCTAGGCAATGGCCTCCACATCGACTTCAATATGCAGGTGATTTGTATTATGTTATTTATGTTTCAGATCCCATCATTTTCATGTCCAGATCATTTTACTTCCGGGGACCGCCATGTTAAGAAAAAAAAAATTTGAAATCTATGCACCTGGTACTAAAGGCCAGGCATTGAGGCAAAATGAAAATATGTGGAATTTAACAAGCTGTTACCCTACCCATTACGTTACATTACTTCAAGAAAGTCAATAGATTTTGATTAAAAATAGAAATCTAACAAAATATGAGATTTATCATTTTAATCCCATAAGTTCAAATTTAAAGACAGGCTAATCAGGGCCACAGTTACTGTATCTACATCCAAAACATGCATGATTACAAATCATCTGAGTCAATACGTTTTATAACTGTCACCACATCTGTTTCTAAGTATCGAATCAATTAAACATTCAATTAAAGTTTGATTTAGAACATTAAATATTTAATTGTTTGTTTTCCTTTTGTCACATTATAATAAACAGTAAGTTCATAAGTCATCATTATTATGAACAAACAATTATTACAATAGATGTTTGGTTGACGCACACATTCGGTAGCCTACTTACTTAATTTAAAATAAATCATTGGTCAAGTTTCATACCTATTTGAATACTGTTTGATTTAATACATAAACGGGTTCCGTTCATACAAACGAGTATAATATTTTAGGCATATTTCATCCCAGAATATCTTTTTTTACGACGATACAAAATGATGACATTTACTTAATGATTTTTTTAGTTGTTGTTGTATTAATTTTTGTGTTTTTTATGTCGTTGGCGTATGTGTCGTCACGCCACTAATTCATAGTTTTAAGTTTATGTACTTACCCACTGAAAACCAGCACAGCGCCACGGATTGCCGCGGCATCATGCCGAGTGGGGGTCTTATTTCAGCGTCCAATGTTTTTTATGTCTGTGTGTCTTCTTTTTCCAGTAATAATATGTTGTGGCGTTTTCTTTCTTTCGTTCTAGTTAGATATTTTTATTAATTCTTAATGAGATTTTTTTGGTGTTACGTAAATATTATGTACCTCATTATCTACTTATTTAGTTTCCCTTCGCGGAACCCCAAATATGAATCACACGCAGACAGTGCAAAGGTAAACACCGCGTTTATGAATGACTAAGCTCACTGCCGTCACAATTCTCGCTGCGATAGCGGCTTCAGCAGAATCTGGCACATTCGCGGTTTTGAGCGCAGGAAGGAGTAAGTCGATTTACTACTTATGACTCATAGAGAAGCCGTAGTGGTGGGTAGAGTGGCGTTCTATTGGTATATTCGTGGATAACAAAGGCTGGCCTATTATGGATGGCTTTATCCACCTGATAAAATAACTGTCACCTTTTAACAACGCGGGATGGAAAGTGACGGACACCGTTTTATCACGCTGTCACGTAGACATACAACGACCATCATATCCGTACTGGTTTCTTTTTTTTAGTGTCACTTAAATTGTTTGCTAAACATTTGTACAGTATTGGGGTTTCCTATATTTTCTAAGGGTGTTCTATCAGCTGCGACTTGGTGATGGTCACACGTATTTTGATGGTCCTGGATCCTGGGATGACCTGACATATTCTCAAACGAGTCACTTTTAATTGATTTCTAAGCCTTAAGGCATCGTTTGCAGACGTTTCCAATAGTTCAAAATTAATTTACGAAAAGTTAATCTGGTACTTAGAGCCCAGGGATATTGCGAATATTCGCATCCGCATCCGCAACCGCGGAACTTCCGCATTATTTTCAGCGCATCCGCATTAAATCGATGCGGAGCTTAATGCGGATGTGAGCCTTTAAATATCCGCATCCGCATCCGCGGATGTCAGAAAATCTGCATCCGCAACATCCCTGGTAAAGCCAAGTACCTACAGCATATATTATAAACATATCTGACCAAGTTTTAACCGGGCTAGCGGTGTCAGATGGTGTGTTATTCAATGTGAGATGGTCACCCGAGCGCACAATCTAACATTAGCTGCGATTGACGCGACGATATGCGCCTGCGTCGACCAACTGCGCTCTTCCTGCCATCATAGAGAGACGAGAGACCCCATTATTGCTTGTATTTTATTTTATTGCTTCTCTTCTTAGTAAAAAGACGTACAAAGCGCTGCGAAGGTACTCCCTCATGCTTGTAATGTACATGATACTTACTAATAGCCCCCGTTTAGCCTATTCTGACAGAACGGTAACTACGGAACCCTACACTGAGCATAGCCCGACATGCTCTTGGCTGATTTTTCGTTCCATTTTTCGGAATCGTACTCTAGCGAGATGGCTAGAACTACTGCTTGGCTTTCGTAACTAGATCTTTGTCATATTTTTAAGGTTCCGTACCTAAAGGAAAACTAAAAAAAACGAAACCATTATAGAATCACTTTGTTCGTCCGTCCGTCCGTCTGTCCTTAGTCAATCGCCGATCATTTTATAGTATTAAAAAAACGCTTCGATGAGGTCGTGGAGGTTTATAAATCTGGATGGTCAAATAAAACGAACATATTCCACAACATATTTAATGTCTGTTACTGGGAATATTTCACTCTTTCCAGGCCTATCTTCCGGCCTACCTATTTATGTTAACACGAGTCGATCACAATTTACCTAATGTTCACCAGACTAGCTCTTAAAGGTATTTTTATTCTTCAAAAATGGATGAAAAAGATGCTTTTATCCACAAGAGGCCAAAGTCATTAATATTTAATAACGTTCACTTGGATTTTGTTAGTAATGTTCTAGTAAGTAGGTATTTTTGTCACGTTGGTGGGGTGAAAAAATTTACAGCTCCTTCCCACTGACGTCCAGTTTTTTGCGGGTACGGCTTTCTGCAGGATCCAGTTTTCTGTAGTATGCGTGCAGTATCCCGCAAATAGAATGCTTGTGTGAATCTTACTAATAGTAGCACGTATACCACTAGAACGGGATCCTGCAGAAAACCGTACCCGCAAAAAACTGGACGTCAGAGGGAAAGAGCTCTTATAGGTAGGTATTTCACTCCGCAACGGAGTCCTACGATGAGGTATTAGAAGGAGCCGGGAACTCCAGTGTGGTGACAGAAGCCTTCTCTAGAGCGAGAACGGTGTGTTCTTCGCCTAGCTGCACGCGGACGTTGCGCGCGTTGCCCCTGCGCAGAAACAACAGAATTGTAAAGGCGTGTCCAGACGGGGACAATTTTTCGCCAATCTGATTAAATTGTCCGATCAAATCAGGCCGTGCGGACGCAAACGCCAATTTGGCTCGCATGCAGAACTCAACCACCGATTATGACCGATATTACCAATGAAATGGGGTGCGGACGCAATAATACCATTTGTGATGCTAGTATTCGCGATTTGGGGCATTTTTTTAAATTTAGAGCGTTCAAATATCACCATATATCTAAAATTGGTGAAAGTGGCCAAATTGGTATTTGCGTCGGCACCACCTGATTTGATCGGACAATTTAATCAGATTGGCGAAAAATTGTTCTCGTCTGGACAGGCCTTAAAAAGAAAACTAATACTTAATACTTATCAGTCAGACTAAAAATATTCTTTACGTGCAAAAATAAGAGGAGTAGAAGTTTTACTCGAATTTCTCCTAGAAAGTACTAGGTAAAGTCGCCATTAGATATAACGGAGCGGCCAAGGTGCTCACAAATATCCGGGCTATATAACCGCGAAAATCGAAGTTCGCAAATTGCGGGCATCTTTCTCTGTCACTCTAATTACGCCTTCATTGGAGTAAAAGAGAAAGATCCCCGCAATTTGCGAATTTCGGTTTTCGCGGTAGCCCCTTGAACACGCCTCTATTGTCAAGGCGTTAGAGTGCGTGTTCAGATTATTGTGAGCACCTTGGCCGTTCCGATATATCTGATGGCTACTGTACAATGTCTCTAAAGAAGACTCATATAAGGTATATATTAAAATTACATATTTTGTTTTCAGTAAACTATTTAATTTCCAAGACTCTAACAACTTTTGAATAACTAGAGCTGGAACCGAACTCCGTCAGTTATAGTGCGATATAAAATAAGTAGTAGAAATTAAATAAAATGCAACTAAAAGAATTCCCTACTAAATTGTTGCTATGTTTAAGCATTTTACGTCAAAGATGAGACAGTTACGTAGGATGTGGCGCCCTCATTTATTTTCTACAATTTCTTGTCGGACTACCTATACGTGTAGGTATCTCAAGATTGTATGTATTTAAAATAACTGATTTGCAAGACCGAAGTGATCCCATTTTAAGTGTTCCGTGAACAAAGTTTTGTACGGAACACTAAAAACTTACGTATTATGAAGAACGACAACAACAGTGTTCCTCGGAGTCAAGAACGCGACCTGATCAACCGACTTCTCCAACAGACCCTTCTGTTCTTCCACGCCCAGCCTCACGGAACCCCTCGGGATCCACTTGGAGAAGTGCCCCATGGCGTAGAACATGGGCTGTTTCACGAACTCATTGTTCTCCGGGAACACGATGATGGGGGAGTCCACGTAGTTCTTGGCCCAGTTGGGGCCGCCTTGTCTGTCCAGGCACAGGTTCCAGTCGATCCAGCCTACTAGGTTGTAGTTGAGATCCTGTAGAAAACATTTTCGTTTAATTGTATTGTCGCAGTTTCATATAGCCTCCTAAGGCCCAGCCATACAAATGAAAAATCCAGAATTTGCCACTGTTTGAACCTTTAGTGCAGGGAATAGAGTTGATATTGGTTTTGTTTGAAAATTGAATGAAAAACAAATGCAACTCTGTTCCAATTGAATATGATTTAAATTTCATCGAAATGAATAAGCACTGTAGGTAGGACCTTGGGCCTTAGGAGGATAGAGTCTGTGCGGAAAGAGAAGAATCGTGGAATGTATGGGGACCAATACATTCCACGACTCTTCTCTTTCCGAACAGACTCTAGTCGACCTCTTGCGCAAGCTGTACGCAAGCTACACTTTATGAAGATAGATAACTCTTCATATGGCCATATATCTCACCGGCCGGCCGGCGACCGGCCAAGCCATTATGACAATCGTTTGATTATCTCTCTCTATCGCCCTTATATGGAAAGTGATAGAGAGACAAAGCGTTTCGTTGTCAAAGCGCAAACGATTGTCATCTTGACTAGGCCCCCGCTACCCGGACACCACAACGGCGGCGATTAGTTGCGCAACCAAGCGGACACCAGGGTGCGTAGACAAGATGCCAATCATTCCGCTCCGTAGCGTAGCGTATAGTTATCTCTCTCTATCACTCTTCCATATTAGGTCTACTCTATACTACCTTTGTAAGCGTTAGCCTACTCATGTTAGGTACTTTTGATGTTTCAATTCAGAACGGAACTCCCATATCATCATAATCATAATGTAGTAAATAAACTTACTTCCAAGATGTCATGGATGTAGGACTGGGCACGTGACCAGTCTCCGAGCGATACTTTTTCCAACTCCCAAGGCATTGAGCCTGTAGACAATGTGTAAAATTAATACTGTGTGGTTTTTATTATTCAATGTTATAATTCATTTAAAAATGACGATAATGTATTATTACTAAGGTAGACCAAGAAAAGTCTGCAGAGATTTTGACAGCACACGCAGTGCAAGTGTTATTTATATTATATACGGTATAATTTCATAGAAGTTTGACGTTTAAAATAACACTAGAAGCGGTATCATGGTCGCATTTTTATCACCTGTTAACCTGTCATGCCATGCGTCACTTTCGCGTCTACATATTTGTTAGAACGTGACAGGCATGGTGAAAAATGATAAAGAGCCGACCATCTTAGCCTTACTGCACAGCGTGTGCTGTCAAAATCTCTGCAGACTTTTCTTGGTCTAACTCTAATGGTAACATTCCATTTCTGACCGCAGCTGCACTACTGGTACTGAACGCGTCGGTGTTATTGTTAATTTCCATAGTAAAATGAACAGTGCTGTCGTTGGAAATGGACTGTCACCTTAACTATAATTACTTTGTAATATTTGTATAAGTTATCTTTGTAATTGAATATTCTGAAATTCCTTGTGTGCATTACCTTCGCAAGCTTCAGTGGCAATGATGAATTTATCTGGGTGTTTCTTGACGGTTTCCTCGAGTATGAAAGCTGGCGTGAACTTGTCGGTGTACCAGTGTACAGCTATACCGTCGATCCAGCCCAATACCTCTGGATACTTCTGTACCATCTGTGGGCAATAATTAGTATACAGTATATTAGGTATACAATTAGAATATAATACATAACAGAATACAATAATAATCCTCTTTATTGCACAACCTCAAAAATTTACAAGGAAATACACATAATAATTAATAATCTAACCAAAGACAAAGCGTAAGTTTGTCAGTTCAAGCGGAGGGTACCATTTTTAGCTCTACATTATTATCTAGAAGTTAACAAGATCGTGAGGAAACCGGACTAATCCCAATAAGGCCTAGTTTACCCTCTGGGTTGGAAGGTCAGATAGCAGTCGCTTTTGTAAAACCTACGCCAATTCTTGGGATTAGTTGCCAAGCGGACCCAAGGCTCTCATGAGCCGTGCCAAAATGCCGGGACAACGCGAGCAAGATGATGATGATTATTATTATCTAGAAGTACGAACAAGCCCACTATAAGCAGCATTTCGTTCAAACATGGATATAAAGTGAAACCTGTATAAGTGAGACTTCAAGGGGCGAGCAGATTTGTCCCACTTAAAGAGGTATTCCACTTACCCGGCTCTCAGTTAGCCAGGTACAAATAAATTTCTGTCTCATTTACAGAGGGTTCCATTAATAGAGGTGAGAATAGAGTATATTTCAGTTATAGAGGTGATTAAAAAGGTATTTTGTAATTATCTTTAAAAATAAATAAGGTAATATAATTCTTGTCCCTAAATATTTTTTAAGTCTGTTTAAATATTTCTTTGAATGATTCTCCAAAGGATAGATATTTTAAAATAAAATAAAATTTGATACGGATTTCATGAAATTTATTAAATGAAAATTTGTTTATTCGTGTTACTTATCAAGATTTCAGCTTTCGTTTCGATAGTCTTAACTACATAAAGTAACTAAATCAAATTTGAAGTCGTTTAGACACAATTAAGCAAATGCGGAATTTGTGGATAGACTAAGAGTTAGTAAGAATACGGAAATTGATCAATAAAGTCCAAGTTAGAGAGGTCATAGATTAAGTATTTTTCAAAATCTTCGGTGGCCTAACATTTCCTAAAAATATATTGTCCCACAGTATACCAACAGTTATTTCAGGAGGTTATTTCGTGAATTTGTCGCGATCGAAACGTTTAACGTTTCTTATGAATAAACGAAACAGCTGCCCGAATTACAATTGTTTCCAATGTACCATCAAGCTCCGCGATTGTTGCGCCATTTAAGGTCCTATCCAAAGTGGTTGTTCAATACTTACGTTACTTACTTACTATAGAATTTCCAATTTAGCAAGAACCCTAAATGACATAACAATCCCGGGTGGTGACTGCACTTACCACATTAAACCATATTGGAAGAGTGACCCTCTGGTCGTCCACTGTCAGAATCTTCACGTGGTTAATATCAGTGGAGTTCTTTATCGTAGGCCCCAAGTTGTTGATGATCCACTGGCCCTAGTAACGTATAATCAATATTTAACAAATTCCAATAACGTTCAGTAGGTACTTCCGAGTGGAGAGGATGGAAGAGATCGTGCTGTGAGCCTTCGGCACAGTGAAAGAAAAGGGCCTCGCAGATGCGACTTCGCCCACGGCTAGATTAGTTCACGCTACGCCACTGGCTGTGAGAAGAGCGTATGTGGGGCACCCGGGTGGAAAACGTCTGTCTGGGCGTCCCAGATACCGCTGGAGTGACGAAGCCCTAAAAGACCTATCTGCTCTCGGAATACCCAACTGGCGTGAAGTAGCGCAGAATGGGGCAGAGTGGCGTTCTCTTGTGTCATAGGATCTTGCCTTTTTGGGTCACTGAGCCAGTAAAGTATGTAAGTACTTATCCGGCACAACTTAGGTATTGACCAATGCAGTCAAAACCATTTGAGGGAAATTCCGTTGTCCACCAGCGTATTTTTTTAACTGTCGAATAAGTACTATGAACTCCAATCGAAGACGGATGAAGGTTAGTGGTAAGGATGACTCACGCTAGACCGGGCCGTGCCCGGGCCGACGCGTCCGACATGTCATTTTCCATAATGGCTGATCGGTGATCACGTGGTGCTTTCCATAGAAAACGGAGCTCCGGCACAGAATAACTAATAGTACCGTAGAGTTTCGTATCTTTGCCTGTGCTACCTATTTTCGCCTAGTTTGACATAAGTTGCCATTAACAATATGTTTCTAATGTAAGCCTTACATAAAACTGCTAAATACAAAGTATTTTTTACGGGTGTCAACATTCTTCGAACAATCTGCGGCTAACTTCACACAGTTGACCTTTAGTGAGGTTTTTTCGTGACACCGACCACACGTTTTTTTGAACCAGTGTTTTAACTTCAGTTTTAAACGGTGATTTGGACCCGGTAATGATAAATTTTTTACATGATTATATCCTATAACTATTTCTTTTCCATATGAAACTATTATTTAATGGCTAGCTTACGTTTAGAAGTCACAATTGGATAAAACATTGGTGAGGGTACTTTGCGTCCATCTTGTTGCCAAATTTCGCCTACCCCTAGGGTTGAGAATTTTTTTGTACCACATTCATTGGTGGATGACATTACTTGTTTCCAAATTAAATATTATCTTACGTTTGGTTATTTTAGTTTAGCTATATGCAAATGTTTATTTCTACTCTTACCGATGTTGAGTAGGTACCAAATAGGTATTTTTATGTCTCACTTTGTGTAAATAAGGTTGATTTGCTGTCAATTACGATAATAACAACAATATTGCAACAATTATACAATTTTGTTAAAAATAAATATTTTTTTAAACTTTTAAACCATTACTCCCCTTTATTTGGCATGTTGGTTAATTTTTGGCAGCCCTAGCTTCATTATAGAAAATGTATGAAAACAACTTCAGACTGTTACCAAACTTCGCCTACTACCCCGTTTTTTTTAAAATATGCCTAGTCTGGTGTAGTTAAGGTTCATAGTATATTAGCACATTCCAAGGAGATACGACTTAACATGTGTAAGTCACAGAAAAGTAAGTATTAGCGGCAAGGCATGCCATAGGCGAAGATTGGGAAAAATACCCAAACATCGCCTATTGCCTTTGGGGCCATTTATTACCTACTTAACCAATGAAATTCTAAGTTTTAGTGGTGTATACTGATAGTTGGGAGTACTAAAAATCATTGTTTCGTCTTAACGGATTAAAATGCTTTCAAAATTGAGAGATTTTTTGGGAAAAGTGTCTAAATCCAGGCGAAGATACGAAACTCTACGGTACTACCGTATAGTTGAATTATCGAGAAGATGGAATTGCATTTGTAGTGGTTGTATGCTGATAGTACAAGAAAATAGAAAATTCAAATATAGAATGCCTGTAAACAAACAATACTACTACATATGCAATTCCACGCTCTCGATGATTCAACTATACAGAAAATTCACTCCTTCACAAAAGTCAGATTTAGGTATAAAATTATACCTATGCTCGCCGCCTGCAATAAAATTGAAACTTATAACCGCGCACGAACGGTGATGAATCTTCTTTGCGCGAGCGCCACGTGACACGAGTATCGTGCGGTCGAGCGGCAGCCCACTGCCATACGCCTGCCGCTCCGAGCGGCGCGCGGGCCAAATGTACCTAAACTGCGTAGTGACACCCCCCTGGCTCCGGCCCGGTCTAACGTGAGTCATCCTTACTGGTGGCAACTGCAATCATCGTTCACGCCCCCGTACTAAATTTGTACGGGAGCGCTTATGTGTGAAGAACCTCGATCGTTTTATGAGCATCATCACTAGACGAACCACCTTAAACTACTAAGTTGAGGTTATCCGTGGATGGAACTATTAAAAAAGCAAACGTCATTCATGAAGTTAACAATAGTGTAATTTCAATTGAAAAATCCACTCGTTTATGGAATTTTCTACAAACGGATTTGGCCGTATTGATTTATTAATTGTTCTAAATTTCAAGTGGTCAAGAGGACCCCAGGTTAATTCCCACGAGCCGTGGGAAAATACCGGGACAACACGAGGAAGATGATGAAAGGATTCAGAGGATTCGGTATCAAACCGAAAAGATTTATTACCATTGATCCAGGTGTCCAACCCAGATCTTGGAATCTCGTGAATGGTAAAAACGCGTTCTGAGGTTCATTGGTAGTGGTGACTGCCCAAATGTCGATGTCGTGCTTCTTATATTCACGTATGAATCTGAAATAAGATACCTAATGTAATATTGTACTCTTATTACTCCTACTTATTATTATTACTGAAGTTAGATCATATAATATTAATGGATACTGCAGTTACACAGTTAGATAAGGTCAGTAGGCTTCTTGACAAGAGAGCCGGTAGGGTCCAGACCATCTTAACGCGCATCTTGACCAGATTTTGGGTACATACCCATAAGTGAAGTAAATCCCCTAAATCTTTACACTTACAGTGACTGGCCGCGTATTAGCTGTTATACAAAATAGGTTATGGGCATTTAAAATCTATAATAATGGACCTAGATCTTACTTCGCAATGTAATTGGCGAAAGTTTGCATGTATTCTTTCTTGATGAAGCTGAGGCCGGATGGCTTCTCGTTGGTCTTCATCCATTTCGGCGGGGACCACACCGTGGCCACGATGTGTATGTCCGACGTTGCCACATCCTTGATGTGCTGAATCATCGGGATCTGCATAAAATGCATTTTAATGGACCTCCGGACGCGCCGACCCCAAGTGAATGGGACAAGGGCAAGAGAATGATGATATATTTTAATGGAAATTGACCTTATAGTTGAGGTCCTCCGGCGCGAGCGTGTAGTTTGTGAGCTGTCCGTCGTTCAGCGGCAGCTCGTTGTACGCGTAGTAGTGCGTCGAGAAGTCGCTGCCACCGATGGGTACGCGCAGCATGTTGTATTCGAGGCCATTCTTGCCGAAATATGATCTAGATGCAGCAACATTGAATTGATCAGTTAAAACGAGTAGTTTAAAAGAAGCTGTGTGCATTGGTTAATATATTAACCAATAATATAATATTATATATAATCTTAAGCTCTACGAGTAAGGAAGGACGTGAGCAATTTTATAGTGAAGGAATAGAATTATTTGCTGATGTCGTATCCATACTCTACTGCAGATAAATTATGTTAATCCCTTCCCTGAAGTGAAACCCCTTGCCCACGCAGCCCTGTGAAGAATCTAGTTTGGGAGAAAACAATTGGATTTATAGGAATCTCCAGACTCTTCAGTGCTCTTTATGAAGAGGGTCAAAGGATAAGTCCTTTATAAGCAATGGCTTAGGTATGACTCCAAAAGAGGCAGGACAGACGATATAGCCTCAACGTTGCATCTGTGACCGAGAGGAACCTATAACCGACACATTTAGATTGATATATAGATAGATAGATAGATAAAGCGTTTATTTAATTGCTGCAAATACACATAATTTAGAAATATACAGGCAGACAGAAGATTTATTTATTTTTTGACCATGAAAATAAGGGTGGGAAACCGATTCCATGATAGGTATGGCAATACGGTGCAGTAGCTGCATTTCTTGGTTAAAAAAATAAATGTGTCGGTTCCTTATAATATTATAGTTCCTGTAGGTTACTACGTTGTACGTAACGAAGTTTTTTCTACACATTTGTGGGTTTTCTCCAAGTTTTCTCCTTGTTAAAAATGACACTTACTCGATCAAATAGTCTTGTAAACGCGCAGACGAGAAGTTAGACCAGTGAATACCGGCCGCGTCGGTAACCGCGCCGCCGAACCCTTCGATGGTCTGACTCTTCTTCGATGGATCTATCACTAGAGTATGCGAAGCTGCTTCGTCTGAAAAGCAAGTCGGAGGTTAAGTATATAAGATAATAAACTTTTTACTAACCCAATTGAGTCAGTCCAAGTTGGCAAGCGACAGAGTGTAAAGGCGCGTCCAAAGAAATTATTTATTAATTTAATTTATGTAGCATCAGCCGTAAAAGTGTAGGTATGTGAAAAATAATTCATGGTAGGATGTACCAAATATCAAAATTATGTAGGTACCTGCCTACCTACATATTTATGAACTCGACTCGAACATTTAACAAATCAATATAGGTGCAACGGATAGTTGTTTGGCCGGATACCGGATATTCCGCCGCATCCGGTATCCGGCCGCCGAATATTCGGCCGGCGGAACTATACCTACATTTCAGTTTTTCAGGTGTGTTTTTGGATGTTTTGACCTGTTTCGTAGTTAACGTTCGCGCGGACTCATTTCTGGGTTCAGTGAGTGGAATGTTTAAATTCTTTTAAAATAATAAACGGGAACGATTATGACCGTGACTGTTTCTTAGATCCAATTTGTTTACTCCGAAATCAAGCAAGGTTACTATCCGGTATCCGGCCGGATAGTAGGTCACTATCCGGTATCCGGCAGGATATTAAAATAATGGTCGGATAGGCCGGATACCGGACAGTTACCGAATATCCGGTGCATCTCTAATAGGTACTCACTCCATTTGTAGTATGACCTAAACTCTCCTTCATGTTTCTTGAAACGTGATCCAGCCTGAAACGCAACATCATGTTACTTAGGTCATAATGAAAGCAGAAACAATATAAGTAACAATAGTTAATTCAAAAAACTTAAAAACCTTCCGACGTGTCGGAAGCCGGTGTTGCTCGAAGTTAAAAACCCTCTACGCTATACGCCAAAAAAATCCATTTTACTTATGCCAAAAATGCCTTACCTACATCGTTTTGGAAACGAGCTAATACTCTTCAAACTGCTGGATTGATTTCTATCAAACAGCTAAGAACCACCGCAATGAAACTCGTTTTCACGTAAAAAAAAACTGCATCTAAATCGGTACATCCGTTGGAGTGCTACTTACAATGCCACAGACAGACAGACATTGGCGTCAAACATATAACATCCCTCTTTTTGCGATGGGGCCTTATCACGCATTGACACTGGAGGTATCGATATAGCATTATCATGTGATATTTCATAAGATTTCAAGAATAAATTATAATTGTTTTGTGCGAGTTATATTAAACTTATGCCATTTAATCCAGTAACTTTGTCGAATTTTGTAACCTGGCTCTTTTGCGTCAAATCCGGTAGTTCTGATTTTTTGCAGACTTGTTTATGATGTTGGCCCAATGAATAATCCAAGTTTGTGACTTCGAGCGCCGAACGCAACTTTGTCAAAAATCGAATAAACCGCATTTTTTTTTAGATTTGGGCGATTATAACCCTAAAGTACTAGTTTTTGGTAGTAACTTCCTAGGGCGTTTTTAAAGTAGACTAAATTTGCTACAATAAGACAGTAGAATTGTCTCTGTACATCTAATATTTTCCGAGATAAAGCCTTTCAAATTTTATAATTTTACGCCAGTTCTTAGCTAGGGTTAGGTAAGTAATTTATGTGGAATTCATCACCGCCACGTTCTACAAAATATTTATTTTCCATAAATAAAATATTTTTTCAAAATAGGCACTCATACATTTTTTATGGAAAATAAATATTTTGTAGAACGTGCCGGTGATGAATTCGCCCTAAAAACGCCCTTGGAAGTTACTATCAAAAACTAGTACTTTAGGGTTATAATCGCCAAAATCTAAAAAAAATGCGGTTTATTCGATTTTTGACAAAGTTGCGTTCGGCGCTCGAGGTCACAAACTTGGATTATTCATTGGGCCAACATCATAAACAAGCCTGCAAAAAATCAGAACTACCGGATTTGACGCAAACGCAAAATGTATAATTTTACTGTATTAATTCAGTGGGTAGTGATCACAAATGTGATTTGTGTTTACCCGAATATTTGTTAATTAATCTGTCGGTAGTCGCGAAAATTACCCTTCTTTCCTACCCGCCATTGCTAATGATGAAAAAGTATAAATGTAACTTACTATGGAGTGGAAAGAGCATTCTCGCTTTGGCGCTTGAACCGGTAACATTGAGTAGGAAGGCTTACTGATTGTTAAGTTAAGAATGTAGAAAGTGTTGAAGTAAGAACTTGGATTAAAATAAAGGTAATTGATTGTACGAATGACTTTGATTCATCACAATAATTACGACGGTTATATACCTAACGACTTCATTGTTGACACAGCTGGCAACTATAGGAAACATCGTCATGAGAAATACCAATGGGTACATATTTTTTGCTTTACATATGTTGCTATTGTTGCCATGCCAATAACGCTGTAGATAAAGTGGAGTTACCTATGTACCATTATTTATTCGGCAAATCAAGGCCGATCATGCTCGACTGTGCTCGACCAAATATATGAATGAGTTTGATTTGTCGCTCGCCGTGCCAGTGGGTCGCGTGCGTCCAGTGATATACATATGTACAGTGATCGGCACGGACGGTGCCACACCGCGGGATTTCGAACAAAAATCTTAATATGGACATGAATGAAGATGATTCAAATGCAGCGATCTTGTTCGAAAAAGTAATTCTATTAAATAATATCTTTAAGAGTTTTGGAATAAGATTTTAATCGGAAACCCGCGGTATGGCACTGGCCGTGTCGATCACTGCTGATGTATTAAAAAGATCCCAGATTGATTACCTCAGAGAGTGCCTCAGAGGAAGTGTAGGCAACATATCGCTGGCTCCTCACGTGTGTTCTCGTCGCAGTAGATCGTGTTGCACACACACACTACGGACCTTTTCTCTATCGGCCGCGGCTTAATGAAAGTACCTCAGAGGAAGTGTAGGCGCATGTTTGCCTGTCGCGGGCTCCTCGCGTGTGGTCTCGTCGCAGTAGGTCGTGTTGCACACGCACACTACGGACCTTTTCCCTATCTGCCGGGCTGCCGCGGCTTAATGAAAGTAGGTACCTCAGAGGAAGTGTAGGCGACATATTTGCCGGTCGCTGGCTCCTCGCGTGTTATCTCGTCGCAGTAGGTCGTGTTGCACACACACACTACGGACCTTTTCTCTGTCGGCCGCGGCTTAATGAAAGTACCTCAGAAGAAGTGTAGGCGACATATTTGCCGGTCGCGGGCTCCTCGCGTGTGATCTCGTCGCAGTAGGTCGTGTTGCACACACACACTACGGACCTTTTCTCTGTCGGCCGCGGCTTAATGAAAGTACCTCAGAAGAAGTGTAGGCGACATATTTGCCGGTCGCGGGCTCCTCGCGTGTGATCTCGTCGCAGTAGGTCGTGTTGCACACACACACTACGGATCGTAAGCGTCAGGACCCCTGGACCACTTGAGATATTTGATGTTTAGATAATATCAAAATACACTACCTTTTTGCTACTATTTGGTACCTAACTTCAAATAATTAGTACCTCGATTGACAGCGAAAACCCGAAGAACTAAAGTGGCCATACATTCTGACGTCAGGATGTCTGGACCATTTCTTTTACATGGTTTGAGACAACACAACTACATGACATGCTAGTAAATATTTACTACCTTTTTAGTACCTCAACATATATTTTTTTCCATCCTTTTTGGTATTCCAGAAAAAAAGTATGTTAAAAAAATAAATTTTATATTAGATTTTTTTTGCTATGTATAGCATTTGTTTTTGGGGTAAGTAAATATAATATATTTATGATTGTGGCTATAAAATCATACACTTAAATAAAAAGAATCATTTTATTAACTAGAATTGAAAGTAAGTACCATCGCCCACACTGGTAACTGTACATCGGTGGACCTTATGTCTTTGTAATAAGGTCCAACAATATACAGTTAAGAGTGTTGTTGTTTGTACATGATTTAATAATAAAAACCACATTTCTTGGCGTGATTTTAACGCGGTTTACATACTTATACTTGGCACTTGATATTATAATATTAATAGTCCATGGCGTTCACGACAAAAAAGTGCTATTTACGGCAATTGATGATGATGGAATTTCCTTTTGCAGTTGCTCCTTTTGACTAACAGATTGATTTAGGAAGGGGAGCCAACCAAATTTTTCATGCAAATTTTTGACTTAAGGGGGGGTGACTTAAGGCCCCCCGAAATTTGTAAAAAAATAAGTTTTGCTATGTGCTCAAGTTTCGTATCTTTTTCGGATAAATCAAGGATGCTAAATTCATTTCTGATATTTAATTTATACGGTTTCATATAAATAAAAAAAAAATTAAAAATTTGCCATTTTATTTTTTTCCGAATAAATGCCTAAATTTTTCTAATTTTTATATATACACATAAAATAAAAATTGCATGAAAAAGCTCTACTATTTCTCGTTATAAAAAGTATACACATGGCATATTTATTTATAAAAATGTAGAGAAAAAAAAAATGCAGACTTACTTTGGACTACCAGCTCACTGAATAGTATACAAAGATGAGTTACAGCTATAAGAATTACAGCGTTTCATAATGATGACATACCCTTTAGCATAGTGAGTCCTTAGAACCCTTCGATCATTTTAGAAACGGGAGCCACCTTGATTTTTGGTGCGGTGGGGTTGAAAGGGTGGGGATGATTTGTCCCATATAATCATAAATTTATGAAAGCATCTGTTTAGGTTTCTGCATTAAGTTTGAAGTAATTATCGAGTCAATTAAAAGAAAAAAAAGGGAAATAGACTAATAATTACATTATTTCGTATTTTAAAGATTTTAGAACCTATATATTTGTAAACACTCTTTAACATTGCTTATGCTCGTGCACAACGTAATCCGATTTAAGGGACGTAGCTATACGGAAGAAAAGAATTTAAATATTAGTCAATATCTACATTATTAATTTGTACTTTGAAGATTTAATTACCTAAATGATTTCTTTCTTTTGATTTACTCGCAAATGTCACAAAACTTATTGCAGAAACCTAAACGGGTGCTTGCATAAATTTATGATTGTAGGTATGGGACAAATCACCCTACCTTTCATACCAACCGTACCAAAAATCAAGGTGGCTCTCCTTTCTAAAATGATCTAAGGGTTCTAAGGGTAAGGGACTCACTATGTATAATAAAAAGTGATCTCATTATCATCAAACGCCGTAAATCGATTAGCTGTAGCTCACATCGTTGTATCTTATCTTGTTCAATGAGTGGTCGAAAGTAGGTCTACTATTTATTTATTTTTTTCACATTAATGTAACATAAATATGCCATATGTATTCTTTTTATAACGTCTACTAAATTCGTTATACAAAAATAGCCTTGCTGGGCTTTTTCATGAAATTTTTATTTTTGTGTGCATATAAAAATAAGAAAAATACAGGCTTTTATTCGAAAAAAATAAAAATACCAAATTTTTATTTGTATTTTTTTTTAATTATTTATACAGGGTATAGCCATTGGACAAACTCTGAAATCCCACGTAGGGTTACTTCTAAGAAATGCTCTAGCGGTAATATTTTTTAAACTAGAACAAAAGAAAAAAAAAATTATCAAACAAAAGTTATTTCCAATAATCGACAACAAAAAGAAACATACTGTATTAATCATTGGCAGTGCTTTTGAAAATGTGCGGCAATGGTGCAATGATGACATTCGTCAAAAGTCAGAATCTTATAAATGTCATAAATAAAAAAGATAATCAAAATGGTCGGAGAAGGTTTCATACTATTTATTACCTCAGGATCTACTAACACATACAGGTTGCTCCAAATAAAAAAAATCGTAATTTGTTAATTTCTTCGTAACCGCTACACCGATTGTTATGATACTTTGTATACTAGTTCTAAATACCCTAATGCATATGTACATTTCGGCTTTGTCCAATGGCTAGGGACACCCTGTATGAAACCGTATAAATAAAATATCAGAAACGAATTTAGCATCCTTGAGTTACACGAAAATGACACCAAACTTGACCACATAGCAAAACTTTTTTTTTATTAATTTTGGGGGGCACCCCCCTTTCTAGTCAAAATTTTTCATAAATTCGATTGGCTCCCCTTCCCAAATCAGTCTGTGAGGCAAAAGGAGCAACTCTGCAAAAGGAAATTCCATGATCATCATTTGCCGTATAATTAAGTGAACACCAGGGAGGCAGGGACTATAAGATTATGAGTATTATAAGATTTCTCTTTTAAAGTGTATCTTTTTTCTGGGTCGCCAAAAAAATAAAAATAAAATATATGTTGAGGTACTAAAAAGGTAGTAAATATTTACTAACATGTCATGTAGTTGTGTTGTCACAAACCATGTAAAAAAAAATGGTCCAGACATCCTGACGTCAGAATGTATGGCCACTTTAGTTCTTCGGGTTTTCGCTGTCAATCGAGGTACTAATTATTTGAAGTTAGGTACCAAATAGTAGCAAAAAGGTAGTGTATTTTGATATTATCTAAACATCAAATATCTCAAGTGGTCCAGGGGTCCTGACGCTTACTACGGATCTTTTCTCTGTCGGCCGCGGCTTAATGAAAGTACCTCAGAAGAAGTGTAGGCGACATATTTGCCGGTCGCGGGCTCCTCGCGTGTGATCTCGTCGCAGTAGGTCGTGTTGCACACACACACTACGGACCTTTTCTTTATCTGCCGCGGTGCACATGGTTTGTCTGTGAACACATAAATAATCGTCATACTGTATGGGAGGTACCCTACTCTAAAAAAATTGTTGTTGTATGTTTTATATTACCGTTCTGTCACCATACACGATTTATGAGTGATTCTCAAGAAAGTGGCATCGACAGGTTAAAGTTAATGAAATTTTTTTTTTGTATTTTTTGTACTTTTAAAAATAAAAAATATGTTTTACTACTTCAAGTACCCCAAATTTTCAAAAGGGAACGGAAAATGAAGAAGTTATTTTCAAGACTTACAATAACCTATACATTGAACACAGGTTAAAGTTAAGCAGGTTACAGTGAAAAATACATTCTATTTATTTTTTCCCTTGAACGGATAATAATACGAATGTCTCACTTTTAGCATAGATGAATAAACCTTCATACGAATTCGTCGCATTTGGCGTCGAGACGCTTGGTTCGTGGGGCAGAGGTGCACAGATGCTCCATAAGGCGCTCGGGAAACGGCTGAGGGAGGCAACGGGCGACCCCCGCGCGGGCAGCTTTCTCGCGCAGAGAATTGCCATCGCAATCCAGCGCGGGAACGCTGCCTGCGTGTTGGGCACCCTCCCGAGGGCACCAAATTTTGATAGGTATTTTTAATTTTTAGTTTTAGTTAATTTAATTGTAGTTAGTTTTAGTTTTATATTCGTGTTTATGTCTTTTAGTAATTTATATTAATAAATTACATATTATTCATACAATATTAAAATGATACTATTACATTAGGCCCCATACCAAATTCGTAAAATAATCGAGACAAGTTAAAGTTAACATTCCGTTACAAAACCAGATTTCTGCCTTTAACCACTTGTCTCTACGAAACTACGACACTTGGGTCATAATGGTACCCTACGGTGGTTAGCTTGATACTTACCTAATATTTTGCCATAGTTATGATCTAAATGTTTTTTTCTGTGTATGAGTCAGATGCAATACCGCGCATGTACAGGTTGGTACAGGTTAACACTGAAAATATCCTTGGACAAACTTCGTGCGTGAATAATGTTGTAAAAAATATACATGTACATATTTAAGGCCTGTGCAAAGTACATTTTAAAAGGTATTGTTTATGTATATAGCATGATATTTTATTTACATAAATTGGTGCTTATAAAATCTAAAGAACTAAAACTGGAAGAGCGATGCTTTTGGACAACTTGGACAAGACAGGTTACAGTGAAAAGGGCTACTCTTTATTTTTTATAAATATAAGTATTAAATATTTTTCGGTTTATTTTATGTTTCTTTACTTATTTTTTTGTCTGTTACCTTCCGTGATTATTTCTCACTTGATGGTCTAATCGGAAGATCAGCGCTGGAAGTCGCCAGCAACATGCTGAGATGGGACCATTTCGTGACACTTTATTTTTCACTATGTTTTTTCTATGTATGTCTGTTGTCTGTGTGTTTACGAATAAAAAACTATTCTATTATATTCTATTCTAAATTCAAATAAAAATAATGACTTGGCCTCGATAAACATTGTTTTACATTTTTGTTTCATATGAAAAAGAGCAAATAAAGATACATTCAATTCAAAAACTCGATGACAGGTTAAGATGCCACTATTTTGAGAATCATCTTATGTATCCATTATGCCAAATGGCAGCTTTCTAGCACTAACGATCACGGAGCAAAGCTGCGGACGGACAGACAAACGGACACGGCGATCTTAGACTATGGAACCTTAAAAATGTGCAGGATATACTTAGGTAATAGATAGGTAATTAGATAAGATTTTTAGCCATTAGATAAGATAAGATTTTATTTTGCAATAAAATAACTTTTAAACTTCATTATACCATTAGATAATATAATTTTATTTATTTAAAAATGTACATATGTTATTTTTGATGTTACCTAATCGAATTTAAACTGTCGTGAGTCATACTAGCACTAATCTAACTTTACTGTTTAACTCGCGTAATATTATCGTGACCGCTACTGTTAGTGCTTGAAAATGGAGACTACCTATTAGCGGCTCTCCGAAACATGTCGCGCGAACTAAGTGACTAAAATACGTGAGTAACCGTAGAATTAGCTTAATTTTTGACGTTATACATACTGCGGCGGGTAATTTTTTTCGTCTGTCTTTGATAATTAATATAATTTATTAATTGTAATATAATTAATAAAAGTACCTACATGTATGTACATTAGATAACAAATAATGTAATATCGACCATACTCAACTGGTGAATTGAATACACGTCGGTGGTCGGTGAATCACTATATAGGTAGGTACCTACAATGTATGGAATACCTATTCCACCTATTACACCTTACTAGGTGTAGGTACAATATAATCATCAATAGGTAATGGCCCATAGTTGACCTAAATAGCATGTGAACTTTTTTCACGCCTAATGCCATAGGTACTTACCATTTTTTAAAAGCTTCTAACTCTTAAAATACCTACCTAATTAAAATCTAAAAAAAACGAAGGAGCATTATAGCTATGTTTATGAGCTTTCTTAAGGGGCTCCCCCACGCCAATGACCTTCGATCTGAATCCCATAGTTTTCAAATGTTTTTTTGTAGCTTATCAATTATCATGTACGAGTATTAACAGCAACGGCTTTAAGTAATATAGTATCCCATATTTACTTCAAAGTTCATTGCCTTCGAGATATTTGGCATCAAAGTTGAACAATTTTAGGCTAAAAAACTGGTTTTCTGGCCATAACTTTTGTGTTAATTAGTTTAAAATTAAAACACTAAACATGTATTTCGAGACGTCACAGACGAACCAAAATACATATGTAGATTTCGTACAATGTAAGATCCTTCACAGCAGACTAGATACGAAAAAAGTGTTTTTTTAGACAATGTTTAAAAATTTCATAAAAAAATAAGTAGGTAAGTATTCATTACTTTCAAAATCCGTAGACCAAAACGGAGATAAAAGATTTAAGAACCGATAACCGTTTGCCTTATAATTATAAGGCAAACGGTTATCGGTTCTTAGTGCAAAAAAAGGAGATACGATTCAAAACTTGTCAAAAATCTATGAAAACCTCAGGTAGCCCCTTAATGACGCTTCAATTTGGAAGCGTCAAAAAATACTTTCAATGCGTCTATAGGTATTTTAACTAGGTAGGTATTCCAAATATCAAATCGATAACGTAAGTAGTTCTCGAGATATTCAGCCATGTGACAGACAGACGGACTGACAGAGTTGTACCATAAGGGTCTTCCCAGATATATCGACGCGCGGCATAACCGATAGGAAAAAGCTTTATGTCTGCGCAATAAGAGCGAAAAAGTCGTCGTTCGGCTCTGCTCGCAACGGCCGGCGCGGCGCCTGCCGACGCGTCGACGGCTTTTTCGCTCTTATTGCGCAGACAATAAAGCTTTTGCCGAATGCGCGTCGATGTATCTGGGGAGACCCTAAGGCCCCATTGCACGAGCGCTTTTTCAACGCGCGTTAAAAAAGCGCTTGAATCCGTCCGCACGCTTAACGGTTTAACATCACCGCCATCGTGTGAATAAACACACACATGTAGGTATATATATATATATATATATATATCCATTTGTGTCATTCAAACGCATTTTTAACGCGCGTTGAAAAACCGCTCGTGCGAATGAGGCCTTAGGCTACCTTTTTGATACGGAACCCTAAAAATACTCAATTTTATAGAACATAAACGGTTCTTACCAGTACCGACGATTCCCAAAGTAATCAGTGTGAAGACTGCCACGGTGATCTTAGCGGGTACCATTTTAACGTCTCTCCAGCCCGACTGCCGGAAACAAACTGGGTTCCGCCGTTCTGCCGGTTCCGTGGCGCAGATTACTTATCTACTTGGAACAGCTGTATAACCATTGACCGTCGAATTTAATTTTGCGAAAACAATAGCCGCACTTGTTCAATTGTTAAATACTCTAGGTATTTTTAGTTAGTTAAGTTTAACTACATATTAAATAGGTAAGTATGCGAACCTATCGCAGTCAGGGACCCAATACCCGTATATTTTTTGTACAAATAAACCGGTATTCAATTTCGGTGTCACGGTTGTTTACGTATATTTATGCACTTAATTTAGCTAAGGTGATCAATCATTACGCTTAAGGTTTACTCGGGTAATTCCGAATGTCGAAAACTGTCGGATAATTCCGAATTGAGACTTTTATTATGATGGAATTAAGGGTGATTTTCATCTGAATTTCGGAATTATCCGACATTCAGTATTACCCGAATACACCTCTAAATACTATTCTATAATTTAAAAAAAATATTGGTAAAGGTATGAGATATTTTGATTTTTAGTTATACCGGTAACGGCCCCCTGATCGCAGTACCGGCAAATATTAGACCATTTTGTTTTCAGGCAAGTATTATCGTTATCGATACATGATTGATCTGTACGGTTACCATCAGTTTGTCACTGACATAAACGCCGTCGAGAACGTAATTTACTTTCTATACATCCCGTTTGCACTAATATGCGAGTGCGAGCGAGATGTATAGAAAGTAAATTACGTTCTCGACGGCGTTTATGTCAGTGACAAACTGATGGTAACCGTACTGTAGGTACCTATATCTCATTATAAAAAAAAACAATAGCGTCCTTTTTACTAGCCGACATCGATATCTTTTTCAGGAATATCTGATTGGTAGGTGTGGCTACCACCAGTTTGGCACTGTCATAAACGCTAGCGTGAACGTAACTTACTTTCTATGCATCTCGTTCGTACTGAAATTATATAAGTGGGAGCGAGATGTATTATAGAAAGTAAATTACGTAGACGTTGGCGTATATGTAAGTGACTCATGGTACCGCTACTGACTACTGATTTGAATTTCGCATTGCGTTGCCTCTCTGTCGCACTTGTAAACTCGTACGTAAGTGTGACAGGGAGGCAACACGTCGAACTTGGTTCGTGGTAGGCCCTCTGATAGCAATTCAGAAACGCTCGATAAAGAGGTATTATGGATTTTTTGTCGATTCAGTGTTTTGGAATATGATGACGGAGCAATTGGGGCCTGCAAGGTCTGCAGGTCATAAAGCTATTACCTACTTAGTTTATAATTATTCCGTGTCCATATCAAATAACAGATAGCAGCAAGAAATTACCTACGAGAACATCAAAGAAGATCAAAAACATCATCATGTTGACTGGTATCGGAAATAATACACATTGAATAATAAATTACTTGTATTTTATTACAATAGCGTATAAAAATAATTGCCACTTAATCTAAATTTCTATTTACACGTCACATTCTTACATGAATTAATAAATTAAGTTCCTTTTTTTACATACCTATCTTACTTAAACAAATTTCCGATCTCTTCCACTCTTAATACAGATGTTTTAGACTTACAAAATAGGAGTTTTTACCAAAGTTAGTAAATAGGTACAACATTTAATTCGTTTATCAGCTTTGATAAATTTTGGTGATTACAATAATGGTACATACATCAGTTGGCTCCGTGGCGCATTTAGAAAATACGTTGAAAAATCTCTGTATCTCTTTACATCACTACTCCTCGTTTAAATCAACTTTTACACACATCATCTTACATTTGTACGAAACATTTTCTTTCATGGGTTCATCCAAAGCTACAACCTTTTCAAAACGGTCAGAGGCGGATGGTGCCATTTCTTCAGTTCTCGCTCGTGGAGTCTGACTCAACTTGCCGAGAGGTTTACCTTTACTCTTTAATGCATCCGTTAATTTTGTCAGCAAAGGACTTTTAGGCTTATTTAGACCTAGCTTACTGGCACTCGCTCGACCTAGTGTCCGTGGAGTTGTTTTCATAATTGGTTTTGGTGTAGACTGGGATTTAAGTTTTGATACAGGGGACAAACGCGACGTTCCTGTTTTGATTGGTTTACTAATTGGTTTTGCTGATTTTGCTTTTGAAGGAGTCCGGAGAGTCGGAGCGGGTTTGCTCGGAGACGTTAAAGGTTCGCCTAATCGCTTCGGAGCGGTTTTCGCCTCTCCCTTCCCATGCCATGGAGTAGGTTGTCGTACAAGAGGCTTAGGCTTCAAACGTTTATTACCGGATACTTTAGGTTTTACAGTCGTCGGAGATTTGGATCTACCAATAAGACTCGGACGTTGCGTCGTAGTACCGAAAGTAATCGTAACTTTATTTTTAGTTAGAGGTTTTAATTTTGGCAAGACTGGCTTTTTTAGATCTTGCAAGCTTTTAATTGGCTTCTTAGAGGTTAGTGACAGAGTCGGGCGTTCGATACGAGTTGGGTTCGACGAGCTCGCTGCCGAAGACATTCTAAAGGATTTAGAGGGGCTTTTTTCTCTGCCTTTTGAGTCTCGCATAGAATTTGGCTTTGCGATTTGTGTTCTAGACTTTGTTACGGTAGAAGTTGTTTTAGGCTGTTTCTTTTGTGAAGCAAGTACCGGTTGCTTGGCTTGTAATATTGGTCTTGCTTGCTTCGGGAAACTGCTCCTAGAACTCATAGGTAACGGTATAGCAAATAATTCAAAATTCCTATTACCAGGAGGGGACAAAATTGATCGCAGTCTAGCAGGATCTGTGATCTCATTGTGAATTGATTCGAGCCGATCATTTAAATCCGTATGTATAGCATATAACTTGTCGTTTATATCAGCGTGATGATCGGTTAAGGACTGAATTACGTCATTTGGATGGGGAAGTGGTGGTATGTCTTTAATGGGACTATTTTTAAGGGTCGCTTTTAATGTTTTCTGCAAATCTTTTGCAACCTGTTCTGCATGTGGTGTTAAGTTGATTAGGCTGCTGGGTTGTAATACTTGTTTGAAAGCGTCTCGCCCGGTAGAAGCTACTGGTAAATTTAACAAATTTTGTGCATGCTTCTGTACTGTTGCACTTATGTCCGAGAGAGTTGGGGCGTTTAAAGAATTTTGAATATTTTTCATAGTATTTTGAGTTTGAGATCGTATATTATCAACGACTGTATCTAATGAAGTACTTGGCTGTAAGGTACTTTTAAGGATTTGTGGCCTGCTGTTCGTTATTGGAGAATCCAACACTTTCTGCGCACTTTTCTGAATAGATGTGCTAATATCAGATAGAGTCGGTGTATTCAAAGTTTGTTGAATGTTTCTCAATGTACTTTGAGTATGAGATCTAAGATTACCTGCTACTTCGTCTATAGTAGGAACGGCTTGCATAGTGTTCCCTAATAAATTTTCTGTGGGAGTTATAGCAGCAGAAGACGTTAGAATGTGTTGAGTACCTTTGTGGATTGAATCACTTAGGTCAGCCAGTCTAGAAGTTTCTAATGTTTGCTTTATATTCTTTAAAGTATTAACAGATTGAGCTTTAAGATTATCGACTGCAGCATCCAAGGAACTCTTCGGTGATTTTAAAATACTATTTGTATTTTTTAGAACATCACTAACGACTCTGGGAGAATTTAATGTGTTATGTAGATGTTGGATCGTGTTTTGCGTTTGTGATCTAAGGTTGTCTACAACAGAATCGATGTGTGAAGGAGCCTGTAGAGTGTTTTGTAAGTTGTTTCTGCCGGAAGCTAACAAACTGTTAGCATTTTTCAATACATTATTGTGTACTTCAGCTAAAGCAGAAGGATTAAGTGTTTCATGAATACTTTTTACAGTGTCTTCCGCGTGAGATTTTATTCTCTCGGCTAAGTTCCCTGCTATATTACTGGATTGTAAAGTTGGTCTTTTGGGAATATTCAATAAATTCAATGCATTATTTTGCATAGTTGAAGTTATGTCAGCTAAGGTCGGATTACTATTTGATGCACCACGAGACGACACAAATTGAGCGTTTTTGTTAGATTTCACTTTAGGTGCCCCCGTCTTTTCTTTTATCTGTGGCCCTATAGTCAGTGTAGTACCAACAAGTCCACCATTATTGCCTAAGGTTGAAGCTAAATTTAATGGTTTCAAATCTAATGACTTAGGAACTGCTAGTTTAGCTTTATATCTGTTCAAATTCAGCCCTGGCAGGTCTGGTGTTCGTGGACTAGATCCAAGTAATGATGGAAGTGGTTTTAACTGGATGATATCTAAGTTGATGTCCTCTAATGGCTTCAATGGTGAGAAAATAGAAACAGGATCGGAAGAACTCGGACTGGCAGATTGAACAGAATTAACGTCTGAAGCAAAATCTTCTGAGTCTAATTCAGAAGAACCATCGTCGTCGTTCGCCGTTCTAGCCAAGCCATTTAGAATTTCGGAGACCCGTGTTCTAATGTCATCTAAAGTAGGAATATTAGTATTTAAACCAGACAAATCTGGAAGATTGAAGCTGGGGGTACTAAATATGTTGAAGTCGTTTGCGTTTATCAAAGGCGCCGGTTGCACAATACTTTGACGCAATTTCGTCCCGAAGTCGTTAAGATGTTCTACTAGGGATTTAGAATTGGGCCGAAGTATATTGATAATTGGTCCGCTTGTTAACGAAGTCGGTCGAAGTATATCCATTATTGGATCACTTGCCAAAGTTTCTAAGTCGTTTTCAGTATTTATATTATTTATAGAATTACTATCTTCAACCTTAACTTGAATGGATGTTTTATGTAGATCGCTTGGGCATGATGTTTTGTCTGTTTTATTGCTTTCATCAATATTCTGATTAAGTTCGTTCTCGGTTTCTTTTCCATCCATACCAAGGATGTTATCAATGTCACTTTCATTCACTTCTTCCGATACGGTGTCACCTTCCTTCGATTCCAGGAATTCTTCGTTTTGCCCTTGTGCTCTCTGTTCATGATTTTCACTGGCCATTAAAATAGAATCAGACATATTTTGAAGATCTTGAAAACTGACTGCTTCCGCTGATGCACTCGTATCCTGTAATTCTTCTTCGATGGATTTACCAGACGTAGGAGATAAGGATGTTGATTGTACGTTAGAGATTTGGTCGATGTTTTCCTCAGAACCTGTATCTTGGTTTTGTGCTTCCACAGAGTCTCCATGAGGAGATATCTCTTCAACATTGTGTTTTATGCTATCAAGTGCATTTATGTTACTTTTTTGCAGAGCTTCCAATTTGTGTACAACACTTCTCCTAATTTCCTCCAGTGTTTTAAGTGGATGAAGTGTTACTGGCTCAGAATTACTTCTATCTTCAGCTTCGTTTATTTCGCTTAAGTCAACGGAACCAGGAGGAACATCGCTAATATCTTCTTCAGAGATTATTTGTATATCACTCTCGTTTTCTGGCGTTTGTGTATCATCTATAATTTGAAAATCTACTGAATCATCAACTTCTTCTTCGTCTTGAAAGGTTTCACTACTTTTTAATTGTACATCTTCAGCGCTATTACTAGGTAAAATATCTGTACTCTTAGCTATTAAGTCATCTGCCTGTTCATTGCCAGTTTCAGATGTTTCAGTACTAGAATCTAGTAGTGAATCCTCCAGCTGCTCCATATCTACTTCTACTGACTTACGAGTATCAGTTTCTGGTTTCAGTCTCACGCAGTTATCATCGGAAGGACTTGGAACAGCGTCTAAAATGTCCGTAGTTACCGGTTTTCTTTTTGGTATAACTTGTATATTGGCAGTCTTGGCTTTATTTAATTTGTCTAAGACAGTTGCGATTTTAGACGGTTTTGTTGGTAGTTTTACAGGTTCTCTTGCTTCTGTGTTTTGCAATGGATGTAATTTTAAGCTAGGTATATTAATTTTTGTTTTTGGTTTCTTGTTCAGTACATCCAAAGGAACTAATTCCACGTCCCTTAGTTTAAGCAGATTTTTAAGTGGAAAAGATAACCCAGGTTTCACATCATTATTTCGACCAAATAAAAGAGACTGTAGCGGACCTGTATTTTTTGCGCTCTTCTCAGCTATCGTTTCTCGGTTAATGGAAGGAGATGTGTTGCAATCTAAATCATTTTGAGCATCCGACTGACGGTTGAAATTATTCTCAGTGAGTATATCATTATTCTCTCCAACAACTTTACTACTGATTTGGTCATTCACCCAGTCTGTCCTGACATCTGAATTATCCATATTATTACGATTTAAACTTCCTGCCTTAATGCCTAAGTTCGCACCACTTAATATATTGTTAATATTCTCATTTATTGTTTTAGGGTCTAAACTGAGCAAATTAGGTTTTGCTTTTAACTTAAGCCCAGGCAAAAGTGTATTTAGATTATCGTCTGCTGTAACTACACTTTCATGAACATTACTCGCAGCTAAACCACTGTCACGTTGTCGGTGAAGCATGCCACTTGGCAAAGGTAGATTAAGTATGTCCTCCAATCCTTTAATTGGAGTCCTATGACTGAGAGAATTCCTAGGGTTACCTAAAAGGGAATGTATACATCTAGTTTCTTGTACGTGAGATGCTTCGGGTATAGCATCACTGTCATCCATATCTCTGGGACTTACTATTACTGTGACGACGTTTCTGGCTTCCTCTGGTGCACCATCGATGAGGTCGGCTAGTGATGGCACGTCGACGGCTGCTCTAGCAGCATCTCTTTCGAGGGCGTCTCTGTACTCTTCGTCGGTGGCCTCGCGAAGAGTCTCCAGAACTGATGAGGCGAGACCGACTTCCGGATGCAGAAGCGGTTTTGATTCCTCTTTAGAGTCTGGCCTGGAAAAAAAGGATTGTTTAAGCGCTAGGACAAATCTATTTTTTCAAAATTCGTCAGCATCATGATCACTGCCTTAAAGTTTATGAATTACAAAGCCTCTTCCCATGCCTAGATCATGACATGAATTAAAACTCACAATTATAAAAGCATGGCGAGATTGGCGAGCATATATTCTTAGCTACCAGAGCGAAATGCATTGAACCATCGTGATATTAATCATGGGCCATACTGGGGTCATACGATTAATGACAAAGCCCAAAGGATACGAACAGATGTAAAATCAGATATTTTCTCAACTAAGCTGCAACCTGTGAATGGATTAATTAACATGTTTTACCTCATCAAAAGAAAATACCACGTGAGGCGCGAGGTCAAACATTTTCGCAGCTACTTAAGCTGCAACCTTGATGTCTGGCTAGCTATACTTATAGAGTCTGTTCGGAAAGAGAAGAGTCGTGGAGTGTATTGGGCCCCATACATTCCACGACTCTTCTCTTTCCGCACAGACTCTATTAAAGTGTCAGTCAATGGAACTTGCTAACTATGTAAAGTCACTAGTCAATTCATCATTCTTTGACAATAGGCATGTTGACAATTTTTTAGAACTGTATTCATTTTATAGATAGACACGTAATTATTACAAAAAAAAATTTAATCATTAATTTTAAACACTAAATAGAGCTTAATTAGTTTAGTGTTTAAAGTTGGAGCCTAAACGCTCCAAGCTGTCACGTGACGTCACAAACAGATAAATCCTAGCGTAGATTAAAGCTGTAGTATTTAATTTATCTCTCTTTCTAAAAGATAAGTATTACGTAAATATATAAGCTAAAATAATGAATAACAAGTTTTACATGTCTTATGCAGTGCCTATGTGTAAAAGGACAACAATCAAGACCCTAGAGTATAAAACAAATATTTGTTACATGATACTTACGTTGCAGTTACGAATTTTGACTTGAATGATATTGTTAATTGCGCACTATATATATACATATTACGTTCAGCGATGATAAAAACATTTCAAAAATGAATCACGATAACTGATTTCACACAAAAACACTTACAGTTACAATTTAAGATGAATTATTATGATACAACTAAAATTTTGAATGCAAATATAGCGGGCGCAGTTAAAAGTTATATACTTTTGTTTCCGACAGCCAACGTGCCAATGATAGTTCCATTCAGCCAAATTATTAAAAAGATTTTGGTGAAATATCGTATTATATAACATTTTATTTATTTAATAACAAATAAATATATACTTTATATCATGTAATAATATTATTTGTACGTAATAAATGTCTATTGTCGAAATAAAAAATATATACAGTTTTTGAACATCCAAACTCTTTGGTGGTGTCGTATGGATTACGGTCAGGTTTGACGACTTGTCTGTGGTGTTTCTCATGTCATGAAGTCACGCGCTCCGATTGGCGTTTACAGTCACGTGATACTGGGCATTATTTTAAATACTTTTGATTATTTATAATTAATTTATTAGGCATATTTACACTTGCAAAATATGATTTTCAGCATTCTAATATTCCCTGCTATGGTAAAAACATAACATGTTATATATTCGCGATTCATGTCAACATGCCTATTTCAATATGGCGGTTTGTTTACATAGTTAGAGTCGGACCAAGAAAAGTCTGCAGCGGATTTGACAGCCCACGCAGTGCAAGTGTTATTTATACGTCATAATTTCATAGAAGTTTGACGTTTAAAACAACACTTGCACTGCGTGGGCTATCAAATCCGCTGCAGAGTTTTCTTGGTCTGACTCTAGCAAGTTCCATCAAATTACACTTTAGTATCACGTGACTCACCTCATGACATTCCCAAAAGCACGGACCGCGTGAGGAAAGAAGAGCGATGCGGCGCCCTCGGAGTCGGCGTCGCGAGCGCGGTACGGGCAGTCATCCACGCTGTCCGCGCCGCGCGCACGGCCACGGCTCCCGGAGCAAGAGACGCCGCGGGGTCCATAGAGACGCCAGTGACGCCGGGAGAACACCATACATTCCACGACTCTTCCCTTTCCGCACAGACCCTTGTATCATGTGACTCACCTCACGACATTCCCAAAAGGACGGACCGCGTGAGGAAAGAAGAGCGATGCGGCGCCCTCGGAGTCGGCGTCGCGAGTGCGGCACGGGCAGTCATCCACGCCGTCCGCGCCGCGCGCCACGGCCACGGCGCCCGGAGCAAGAGTAGACGCCGCGGCGTCCATAGGGACGCCAGTGACGCCGGGAGGACACGGGCAACACAACTTAGTCTGTGTTTCAGTAGCGTTGTCATCTTGTGCTGATATCTGGTGAAGAAAAGTTGGTGTTAATTAATTGCTTTTTGAAGCCTGTCTTGTGCTTGTACAATGCTGGGCAACGGTCCCATTTTTTTTTCATTGGCCTGCGGTGGACCTTAATATACGTTATTAAATTGACATTAACATCTTCTAGCCGCGTGAGTTCTTCGACGTACCCGCAATTGGTCTTGTTTATCCGTTTGATCATTTTTCGCATTATAGGGATGTTACTCTGTCGACACACAACACTAACGATATTCGATTTATCGACTGTCGATATTCGTTTCCGCTTACATTTACTAATGACTGGATTCCATGTGGATGAGATCTTAAAACCCTCGTCCCGATTGAAATTGTAATGTTTTTTTTTGATTTCAATGGCTTCCCGCACTTTTCTACTGTAGAAATGGCGATCCGTGGAAAGGATTTTAGGGTTATGCTCAGCTGGTTCCGGTCCAGTGGTTTGGTCCTGACTCCAGTAAATGCTCAGCCACGGCAGACCTGTCACCTGTTATCTATCTATCTATACCTTTATACGAGCAATTATGTTTATTTATATATATACCTATTTCGGGGATCTCGGAAACGGCTTCAACGATTCCGATGAAATTTGCTATATGGGGGTTTTCAGGGGCGATACATCATTCTAGCTAGGTACTTATTATCTCTGGGAAAACGCGCATATTAGAGTTCATCGCATCATCGCAATTATATGTTTTCCGAGCAAAGCTCGGTCTCCCAGATATTGTTTCTTATAGAGCACGGCTCGTAGAACATAAAAACCTAAAGGGGCCCACTGATTGAGGCCGACCAATGATTAACAGTCCGCCGGACGGTATCGGCCTGTCAGTTGTTCGGAACTGGCTAAATTATGTTCTGACAGGCCGATACCGTCCGGCGGACTGTTAAGCCGACCATTGACTAACAGGCCGCCGGACGATATAGGCCTGTCAGTTAGAACAAAGATTTGATCCCCCAAGAGAGAGAGAGAGGGCGGGGGGGACAGCGTTTAGTAAACGCTGTCCCCCCCCGCGTTAACAGATCCTGTATTTGGTATTAATTAATTACCAGTTACCAATACACCCCCATCGAGCATCCTGACACTACAAGAGGAAAAAGTTTATGAATAAATCCGACAGGTAGAGTCTGTGCGGAAAGAGAAGAGTCGTGGAATGTATGGGGCCCAATACATTCCACGACTCTAGTTAATGAAAACTGTATACGATATACGATACTGTAACGATTTTATTTTTTATGTACTGCATGGGATATACGTTTTATCTCTATCTACAATGTATCATGGACTCATGGCGAAGTTCGTAAAATTAAATAAAGGTTCTCTGTCTATAATTAAAAGAAAATCGTATGATTTACATTATGTTCATAAAAAATCATAAAACAAAAATGGTTAAATGACACTTAAGTATGACACAAAACTTTAATTTCTCTAGCAGAAGTTTTTCACCGACGTGGTTTAAAAAAACTGCATACCTACTTTTTAATTACGATTTGTTGAAATCATATTGAATCGCTCATTTATATGCAATGTACATATGTAGGTACTTACGTGTTAATTACATAGAAATATGCCAATAAATTGTATTAATTGTAGATCTATGTACACTGGCGTTCAAAAGTGCATGGAGATGTTTCAACCGTAATATTAAGGCATTACGGTCGACATCTGTCCATGTACTTTTGAACGCCACTCACCTAAGTATATACCTTCGATAATAAAAAGACGTAAGCAAAATGTTTGTGTTTACAAAATAAATCGTAGATACGAGTATGTCTAGTAAGTATACTTATGTATTTAAAATTACTTATAGTTGCTACTTGCTAGTGCGATGCAAAATGCTAAAAAATCGGCCCAAAGCATGTCGAGCCATGCTCAGCGTGGGATTCCGTAGATACCCTGTCCGTCAAAATAACCTTATTGCAAAAACAAAAACGTCTTAACCCTGGGCCACGTGCACCATCCCACTAACTCGGGGTTAACCCAGTGTCAAATTGTATTGGTAAACCATGGTAACTCCAGGTTCAACCGGTTAACCCCGCGTTAATAAATGGTGTAAGTGGTTCTAAGTACCCCTACCACGAGTCACTGACAGTATCAACATATACGCTAACGTCTACGTCAGCAGTATTTCCCAGACTATGAGTAGCGAGAGCGACCCATTGGTGGGTCGCGAGCGAAATTTGAGTGGGCCCTGAAATATAAGACGATATGGCTCCCTATTGAAGACGGACAAGAGGTGGGTCCCGAATTTGACATAATTGCCATATACCCAACTCTTGTCGTCTGGCTGGGGTCCGGCCCAATTAACTTTGGGAACCACTGTAATTCAGTTTCTAGTTTCTATACATCTCACTCGCACTAATATGTCAGCACGATTGATTGATCGTCCCTGGCCAAAAGAATAACAAAATAATACTCACATTGTCTATTATCGCCAAACTAAAAACCAAAACTGCCCTCCACCACATTTTTCCACCGCGGTCACATGGAGACTCCAAAATGAAACTTCTTCATCTCACCTTTGCCTTATAATATTCGATCAATTATCTCAAGTAATCTGTAGTGATAACCTATAGCGATAGTAATACGCAGCGCCGGGCACGGCATGTGTGACCGATAGGGTGGACGTGACAAAATTGCTGATTCGTCAAAGATTAGTGTGTCTAGTTATCTGGGTTACCAGTGCCTTGCCGCTCGTCTTTCACTGTGACTCTCATAGGAGGCATTTCAACCATGTGACTTTTAGTCCTGGATAATGAAACCTGAACGTGGTTCGTGGTAGGCCCTCTGAAAATCGCCTCTGCCTCGGCCTCTGAAAGGCCGCCCCAGGGCCCCCAGGGGCGGCGTGAAAATTGGGAAATCCGCGCGCTGTGGCAGGGGCGTAACTATATAGTCAGTCCAGACGTGACAATTTTTCGCCTAATCTGATTAAATTGTCAGTTTAGGTGAAGTGAACGCACAAATGAAATTGAGGGGCATTGGCTCGCCGATTCCACTATGAAATTGTGTACTTACGTGTGGACGCTATAGTTCGTTTTTTAGCATTAGAAAAAGACTACCGTAAAACGGGGTGAGTAGGTTTCGCGGGGAGCTATGGGTTATGAATGGGGAGAGAAGGATTGAGAGGGGTGTAAGGTGGGTTTTTAAGGCTACTGCTACAAAAATAATGTACTTATTCCAATTTAAAATGGAGCTATACATGAGCTATAGTAATATTCATAATAAAAAAAATCATCCAACAATCTTCCAAAATCACCTTTGTATGAAAAACCCTCTCACCCCAAATACGAGGCACTACGGGGTGAGGTGGGTTTTCCTCTTTATCGTCAAAGTTATGAAATGGAACTACCCAAAATAAAATACAAACTAAAATACAAACGTCCGAACCACTTATTATATACACCATTCAGTTTTCACATGTAAAAATAAAATTTTATCGAGGTTTGAAAGTCAAATTTCACCCAACTCACCCCATTTTACGGTACGCGATCTTGACGTGTCTTTTAATTGAAAGTAAAGTCTATTACTTATGAAACCCAAATAACGTAGCTAAATAATCGTATATGATGTATAATTGTTACATTATATGCCGTGACTTATTTTTCAAAACTGTTTTTGAATAAAAAGACACGTCGTCAAGATTGTTTACCTTTTTTCTAATGCTAAAAAAACTAACTACAGGTGAGATTGACGCTCATTTTTTTTCTAATCAAATCCTCAATTTGATCATCCCATCTGGACAGGCCTTTTGGGTTCCTAGTTGACTATAGACCCCTGAAGAGAGATTGTTTTTTTTAATAAACTGCGTCATGTTTGAAAAGTTTACTCAGTTGATCCAACAACTTGAAGATAATTCGGTATCGAGCATCCATTGTTTTGAGAGTCTGACGTGAATACACTCGCTCGTTTGCCTATTTGTCTCTCTATAGCTCGTAGGTATATGCAAAAGCGAGAGAGGTGATAACTGTTATAAATAAATATAAATGACTAAAAGTACAGTCAGCAACAGAAGTTGCTATTTAAGCGGGTGAGGTGTTCAAAATTACCCTGACGCGCTCTTATTCTCTTAAAGGCCCCTGTACATATTGGGCCAACGCAGGCCAGTCCAAGGGACGCAGCCATGCGGTAGAATGAGATAGCAATATCACTTGCTCCCTCTAACGCATAAATGCGTCCCCCAGACTGGCCCACGCTGGCCCAATATGTACGGGGGCCTTAAGGGGCCCACAGATTACCAGTTCGCCGGACGATATCAGCCTGTCAGTTGTTCGGAGCTGTCGAATTTTGCGTTTAACTGACAGGCTGATATCGTCCTGCGAACTGGTAATCATCAGTGGGCCCCTTTAACACATTCACTGCCCCCAACGCACATGTGCGTTCAGCGTCATATAAGTTTGTTCCTAGGCCACGCCCCCTGGCAGTGAATGCGTTAACAATAAAGTCGCGTCAAGATCATTTTGAACACCTCGCCCGCTTAGCAACTATTGCTGCTAACTGTACTACGGTATACGACGAGCTATTTCTTTGTTACCTAGTAAATATAGCAGCTATACAAATAATATGCCGCGTGCCGCGCGTCCAATGGGGTTAGTCCAGCACTGCTAAGCAGGCTGGAGTCACGTCAAAATGGTGGTCATAGGGATCTCATTGGTGCTGGTGGTATTAGCGGGAATCGCTGCTGGTAAGCATGAAATAGGTATAAGATAAAATAAACCATTTTTTATATGCTCGTGGTTTTCATGCCGGTCTTTATATATTTTGTTTTTATTATTGGGACAACTTTACACAGAGATCGACCTAGTCCCACTCCCACAGTAAGCTCAATAAGGCTTGTGTTGTGGGTACTAGACGACGATATACAGTGTGGAAAAATAAGTCGGTCCCTGGAGGGAAACTACTTTAAATCCTTAAGTTGGCTCATTTTACTTAAAGGAGACATTCCTTTATTTTAAAAAGAAACAAAACTGCATCAAAGATTTTTCTTTTGTTCTTCAATTTGGCTTGTCTAAAATATCTTGAGTACTAAATATAGATTTTATGGATATTTTGTACGACAGACGAGTGTAAGACCTAATGTTTTTTGGAGAAATGTATCATTAACATTAACTGTATCGACTAGTAGAATAAAATAGCGAGAGTTTATTTTTTGGAATTTTTAGTCGGTTCGAGTCCCGGGCGAGGCAACCGAGTTTTAGAAAATCTTTGAATGCAGTTATGTTTCTGTTTAAAAATAAAGGAATGTCTCCTTTAAGTAAAATGAGCCAACTTAAGGATTTAAGGTAGTTTCCCTCCAGGGCCCGACTTATTTTTCCACACTGTATATAATATAAGTACACAAATATTTATATACTTATATACATAGAATACAACCATAACTCAGGAACAAATAAATGCCCTTACTAGGATTCGAACCCGGGACCTCCTGCTTCGTAGGCACAGTCACTAGGTACCGATAGGTACTAGGCTAGGAGGCCGTCACTTATGTATCCGGATATCCGGAATGGGCCACTTACTGGAATCATAATAAAAATATACCTAGGTAGGGCAAACCTTGGCTTATCGGTGATACTTGGTAATTCGGTGATACTCCGTTATAATCTTAAGGTGGCCACTGACGTGCCTTCCAACAGTCCAAATAGCGTGGCTGCAATCCAAAATCGGTCCGTGAATGTCAAAAACGTACAATGTTTAATATTAGGATGCCGTCCATTTGGATGAATCCAACGGCATCCATTTGGAAGGCTCGTCAGTGGCCTGCTTTACACAGTTCTTACCATGAGGAAATGCGAGCTATCAAGTCGTTGGCAGCTGTCAGTTTTGATGCTTGCAATCGGGTTGGCAGCGATTTAATTGCTTACATTTCAGCATTGTGAGCTCAGCGTAATATAACAATGCATTATCACCGAATTACCAAGTATCACCGATAAGCCAAGGTTTGCCCTATATATAGTCAAAACGATTTGCTACTATGGAATTTATATGAAACTATTATGAAACACTAGCATGTGACGTCACGATCAAATTACCTGCTCTTTATAGTTTTATACGGGTTTTAAAATATAAAGTGTGTTTAAAAATAACTGCTGTCTACGTTTCTCTATAAATCTTCTGGTGCTTTATTTATTGCATGGAGTAAAATAATTTATTTTAAATACAGTCAAATACCCTATTCTTAATAGGTGACGATGACAATGACAAGCCATGCGCAGCGCGCCAGATGCCGGGCAAGTCTGTGGTGTGCGTCTGCAATGAAACTTACTGTGACGAGATTCACCTGGACGAGCCCCCATGCGGCTCTTACTTCGCCTACACTTCCTCTGAGGTACTACCTACGTTACTATATTTATTATGTGTATGTATTTAGGGCGAAGGCCGATCGGACGTCCCAGGTATCGCTGGTGACGTTAGCGGACTTGCGCGATCTTCAAGCCGATAACTGGCGGGAGATTGCGCAGGATCGAGACAACTGGCGTTTACTCGTGTCAGAGGCCAAGACTCAGTTTGGGTCGCTGCGCCATGTAGTAGTAGTAGTATTTTATATACGAAATAATTAATGTCCCTAATTATCTCTATAATTAGTTAAGTTTGAGTATAATAAGTAGGGATGTTACAATTCTGTCTTATAATTAACCTGATTTTACTTTCCAGGCAGGATTGCGATTTAAGAAACGAAAAGGACAATTTCATTCGTACTACACGCGGAGTGAGTAGATCATTTGTGACGTTATCTATGAAAAGGGACCTTATTGTCGATGGCGCCTACGCCATTATTAACGATCCTCCGATATATTACAATGCCGCGCGACGCGACGCTGAGCGGAGTAAGCGCCATCGACAATAAGGTCCCTTTTCATAGATAATGCCCCATTTTAAATATTTTGAATTTAATGTACTTAACTTTATAATTTAGGGGACCAAGTCTCCCCCAGGATAAAGTCCTCCCTGCCTATTTATACTTATTGCACTAGTCTGGCTCAACGACCAAAAGTGTATCTTAACCGCGCCACCATCAGATAACCCCATTTTTAGGCTTCCGTACCTCAAAAGAAAAAAACGGAACCGTAGCGAACGAAACGGTAATCTCTCTTTCGCTCTTCCTTAGGTATTCGTGCGACAGAAAGACATTAAATATCTCATAAATGTAGCACACTTTTGTTAACATTCTCCAGAGAAGGAAGAGAAGAGCGGTTACCTCCTAGCACAGGCTTTAAAGCTTAAAAGGAGTTTCCAATCTATATTTTTGAAGTGAAAACTTCTTTAGCGGCGCTGAGCACTTTTTGAAGTGGGAAAAAAATGATAAACTCGAGACAGCGTAAGGCGTAACGCGTAAGGCGTCTCTCCTCTCTTTCTACCGCACGGCAAAAATGTATGCCTGAGCCTGCTGTTTCATGTAGGCGGCGCAGGGCGCTAGCGTGACTTTATGTTATGTGTGACGGACAATGTTATTCACCAAAGAACTTTAGTCATAACGTATCATAATCAGGTCAATTATTTAAAACTGGACTTTTATATTAAGCAATAAAGCTCAATGTTCTAATCTTGTACGGGCTGAAATACGAGGATCTCACAGATCTCACTCCAATATAATTCAACAAAGCTACATCTTGATGAAATCGCTAATAAAAGTGAACTCTAGTACTGGTGAATAAAACTCAAAATATCATGACCAAATATATTTAGATGCGAGGTCTGCAAGGTAACTTTACAATTTCTATTCGAATTTTAAACAATTAACGCTACAAATTTAAGCTCACTGGTCAGCAATTTCGGAACTAAAGTTTTTCAATAGAAAGAAGGATGGGTCAATTATACATACATGCAGACATTTTGGACTAGTCATTGAGTTTTCACTTCTGTCGGCACTCCCGGAGTGCAACCCGTTGTTTTTTTTTTTAAAGCGCCTGGGCATCACGGATGTGGCGTTAGCGTTAGATCCTTGTTGATCTGTTTTTTTTTTGTTTTAGATAAGAACAGTTCGTACACGCTAGTGGTAGATCCAAGGAGGAAGAGTCAGACCATCGAGGGTTTCGGGGGTGCTGTCACTGATTCTGCGGGCATCCATTGGACCAATCTCTCTGCGCGCCTACAAGGCCATTTGATTAAGTACTCTTCTTCTTCCTCGCGCTATCCCGGCATCTTGCCACGACTCATGGGAGCCTGGGGTCTTTACGTACGGGATTTTACGTAGGCACTAGTTTTTACAAAAGCGACTGCCATCTGACCTTCGAACCAGGAGGGTAAACTAGACCTTATTGGGATTAGTCCGGTTTCCTCACGATGTTTTGCTTCACGGAAAAGCAACTGGTAAATATCAAATGATATTTCGTACATAAGTTCCGAAAACTCATTGGTAGCAGCCGGGGTTTGAACCCGCGACCTCCGGATTGAAAGTCGCACGCTCTTACGGCGGTAAAAGTCTTATCGCTAGGCCACCAGCGCTTTTTAGGGTTCCGTACCCAAAGGGTAAAACGGGACCCTATTACTAAGACTTCGCTGTCCGTCCGTCCGTCCGTCCGTCCGTCCGTCCGTCCGTCCGTCCGTCCGTCTGTCTGTCACCAGGCTGTATCTCACGAACCGTGATAGCTAGACAGTTGAAATTTTCACAGATGATGTATTTCTGTTGCCGCTATAACAACAAATACTAAAAACAGTATAAAATAAAGATTTAAATAGGGCTCCCATACAACAAACGTGATTTTTGACCAAAGTTAAGCAACGTCGGGAGTGGTCAGTACTTGGATGGGTGACCGTTTTTTTTTTGCTTTTTTTTTCGTTTTTTTTGCATTATGGTACGGAACCCTTCGTGCGCGAGTCCGACTCGCACTTGCCCGGTTTTTTTTTATCAAGTCTTCTTCTTCTTCCTCGCGTTATCCCGGCATTCTGCCACGACTCATGGGAGCCCGGGGTCCGCTTGACAACTAATCCCATGATTTGACGTAGGCACTAGTTTTTACGAAAGCGACTGCCATCTGACCTTCCAACCCGGAGGGGAAACTAGGTTTCCTCACGATGTTTTCCTTCACCGAAAAGCAACTGGTAAATATCAAATGATATTTCGTAGATAAGTTCCGAAAAACTCATTGGTACGAGCGGGGGTTTGTAACCGCGACCTCCGGATTGAAAGTCGCACGCTCTTACCGCTACTTAGGCCACCAGCGCTTTTTTTGATTAAGTACGTGACCTAACCCATAGAGCTGAGGGCCTACCGTGAATCAAACATGTTCGTCTATTTTGCCTCGCTACACTCTCCAATTTGCAAGAGCGATAAAAAGGCAGTTATTGAAATTTCGATACGACGTACGTAGAACATTCAAGGACGTCACAAAAATTGTAGCCACTACCCAATGTCATATTTTTCACTCAAGATCGGCCATCGGCTGACTACGCTCAAGAAGATACCTAAGTATTCGTAGTCGGCGATATATAAGTAGATTCACTTTGCCTTCAATCTCAAGCCCAGTTCAGACGGGACAATTGTTTGCCAATCTGATTATTAAATTGTCCGATCAGATCAGGCCGCCGATTATGACCGATATTACCGATAAAATGGAGGTGCGGACGCAAGAATACCAATTTGTGACGCTAGTATTTTCTCTCATTGTTTTTACCTTTAATTCCGACGTTGCACCAGCTGTGCAACTCAGCTGAAACGTCGGAATTAAAGGTAAAAACAATGAAATTATATCGCGGTAGACCCGTTTGTGTGATTAAATATGTGCTAGTATTTTCGTTTGGAGGCATTTTTAACTTTGAGGGCTCGAATGTCACCATGAATCTTAAATTGGTGATTAAATTGGAGATTGACGCCAATTTCATTTCTGATCAAATCGGTCGATTTGATCATCCCGTCTGGACTTAATTCAAACGAAACAGTCGAGGCGCTTCAAAGTTGACCAACAAATATATCAGATTTTTTTTTAAATCTCTACCTATGTAACTTAGTAATACTTGGTAATACGTATGTTTAATTCAAGAGCCCATCAACGTGCACACCAGCGCCACTGCTAAATAATCGTGATTATTTAAATTTAACGACAGGTAGGACGACCTTTTGAATACATCAAACTAGTTTTTATGTTGCTGGATTCGTCAATCTATGCGTCCAAAGTTAAAACGGCCGTTTTTGTTTTGAGTTCAGTACCTATAAGTGTCTTGGCATAAGTAGCTATAAACTTATACTTATTTCTTTGAATAAAGAATAAATGATTTCTTCCCAGTTCATACTTCAGCAAGAAGGGCATCGAGTACAACATGCTGCGCGTACCCATCGGCGGCTGTGATTTCTCAACTCACGAGTACGCGTATAATGAGCTGCCGTGGGACGACGCAGAGCTGACCAACTACACGCTCGCGCCGGAGGACTTCAAGTATAAAGTAACATAATACCCTGACAAGGTCTTATTTAGCCTTCGCCATGTTGCGGGTTTGCAGTAGAGTGCTCACTCCATACTTCAGCTTTAGTACCAAAGAGACTATTATTTTCATAGTCGACATCTAGCATCGAGTAGCGGAATTATCAGTACTGCTACTTAACAATAGATAGCACCGACCGAAAAGTCTAATGCTCAACAATTTTCAGCTAATATTATAACCAGATTATCCGGAACTACGACTTTTGCTTTTAATATTAGTTGTAAATTATAATATTTAATACTTTCGCGTTTTGAACACATTAACTCACATTTATAGACGGGTCTAACGCGAAATTTATTCAATTACATAGTTGTAAATTGTTGTTAAATACAATTTTCGTGAGTCGCGACACTAGAGAATTCTAGTATCATTTTTGACAATGTCTCTTGAATCCCTTTCCATGATGATTTCCTCTAATGCCAGTCATATCTGAACAGATACCCATGATCAAGCGTATCCAAGAAGCGGCGACGACTGACATCCACATGATTGCCACTGTGTGGTCTCCGCCGCGGTGGATGAAGACGAACGAGAAGCCCTCGGGCTTCAGTGAGATCAAGCAGGAGTTCATGCAGACTTTCGCCGAGTATATCGTCAAGTAAGATCGCATTTTACAGGGTCAATTAGAGCATGTTGTCTCAGGGGTCAACTGCGACTACACGAAGAATCCAAGTGTACCGCGTAAAGGGCCAAAATATTTTTCCTTCCTGAGATATAGATATTTCCTATGTATTTATCTATTAATATGTCGTCGTCTATTGAGCTATAATATGTTTTATCAAGCAGAATCATCTGCGAGCGCCTCCCTAAGGCGTGTCATCATCATCATCATATCAGCCAGAGGACATCCACTGCTGGACATAGACCTCCCCCAAAGAGCGCCACAGTGACCGGGTTTGCGCAACCCGCATCCAGCGGACTCCCGAGACGTTTACCAAGGCGTTTCTAAGGCGTGTAACTACACGCAACTAACTAGTTAACGAAGAGAGATTCGCACGCTTCGGTAAGCCTCCGTAGTCCGTACCGTACCTTAGTTTTAGTTGGTTGCTGCGATGGACTGTTGTTCGAAGAGCTTGCAAGTTCGAGTCTTGCCGGAGGTGGTGAAATTTTCCATTTTTCCTTTAATAAAAAAATTTACTATTGAGCTTATTGTGGGGGTAGGTCGATTTGTGTTAAATTGCCCCATTCTTATTATAATTTATTGAATGAATTCGTTTAGGTTTATACGGGAATATAAGAAGCTTGGAATAAGCACCTGGGCTGTCACCACAACCAATGAGCCACAGAATGCCTTCTACCCGATAGTCACTATGCAAGATTTGGGTTGGACACCCCAAAAAATGGTAAAAAATTAACTCGATTTGATACCTCCAAATACCCGTTCTGAACTCAGAAGAATAATGTAAGGTGGGATAAGAGAAACAGTGGAGCAAAAGAAACACTTATAGGGAATCCTCACTCTGTTTCTCTTGCCCCGCGCAAAATAGACTGTTTCTCTGTTCCCGGATTAAGGTCATGTTTTTAATTGATTCAGTAGAATCAGGCCTAGCTATAGTGCGACATAAAATAGTAGAAATTAAATAAAATGGAACTAAAAAAAATCCATACTACACTGTTGCCATGTTTAAGCATTTTACGTCAAAAATGTGACAGTTGCGTAGGAAGTGGCGCCCTCATTTAATTTAATTTCATTTCTTTTTAATTTCAATTCATTTATTTATCTCTGACATTGTATAGAATAAAGATCATAAATATCATAATACTAACAATATTTTATAATTCATAGTCGTAAGTACTAACAAAAATGATCTCAGTTGGTCCTTAAATAAATGATAATTAAAATTAATAAATTTATTTTCTACTATTTTATGTCGCACTGTTAATCCGCATTTTCCCTTAATAACTAAGCATTTTAAGTAGGTAAATTAGTCTAAAGGGGTTGTCATAAATTACGTCATTTCAAATTAGGGGGGGGGGGGGGGGGGTCTGGACATCGGATGACGGTAGCATGAAGTAGGAGGAAATGGGGTCATTTGAAGCATGATTTTTGGATGATTATAGGGGGGGGGGGGTCAAAAATCGTCAAAAATCGATGACGTAATTTATGGACAGCCCCTAAGGTGAATGCTCTTATGTAGGTACTTCAGGGCGTCCGCTAGCTGGCGCGGTTGTATGGAGTGGGTGCGCGGGTTAATGAAAAATACTATGATTAACGTTAACTAACGCGGACGCGTGCGACGGATTTTACCTAATGGTAACATTCCATTTCTGACCGCAGCTGCACTACAGACGAACCGCGTCGGTGTTATTGTCAATTTCCATAGTAAAATTAATGGTAGTGCAGGCAGTGCAGCTGTCGTTGGAAATGGACTGTCACCTTTAAGTAGTTTAAGTATACTTAATGGCACCCGCATGCGTGCGTCCGCTCTGTGCACCCGCGCCAGCTAGCGGACGCCCTTAGTACATACTTAATTTACTATTACGGTGATGAACTGGCTATTTTCCTACTTATACTTAACACACGACCAAACAAGACTTATTAAGTTACGATGATGATTGATGTTGTAATGTAAGTACCTACCGTATTACATTTAACAGGGCCAGTGGATAAAAAAAAACTTGGGGCCTACGATAAAGAACTCCTCTGACATCCGTGACGTGAAGATACTGACGGTGGATGACCAGCGGTACACTATTCCAATGTGGTTTAATGTGGTATGTCTATGTACACATATCTTTTTATGGCGTTTTAGAACCACATCGAGCGAGCACGATTTATCAAGCGTTTTAACCACTCGGGTAAAACGTCATTGCAGTCCAAAGCGAAGACATTCCATGGCAGCATTTGGTACTTGGTAGTTGTAGTTGGTTGTATGAGTGGAAGCCCTAGCAGTTTTGGGGGTCCCAACGACCATTCCATGGAGAAAAGTGCCTCAAAATGGCCCAAATTGGTTGACATCAGTGCCTCGAGCCGTCGCACCGCCCCCATCCATTTGAACTAAACCCCCACCTCCCTAGTCTTCTGGCTGCCGTTTACATTTACGCGACATCTCTTGTACTCGTAATAATATTCGCTGAGGTATAAACAGGACAAATAGAAACGCCATAAAATCGCTGAATAATATATCTACACAGATGGTAAACGCGGACCCAAGCGTGTTGGATTGGATCGACGGCATCGCCGTGCACTGGTACGGAGACATGGTCGCTCCCGCGTCGTTGCTTCAAATAGCCACCAAGAACTACCCCACCAAGTTCATTATAGGCACTGAAGCTTGCGAAGGTAATTCATATGAATAATAATAAATTCATTCCTGACAATCACAAACATTCCATCTATAAAACTCCGGTGAGACTCTAACCGTCTACATATTAACATTATTTTTAAAACTCACGTATAAGTAAGTAAGACGGATAGTAAGTCGCACACTTAGAGCCAGTGGCGTAGCGTGAATTAATCTAGCCGTGGGCGAAGTCACATCTGCGAGCCCCTTTTTTTCACTCATTTCACTGTGCCCGAAAGGGCTTCGCGCGAGGCCCCCCTTGGGGCTCGAGGCCGTGGGCGACGGCCCACTTCGCCCACGCCTAACTACGCCACTGCTTAGAGCATTTAATAACTGGAGTTGCCTTTTAAGAGCTTACCCCTCTGCCGAAAAACTTACACAATTGTGCAAACTTTTGTATGGACTGACATGGCTATTTGTACGTTACGTACAAACCATGTAGAAATAGCAATACATTTGACGTCCCCTCCCCGCAAAAATCGGCAGACTGTTTTGTACAGAAAATGACAGCCATGACGTCTCCAGTTACTATAATAAATGCTCTAAGGTCGCACACAACAAAGAGGGTAGGTAGATTAGGTCCACCCTCTGAATGGTGAAGTCGCCGCCACCACTGCCGCCTTTCGTCGCGAGCAGCCGTGCGATCCGGGCCCTAGCTCTCAGTATTTACTATTTAGAGTATTTAGGTACACGTCGCGCGCTTGATTAGTAGAGGCGACACAGTCGGTGCTCTTAGTCGAAGATTCTCAAAATCGGATCAAAACATGTCGAGCGTTTATTCGCCTTAAACGGGTTTAAATAATTTTAATCACAAACATGTACGAATATTTACTAACAGCAGAGAAAATAAAAATTAAGTACCTATGTAAATACGTATAATTGTATTTTCATCATCATCATCTCAGCCATAAGACGTCCACTGCTGAACATAGGCCTCCCCCTTGGACCTCCATACGTACGGTTGGAAGCGACCCGCATCCAGCGTCTTCCGGCGACCTTAACAAGGTCGTCTGTCCATCTTGTGGGTGGACGTCCTGCGCTGCGCTTGCTAGTCCGTGGTCTCCACTCGAGCACTTTTCGACCCCATCGGCCATCTTCTCTGCGTGCAATGTGGCCTGCCCATTGCCACTTCAGCTTGCTAATCCTGTGGGCTATGTCGGTGACTTTACTTCGTAATTGTATGTTACAGGGGGTCAATTATCGCAAAAAGAAAAAGTATCCCTTGGCGACTGGTCTCGAGCACAGAGCTACTGCCATGACATTTTGGAGGTAATTTAATACTGTTTACTTAGGTACTTGCATTTAGGTACCTAAAATTGCTCTGAGTTGGAGTTTAAAATGTTATTTTAGAATGTATTATAGTCAATGGAGGGATGTCGTAGCTTACTTTTACCAGTGCTGAATAATCTTAGGGTGTTTCGTCATCGGCATTACCTAATGAATAAATAAAAATTCCAGAACTCAATTGTTACGAGTGAAAACTTAGGCGCATTTTGCCCATAAAAATAGACTCGACCATATCATAACTGTGGGCCTACCCAAGATTACAATCGTTTGCAGAAAAACGAAACGAAACGCTATTATCTCTCTATCTGTCTGTTTTGTAGTGTTATAAGGCCTATTGTTACATTATAGTAATTCGTGGACATACAAATTTACATCGGACTATGAGTTGATAAGGTTAGGTACCTATCAAATCAAAGGATTGTTTCATCCGCGCCGCACGCTTCGCTTCGCGTTCGCGTGCGTGGTTCCCCTAACTACTTATAACGCTGCGTGAAAATTCTTGCTACCAGCTCAAAGGGCTTGGCCAAGATGAAAATTGTTGATGAAAATAATTACTTACGTGACTTTTTGTAGCGCTTGTCGTCCCGATACAATTTTACTTTTCGTTTCGCGTATGACGATGTACGGTTGTCATCATGGCAAAGCCCCCAGGACAGTCTGTATCGCCACGTAAAACCCCACATAGGAGACTACAAGAGATGATGCAAGCGTTATATGATGTGAATGATGTCACTTTAAATGTGGTATTGATTTGTGAAAGAGCCCTTGAAGTCTAATTACAGTCTTACCATTCGCTTTTTTTTAAGTAATACTTACCATTTATTTACCATTCGCTTTTCGCCGAAATAAAACCTTGTGATTTTTGTGAGGAAACCGGGCTGGGTGGAAAGGTAAGGCGATAGTTGCTTTTGTAAAAGCAGGATAACATTATTATATTTAGGTACATTAAAAAAACATTGTCCCTTCGTTTTGCGACAAACGGATCAACGATTAAGGGTAACATTCAATTTTTGACCGCAGCTGCACTACTGGTACTGAACGCGTCGGTGTTATTGTCAATTTCCCTAGTAAAATGAACAGTAGTGCAGCTGTCGTTGGAAATGGACTGTCACCTTAATCATAAAATTTCACAACAGGATCTCAACTACGAACTCGTCGGCTGGATGGACTGGAACCTATGCCTGGACAAGACAGGCGGCCCCAACTGGGCCGGGATCTTCGTGGATTCCCCCATCATCGTGTTCCCGGAGAACAATGAGTTCGTGAAGCAACCCATGTTCTACGCCATGGGGCACTTCTCTAAGTGGATCCCGAGGGGTTCCGTGAGGCTGGGCGTGGAGGAAAGCAAGGGACCATTGGAGAAGTCTGTGGAACAGGTCGCGTTCTTGACGCCGAGGAATACTGTTGTGCTTGTAGTTCATAACACGTAAGTTTTTAAGGAAAGCTTCTTCTTTAAAGTTTTAGATTCTTAAAGAGTCCAGTTGCACGAGTCCATTAAGATTACGCTTCGGTTATAGTACCTATAGCTTATAATAGTTATAAATAACTAAAATAAAAAAACTACAGATACCTATTAACTCTTAAGATGGGATGCATTGTACCTATACGGATTTGCACGGCTCTCCGGTGTGCTAGCGGGACATTGCTATATACTTATGGCTCCTCTACACGATGGGCCAGCGCCGGCCACTCCAAGGGCCGCATTTATGCGTTAGAGGGAGCAAGTGATATTGCTATCTCATTCTACCGCATGGCTGCGTCCCTTGGAGTGGCCGGCGCTGGCCCATCGTGTAGAGGAGCCATTACATTGCATGGCCTGTCTCATTCGCACACCGGAGAGCGGGCCTTCCGCGAACCACGTTCGACGTGTTGCCTCCCTTTCACACTTAAGTACGAATTACAAGTGCGACAGAGAGGCAACACGTCGAACGGGGGTCGCGGTAGGCTCTCAGCAGAGTGATCATCATCTTCCTCGCGTTGTCCCGGCATTTTGCTACGGCTCATGGGAGCCTGGGGTCCGCTTGGCAACTAATCCCAAGAATCTCTCAGCAGAGTGATAACTGACAGATAACCGCATTAATGTGGTCTATCTAGTAGGTAAGTATGTATATGTATAAGTGATCTCTAGCCTTAGGGACGATCCATTAATTACGTCACACTAATTTCTGGTTTTTTTTACCCCCTCCCCCCTCCTTGTCACACTTGGTCACGTTTGGCAAACCCCTCCCCCCTGGTGTGACGTCACATTTCTTCAACGAAATCGGCAAATATTTATTTAATATTTTATCGAAATATTTTTGATAAAAGAAATATTAGGTAGTAATTTTATAACCCAAAACTGATTAAGAAATAAAATTAAACGAATAAAAACGATTATCGTTTCAAAAACTTGTTATTTAACTGTATAGCGAATAAAATAATTTAAATAAATTTTCGGTTACTGATGAAGTTAAAGTGACGGCACACTCCTCCTCCCCCTTGTCACAACATGTCACATTTTCTTGACCCCCTCCCTCCCCCTAAACGTGTGATATAATGAATGGATGACCCCTTACTTAACTGTGTATTCACAGGGTGCAAGCGCGGAAGATCCACGTGCAGCTGGGTGAGAAACACACCGTGATCGAGCTGGAGAAGGCCTCGATCACCACTATAGAGTTCCCGGCACATAATCCAACACGGTGTTGACAATAACCTCTAGCGGCCCACCATACAAGGAAAATTGACAATCGAATTTGAATCAACGGTATTAGAAAATAGAGTTGAATTTGTTTTGTTTTAAAATCGAACGAAACAAAATAAAACCAACTCTGTTCCATTTCATTAAGATTTAAATTTCATTGGAGGACAATGAACCCCAAGAGGATAAAGAAGTTGAAGAAAATATATAGATGATGGTCAAGCAAATCTTGTCAGTAGAAAAAGGCGCGAAATTCAAATTTTCTATGGGACAATATCCTTTCGCGCCTACATTTTTCAAATTTGCCGCCTTTTTCTACTGACAAGATCTGCTTGACCCAGTATACCTACTCAAAAGCCTGCTCCACGCTCGCGTTCGCGGCTTCGCGCCGTGATTCGCGCACGAGTGTGGAGGGGGCTAAACGCACCCAAATTGTCAGCAGAAAAAGGCGCGAAATTCAAATTTTCTACAGGAGATCAACCCTTCGCGCCTACATTTTTAGGGTTCCGTACCCAAAGGGTAAAACGGGACCCTATTACTAAGACTTCGCTGTCCGTCCGTCCGTCCGTCTGTCACCAGGCTGTATCTCACGAACCGTGATAGCTAGACAGTTGAAATTTTCACAGATGATGTATTTCTGTTGCCGCTATAACAACAAATACCTACTAAAAACAGAATAAAATAAAGATTTAAATGGGGCTCCCATACAACAAACGTGATTTTTGACCAAAGTTAAGCAACGTCGGGAGTGGTCAGTACTTGGATGGGTGACCGTTTTTTTTGTTCGTTTTTTTTTTGCATTATGGTACGGAACCCTTCGTGCGCGAGTCCAACTCGCACTTGCCCGGTTTTTTATATTTGGTCAAACCCATGGTCTAATAAAACATGGTCTTCCATTCCCAGAGTGACACGGGCCTACGTCACAATAACATTGCCACTTTATTTCAACATAACATGTTACATGGGTACATTATACCTATGGTTAATAAGTTAAAATATTTCTTTATAATTTTTTTTTTTCATTTATATGTATTTTAGCTTAAATTTTACAATAACACGTCATTTTTAATTACTCGTTAGCAATATCTTCCGATTCACGAAAGAAATTTCAGACTTTCGGGTAATTCTGTTTATACTACTGGCAACACAGGATAGCGCTGTGCACATTTGACAATTCTTGTTGAACTTCCTTGTCGAACGCGTGTTAATGGGGTTGGCCGGTGGAAGTTTTTAGCAGATGGCGCCATCATAGCTTGCCCCGTCAATCCCTAGAATTGTGTCAAATTTTTGTTTTTTTAATACCCTGGATGCCAGCTCTTTAAGCCAAATCTCATAGAAAAAGGGGCAAGCTATGATGGCGCCATCTAGGCAAACCTTTGACAGTTGCCAACCCCATTGTTATTTCCTTCTCGCTCAGTGTCAGCAGTCGCAGTGTTTTCCAAACTTTTCACGTCGTAAGCTTGGTAATTAATGTGTAACTGTGAATTAGTTTTTTAAACGTTTGTCTTGTATAGATAAATAAAGTTTAATTTAATACATTAGATTTGTTTTATTTTACTATGTTTCTACATGAATAACTTAAAATTAATGCCGTTAAAATAATTTTCACCGTTGGTTAAAATTCTCCCACATTTCAAAGTTTGAGAACCTGTAAACAGCATGATGACGTAGGCGCGTGTCAGTTAGGTCATACGCGAATCTCGGAATGGAGTACCAGGCGGAGTATATTATTATACCATGGTCAAACCTATTTTTCAGTCAGTAGGAACCAGGAAAACTATACTCATCCTTTTCTTTTGGGTGCTAGTACTAGTGTAAGACAAAGATAGTATGATTCTCTCTGTCTATGATTGAAATTAGACAGTCCTTTTACAAACTATAAATTTTTCGCCTTTTTCTACCGACAAAGTGGCTGTGCCAGAGTATTTAATAATATATTATTATTTTATTTCCTTTTATACTTAAATTTTTGTCTCGGTTTCGAAAATATATATACAAATTAAAATATCCAAACCCATAATTTATTATCATTGATATTTAAGCCACCGTCACTTCAAGGTTAATAAAAACTACGAGAAAACCAGGATGTGCCTCCTATAGGTATTTGCTTGGCAGTTCCGATGTGTCGGAAGCCGGTGTTGCTCGAAGCTTGGCAGGTATTTATTATTATTTTAAAAAGGCACCAAAACTAAAAAAAATAACTTATTAAAAATTGAGTTTTTTTCCATTACCCATGACTCTCTGATGTACTGTAAGGGGACGGCCTAAATGGGAGGACGCTGTGGGCATAGAAATACAGTAGATCACTTCTTTTATATATATATTTTCAGCTAGTTTACAATTAAATATCTACACTCGATGGCTGCCTCTAATCGAATGCACAGATTATTAATATGTAGCTATGCCTTCGAGCAACACGGAAGGGAGGCGGCATTCGCACTATTTCCCCTCTGCCGAGGTACAAGATTAGCGCGTCAATCTAATCTAGCGCGGGTAATAAAACTAGTTGCACTTGGATTTTTCACTAGACCGAGTCCAGACGCGCGCGTGAACACTGCTGCACAAAAATGCCTGTTTGCTCGGTTTTTTGTTATAAAAAGAGGTCGGGGACATCAAATTTACAAAAAGAAAGTGTTACATTTCACATGTAATATTTTTTTTTACATATCATACGTTTAATTACATTCAAACACAATTATTATATTTTAGTCTGATGTAATTGTTGGATTTATTGATTTTGCTCGCTCAGTGCAAATTGCGGATCGGTCGAGCGACAAATCCGACTTCTCATCTCTCAGAATACAATAACATACTTCAACGAAAATGTGTTAGTGTGCATGTTGTGACACTTGTCACTCGTCCGTACACAAAAAGAGATCGAGGTTTGCAAGATTTGTCTTTGACGTGTGTCATTTTCTATGTATTTGTGTCGTCATTACGGATTGGATTTTGTATGTAAGTGTGTGAGAAGTGCGACTGTGTGCACCTTTCCCCCCGCGAAAAATGGCAGAAAGATTTGTACGGTGACATATCGCTTGGGCCCCTCCCTTCCGATGTTTCGGAAGCCGGTGTTGCTCGAAGAGCTATGCCAATTCCGCACCGCGTTCTATTTGACAGCGGCTCATATTCTAAATTTGAATATCGTGACTAGCCAGTCACAGATTAAAAAAGGCTGTAAAGGTTGCAAACCTTTACATATCTCGCCTCCTCGGGTGAAAGAGGCAGCTATCTTTCACAAAACTACGCCCTATCCTACTCTATCCTAACTACCGATTGGCCCTACCTAGATCCAACCCCTACATTTTTTTTCCTAACACCCCTTCGCTAAAGTCGGCCTTCGAACCAATTTTCGGTGGAAGTTTGCATGGTAATGTACATCATATATTTTTTTAGGGGGGGGGGCACACATTTAACCACTTTGGAAGTGTCTCTCGCGCAAACTATTCAGTTTAGAAAAAAATGATATTAGAAACCTCAATATCATTTTTGAAGACCTATCCATAGATACCCCACACGTATGGGTTTGATGAAAAAAAAATGAGTTTCAGTTCTAAGTATGGGGAACTCCCAAAATTAGTTTTTTTTCTATTTTTGTATGAAAATCTTAATGCGGTTCACAGAATACATCTACTTACCAAGTTTCAACAGTATAGTTCTTATAGTTTCTGAAAAAAATGGCTGTGACATACGGACGGACAGACAGACAGACAGACAGACAGACATGACGAATCCATAAGGGTTCCGTTTTTTGCCATTTAGCTACGGAACCCTAAAAATAATAAAAAACCAAAACTTCGACAAGATCTATACCCCCTTTTTCATTTTGAACTTCCTCACAGCTAATTGTCATTGGCCATTACTAGATGACACCTGTATTTCTGACAGCTGTTTATAAAGTAAAACGCTGTTTTTGATTTTATTATCTTACAGAGCATGACTGATCTTTCCTTATGGTCTGTATCTTTAAGTACCTATTTAAATAAATGTAAACAAAATCTACCCTCAAATGGCTCCATAAGCCAGTTGATGGTAGATAAAAACATTACACGATCAAATAATGTAGGTTAAAGTCAGGTCATTCAGCGACAGATTCAGGCGGTTTTGTATTTGGTTGGTTAATCAATAAATGTTATAACTACCCGAAAATATACGAATTATATGTTTACTTTTATTTAAGTACCTAAAGATACAGAGTATAGGCCGAGGCACGGTATGTCGTGGTTCCATTTGGGAACTTGGTTGCAATAAAATAATCTAAAGTCAATTTTGGAATTAACTTATGTTAATAAATTTATGACATAGAAAAAACAACAAAAGTAAGTAGGTACAGTAAAAGTGTGTAGCAGGGATGTTGCGGATGCAGATTTTTTGACATCCGCGGATGCGGATGCGGAGCGGATATTTAGAGCCTCACATCCTCGGATGCGGATGCGGATGCGGATATCATGATTTGGTACTTAAAAAACGTCAATAGTACATTTTTAGCATGTTTTATTTTAAAATAAACGAAACGTTTAGTATTTGAGCAAGAATATTCTTCTTCTTCTTAGTCGTGCACTCTTGTCAGAGTGGTCGTGGTCATGTCACGGTCGATTTTTGCGCCACCGCAGCTCTTGCGATCCGTCGCCATGTGGCTCTGTTTTTGGTGGAGTGGAAGCAATTGTTGACTGAATTTCCTGTGATGGACTTAATGAGGTCTGTCCATCGTGTTGGGGAGCAAGAATATAGGTGCGTTTTATTAAATAAACAGTAACTAGGCCGACTTTTCGGGATCTAGAATATTTCGTTACTTATATCTAATGACGAAATTACCTAGCACTTACGCCGCCGGCGCCGCCACTAATACGTTCCTATTACCGACTTGGTTGACATCCGCATCATGCGGATGCAGATGCGGATGTTGAAAATAATGCGGATGTTCCGCGGATGCGGATGCGAATATTCGCAACAACCCTGGTGTGTAGGTACCTAATAAACTTTATTTACCTGTTGCTACTAAGAACGCTCGCAGATATTAACAGGAACACCGTAAACAACATTATCGCAATAACGCTTTTGATATTAATTTAATTTCTCTTAACCCTTTCTACGCCGTGTCAAACACAAAAGGTGTCACTCGGACGCCACGTCACCGAAGTGTCAAAACTGAATTTGAACTTTATGCATATGCACCTAATAGGTCTATGTTGCTCTGTGGTCTGTGACCGATTAATCGGTCTTTGGCGTTGGACCTGCGGTGCGGATATTTATTCATTGGCGTCCAAAAGGTTAACGCGTTTATCTATCTAAACAAGAATACACGTTTGACTTTATTATCTTAATTGGGTGATTGGCGTCAAAACATCGTGGCGTAGGACCCTTTGCGGATGACAGAAACCACACAATAAGGGGCTATTCATAAATTACGTCATTTCAAATTAGGGGGGGGGGGGGTCTGGACATCGGATGACGGTAGCATGAAGTAGGAGGAAATGGGGTCATTTGAAGCATGATTTTTGGATGATTATAGGGGGGGGGTTCCAAAATCGTCAAAAATCGATGACGTAATTTATGGACAGCCCCTAACTGAAATTGTTAATATATATAAATGCACACAATTGACACAATGTTGCTACTGATAGCTAATAGAATGCCCATTTCAATGCGCATGGCCTTCGCGTGATATACCAATTGGGTGTGGGAAGATAAGTAAGTACATAAACAATTGATAGGTACATAAATACTAGTAAGGGGTCATCCATTAATTACATCACACGTTTAGGGGGAGGGAGGGGGTCAAGAAAATGTGACATATTGTGACATGGGGGAGGGGGGAGTCACAAACTTTGTGACGTCACTTTAAATGCATCAGTAACCGAAAATTTATTTTATTATTTTATTCGCTGTACATTTAAATAACAAGTTTTTAAAACGATAATCGTTTTTATTCGTATAATTTTCTTTCCTAAGCAGTTTTGGGTTATAAAATTACTAATATTTATATCGTCAAAAATATTTTGATAAAATATTAATAATACTTAGGTACTTACTTAATTCGATTTGGCGATTTCGTAGAAAAAATGTGACGTCACACTAGGGGGGAGGGTTTGCCAAATGTGACCAAGTGTGACAAGGACGGGAGAGGGGTCAAAAAACCTAGAAATTCGTGTGACGTAATTAATGGATGACCCCTAAGGTGTTTTGGGGTAACTTCGAGAGTGGGATGATTTTGAAAATCATAATCACGGTGACGTCTGTTTCTTAAATCCAATTTGTTTACTCCGAAATCAAGCAAAGTTAATATCCGAAATCCGGCCGGATAGTTGGTCAGTATCCGGCCGGATGTTAAAATCACGGCCGGATAGGCCGGATACCGAATAGTAACCGAATATCCGGTGCATATCTAAAGATTACAATATACCCCTACCCCTAATAATTTCATAGAAGTTTGAGAAGAAACTTGGGACAGCCTTAAGTGTCCCCCTTAAGGCTGTCCCAAGTTTCTTCTCAAACTTCTATGAAATATAAAATTATACCATAATAGTCCATAGTTACTAGTTACCGAGATGGGAGGACAACTCTGGGGTGCAATTAGGATAGATAGGTATTCTCTCAGTATTCACTGTATTCAGTTTGTCACCAGACTGAGAACAGGGAAAATGCCTTAGGTAGTAAACTAAAGGGGCCCACTGATTAACAGTCCGCCGGACGGTATCGGCCTGTCAGAACAAAATTTTGACAGTTCCGAACAACTGACAGACCGATACCGTCCGACGGACTTTTAATCAGTAGGCCCCTTTATAACTTAAAATCAATGGGAAAATGGAATCAAACCCAAATAACACTATCTTTTTAAGATATGTACTTATTTATTTACTTCCAGTTATTATTATATGTATTTGTAAAAGTTAAAAATATAAATATTATTATATCATACCATTTAATACCAACATTAAAATGCTACATTTTGGGCACACAATACCATAATCTTTTGCGCCCGATAACTTAGCTGGGTCCCTTTCAAATCTTTCAATATATGATTTATATATAGTAAACTTTGCGATGCTTGTGCTCTGTGGAGTCATGTGTAGCATTGTTACCTCTCACACATATTACGTGTTCATCTGTTGCCACAGGGAACCTGGAGCAATCTAAGTAATCGGGCCATGATAATCCAAAATTAGCCATTAATCCATCACAATTGTGCCTCGCGGATTCACATAGGTGTCTGCAGGGCGGAATGGGTGTATCTAAAATTGTGCACACTGGAGCAAACATTGAACACAGGAAAAGCTTCAGATCTGATGAACAATTCACTTTTATCAAGGGGGTGAACTGATGAATTGCTGCTCCAGCATCCTTCTGATTCGTGTGGTTTAACGAATTCGGAAATATCGTTTGATTGTATTGAATCTGTTGACAGAGTGGAATTGTAATCGGCTCGCAACGTCCATGGTAGGGCAAAGGATCATCTTGCAAAACAGTATTAACACGTGAAGTTTCAGTAACAACGAGAGAAAATTAGTACTTTTAAAATAAGAAGAATACACAATCTTCCCATCATGAATTGTAGTCACTTGTAGTTACTTTCATATGTATCAAATCACTTCTCGTAATCTATAGTAACACGATCTGTGTGTTTTACTCATTGACTTATATGTACTACGTACCAGCGCGAGAGGCGAAACTGTTATGAAAAGTGCTCATATTATTATTCTGCCTACGTACGGGGTTATTAGGGTTCCGTAGCCAAAAAGCAAAAAACGGAACCCTTATGGATTCGTCATGTCTGTCTGTCTGTCTGTCTGTCCGTCCGTATGTCACAGCCACTTTTTTCCGAAACTATATATAAGAACTATACTGTTGAAACTTGGTAAGTAGATGTACCTATTCTGTGAACCGCATTAAGATTTTCACACGAAAATAGAAAAAAAAACAATACATTTTGGGGGTTCCCCATACTTAGAACAGTTAGAACTGAAACTCAAAAATAGATAGGATAGGTCTTCAAAAATAATATTGAGGTTTCTATCATTTTTTTTCTAAACTGAATAGTTTGCGCTAGAGACACTTCCAAAGTGGTAAAATGTGTGTGTCTCCCCCCCCCCCCCCCTGTAACTTCTAAAATAAGAGAATGATAAAACTAAAAAATATATATGATTACCATGCAAACTTCCACCGAAAATTGGTTTGAACGAGATCTAGTATATAAGTAGTTTTTTTTGAATACGTCATAAATCGTAAATCGCAAATTTATTATGTATTATTAGGTACTTGCTGCTACGGAACCCTTCATGGGCGAGTCCGACTCGCGCTTGGCCGCTTTTTTAATGACCTGCAATATTATACGACGTGAATATATAGGTGATACCGAGCAGGGATGTTGCGAATATTCGCATCCGCATTATTTTCAACATCTGCATCCGCATCCGCATAAATCGATGCGGAGCTCATGCAGATGCGGATGTCGACGAAGTCGGTAACAGGAACGTCTTAGAGGCGGCGTAAGTGCTAGGTAATTTCGTCATTTGACGTTTTTTAAGTATTACCAAATCTTGAAATCCGCATCCGCGGATGTCAAAAATCTGCATCCGTAAATCCCTGATACCGAGCAACTTTTCTAATGGGACCAACCACTAAACCGCAAACTTGAATATAATTTACCTTTTTGTATAACTTTTAATATACCGGGTGTGGCCTGTAATATGAGCAAAAAATTAAACTGTAGGCTGAACTCCTCATAATTATAGACCAACATTAGTTCAGCGACTTTTAAAAATAACTTGCATTTTGATTTTTAATACACTTTAAAGTTTATTCTAAGACGCAATGTATTGCGAATTGTGTTATGTTTAAGGCGTGACAAGCAACGTCAATCACAGTGATAATGGCGTCCATTGAAGATAATATTTATTTTGTATGAAAAATAGGGAGTCTAAAGACTTAATAATTTTTAAAAGTTGTCGAACAAAAGTATCACCGTTTGAGGAGTACAATCTACGTTTTAATTATTTGCTCGTGTTACAGGCCACACCCGGTATATCGCACGGGTGAAAACTAGAGATGCACCGGATATTCGGTTACTATCCGGTATCCGGCCTATCCGGCCATGATTTTAATATTCGGCCGGATACCGGATAGTCACCTACTATCCGGCCGGATACCGGATTGTAACATTGCTTGATTTCGGAGTAAACTAATTGCATTTAAGAAACAGTCTTGATCATAATCGTACTTGTTTATTATTTTAAAACAATTTAAACATTCCACTGACTTGCACGCGCACTCATTTCGAACCTAGAAATGTGTCCGCGCGAACGTTCACTAGGAAATAGGTCAAACCTGCAGAATGCACACCTGAAAAACCGAAATGCAGGTCTAAGCGCCGCTGGCCGAATATTCGGCGACCGGATACCGGATATTCGGCCGATGGTCAGGCCGAATATCCGGTATCCGGCCAAACAACTATCCGTTGATGCATCTCTAGTGAAAACGAGGATTCTTTCCTAGAATATTATTTCTATATGTATAATATTCTAAGTACATGAAATAAACTCAATTTATAATAACCATGCATGTGCCATGCATGTATTTTGTATATGCATTTCGTTGACAATCATAAGAATGACATTGAATTTTAAATGTTATAAAACCAAAGAGCTAACCGGAGGCCAGATCACCACATTCGTCCCTCCCCATCCCTGATCACATCTCTTCGATAAGTCGCCGAGGTGGTCTTGTGGCCCGTTGACTACGGCGCTACGTAGGTGAGTTTGCAGGTGTAGAGGTAGGATTTGGGTCAGGGGACAAACTTTCGTTGTTTCCTGTTTGAGGTGGAGGGCTCACCAAGGTGGAGTTAGGAGTGGCAGATGAGATTCGCGGCGGCCCAGGACTAGAAGTGGCATCGGGCGTACGAAACATATGTGTTGGGGGGGATGAAAGAGATTTGTATAAAATTCGTGAAAATTTAAATCAGAGTTGGGAGCAATGTTGCTGTAGAAAAATGTATTTATTTTTTGTTACTCGCAACTTTTTCTAGGAGGCCAAAGCAAACATAGAAGCTTTAGGCGCACACATGCGCAATTATATGGGGAATGATGGGGACATAACTTTCTTAGGAAGTGAACAGGCCTTGGTCTACTTACTCTTGAAAATGTTACGTGCATTAAAAAAAAAGAAATTAGCTCTTCTGCTATGTATTTTCTTGTTATTGGATAAAAATAAAAAAGAGTGTGGGAAAAGAAATTTGTTGGAGCACGTTGGAGTGACTGGGTGATTTTTGGTCACACAAACAGCGATTTTCTTCATAAATTTCAAAAAAATGGCGCGCACTGTTGTCATACGTCAAACACGGTAGTCCGTAACGTAGGACGACAACCCACACACAATCCTACGCGGCGGACTACAGCGGTGGGCGGGGCTTGTAGGACTTGTAGGACCCAAGAGGCATCCTACTTGGGTGTTGTAGGACGGCAAGTAGTCCGCAACCCCCATACACAATCCTACCCAACGAGGCGGACTACGAGGCGGACTACAAGGTACAAGGTAGAAGTGTGAATGGGGGGCTTAAGTCAATGTAATAGTAGTAACAGACTATCGCACCGCACCAAGGTCATTGTGCGACGCACCCATAAGTAAGAACGAGAAAGCGATATCTCTTTCTCGCTCTTACTTATCGGTGCGTCGCACAATGACCTTGGTGCGGTGCGATAGTGCGTTACGGCCTTAAGTTACGAACATAGATATATAATATTTAGAGATGACGTCAAAGCGAGCTGTCACTGTTACCACTTTTGTTTAGTATACGATTAACAATTTAACAACACCTTGCTGTAGCCATGTCGATAAAGGCATATCGATAAACTATCGACATTTCTTGCAATTTTAATTTTACTTTAAAGGTTTAACGATACTTACCTAAAATGAACAAAAACGCTTTTATTCTTTATTGTGGTTATCAGATCACAATTTTATCATCACGCCCCAGCAGGGAACGAAGGGAAAGTTCAGATATTTAATTAAAATACATAAATACCTACTAAAATATGTGTTCCGCAATAATTGAATTATTTTATTATATTCTAATATATTATTATTCATTAGCATTTCAATTATGTTTATGTTTAAAGAAGATATTGAAGCTTCAATTAATAGCTATTTCGTTCCGCTGTGTAGTGTTTATCGATATATAACATGATTAAAATCGACTTTTCACATCGCTAAAAGAGCACACATACACGTTTTTACGCAACATACACAGCTGCATGCAGCAAAAAAAGTTACACTTTGATTTGAAGTTCATCTTGTCAACAGTATGGTTGTCCTTTTTTGACAAATGGCATTTTTAAAAGAGCGAGGAGAGAGAAGTGATACTAGTTGCTGCGCCGTCAAAGTGAACAGATAACGTTGGGGCCTTGGTTTACGAAGTTACGACGTTAAACGGAAAAACAAGCAACATTGGTACGATTAACACCATGACACTTGCTCGACCAATGACGAGCTTTTTGCCCGGTGTTGCCAGCTTAAACTTGTAAAAAAGTAACTTTTGGTTTTATGAAATCGGGCCGCATAATATCGATCAAATAATCTTTCAGGATTTTAAACCGTTATTATTTATACAAATTGAAATGTCTAAAACAGACATGCAGGTCTTTGTCTTACTGACTGGTCTGATCTTAATGGCTTAAAAAATCTGCGTAAAAGGGATTGAATTATATGACATTATTGCCAGTATGGTTATGATCGAAAATGGATCGAAATGAGGTAAATTAAATGTCCAATGTAGTATTATGCATACGTATAAAAATAGTTTATAATCTTTCATTTCTAGATATTACTTCTACATTAAAATTTAAAATGCACTCTAATTTTCGTAATTTAAGCCATGAGCCATGACCAGTACAAAAACTATCATTAGTGTGGTATTTGTTACGGTTTATATGGTAACATTTAAGCGTACACAAACCAACTGCTCGTCAAGAGAATTTTAAAAAGTTTTCGTTTGAAGTCGTTACTCGAGTACGTTACCACAATAATTATCAGAAACAATAAGAATTGGCGGGATATTAACCATAAAAATAGAATTGCAGTTTGATCAATCGAGTTTGTGTACTAAATTATCCATGTGCTCGTAAAATTAAAAGAGATCTATTGCTTTGCCTCTAGATCTGAAGCTGACAACGTTTTTTCATAGGCTTAGAATTTTTTATTTAGCAAAATGGAAGATTTCATTAAGATAGAGAAAATTGGTGAAGGTACTTACGGTGTGGTGTACAAAGGAAAAAATAAAGTGACCGGCCAGTTTGTGGCTATGAAGAAAATTAGGTTGGAGGCAGATGATGAAGGCATACCCTCTACCGCGATCAGGTTAGTTTTCATCCCCTAGTTACATTAAATACATTCAGAGAACAATGTTGTATTACGAATGTCTACATCTAAAACTAAACCGTAGAAAATTTGTGTTGTGTTTTCCTAACCTAACTCATTTCATTTCCTGTTCAATTCAAGGATTTATCTATATCTTATTTTATCCAACAAAATTCAGACAATTATTTTAGTAATAAGCGTTAGAATTAGATTGTTATAAGCAAAATATTTTTGTTTATGCTTAATTTGCAAATGAAGCAGGATTAAATGATTAAGCTGACATAAGTATTGTTTTAATAGCTTAAGAAATGACATGCAATATTATGTTTATATGTTTACACAACAATATTGATGAAACGTGGTTTAAAATTGCTTTTAATGAGTAGTGATTCATCCATAATCCATGTACACTTAGGCCATAGTCAACTAAAAAAAACCACTACTGTCTTTGCCTTTAAATCTGCCAGTAGTAGGACTCCTATCTAGACAGATGGCAGATGGACTGCCATCTAGATGGATGGGATGGTATCCTTGTATTTGTCCTAGTATATTTTGTCCAGGACATGTCTAAGGTCTAGGAAAACTAGGTATTAACACATTGACTGCCAAAAACCCGCTGCGTGGGTTCATTTTGTATTGGAAATGGGGTGTTTGGCACTGAAAGTGTTAAAATCACCTGGGGAAAACTTTAATGTTTTCCGCGTCAGAAGTATGTGTAAAAGTATTAAGTCAGGGAAATTGTGATTACACTGTAACATCTGACTTCAATTTTTTTACTGGCATTTAGTGGTTACTTCGTTTAACCTCTAGCCACACAGGGGCCTATAAAAAGGTCTCAGATTCCATTCTATTTTGTATCTTATTTTGACTAATCAAAATTGCATTTGTGTTGGCAAGTTTTGATGTGGCTAGCGGTTAAAGGAACTTTACATTGCTTCTTCTTCTTCGTTACACTCTTAACAGAGTGGTCATGGCCGTTATGTAAACCTTTGAGTGACTTGTTTACCGACACATCACCATTCCTCCCGTAGAGCTGCTTTCCTGGCTAGCGGTGTGGTTAGCGGTTATTATATTGCACAATATAATAAACACATGTCAACTCTAACAAATGTTATTTACAGAGAAATATCCCTACTGAAAGAACTGAATCACCCGAACATTGTGAAATTGGAAGATGTGCTCATGGAGGAGTCCCGGCTGTTCCTCATCTTCGAGTTCCTCTCCATGGACCTCAAGAAATACATGGACTCCCTTGGCTCCGGGAGGGTAAGTACCTGATAATAAAGCTAAGATAAAGATAGTTTATTTTTCAAGTAGGCATATTACAATGCGCTTATAAACGTCAAATAAAGCTACATGCCTACACGGGCTCTAAGATTTAAGTTCTTCCTCAATTGGAGGATGTATGCCAACATGGGACTGGCAAATAATCAGCAGGGCACATCTTTTTAAGACACAATTAACATGCATTAATTTAAAAAGTAATTCTATAACTATTAAACATCCAACTGACTCTTATTTCAAATTTTTCTATAACACAAATACATTTGGTCTCATTTAGACATTAGACATATCCTGGGGTTTTGGGTGCAGGTAAAATCTAGTAGTACTAGGTAAAAACTGTAAAACCAGAAACTATATTAACATTTCTAAGCGCATTTGGAGCTTACTGTTGTTGTTGTTGTTATCTTATGGTACCTCAGAGGTGCAAAGGGCCTTCACGAGCTCGTGGCACGCCTTCCTATCTTCAGCGACCCTTCTGGCCTCGCTCCAGCTCAACCCGACCGCTCGTAGCTCATTTTTGACGGACCGCTGCCAAGGATGTAGGGGCCCCCAAGGTCACGGCTTCCGTCCGGCGGTTTCCAATCGAAAGCGATGGTTGCGTTATTAGTTTCCCCTCTTCGAATAGTATGGATACATCTCCATTTCCGTGTCGCGATTTCTTCGCCAATGGGTGTTTGCCGGCATATACGCCATAGGTCTTCGCAAGGAATAGTTTTTGGCCAGAAAACGCGAAGGATCGACCTGAGCGACTTGTGGAGATTACTGTCTGTTTTTAATTAATAGTTTGGTAACTTTTTTACAATAAACAAAGTTATAATTTACACGAAATCATTCCCGCACACAAAACCTCGGGGTATGGTCAAACAAATAACACCTTTAACATGCTCATTAGCATGACTTTTTTTGTGTAAACAGATGATGAGCCCTAACATAGTGAAGAGCTACCTGTACCAGATCAACAGTGCCATCCTGTACTGCCACTGCCGACGGATCCTTCATCGTGACTTGAAACCGCAGAATCTGCTTATTGACCAGACTGGGATCATAAAGGTATGCTCATTTTCTATATTGAAACATTTGAAACCTTAATACCCACACTGGCTGACTTTCTGCCTTCCTAATAAAGCAAAGAGAATAGAGTGTATAGAGGCGGATTGTCAAAGTAAATTATGTAGCCACAGTAAATTTACTCCCATCTTTCGACAGAAGATTAAAACTGTTAGAACGCCATTTGACTTTGATACTTTCTTTCACTGATATGTGTTAATTTGTTAAATATTGAAATCAACGCCATCTACTCGACAGTAGGCCAAAAGTATGGTGCAATCTTTTGGAGCGATGGCGCCATGACCTTCAGCCTTCTCTCGAGTAGATGGCGTTAATATTAAAATTTAACAAGGTAACACATATCAGTGAAATAATAATGATCGAAGTCAAATGGTGTTCTAACAGTTCTAATCTTCTGTCGAAAGATGGCAGTAAATGTACTGTGGCTACATAATTTACCATGACAGTAACTCTCTATTTCAAATTTTCTTTGTAATATAGTAAGGAAGCTAAGAAGAATTTCGTACATTGACCTGCCTGTTCCTATCAGACATAGGAATATAAGGGGCAGAATTTAATAACAGGTAGAGACATCCTATTTACGCCACAAGATGGCAGAACCTGCAGCGCGCATGGTTCCTATAGTTCGCGCGAATAAACAAGGAGCTCACGCTTCGTATTACATAGCACGGGAGTTGGCAAACTTTTGAGAAGAGCCAACTGCGGTTGAAATCGCCAGTTTAAGGAAGCTTTAAAGAGCCGAAAATGTTATTTTACAGTACATATGGTGCTACTTTACCGCCCTAGGGCGCGATTAAGGACAATACGTGCCTGGGTCAAAAATTTAAAGGGCCATATGTACTGTACAACGTTGTACAATACACGTGCGAAAAGGTAATTCGCAACTCGTGTTGATATAAAACAATCCCTTCGGTCGTATTTCAATGTATCGCCACTCGTTGCGAATTTCCTACTTTTCGCACTTGTATCGTAATGTACTATTTCTATAAGAACTACCAAGGGTAAATTTTATGGGTGACGTAAAGAGCCGCAATTGTACTTCTAAAGAGCATGCGGCTCGGGTTTTCCGACCCCTGACATAGCATTATATGTTGTGATTATGAGTATTATGACATTGTACAGACACAGGTGCGTGAATTTGAAGCCAGGCGACGCACAGAGCTCGACGTTAAGTGTGACGAGCTAAAGGCCAGACCAACTATGGCCATCACGTATAATTACGTCGGAGGGGTGCTGACCTGCAGCGAGTGCGGCCGCACATTTGCTGCAAAGATTGGCTACGTCAGTCACCTGAGAGCGCACCAGCGACGCTCTCAGCGGTAGAAAAGCAGTCGTTGTAGCCGAAAACGGCTAGGATATGATGGTGATGTGTTGTGATTGATGATGTGTTGTGTGTGCAGGTGGCAGACTTCGGTCTGGGGCGCGCGTTCGGCGTGCCGGTGCGCGTGTACACGCACGAGGTGGTCACGCTGTGGTACCGCGCGCCGGAGGTGCTGCTCGGCAGCCAGAGGTGAGCCATACCCTACCCCCCCACTACACTACACTACACCAGGGAGACCAGGGGTTGCCTCCCTGTCACACTTAAGTACGAATTTACAAGTGCGACAGAGAGGCAACACGTCGAACATGGTTCGCGGTAGGCCCTCAGAGACCAGAACACGAACCGGTAGGTGAGGCACGTCCGAGGCAAACCCGCATACGGCCGCGATGCCGTATATGGGCGGTAAGCTGTTAGAGTTAGACCAAGAAAAGTCTGCAGCGAATTTGACAGCCCTCGTAGTGCCAGTGTTTTTTTAAACGTCAAACTTCTATGAAATTATGACGTATAAATAACACTTGTACTGCGTGGGCTATCAAAATCGCTGCAGACTTTTCTTGGTCTAACTCTATCTCTCTAGGCGCATTTAAATATTTAAAAAATGCAGAAGGAAGAAACAAGCCTATGCGGCCATATTAAAATAGTTTTTTTGACATTTCTTGTTTTTTTTTATTTTCAGGTACTCGTGTCCAGTCGACATGTGGTCAATCGGCTGCATTTTCTCAGAGATGTCCTCCAAGAAACCTCTGTTCCAGGGTGATTCTGAAATCGACCAGCTTTTCCGCATCTTTAGGTAAGGTCGTTTTTAGGAATCCTAAACCCACTAGATATGTTCTATACGAGTAGACCTATTCTGACCTAAACAACAGTAAAAAAGTGGCAAATTAAAAAAATATCTAAGAAATATTTTATTTATTTAAATTTTATTGCACAAAATACAAAATAATTTACAAATGGCTGACTTATTGCCTAATGGTATTCTCTACCGGTCAATCATCGGACTAAACTTATGTAAAAATAGTGCAAGGAGAAAAGTAAGAAGATATTTTTTAGTAAATTGTTAGATTAGTCTGTCAAACAACTTTGTCAGTAGAAACAGGCGCGAACGTCAGATTTTCTATGGTACGAAAAATGCAGGAATTGGCCTGATGACAAATTTTGAAATCCCTTTTAATATTGTCGGTACACTTGTATTGGTTCCGAAAAACACAATATTTCAGCTATACTCATAAGATTTCACATAAATAATTGCATTTTATTATATAGTTCAGTGAAATTAGCTAAAATTACGGCATAATTAATAGAAGACTTTTTTTAATTGGGATATGTACGTTGTCGACCGAAGTTATTTTTCATCAACCCTCCCCTCCCCTCCCCCCTCTGCGTCACCCCCCCACACCCCCGCAAAGGGTCCAAAACCTAGTTTTTCTCAATTTTTAAGATAACCATTCAAGATACAGAAAAAGGGTGTAGGAACGAAGTGATCCATATTAAATTTTATATTTATCTCTTATACACACTATATTGCTATCACTTATAGTTTTTGCGCAATGTGCAGTCAAGCGTGAGTCGGACTTACGTACGGAACCCTTGGAAAACGAGTTCGACTCGCACTTGACCGGTTTTTTTTATTTAAGTAAATAGTTAATATGTTATTTAAAATGGGTATTACTAACATAATATGGGACTAGTCCTGAAATAAATATTATTCATTCATTCATTCATTTATTTATTGAAAGAGTTTGTGTATCTGGGAACCTTGTTCACTAAGGACGGTAAGCATGATAAAGATATTGAAAGGAGAGTGAATGCTCGAAATCGTGTGAATGGGGCACTTAACGCTTTTATGAGAAGCCAGAAGGTGTCGCAAAAAGCACGGTTGGCTGTTCATAGAGGGGTGTTGGTGCCTACACTTATGTATGGTAGCGAAAGTTGGGTATGGCAGAAGAGGCATCAGAGCCAAGTGAATGCAGTGGAAATGAGAGCGCTGAGAAGTGTGTGTGGTGTGAGATTGCAAGATAGAATTAGGAACAGTGTGATAAGGGAAAAGTGTGGACTGAATGTAGTGACTAAAATTGAGAAAGGTATGTTGAGATGGTTTGGACATGTGGAAAGAATGAGTGAAAGAAAGCTAACAAAGAGAGTGTATAAGGGAGAAGTGGAAGTGGGAGTTGGAAGGGGTAGATCTCGGCGGATTTTCTCTGATCAGATCGGGGAAATCCTGAAGAAAGGCCAGGTCAAGAGCACCCTAAACCGGCGAGCGTGTATGAGGAATGTAATGAAAGTGAAGGAAGCGAAAGAGGTATGTCAGGATCGTAGCAAGTGGAAATCCGTGGTCTCTGCCTACCCCTCCGGGAAATAGGCGTGATTATATATATGTATATGTTATTTATTATCAAACTACTTCATTTGACGATGCTATGCCATTTTTAAAATACATCGTCTTCAAATATTTTCAATGTTAGCTAATATCGTTATTAACCACTTGTCTGTATATGAAACGGATCCTGACCGAAATTTATAGGTAGGTACAGCACAACCGAGGGTGAACCCACGATTTTTGATCACCACACACATCTTCTTCCTCGCGTTAGTTGTCGCTTTTCGGTAAAGAAAAACATCGTGAGGAAACCGGACTAATCCCAGTAAGGCCTAGTATCCCCTCTGGGTTGGAAAGTCAGATGGCAGTCGCTTTCGTAAAAACTAGTGTCTACGTCAAATCATGGGATTAGTTGCCAGCGGACCCCAGGCTTCCATGAGCCGTGGCAAAATGCCGGGATAACGCGAAGAAGATGATGAATTTTTCATGTGTGTGGTGGTCAAAAATCGTGGGTTCACCCTCGTTTGTGTTGTATAAAATTCGGTCAGCGGGCGCAGCACGGTTCCATTTTTATCGCCTATCACTATGCGCGTCCCTTTCGCACTTACATACTTGTTAGAGTGTGACAGGCATGGTGAGGCAACATAGAGGTACAATAATAGAGAGGAAACGGGGTAGGGGCCAAATGACCGAACGAGACTTAAACTTATAGAACTTTCAGTAGGAGTAACAGAGAAAGCGGTACTATTGCTTGTCCTTGTCACAGTCTCACTTTTTGTTTGTTCCCCACCTTAAATTTTGTATGGGTTATGGTGGGCAACAAATAATCCGGCCGAATTACGTAGATTGTTTTTGGTATATTGTCAGGAATGTTAAAACGTGTTTTTAATATTGTCGCATTACGTATATTTTGTCCCTCACGGAGGCACGCGCACACCACTTCTATAGGCTACCTTCTATGTGAGGCAAGCTATAAAAACGCGACCGTGCGATCTGTTTCACAGTCAAGTGGTTAATATAGATGGCAGTGGCGGCGCGTGGAATTTTTCGCTAGACAACTCGGAGCAAAAAAAAACACCTACATGAAACACCTACATTATGTACTTATTTTTTCATGATAAGCGAAGGTAAAGTAAAGCGCTAGGTGTGTCCTTGGGTGCGTTCTTTTGCAGTTAGTGTATAACCACCTTTGCCATACTTGTCATCACTGACGTCACATAAACAGTGTGTATGTCGAGTATGACAAAAGCGGATTCCTACTCCTAAATTCCTAACAATCCTAACTAATAAGTTTTTTGCAAAAATTTCATTTTTGGTACAAGATTTTATCGCTGACTATACTTTTCTTACGACAGAAAACTAATACTCATCGAGACAATTCTAAAAACCCCTAACACAATTAGGTTGCGTTGTTTCATCACAGAGTTCTTATGGCGACCTCCTGTCTCCATCATCAGATCAGTTCGACAGTATGATATTATTGTATTGTCATCAGAACTACATACAGGTGCCTATTTTCATGACGCTACCACGGACTAGTCTACTAGGACGAGCAATCGCCATATTGAGTAGCGTACCCCGGAAGAAAACATTATTTTTGTATTAAACTTAGATGGCGTTTGTCATTCAGCGGGCTGTAGGTTGTGTAGTGTATTCCGCAAGAGGTCGCTGCCACTAGAAGAGTTGTAGACGTTGTAGTTGTTAGGTGTAGTTGGTGTAGTTCTTAGTTTTTCTTATACGAGCGGATAGATGGCGCAATAATTTGTATACTACCGCATCATTTGCGTTTCTATGTGTGAACAGCGCATCTGTACACGTGTCATTGTGTGAGTTAGTTGCTTTGCTTTGCAGTAAACATTCGATGTTTTAGATAAAAATGGTCTTCACTTCACAGCAAGATGTGTTATTGTTAATCGTGTAAACACTAGCAGAAGTAGTGACTGCAAATTTTATAGATTTCCAAAAGTAGTGAGGAAACAAGAACAGCGCAATAAATGGATAATTGCCGTAAGGACAAAAAAGTAAGTCACCTAACCTAACCTCTAAAATCATATTACCTTTCTTAAATACGCAATCATTTGATTTATGTTATAATCGTATGAAGTTTTAACGGTGAATTATTTTGTTACAGTCCCGATGGATCTCTATGGCACCCAATTTGCAGTGCTCACTTTATCGGTGGTAGAAAGGCTGATGAACAAGTCAGTCCCAGTTATGTTCCAAGGATATTTCCCCCGCAGTAAAAAACAAAACGGTTTGACGAAAATGCGGCAATATCGAGGTTTCAACGTTATATGGAACGAAGAAACGCGAAAAAAATAGAAGCAGTTAATGCTATTAATATAACTAATACAAGTGACTTTGAATTGCTGGAAAACAGTGTCAAGAATATTCTGCTCGTATGTTGAAGAAATAGCAGCTGGTACATCAAATTAGGTTTTTTGGCCAGACAAAAATGTTGTGCAGCAGACAATGCCAGAATGCTTCCGTCCGGAGTATAGTAACACTAGTCATTATTGATTGTACAGAGTTTCCTATAGAAGTACCATCAAGTGTTGATAATCGTGTGTATTGCTACTCACTCTATAAAAAGTGCTTATTAGTATTACTCCAAGAGGCTTCATTTCGTTCAAGTCAAAAGTAAGTGGTGAAAGAAAAAGTGTCTCCCAAATAACGGTAGTCAGGATTAGTCGACTACTTAGAAAATGGGGATATTGTATTGGCTGATAAGGGATTTCCGGCAATAAAGAAGGTAATTGATGAAAGTGGAAAAGAAATTGCTATTATTATGCCACATTTTCTCCAGAATAAAGGTGAATTTACAAGGGAAGAGACCGATGCAACTTATAAAATAGCTCGAGTCAGAATTCATGCCGAAAGAATAATGCAGCACTTAAAAATTTATCAGATACTACATAAAATACCTGTAAATTTATTTTATCATATTGATGATATATTACATGTTTGTTGTGTACTGGTAAACCTGCAACCACCTATATTTTCAAACAAATAAAACAACAGTTATTTTTTACAATATTTACATTATTTAAAAAGCTATTAAAACATTTTCAATTTAAATTTGTTTTTATTTCACACAAAACCTGTAAATGTTATGTGACTTTTCATGTCTGAAGGACCCTTATTGCACATGGAGCATAAGGAACCACAGACATTGACCGCCACATATTTATAACATGGGCCCGTGGACCTATGAAAATGTGTCAGTCAGGTTAGGGTTTAATATGACCAAGCACTGGACTGATCAACATTTTCATAAGTCTAATGTACAGTCAAGTTCATAAATGTGTGTACATTTTTTCACCATATTACAATGGATAAAGGTAAAGAAATTTATACATATTTATGAACTCGACTGTACATACCATTTGTCATATATTTCTTTATTTCAGTCACATGCATAAACTTACAGCTAAGGATGCCAAAACGCTTATGCGATAGGGACAATACATACATCAGAATCAAACATAGTCTAAAGATTCAAACATTAAAACAAAACAAAAACAATCAAATAAGGTCAGGTTAATATTTAGGTATGCTAGGATTCTAAGATATTAAAATGTTGAGTTCCTTACTTACAGCTAGGTATGTGTATTGCTAATTTTAACAAAGTGTGATACTGCAATATTCGGCTACTTTACTATACTTACATATAAAAAAAAAACAGTAATAAACATTTTGAGTTAACAACATTTAAACATATAAATTATTATTTTTAACTAAACTTAATTAATCAGTATGCTTCATGCCTGTATGACAATGATGCTAACTGTACTTATTGAGATCAGTAGTACCTTACCTTTTATTACATATTTTAAAAGTTAATTACCTAACATTGTATTGATTATATTTTTACCTGTAAAACTATGCTTTGGCTGGTTTTTCTCACTCAAAGTTTGGTTTGTTCTTGTAGAATACAAGAGCGGTAGATAATGAGCGAAGTAAAATTCTTCACTTTTTAGAATTGCTGCTTTAATAAAGTCTTCGTCTCTGTCTGCTCTTACTATACAATACAACTACCTTTTGGTGAATATATAAAGAAATCACACATATAATAGTCATACCAGTGTCATACACTTGCACTTGAATTTGGGTATAATATAATATGGTTTGCTTCTTTTTAGTTCTGGTTGATCATTCACAAACTGCAAATATTACACTAATTATATTGTTGTTTATCAAAATCTACAATAGGTTGGTTTTTACAAGATACAGGACTTCTACTAACATTCTGACACATTCATTGCATATGTATAACAACACCGTCTACACTAGTGCACAACCAAGGCTTTCTTAGTCTCCTCGCCGAGTACCACTCTTGACACATTGATTGTTCTATTGTGTCACTACATAATTTAAAAATTTCTTTATCTGCCAACACAACATTAGCTTCATAAAAGTTTTTTAATGTTTTTTCTATAACTAGACTAGCTTCACTTTGGTACACATCAAACTCTTTTCTAAAAATACTAAAGTTTTCAAGACATGTAACACAATCTTCTTTTTGAATATTAATATCAGTGTGTTCTACTAAATTTTGGATAACTTTGCTAACGGAAATTTCAATATCTTCTGTACAATTTATTTCAGCAGCTTCCAGTAAGTACACGTTTTAAGGCACAATCTTCCTTTAAATCTGAGACATCGAACTGAAAAGCTTCACACTTGTGTTTCTTTGATGTAGGATACATTTCGTGGAAGTATCTCCCTTTGGATTACTTTTCGTTCGTAAATTGTGGGACACTTGGCTTGCCCCATTTTTGTTCCTGGCTGGTTTTAGTGGTGGTGATTGATGTAGTAAATTAGTGCTGCAATGTGCTTGCATTTGCCACTTTTTTAATAAACACAATCGCATGTTACACTAGTAACATGACGATTGATATTAAGAATTAAGGCTGCCTTGTACGCAGTCGCCGTCACAGAGGCTTGACGAACCACTAGGGCTTTGATTATGTAGCTCCTGGCCTGGCGCCTTGCCAAATGTCTTGCACCTCCAGTACGTGCCCAGCTAACACCAAATTTTTGCCCTTATTCATTGTCTCGAGCTGGAACACAATTTCATGGGTTATGGCACGAAACCCTGTTCCCGTCACAAGCACGTTCATTTTAACTGAAAACCACAATGCTAATGTAATTGTCAATACAGCCATCGTCCAAAAATGTAGAATATACTGTAACATCATTAGATTTCATTGAAATTATTACGATGTTTACTTACTTCTCGTTTGAAAGTTTTGTGACAGAATATCTCGCGAAAGAAAGATAGAAAGTTGCGCTCGCTAGGTGGCGCTGTGGTCGTGCATGGTCGGTCCCAAATGTCCGAAAACATGACTACCTATTCGATTTTTCGAAGATATATTTGATACGTAAAGGTGTATCCAGATTAAACAATTTTTCGCCAATCTGATTAAATTGCCCGATCGAATCGAGAGGTGCGGACGCAAACGCCAATTTGGCTCGTCGAATTCACCCGCCGATAATGAACGATATTACCGATACAATGAGGTGCGGACGCAAGAATACCAATTTGTGAGGCCAGTATTTTCGTTCTGGGGCATTTTTTCAATTTAGAGGGCTCTAATATCACCATAAATCTAAACTTGGAGATTGACGCCAATTACATTTCTGATCAAATCGACCAATTTGATCAGGCCCGACAGGATAAATCACTTTTTGAAGATGTCAATAGGTATTGTAATTTGTGATGAATTGTATACATAAGTACATATTGTATTCATTTTCTTTAACATGACTACCTAGAGTCAGACCGAGAAAAGTCTGCAGCGATTTTGATAGCCCATACAGTGCAAGTGTCATTTTAAGGCACACAATAATTGCACACCGGCTCACAGTGTGGGATTTCCGATCAGTTTTGACTATCTTCATTTTTTAATTCATCGCATTAACCTCATCAAATTAATGCTCAAAGTGAAGGTCCAAAATTTTATCATGCATAGTTTTGGAGATAATCAAAAACTCGAGAAATGTCCATAGAAACCTAAGAAATGTAATTTCTCATTTTACGTGCATCTTTTTTAAATATTCTATTTTAGATCTATTAGGGCTGTTCTGAGGTATTCCATTCATCAAAAAAAAGTTTAATCTATGATCCAGAATGGCGATATATATTTTTTTTTACATATAGAAAAATATTTTTTTTTCTCGATTATCCTACAATTTTAGCATTTTATTTCTAAACAAAACGGTTCTATGCTACGATAGGCAGTACTGAAAAAAAAATTGAACGAAAATAACGCAGGATTGCCGAAATATGTATTTTTTAAATATTTGGGTCAGGGCTGTCACCTTTATCTCCGGTGGTGTACCTACATAGTTAAAATGTCTGTAAATCCAAATGAAACACAAGCGGCCGTATCTGAAAACCGTAGTAACACAATAAAATATTTATTGTTGTAATAATTAAGCATTTATTTGGTACATCAAGTATTTAGATTGTTTAGTGTGTTTTCGTTGTTGTTTGAGTGTAGAGTATTTTGTTGTTACGCTTGCCTGAAAAGCATTAACTCTATAGTAGAACGAACGGCCATATCAGGCCACTGTGACATATCTCTGATGAAGAATATGATGTGGTGTTGGGAAGGCGTCCCTCGTATATGTATTTTTTGATGTGAAACGTAAGTGAAATGTCTTTAAAAACCCGTAGGGGTCAGATCAAAAACTAAGTAATTAAGTCCGACTTACGCCTGACTGCATATTTCTAATAGGTTTTTCTGCCATCTATAGGTAAAGACCTATTTTGTGTATTTTTTTTTCAAAACTTTAGACCCAGTAGTTTCGGATCTAAAGGGCGGGGGGAATGGTCATTTTTTTAATCGTCTCATTTACCCCCCAAAAGTGCCCCCTATGTTAAAAATTAATTTATTTACGTTACATGTCCGTCTTCGGGTGACAGACTTACATATGTGTACCAAATTTCAACTTAATTGGTTCAGTAGTTTCGAAGAAAATAGGCTGTGACAGACGGACAGCCAGACACACGAGTGATCCTATAAGGGTTCCGTTTTTTCCTTTTGAGGTACGCAACTCTAAAAAATTGTTATCAAGTTCACACACGACTGTGAAGAACGTTACACAAATTGCTGTCGAAACATGTCATGGTTTTGTCAAAAGCAGCAAGATAGAAGAAGAAATTCTTATTCATTCGGATGATGATGATAATGATGATGAATTATGACAATTCTCAATAAAGAGTTAAATTCAAAATTTTCTTTGTCAAAAACTATACCTATTGAAGTATTATTTCTTAACTTCAAACTTGACAACCCTATTTCCATAGAAATCGGAAAAAAACTTAGAAATGTTATAAATCCTAAATCCCGCAAGATTAGCTTTTGAAATTTTGAGGAATTATAGTTTATAGTCTATTTTAGTTTAGGAATTATAGTCGGATACGTCATTACCAAACTCAAGTGGAGCTGGGCGGGACATGTTGCCAGGCAGAGTGATGACAGGTCAGAGGCGTATTTACAAATTTGGCGCCCCGGGCCATTTTGATTTGCCGCCCCCCTTCATCAGTGACGATAAAGTATTTTATTTAAGAAATAAAAAACCTGCAATAACAAGTACTTTTGGGGTGTGAAATAAAAAAAAACTAAACATTTACCATTTACTCACATAGGCATTTACATTGTTTTCCTATGTACAAATTGGTTGACAAAATCATCAATAACGCTGTCGTAATTTAAAACGTTTGTCAGCTCAGCTTCTATATTAAGAGCTAAGCTATTCAGGCGCTCTCCGCTGATAGTGGAACGTAGATATTTTTTTATTCTTTTGAGTGCAGAAAGGTGACGTCACTAATGTCACTATTCTAGATACAGATTAATTATATGGGCCGTTTTTGTCACTCAATGACGATGCGACCTCGTTATATTTGCCTGATCAGATCGGTGACCGGTGGGTACTGCTGGGTTTTGGCCATTGAGAATCAAGGTGAGACATGGCAGTCAGGCTGGATATAGCTAAGGAGTTCGGTCGGGTCTGGCATCGAGTCTGCTCGAGGGACTATATGTTATATAAATGGATCGCTTTTTTTTCCGGTAGACGCACATGAGCCGTATAGTAGACGGAAGCTGCTCCGATAGTGTGGACATTACCGCTGGCGTTGCACTAGGTTCTGTGCTGTCATTGCTGCATATCAATGATAATCATTGCTATGCAGACGACAGTAGTAGGGATGCGTATTACACAGGCTGTACCATTATCCCTCATTCTGTGGTGCTGGAAAGTCATGAAAAGTATTGTATTTGTACCTGATATCGAGAGCACTCTATCTGTACTGAGTTTCGGCATGGGATCGGAACAATTTAGTGAGATTTAATACCACGAAGACACAAGAACCGCCCGTATGTATATAGTCAGGTGGGTCACAAATAATGTTAGGTACGTAAGTGGAAAACGCGAGCGTAGCGAGCGCGAAATTATTCCAGAAAATAGTAGGTACATTTTTAGGGTTTCGTACTTTAAAAGGAAAAAAACGGAACCCATATAAGATCACTTTGTTGTCCGTCCGGCCGTCTGTCTGTCTCAATATAAAGGGTCTTGACATGACAGAGGGCGGCAAAATCGACAAGGCTTGTTATTTAAATTTTACAAATAAATAGGGGAGCGACAAAATTCTGGTCGACCCTATCTGAACAGCTAATAAAATATTTTTTTGACCCAAATTTGCCGCCCGCTAAAATCTGCCGCCATAGGCTTCAGCCTACTCAGCCTAGTGGTAAATCCGGCACTGCGCCGTACTAATACTTCTTGAACGAAAATGTTGCTTAATTTAGGTACTTGTTGGTAGATATTTTTAGCAATTGGTGGGGTTTGAAGCGTTCGTTTGTTTATTAATTTAAATGTCAATTAAAATATAATAAAAAATATAGCTAAGTTTGATTATAAAAGGCGCCCAGAAAAAGCCGCAAGGGGGCGGCTTCGCCGCCCCCCTGAGGCCTGCCGCCCCGGGCCATGGCCCCCTTGGCCCTATGGTAAATACGCCCCTGTGACAGGTGCGCCAAAATGTTAACGGAATGGTGGCCGCTTACAGACGAAAGGAGTGCCTGGCGTCCGTTGGCTCGTTGGGTGGATGACATCCGGAAGACTGCGGGTCACTTCTGGATGAGATTGGCTCGGGACCGGGATAAGTGGCGTACTCGAAGAGAGGCCTATGCTCAGCAGTGGGCGATAAAAGGCTGATATGATGATGATGTATGATGATAGTTTACCTTATTTTAATTACACTCTATAAAAAATAAAAGGCTAATATTGGAAAATATATGAGAAATAAAAAAAATGTTAAAAAACTTTAGCATCTTATAACTTTTAATTCAAAGGCACTATTAAGATGCTGATATTTTGTACAATTATTGAGTATCTTTCACTTAAACTCAGTAATAAAACTTGCGGCCACATTGACAATACTTTAGGAAATAAACCGATAAACATGATTTCTTAAGGTCATTGACCTCATCTACAAAAAAAAATATTTTACGTAAACTAAGCAAGATAATCACACGGGAGTTTTACAGTGGGATGTAAAATATTATAAAGCATATAATAAAAATATAAAACGAAGGTGGTCAAAACTGATCGAAAATCCCTCACTGTGCGGCTGCGTGTGCGTGACGAGCACGTGCGCGTTCGGCGTTGTAGTATACAGTAGGGCTACCGCCAATACCGAAAATCGTCAATTGCGGGCATTTTTCTCTGTTACTCTAATTACGCCTTCATTGGAGTAAAAGAGTAAGATCCCCGCAATTTGCGAATTTCGGTTTTCGCGGTAGCCCCTCTGATCCTTATGAGAGACGGCACACCGCTTGCATGACGTGTGCGTGTGCGCGGCGTACGCGCACGTGCACGTCACCATAGATATAATATACTTAAAGATTACGTCTAAGCGAGCTGTCACTGTAACCACTTTTGTTTAGTGTACGATTAACAATGTAACTCCACCTTGCTGTAGCCATGTCGATAAAGTCATAACGATAAACTATCGACATTTCTTGCAATTTTAATTTTACTTCAAAGGTTTAACGATACCTAAAATGAATAAAAACGCTTTTATTCGTTATTGTGGTTATCAGATCACAATTTTATCGTCACGCCCCAGCAGGGAACGAAGGGAAAGTTCAGATATTTAATTAAAATACATAAATACCTACTAAAATATGTGTTCCGCAATAATTGAATTATTTTATTATATTCTAATATATTGCGCTGACACGCTAGCGGCGTCCTACGTCCCATCGACCAGCAGGCGTGCTGGCGCGGCGGCGGACACTCGGGAGCGTCAAAAGGTAGCCAAGTACAGCTGTCTCGGCGCCCAATACGACTTCGTCGCGTTTGGCGTCGAGACGCTTGGTTCGTGGGGCAGAGGCGCACAGATGCTCCACAGGGAGGCAACGGGCGACCCCCGCGCGGGCAGCTTTCTCGCGCAGAGAATTTCAATTGCAATCCAGCGCGGGAACGCTGCCTGCGTGTTGGGCACCCTCCCGAGGGCACCAAATTTTGATAGGTATTTTTAATTTTTAGTTTTAGTTATTTTAATTGTAGTTAGTTTTAGTTGAGGGAGGCAACGGGCGACCCCCGCGCGGGCAGCTTTCTCGCGCAGAGAATTTCAATTGCAATCCAGCGCGGGAACGCTGCCTGCGTGTTGGGCACCCTCCCGAGGGCACCAAATTTTGATAGGTATTTTAAATTTTTAGTTTTAGTTATTTTAATTGTAGTTATTTTTAGTTTTATATTCTTATTGTTTGTCTTCTAATATATTCAGTATCCATTAGCATTTTAATTATGTTTATGTTTAACGAAGATATTGAAGCTTCAATTAATAGCTATTTCGTTCCACTGTGTAGCGTTTATCGATATATAACATGATTAAAATCGACTTTTCACATCCCTAAAAGAGCACACATGGGCCATTTTATTTAAAGTTGTCCCCTACACTTTTTTTTCAAAATTGGGATTTTTTGTGTTATTTCTACTCAGAATCATGTGCTCTTTTGATCCTAATAGGAGAAAAAAGTGTCCAAAGATTTCCATACATTTTTCGATCTTTCCATTCCGAAACCGCCATACAAAGTCTATGAAAAAATGGTAACGGAATGGGAAAAAAACCTTGGGACACTTTTTTTCTCCTATTAGGATAGAAAGAACTCGTGATTCTGAGTAGTTCATCTTGTCAACAGTATGGTTGTCCTTTTTTGACAAATGGCATTGTTAAAAGAGCGAGGAGAGAGAAGAGATACTAGTTGCTGCGCCGTCAAAGTGAACAGACAACGTTGGGGCCTTGCAAGTCACGCACACGCAAGCCGGTGTGCAAAGGCCTTTAAATGTCAAACTTCTATGAAATTATGACGTGTAAATAACACTTGCACTGCATGGGCTATCAAAATCGCTGCAAACTTTCCTTGGTCCAACTCTATTCGACTTTTCGAAGATATCTATCACTTTTTTGTAGGTAGTTAACTGTTACTATATCCAGCATTACTTACCTTTTTATTACATAATTAATATAATTATGTTACGAGTATAATATTTGAGGTTGTCATGGTACCCAGTGTAAATAAATAATTATGTCAGTAGAAAAATAGAACTTTAATTTGCGAAAAATTATCAAATATACTTGGTCAAGCAGATCTTGTCAGTAGAAAAAGGCGACAGATTTGAAAAATGTAGGCGCGAAGGGATATCGTCTCATAGAAAATTTGAATTTCGTGCCTTTTTCTACTGACAAGATTTGCTTGACCATCTATATATTACAAATAGGTAAAAATACTTAAATGTAATGTATCGTGTTACCGCGCGTCGGTAACATTAATATTATGTGAAAGAAAAATGTATTACAGTTATTAAAATTAATAAGACATCGCTAATGCTATTATCCGTATGAATATATTTATATATTTTTTTAATATCAAACAGCTTCAAAAAATATGCGTCAAACGAAACGCATTCAGAGGGCCTACTGCGAACCACGTTCGACGTGTTGCCTCCCTGTCGCACTTACGTACAAATTTACAAGTGCGACAGAGGGGCAACACGTCGAACGTGGTTCGCGGTAGGCCCTCAGTACGGGCAAGTACGGGTATGGTCGAAGCGCCATCTCACGAAATCTATTATCAACATTGAGGCAAGACGAGAGCATGACGATAGTTGTCATTCAAACCCGTCAGATGACATTAATACAGAATCACACTTATTGCAACCATTTGCAACATTTGACACTACTAGAGACATCTGCTGTACTTTTGGGAACTAAATATAAAGTCACGCTACTCAATATGGCGATTGCTCGTCCTAGTAGACTAGTCCGTGACGCTACGATCCTTGGAAGATGGTTAAATTAGTTACCTTAGATTCCATTACATAGTTACATACTTACAGATCGACCTAATAAAAGCTTGTTAAAAACAAGGACTGACCTTGAAACACCTGCACGAACAATACGCAACACTAATAACACTCAAAAATTCACTGCTTTAGTCTTTATATATAAATATATGCACAAAACTAAGTAAAATCTCATTAAAACCTATAAAACTCTAATAAAAACAACAATAACAACAAATCTTGGCAACAACCGGAACGGAAGTGTTGTCATAATATTATTCCATTTTCACCCACGACCTACGGACTTCCAAAATCTATTACTACAAATTTATAAACAGTACTTTCTTTGAAGAAACCCTCGTTATCAAATTACCTTAACTAAACTTGCGACTCCATAATATTCTTGGATTTTGTAATAAAATTTCTTTTTTTAAAGGTTTTTTGAAAATTTGGTATTAATGATAGCAAAATACAAAAAAATGTTACCCATTAATTCAATTCAATGTTTTGGTACGGCAACATTAACCACACGAGCGGCAAACGCGACTCGATTCAAAATTGTGAAACATTACACTCCAATATAAATCTTACCTATTTGTATTTAAGGTTTAAATTCAAATGAAGCAGCACTTACGCCACTCGCGGACATTGACTGTGCGTGCATTTTTCCAATATAAACCTTACCTTGTTACGTTTAAGGTTTTTATTTAAATGAATAACTCGATACAAAACCGTGTTATTTTGATGCGTAAATACGCGGACTTTCTTTAGCGAACTTTATGAGCGTGTGCGTGAGTTTTCGTATGTGTGTGGTGGCTCATGAGTGAATACTCAAGCTTAAACTTAGTCGCCCGCGCGCCCGCTATGATTAGTTGATTTAATCAATAGTGAAGCTTTAGTAAATCGTGTTATCGATTCCAAGGTAATACGTAGTGTTTTCATTATGGATATATATGTAGCAATAAATTTTAGGCAAGCCGGTGGGAATCGGGTTGTATGAAGCCGCCGCTACTGATAGATGGTCAAGCAAATCTTGTCAGTAGAAAAGGCGAGAAATTCAAATTTTCTATGAGACGATATCCCTTCGCGCCTACATTTTTCAAATTTGCCGCCTTTTTCTACTGACAAGATCTGCTTGATCAACTATAGTAACGATGTTCGGGGAGCTTAAAAATTTTTGAAGACAATGTATTTTCAAAATGGCATAGCATCGTCAAATGAAGGAGTTTAATAATAAATAATACACCATTTTAAAGAACATATTATCTATTTATTTAAATTTAACAAAATTTGGCGATATCGTAAGCATATTTTGAGAAAAATAACTTCGGTCCATGACGTACATATCGCAATTAAAAAAAGTCTTCTATTAATTATGCCAAGTTTTCCATATATTTTTTTCCAGAAGCAACGTACTAATAGCTATAGTTTAAACTACTTTAAACCTCGCGCGAAAACGCCTCGCACACCATTTGTGACGTCATAAATTACACTGATTTAAACTTTCACGATTATTGAACATTATCAAACTACACAACGGGACTTAATCGCGTATTTAAGTTTTAAGATTTACCTCCGACGTTTCGACTCAAACTGATAAACAAGACCAAGTGCGGGTAGTTCGAAAAACTCGCGCGGCTAGAAGATGTTGATGTCAACTCGAGCCAGTCTTCTCCGAGACCACGGGGACAACGCCGTCCTCGAAACGTCGGAGGTAAATCTTAAAACTTAAATACGCGATTAAGTCCCGTTGTGTAGTTTGATAACGTCATAAATTAGTTGGTGGTAGAGTGGTAGACATTGTTTACATACTTACAGTTACGAATTTCCCTTGAATCCGAATGATATTGTTAATTCAGCACCATATATTACGATTAGGGATGATAAATACATTACAAAAATTTATCACAATGACTCATTTTATACAAAAACTCACACGATTGCAATTTAAGATGAATTATTTAGATACATGTAAATTTTGAATGAAAATCACCGAGCGCCGGTTTTACTTTTTAATTTTTAATTTTTTCTGGTTACGACAGTCAACATGGCAATGGTAGTTCCATTCAGCCAAATAATTAATAGTTATTTGTTTTACAAGGGGGCAAAGTTGTTGTTTAACTGCTCGTGCTAATATTGATACCCGAGCAAGCGAAAGATTCCAAAATTGAACCACAAGCATAGCGAGTGGTTAGAAAAATGGAATCTTGAGCGTTGCGAGGGTTTCAAAGCACGAGGGTTAAACAAAATTTGCCCCCGAGTGAAACACAAAATTTTTCACCACACCAACCTGAAGCAAATATTAAATGTAAAATATCAAACAAAATCAAACCAAATCAAATCCAAATGAATGTAATTAAAAATGTATCATCCAAAATCATCATTTAAAAGTCATTTCTACCAGCAAACATAAGAAACCAACTCAAAATTTGCATTTGATTACTTTGTCTCACATGTGAATAAAATGCAACTTTGCTATCAGTTTTTAAAGTGCAAAGTAAGCCTTTCCGAGCTGGTGTGGTGAAAAAAAAATTTTTTGGTGAAATATCGTTATTATTTAGCATTTTATATATATAATAACAAATCAATATTTACTTTATATCGTGTAATAATATTTTTTGGACTTAATAAATGTTTAGTAGCGAAATAATAACTATTATTGAACCTCCAAACTCTTTGGTGACGACGTATGGATTACGGTCAATGAGGTTGTCTATGCTGGTTTAAGAAATATAGATGGTCAAGCAAATCTTGTCAGTAGAAAAAGGCGCGAAATTCAAATTTTCTATGAGACGATATCCCTTCGCGCCTGCTTTTTTCAAATTTGCCGCCTTTTTCTACTGACAATATCTGCTTGACCAACTTTATGTCATGGATTGATGACGTCAATCCTTAGCTCGCTTCTGATAGGCGTTTCAGTAAAAATGGCCGATTGGAGAATTTTGTACTTTTATTTTATTGAATATATGTATTAATAATCCTAATGTTTATACTGAGATTGGGCCATTTTTTTTAATCGTATTAACATATATGTTTCTTTGAAACCATTATTTCCATGATTCTTTGTTACTGTCATCAGGCCAATTCAAGATGGCGGACGGTTTTACTATTTTTGACCTCAGATTCATAATATTTAAAGGTCCTCTCGGTCTTTAACGGTCGGGTACCTTTAAAAAGACCGGTAAAACCGTTTTTAAAAGTACCTTTTCAGTCCCTGGGTACGATCGATAACCCTTCGCGCCTACGTTTTGCAGCTTTTTTCTACTGACGGAAATGACTTGACAGACTAGATATCGCGTCCGTGGGACTCATGGTGTTAAAACAAACGACCTATATATATAACCTGAATGCAAAATGTGTATGCTTGCAGGATGCTGCGTACACCGACGGAGGAGATCTGGCCCGGCGTGACGTCACTACCGGACTATAAGCCCACCTTCCCCAACTGGAACACCTTTAACCTGCACAACCACGTGAGTATTCATTCATTAGGGTGGTTCTATAGGTCGAATCTGTATTTTGTCTCACATTTTGCTTAATGAGATAATGAGACGCAAGCAACTATCGGCCCGCTGCGCTAAACAAAGTAGCCGTTTCGATCTCCGTCGAACAGAAATAGTTATTTGTTTTACAACGGGGCAAAGTTGTTGTTTAATTGCTCGGGCTAACAGCGAAAGATTCCAAAATAGAACCACGAGCGTGGCGAGTTATTAAATGTTTATCATTCAAATTCATCACTTAAAATTCTACCAGCCGACATAAGGAAACAACTCAAAATTTGCATTTGATTATTTTGCCACACATGTGGATAAAACGCAACTTTCTTAGTGGTTCTTGAATAATTAAGGGAGCCTTTACCAGCTGGTGTGGTTAAAAATAGTATACAAATATCGGGTAGTAAATAAGAAAGCTTAATTTGAGTAGATTACAGTTCAATGAATCCCTTATTCTTATATTATACAACAAGAATGCTTACTTTTCAACCAAAAAACATGACCTGGGGCCGATTGCATAACAAACTACAACTAATATTACAAGCGGAACTCCTTACTTAATAAGTGAAATTAGAAAAGGAGTTCCGTTTGTAATGATAGTTTAGGCGTGGCTCACTCTGCGATTTTGTTACGGCACCAATTTGGGTGTCTAGCCATAGTGGTTGCCGCGCACCGCTACGGAACGGACGCCCGCTCGCGTTTGCGCCACCTAGCGGTCATATTAGTCGTAATAGACGCGTTTTGTTAAACAGTGAATCTTCTGTACAGCCACCTGCAATAGTATGTTACACAACGAAGGCCGCAAAAATATGTGACACGCTTTTATGGCTCTAAAAATAAGATCGTGTTACTTGGTTGCAAATAAACATTGAATTGAATTTATTCTGTGAGCGTGTAAAAAGCTGTGGTGGCCGAGTGGATATGACGCCCGACTTTCAATCCGGAGGTCGCGGGTTCAAATCCCAGCTCGTACCAATGAGTTTTTCGGAACTTATGTACGAAATATAATTTGATATTTACCACTAGCTTTTCGGTGTAGGAAAACATCACGAGGAAACCTGCATACATCTGCGAAGAAATTCAAAGGTGTACGTGAAGTCCCCAATCCGCATCGGGCTAGCGTGGGGACTATAGATGAGAGGAGGCCTGTGCCCAGCAGCGGGACGTATATAGGCTGAATTGTTATTTTATATTATTAGGTACAAAACCTGGACGAGATGGGCATGGACCTCCTCCGCAAGATGCTGGTGTACGACCCCATGAAGCGCATCAGCGCCAAGGACGCGCGCCGCCACCGCTACTTCCGCGACGTGCGCCTCCCGCCCGGCCTGCCGCGCGACGCGCCCGGGGCTATACGGAGCGTGGACGCCACGGCCGCGGTCAACAGCGCCGTCGCCACGTAGTGACCACGGTATTCTGTACAGGTGCACCGGGTAGTCGGTCACTATCCGGTATCCGGCCCTTATTTTAATATCTATGCGGATACCGGATATTGACGTAACCATTATCCGACCTGATATTAACGTAGCCATTATTCGACTGGATATTAACGTAGCCCCTATCCAACCGGATATAAACGTAGCCCCTATCCGGCCAGTGACCGATAATTGACGTAACTTCTATCCGGCCGGATACTGAATATTGACGTGGCAACTATCCGGCCGAATACCGAATATTGACGTAGCCACTATCTGGCCGGATACCGGATATTGACGTAGCCGCTATTCGTCCGGATACCGGATAGTAACTTTACTTGATTTCGGGGTAATCAAATTGGATTTAAGAAACAGTCACTGTCATAATCGTACTCGTTCATTATTTTAAAACATTCCACTCTTGAACGCGCACTCATTTCGAACCTAGAAAAAAAACCGCGCGAACGTTCACTACAAAACAGGTCAAAACCTGCACCTGAAAAACCGAAATGTAAGTATAGTTCCGCCAGCTTAATATTCGACAGCCGAATACCGAATATTCGGCCGATAGTCAAGCCCTCAGGCCGAACATCCGGTATCCGGCCAAACAACTATCCGTTGCATCTCTAATATTCTGGACTAGCAATGATATTGTAGAAAATTGTCTTAGTGTAAGAAAAAATCATGCTTCAAAGACTTGATGTAGATGGCACTGTACGTCTCTATGTGGTATATAAGGGTCTCCCCACACCTACCGACGCGGAATCGGCAAAAGCCGATGGAAAGAACTTTATTGTCTACGCAACAAGAACGAAAGACGTCGTCAGGCGTCGACGGTGTCTTCGCTCTTCCGCGTCGTGGAAAAACCTTAAAGGCTCCGTCACACAGGCGCGATTAGCGGACGGCGCGTGAGCGGGGCGCGCCTCTTTTACATATAAAACGCTCACGCCGCGCTCACGCCCCGCCCGAAAACGCGCCTGTGTGACGGAACCTTAATACCGATGTAGTGCATAAATGTTTTCCTTCGTATTTTTTCGGAAACGTTCGTATTTGTCATGCTACTTCAATCAACCTACTTTTTCTACCGAGACTGACTGAAATAGCAAGACACGTTCGTACGTTTCCGTGAAAATACGAAGGAAAATAATTATGCACTACATATGTACCTACTGTCCTCTTAGTACTGATTTATCACATTTGAGCTGTTTTTGTCTTAACGCAAGACAATCCAGTCACAACAACACATGGCGCCTTACAGTGCCATCTAGAGTGGGACCACGGGGAACATAGGGATATAAGTACTTATCAATTTTCACTGCCTGCGGGCGCAGCATGGTTCCATTTTTATCGCCTGTCACTATGCCCGTCACTTACATACTTGTTAGTACGCGACAGGCATAGTGACAAGCGATAAAAATGCGACCGTGCTAGGGCAGGTTTGTGCAAAGTTAGCGTGGTCAAAGTCTTCATTTGTTAAAATGGCGGCATAATATTTTTCTTATACTTTACAACTGTTCTACAAACAATGGTGTTAGTAATAATGCCTTTGTCTCTAGGTGCTCTTGGTCACGCTGCGTACAGCGTCACACACGGGAAGCATAGAGTAATTTGTGACGTTATCTATGAAAAGGGACCTTATTGTCGATGGCGCTTACGCCATTATTAACGATGCTCCGATATAAATACAATGCCGCGCGACGCTGTGCGGCGTAAGCGCCATCGACAATAAGGTCCCTTTTCGTAGATAATGCCCCATATAAGTAAAAATGAGTGGTAACTCCATACATCAGTTTTCTTACCAAAACGCGCGTTATTTCGTAGTCGACATCTAACGTCAAGTAGTGGAACTATCAGTACCGCTACTTGACACCAGATGGCACACTTGTCGCTACTGACGAAAAATGTACTGCTAAAACAATTTACAACTAATATTAGAAGCAGAAGGAGTTGAAAATGGAGTTTCGATTAATCCGGTTATAATATTAGCTGAAAATTGTTGAGCATTACGGCTCCGCCACGACATCACGCGACTGGCGACGGCGGCAGCGACAACCATAGGTGGGAACGAAAGGTCCGATCGCTGTGTCTCGCTCCAACCTATGATTATCGTTGCCGCCGTCGCAAGTCGCTCAATGTCGTGGCCAAACCGTTAGTTTTTGTTCGCCGCGACATCTATTGTCGACTAGCAGTACTGATATTCTGCTACTTGACGCTAGATGTCGACTACGAAATAACGCGTGTTTTGGTAAGAAAACTGATGTATGGAGTTATATTACTCTATGCGGGAAGTTAGCAAAATGTCTTTGAAACGTGACGCTATAAGCAGCGTGAGACATTAAACGTATTCGCCGCGCATGCGTCCAGTTAGCGGCCTTAGCCTGACCGCACACGCACGGAATTTTCCGTACGGAATGACATGTGCAAGCGAGACAGCGCTATGCATTTGTAGAGCGACGTCCCGTTCCCACCTGTCAGTCCGGAAACCGAATGAAAATTTCGAACGTCTGCGGCCAAGCTTAAAGTCCGCAGCCAGCTCGGCCGAATTCCACCTTCCCATACAAACGGAGTTTCGTTCTCATTATAAAACTACGTGGTGGATTGTAATGAAACTGCACACACAATGACATGAGGTATATGGTAATTCGCCAGTAACTGGCCGGTTTTAGTAACTGGCCGCCCTAAACTAAAAATGTATTCTATTCACCTATAAACAGAATTCATTTTAGTATAAGGTTTCCATAACTGGCCACCTTATACTAAAATAAATTCTATTTATAGGTAAACAGAATTAATTTTTAATTTCGGGCCAGTTACTAAAAGTGGCCAGTTACTGGCGAGTTACCCTATCTAGTCCTGTAATAGGTACATAGCTCCAACTTATCAATAAAATAAACGAAATAGAGCAAAAACAAGTTTTGTATGAACTTAAATTCGCTGTATTTTTTTAACGATGGTATCTGAAGCTACATAAGCTAATTACGCATAGATATCATTTCAGCCTATATACGTCCCACTGCTGGGCACAGGCCTCCTCTCATGCGCGAGAGGGCTTGGGCTATAGTCCCCACGCTAGCCCAATGCGGATTGGGGACTTCACATACACCTTTGAATTTCTTCGCAGATGTATGCAGGTTTCCTCACGATGTTTTCCTTCACCGAAAAGCTAGTGGTAAATATCAAATGATATTTCGTACATAAGTTTCGAAAAACTCATTGGCATAGATATACCTTATCCTATTGTAAGTACAAAGTTTCAGAGCAGTCTGGCCATAAAATGGGGCATTATCTATGAAAAGGGACCTTATTGTCGATGGCGCTTACGCCGCACAGCGTCGTATTTATATCGGACCATCGTTAATAATGGCGTAAGCGCCATCGACAATAAGATCCCTTTTCATAGATAACGTCACAAATGAGAGCGTAACTAAGTTTGTTTGGAGAACCGAGCTTGCTGCGGACTCTTAACCACTTTATAAGACTTGAGAAATGTGTTCGGGCCGAAACCTTTGTAATCTTAATTTATAATTATAATTAGGGTGTTTTTGTTAGATGTATGGCTCTTTTTGACGGTGCCTCGTGTCTGGTACGCAGGCGTGTGTGTAGCAGCGACCGGCAACATGTTATATCGAGTTAGCACATTCAGGGCCAAGAACCCGACTGTCGGGTACACTGTTCGTAGCGACTACGCGCTCCATACGGCGAAACCGTGGCTACGCGCTACGAGCGTAACCCGTAGCACTTAGTGGCAATGAATGTGTTAGGGAACAAATCAAATTATTTTATGAAATATTTTTTGATATGATTTTTTAAAGTAGTCACACTACTATAAATAAATTATAAACTGAAACAGATATCATACACTAAAGAAAAAGTTACCAAAAGGTGAAAAGTGAGTGAATTTTAAAACTTTACGGGCCTGCTTTAGTTAAAATTTTATCCCTTTCTTACAAATACGTGAGTCAAAATGACAGATAAAGACAAACGGTTATTAGCGGTTGTACGTTGTTTCATATACTACATTTTCGTAGAATTGCGCTTCATAGAAAATGTTTCTCATATTATCATTTCATAGAATTATCAACTTCCAGTGCACTTACCTTGTAGAAGATGTACTTGTAGATTTTTTATAGTTCAGAAAATTAATGTTTCGAAATTCATGTCATAAAATTTCAGGTCATATATTATTATTCCTTATAATATTAAGTTTATATAAAACTTGTTTCCAAGCCTGCATATTCATAGAATTTTGTTTCACATTTTATTAAACTTAATATTTTCATTTCATAGAAGGCTCAGTAACTCAATACTTTGTCAAAAATTTAATCATAGATCTTTGTAACCTAACCTAACCTACTTTTCTGGCAACAGTTTGTTTCCGCAGGGGTCGCAGTTCTAACCTAACCTAACCTACTTTTCTAGCAACAGTTTGTTTCTGCGGGGGTCGCAGTTCTAACCTAACCTAATCTACTTTTCTGGCAACAGTTTGTTTTCGCAGGGATCGCAGTTCTTACCTAAGCTAACCTACTTTTCTAGCAACAGTTTGTTTCTGCGGGGGTCGCAGTTCTAACCTAACCTAACCTACTTTTCTGGCAACAGTTTGTTTCTGCGGGGGTCGCAGTTCTAACCTAACCTACTTTTCTGGCAACAGTTTGTTTCTACAGGGGTCGCAGTTCTACCCTAACCTAACCTACTTTTCTGGCAACAGTTTTTTTTCTGCGGGGTCGCAGTTCTAACCTAACCTACTTTTCTGACAACAGTTTGTTTCTGCGGGGGTCGCAGTTCTAATATTACAATTCTTTGCATTGAATTTCTTTTCAATAAATTTAAATGAAGTGCATAAGTTCTGAAATAATAATATTTGAAAAGAAAATACTCGAACTAAATATTATATTAAACAGTTCCTATGAAACAGCAATCTATGAATTCTGTGTCTACGAAACAAGAGTACACGAAACATAACTCTGCTGTTCGATAAGTTTCTAAATTTAAAAAGTTTGACAGTAATATACATTGAACTGAATTTCTGTGAAATATGTTTCAACCAAGTAAATAGTCTATGAAACAATAATATTGGAACTGAAAATAGAACCAAATAATATATGAAATAATTTCTATGAAACGACATTCTATGAAATTTCTGTCTGTGAAATAGGGTGACACCGTTATTAGCTAATTTAAATTTGTAGCGCGTTTATGAATAAGGGGGTTATTCTTAAGTGTATGATATCTATTTCAGTTTATGTTAGATCTAATTATGTGCCAAAGTGTGACCGTGGTCAAGCGTCTACACACTCGAGATAAATGAAAACTGATCAGTTCGTATGGTATTGGCACAAAAAGTGCCCTGTTTTAATTTATCCTGAGTGTATAATGTATATGTATAATTTTTGCCAGCCTTACAAAAATATTTTAGTTGAGATGTTAAAATGTCCGACGAAAGATAATTTTATTGTATAATGTTGTTATTCCATAGGACAGGAAAGTAGAGAAAATCGTATTTAGAGAAACAAATATAAAGACTGCTAATGTCCCTCTAAAAGCTGTAACACACTGGCGTACCGGACCGCGACCTTGGTCCGGTCATCATAACTCTTCTCGCTCTCGCCAGGGGTACGAAACTCCTGACTTCGGCCAAACTCGGCTCCGCTCGGCTCAGCATTGCTCCGAGCAATTATTAGGGTAGGGTTCCTTTGCGTGCACGACGGCACAGATAAGATAATGGGTTGAATTTTGACAACCCTAAATAGCCGAAAGGGATAGTGCCATATATTAGAAAGGGACAGCATGATTCGACCCTGAACCGCTGTCAAACTTCGGTTTTGTAGGAAGTTTCCTTTCTGTACGGTAGTACTATTATTTATTCTGTGCTCTCGCCTTATAGCTGCGTCCTTGACGGACGTACGGCGGGCCTTCCACACCTTCACACGATCTAACAGGCCTCGAGCGGACCAAGGTAGCCGTCCGGTACGCCAGTCTGTTATAGCTTTAACACTAATCTGAAGGATATTTCCACATTGTCTCTATTTTTAATTTGTCCCTAGATTTAATCAAATATGGAACAAATAATAATAGGTTTTTTTTTTCATGCGGGAAAATTGGTAATGAGAAATAATAAGATCCGGTCGCTGAATTTATGTTATTGGAATTATGGAATGAAATGCATTTTTTAACAAATAAGATTGATTTAATTTGTCGGTACTTGTAAAATATACTGTAATAATAATTGATATTTTTAGTAATCTGCTCTTTTATTTATATACCTATCACGTACATATGTATGTATAGTCAGCACCGGACAGGAGACATTTAGGGGCCCACAGATAACCGGTTCACCGGACGATATCAGCCTGTCAGTTAATCGCAAAAGGTGACAGTTCCGAACAACTGACAGGCTGATATCGTCAGGCGAACTGGTAATCTGTGGGCTCCTTTAACCGTTTTACCGCCAAAGAGGTCAAAGCCCAATCCGACCTTCCCACCACAACCTTCACGATGACGCGCTTCACCGATGGGCTGTTAAAGCCGTAACACACTACCGCACCGCACCAAGGTCGCCGTGCGGTGCGGTAGTGTTACGGTTATATAGTATAAAATAGTATCACACAACACTAGTTGTGCTGGTTCAATCGTAGCATATTACAAGTAAAATAAAGTTACACCCTTGGTGACCACAGAACAAAGAAAGCGCGGTGACCTAGGCTCGTTGCCATTTGTAATTTCTGCATTATTTGATTGCAGGTATTATAATTTAACGGTGTGTAATAAAACATACTGCATATTATAAAATATATTTATTGCTTCAATGAACACTACGTTAACGCATTCACTGCCAGGGGGCGTGGCCTAGGAACAAACTTGTATGACGGTGAACGCACATGTGCGTTGGGGGCAGTGAATGTGTTAAGTTATACTATGACTATGTAAACAGGGCATTTACTCCTAACTTAAACTACATAATCACGACCTCGTGTCAAATAAAACGTTTCCTTGTACTGAGAAATATAATAAATATTTCTTTAATAGAGTTGGACTAAGCTATGTTGGAAGCGATTTTGATATACCAGACTGTGCAAGTGTTATTTAACCTTTTAACCGCCGTAGACTGATATATAAAACATACAAAATCGGGCTCATTTCGCCGCGGTCTGATAAATAAGACAAATCTTCGTATAACTTCGTACCGCCGGCGACAGGAGCACGCTCGATGAAAAATTCTATGGCGGTTAAAAGGCGTCATTACTTCATAAAAGTTTGACGTTTAAAATAACACTTGCACAGTCTGGGCTATCAAAATCGCTGGCAAATTAGTTTGGTCTAACTCTATTAGGCTACAAAACTACTATAAACAAAATATCTACAATTTGGCAGTTTCCACTAGCTTTTTTGACAGGACATTATTAAGAATAGCTAACATTTTTTTACAGTGCATATGGTGCTATTTACCGCCCTAGTGCAGAATACGTGCCAGTCGAAAATTTAAAGGGCCATATGGACTGTAAAACGTTGTTCAATACACGTGCAAAAAGGTAATTCGCAACTCGTGTCGATTTAAAACACACCCTTCGGTCGTGTTTCCTACTTTTCGCACTTGTATCGTAATGTACTATTATCGCTGCTTGTAGAAATAGAAGGTGAATAGGTAGGAAAAGTCCTTAGCTCTAGACAGTGGACTACAGCCCTTGTAGTAACCGTTAATATGTGATATGGTTTATTACTAAAGTTATGTATATACTGATGTAAAAGGTATATTGTCTGTGTGTATGATGTATGTGTACGGCTTTGTGGTATATCAGTAATTTAACGCAAAATATGAACCAACGAAAATTGACATTCAGTCTTCGCAATAGCCAATAACTGAGCACGTGTAATAATGTTGTAGAGTCGGACCAAGCCAACTCTGCATGGCATTTGTAATGACCTAATGACAGTGTGACAATGTCATCATTAATGTCAAATTTCTATGAAAATATGACAACTCCATCACTGTTCTGTCCAAATTGGTGCAAAGTTAGTTTAGATGGACTCTATGTAAATAGGCACAGAATAGTCTTGATTAAATAACTGTTGTAATATAATATTGTAGTGACGGTATTACCCCTATTTTGTGATACTGTCGCTGTTATTGCACAAAAAGACTCTACGAACGGCTCTGTCTTATGGCATCTTTCTATTGTATAATATAAAAACCGATTCCAAGTAAAATGGTGTATCAAAAAGTGTTTAAACTAGTTTCCTGATCATGATCAGTGGTGTAAGCATACGGTAGAGTAGAAATTTACTGAGATGATTTTTTCGGCTCGGGCCCTAATCTGCTAAACAAATTTCTTTTATGCAAAGCCGTCTTCGGCAAGTGCCAAAGTAACAATGTTGTTTAAAAAGCAACTATTGCGTGATAAAGGTTGAAATTTATGTAACAGCTCATTCCGAGGACAATAATTACATTCGACCACACGTATTTGTGACGTTCCACGGCAAAGGGTACCGTATGGCGGCTGGCGCTTACGTCGCATAGTGCCGCAATAATATTGGAGCGGCGTTAGCGTTAATAATAGCGTAAGCGCCAACCGCCATAAGGTACCTTTACCAAACGTGTAACAAAACGTGTTTTCTCCGAATGGGCCTTGTCATGGATTTGAACCATATAAATAGGATAGTAAAATGCTTTGTGGGCTCCGTTCAATAATGATGGGGTTATTAGCCGTAGCCGTGATAACCACTGCATAAACGAAACAACACCTTTAGTTTTACAGATTAGGGGTTAGAGCTCAAGAAATCAACTCGGAGAATTTCAACTACAGCAGTTTGACAAAGTAGGCACGTGGGTGCCCCAGGCCCGAGATGATCGAGAGGCCGCAAGGTCGAGTCTCCATCGCTCTCCCAAGGGCTTCAATAGGGAATATTAGGCAAAGCTCTACGTAGGTGGCACCATTAGCACATACAGTAAACAAACCTCATTGACGTCATCAATGACACATCACACGTCACGTCAATCACATGGCCTACCACGAAACACGACAATCGAAACTTCGGTTTCTGCCTCTCTACCACTCTTGTTTATTCGATCGATAGAGAGGCAGATAAAGAAATCCCGATTGTCGAGTTTTGCGGTAGGCCACCTGTAAACAAACCGCCTTGGTGCTTGTCAAAAACTTGTTTAAGGCCTAGTATGTATAAGTTTACTAAACCAGTTAGTGCTGCACTCTGGCGGCAGAACATTGCAGTAATACTCCCTATTAGTATATTAAGATTCGATATGGTTTCTGATGACGATTCTAGCAACTGATCGAAATACATATAGCGATTACAATAGTCCGGGAGCCCAAGAATTTTTGTAGTTACTCGAGCGCGTTAGATTAATGTATGAATGATATCTTGCTACCCCGTGGAGTTTACCTTAACCACTTTTAGCCGTCTATGATGAGCAGTTGCTTGGTGGAGAGTTCAACAAATCGTTAATCACATTGTGGATTTGGTCATTTTAGTCCAAATTAATGCTATATTTGTGATGTTACAAAATCTGACAATTATTTGTACGCATTTCCTTAATCTGACGGAACTTGTGATCGTCAGATTAAGGAAATGTGTACAAATAATTGTCAGTTTATAAAAATTATAGCATTAACTTGGATCAAAACGACCGAATCCACAATCTACTTACCGATTTTTTTACCCTCCACAAACCCTCCGAAATTAAAAAAAAATCTGTAGACGCTTTCCTGCTCGCTAAAAAAAACTGTATAAAACCTTTTTTTCTTCCTATCATCTAATCTTTCGATTCCAAAGTCTCTACGACGCTCGAGTAACTACACATTTAGCATCGCCTCCCCGAGTACAATCATGGTTCATCATGTAGCCCTCCTGTGGCAGCCTAGTGGTGCAGCGTGTAGACGGCGGGGTGCTGCGGCGGCTGCAGGATGATGCGGTGCGCCACGCCGCCCAGGTCCGCGCCGCCCAGCCCCGACACCGCCACCGTGCCGCCGCCCAGCTGGAACACAATAACAGAGCGTTTTCACATTGTCCGATCCGACATCGGATGTAGGATCCTACCTCCGCGTAGTCAGGCCGCGGGGGCGCGCCCTCTATAGCGGTCACGCACACTACCCTCCTAAGCTAAAAGGACGTATTTTCAATGAAAATTTAATAATGGAAATACCGCTTTTAGGGCAGCTGAGCACACCACAATAAACATTATGCATACATATACGAACACAAACAAATATTATCGGTCCGACAGCTGCTGACATGGGGGCTGTCCATAAATTACGTCATCGTTTTTTAACGTTTTTGACCCCCCCCCCCCCCCCCCCCTAAAATCATCCAAAAATCATGCTTCGAATGACCCCGTTTCCTGCTACGTCATGCTACCATCATCCGATGTCCAGACCCCCCCCCCCCCTAATTTGAAATGACGTAATTTATGAATAGCCCCATGGCTAAATTTATCGGAAGCGCCTTTCGGATATCGGATATCGGAAGGCGCCTATGAAAAAAACAGCTGCAGAAGAGTGACATGTGGCATCAAGTCCACCTTTTTTGCCGTCCGCTGTTTTTAGTAATAATCATTTATAAAATTAATAAATATGTAAATACAGAAAAACACATGTCTTACATTTTAGTTCCATCCGACACCCGATACCGGATCGGGCAATGTTGAAATTGCTGAAACGCTCTCAGGTGTCTGATAAATTGATTGAGAGAGGGCACCAAAAAAGACGGGCGTACCGGCGTACCCCCTGCATAGAAATTTGTATGCAACGGTGTTAAGCTAAGGGTTCATCCACATATTACGTAACAGCAACAGGGGGAAGGGCGAGAGGGTCATGCCAAGTGTGATAGTACGTATTTAATACCTATCTCTATCCTATGAAAAAATTTGACAAGAGAACAGTCTAAAAAATCGAAATTTTATGTGATGTAATCAATGGATGACCCCTAATAAGTATTGGTGAGTGCACCTGCAGTATGTTGGGCAGCATGGTCTGACAGCTGGACGTGGCCACGTGCAGTTGCTGTTGCTGCACCTGTTGCACGCCCACCGCCTGCAACGAAATAAATCATTATATAAGTATGAAATTACGCTTTTTGCACTGAAAACTAATTTAAGTAAGTGACGGTGCAAAGTTTTGTTCAGAAGTAATAGTAATACTTTACGTGCCGTCGAAAATTTAAAGGGCCATATGTACTGTAAACCGTTGTACGTTACACGTGCGAATAGGTGGGGGTTTTCAGAAAAATTGGTACCATTTACTTTTAATCGAAAAACGCATTAACTTTTGGGTTATTTAGACTCAAAATCAAGAGTACTATTGAATTAGACAAAGAAAAAGTGTCCCCAGTTTTTCATAAAATTTTTGGGTGTCAGTTTTGTAACGGTCCATACAAAATGTATGTGAAAATGCGTTACAAAGCTGACATTTTTTTTGGGACACATTTTTTTCTTTTTAAATCGATAGTCCTCGTGATTCTGAGTGGAAATAAGTCAAAATAACCCAAAAGTTTATGGATTTAGGAAAAAAAGTAAATGGTACACTTTTAAGTGAAAATGCCCAGGTAGAGATGTAGTTCATAGTCATTTTCCATCGTGTTTTCACGGAAACGTACGAACGTGTCTTGCTATTTCAGTCAATCTCGGTACAAAAAGTACTGACGCTGACTGACTGAAGTAGCATGACAAATACGAACATCTCCGAGAAAGTACGATGGAAAACAATTATGCGCTACATCTGTAATTCGCATCTCGTGTCGTAATGTACTATTTTGATCTTCTTTATTAGAGAAATAATCCATAATTCATATATATTACATAATTCATATATTTATTGCATCCATGGTAAGTACACAGGTGTTACATAGGTAATAGTCGTTTCACATGGCCCTGATGGGGCACGGTAATATTCTTAAATCTAAGGATTGAGTTTCCAGGGTCACTGTCTAGCTTAACATAGTCACAGAATAAGTAATAGTATTATCATACAGAACGGCCACGCACCGCCCCGCCCCGACTCGCATTACCTCGCCCCGCGACCGGCCGCGACATGAATCTGGCGGACTTCTGGCGTCCTCTCAGTAAAGCGACTCACCCACACATACACAATGACGCGTGTACAGACGTGCCGCGCACACATATAAACACAAATGATTTTTGATGTATGGCGTGTCCGCCCTGTGACATTGTATTAAATGAAAGTTGCACTTACATGGATCTGTATCGGTTGGTGCTGGGGATGTATCTGTATGGTCTGCACCTGCAGTTGCGGCTGTTGCTGTAACACATTTTAGGTTGGTATTCCTGTCCAATTTCTTGGTCCAATCTGCATTGCGTCTCACTCTCTCACTAATCAAAATGTGAGACGCAAATATACATTGGACAGGTGGAATACCACCCTTAGAACCGTCAAAACGATTTGCCAATATGGGTATTTATATGAAAACTGCACAAGTGACGTCACGGTCAAGTCACCTACTTTTTTTAGTTATATCCGATTTATTAAATTCAAAATTGTGTCAAAAATAACTGCTGTCTTCGTCCTCTCGAACATTATTTACATGATAAAATTAAGGGCTAAGCAGTACGTATTTTTATTACTCCATAAATATGTAAAATGCGTACCGTGTTAACGTGTTGCTGCGTTTGTTGCAACTGCAACGATTGCACTGACGATATCACAGGGTACGGGGAGTGTCCAGCCTGTAAACAACGAGAAATAAAATCATTCGTTAACACAGTTTTAGTGCATAATTATTTTCCATCGTATTTTCACGGAAACGTACGAACGGGTCTTGCTATTTCAGTCAGTCTCGGTACAAAAAGTACTGGGGTTGACTGAAGTAGCATGACAAAATAAGAACGTTTCTGTGCAAGTATGACGGAAATTAATGCACTAGGTACATCTGTACTTGATGTGAGTGCAGAACTTAAGTTTAACTTTCTCTTTAGTTGGCGGCACACAGAATGAGCCGCCTCGCGAGGAAATGCATACTATAACGCGATTGGTTGATGAGCTCGCATCACGCGCGCGATTGGTCGCAACAAGTTGCGTTAGACTGCACGATTGGCTCGAATTCGTGAGTGACACCGTTGAACTAGCACCATTCTTAGTGCCCATAAGGCCCGTCCTTACATATATGTTAATGGCGGAGACCCCTAACATATTCTGTAACCTGTATTCTTAGGTTTAATACTTTTTACTATACTTTTACTTTACCTGGACGAATGACGGCTGCTGCGGCAGCGTCAGCTGCTGCACGCCGCCGACCTGCAGCACTTGCTGCTGCAGCTGCGCGCCGACTTGCTGCACCGACACTTGCTGCTGTTGCTGGACTTGTTGTTGTTGAACTTGGATTTGTGGGATCTGTTGCACTTGTTGTTGTTGTTGCTGCTGCTGCTGTTGTTGTTGTTGTTGCTGCTGCTGCTGCTGTTGTGACTATGGAATAATAAACGTAAATGAGATCAGATGGATGATCCAAAATTATAATATTTAATGCCCTTCCTGAAAGTATCAAACCCCTGCCTCGAAGTCTATTCAAAACGCGACTACATATACATGGCAAATAAAACAGGTGTTTTATTCTTTAAATGAGTTCCTCCAAATGTAGTAATATTAATTAGACACCACCTACGTATAGCTTTAAGTTAACATTTGCATACTTAACCAGCAAAATATGTCACTGTACGGGAAAATCTTATGCAAATAAAATAATTTTATTTATTTAGTAATCGTTGCGCATTTTTAAAAGCTATTTCCATATTTTAGGTTTCATGGAAAAACTGTTACAAATTTTATATCCCGATCCGAATTAATCCCGATGTCTGGAGAAAATTCGTCAGGTGACAAGCAAAACTCACTAATTACTAAAAAAAAAATAATTAAAAATCAACCTTATTTAGGTATTAATATGGTTCACTGTGGCTATTAACTTGTGGTAGTAATTAGTGAGCTTTGCTTGTCACCTGACGAAATATAAGTACTCACCTGTACGTGAGTAGCCATGTGTTTCTTCAAACTGTGCAGATACATGTACGTCTTCACGCAGATTCCGCACTTGTATCGTCGCTGCGCCTGCGGCACTTCTATTTCGATCTGCTCTTGAACCTGTACCATTTAATAGATAAGGGTTATCCATCTGTCTAATATCTTGGTCCAATGTCATTGCGCCTCACTCTCTCATTAAGCAAAATGTGAGACAAAATACACATTGGACAGATGGAATACCATCCTAAGTCATGTTTGAACGGACTTGACAGTGACATGAAGGGGTGTCAACGCAAAAATTCCATAAACGTCGAAATTCTTACGAAAGTATGACCAAAGATACATTGATTAAGGCCCACTTGCACCATCCCACTAACCCGGGGTTAAGCGGTTAAACCGTTAACCTAGTGTCAAATTGTACCGGAAACCATGTTAACTCCAGGTTTAACCGGTTAACCCCGGGTAAGTGGAATGGTGCAAGTGGGCCTAAGATGTGTAAAATCTAACTCAATTTCGTGCTTCGTATTTGACAAGTAAACGAGATGGCGCTGTACATCTCCGTACATTTTACGGAGTTAAAGTTGACGTTTGACAATTCAATGATCGCAAAACATATAGCGCAGTACAGCGCCATCTGTTTTGGGTGTCAACCTAAGGGGCACGTTTTTTTCTTAGAATTTACCTCTCTATTACAATCAGTTCTCTTTGGTACCTATTACCTACGTTTGTGGTGGCCCTGTAACACTTTGTCGCTGCCAAGTCTAATGTACGTGTGTAGGAATTGAACTGTTTTGGTGCCGCTTTCACACTCTGTCACCAGCCATACTTTATTTACTTCTAAATAGTTGTACAGTCACCTGCAATAATATATATGTTACTCTTCGAAGGCCGCAAAAATATCTGACACGATCTTATTTGTACAGCCATTAGAGCGTGTCACATATTTTTGCGGTCTTCGAAGAGTAACATATTATTGCAGGTGACTGTACATACAGCCGAATATGGGCGTGTATAGGTACAGTCACCTGCAATAATATGTTACTCTTCGAAGGCCGCAAAAATATGTGACACGCTCTTATGGCTCTACAAATAAGATCGTGTCAGGTATTTTTGCGGCTTTCGTTGTGTCATATATTAGTGCAGGTGACTGTACATATATATATACTTAATATAATGTTTAAGAACAAACAAGAAGAAGAAGAAGAAGTGGAAGTGGGAGTTGGAAGGGATAGACCTCGGCGGACTTACTCTGATCAGATCGGGGAAGTTCTGAAGAAAGGCCAGGTCAAGAGCACCCTAAACCGGCGAGGGTGTATGAGGAATGTTATGGAATGAAAGTGAAGGAAGCGAAAGAGGTATGTCAGGATCGTAGCAAGTGGAAATCCGTGGTCTCTGCCTACCCCTCCGGGAAATAGGCGTGATTATATTATGTATGTATGTATGTATAATGTTTAATATAAACACTTAAAAATATTAATTAATTCATACTAACGTCGGACTGAGGACTCTCCTGCTCTTCCCCTGTTTGGCTGTCTTCCTCCTCCCCCTTATCTATTTCCGTGGACTCTGAAGAATCTTCGGGCTTAACTTCGTGTGTTTTTAGATGCTTCTTGTACGAACCGGACTCCATAAAGCCTGCAAATTGTTTTCATTAGTATGGTTTCGGAATCTAACTTCAAAAACCACTTTAAACGGTGTATTCCCATTTTCCCAGGCACAGATGGGAATAGGTGCTGCATATAAATCATTCCCATTTGTTATATGGGGCGGAGACAAATGGGAATACACACTTTAAACCTAGGTTTAGGAGATAGCTTTTTTCGAAGTTTAAATATACTAATCTGTACACTCATCGTTGCAATTTCATGTATGTATCTATCGTACTAACCTCGACCACAAACGTTGCAGCTATATTTCCGTTCGCCAGTGTGATGCCGCCTGTGTACCGCGAGGTACGACGCCGAGCTGAAGCGAGCCGAGCAGAGCGTGCAGCCGAAGAGTTTCTCCCCTGTGTGTTTGCTGGAGTGCACGCGGAGCTCCGCGCGCGACGTGCAGCCCTTGAAACACACTGGGCACACGAACCTGAAAATAAATAGCAAATGCGTTCACACATGGAGAAATCAGTAGTTTATAAAAATAAAGATTTGCTCTACATGGCCAAAAAACAAATTAAAAGTTCGTTCAACTATGTACTTCAAAAATCAACATTTTTTTTCCAAAACCTAAATGATATGATAAGAATGAGGCAAATAAAGTAGATTTTAAAATAAAAATGAATATGATTCATTCGCTTATACATATTAGTGGCACATAACTGATGACGCCGGCTTCCGACCAAACTAATCAAACATAAAACATACTCTAGCTTCATAAGTATCCTGGTTACAGAACAAGAAATTGTAACTGAACCCCATGTTGCTATAGCATCCAACTTGAACCTTATGATTACACATCGGTAACTCGTGGCATTTAGGTAGCACTTAAAAGATTAGTGATGAGCACACATCGGTAACCCGTGGCACTTGACAGTTTCTAACAGACTAGTGATGTGACAATGTTCTTCCTATACGAGTCGAGAAAAAGAAACCACTAAAAAAAGGAATTAATTATACAAATCTTTTAAGTGCCTACCTACCTAAATACCTACCTAAATGCCACGAGTTACCGATGTGTACTTATGATAGATAAAACGTTTATTTGTCATTACTGACCTCTTGTTGCCCGTGTGTGTGACCATGTGGTTGTTCCTGGCCGAAGAGGTGGTAAACCGAGCTGCGCAGAGCTTGCAGCTGTAAGGTTTTTCACCAGTGTGCGTACGCCGGTGGTAGATCAGCGCGGACTGTTGGGCGAAGCGGCGTTCGCAGTATTGGCATTCGAATGGTCGTTCACCTGATAACACATAATTTGAATTTAGTTGAGTTTCAACAAGCTCAGGTTCGGAACAGCGTCCTATAATATAATTATATCTATTTATTAGGGTTCCGTACCTCAAAAGGAAAAAAAAGGAACCCTTATAAGATCACTCGTGCGTCTGTCTGTCTGTCCGACCATTCCCCCCCCCCCCCCCCTTTATCTCTGAAACTACTGGGTCTAAAATTTTGAAAAAAATACACAAAACAGTACTTTACCTATAGATGACAGGAAAACCTATTAGAAATGTGCAGTCAAGCGTGAGTCGGACTTATGTACGGAACCCTTGGAACGCGAGTCCGACTCGCACTTGACCGGTTTTTTTTTATAACTGTACTCATTAACTTTTTTTTAACTTTCTCTAATAAGATCACCTACAACAGTGATAAGAATGTGATATGGAATTGTAATAGTCTTTACTCAGACTCAGATACGGTCACAGGAGTTCATGGCATTTTTTTTTGTCAGGAGTTAAGTAATACATACATATTTAAATTTAGAATAAGTTAAATTAAGTGTGAAATTGAGAAAAGACATCCTATTAAGATAAGTTCCAAACACAAAAATGCGGGAGTCGAGAATTATGTGATTGGCTAAGTAATATAATATGTCACTTACCAGTATGAACCCTCATGTGCGCATTAAGCTTGGACACTTCGTAGAAGGCTTTGTTACACACATTGCACACGTGGTTACGGATGCCTCTGTGTTTCTTCATGTGTTGGCAGAGCGTTTTGTCAGTAGTTTTATACATTAAGAGCGTTATAGGATCTCTAGCTTACCAGTATGAACCCTCATGTGCGCATTAGGCTTGGACACTTCGTAGAAGGCTTTGTTACACACATTGCACACGTGGTTACGGATGCCCCTGTGTTTCTTCATGTGTTGGCAGAACGTCGATCAGTAGTTTTGTTATATTCTGAGCGCTATATCTATAGGATCTCTAGCTTACCTAGCTCTAGGTGAGTGTGTACAGCCGACATTACGTACCAGTATGAACCCTCATGTGCGCATTAAGCTTGGACACCTCTTAGAAGGCCTTGTTGCACACATTGCACACGTGATTACGGATGCCTCTGTGTTTCTTCATATGTTGGCAGAGCTTTATACATTAAGAGCGTTATAGGATCTTTAGCTTACCAGTATGAACCCTCATGTGCGCGTTAAGCTTGGACACCTCGTAGAAGGCCTTGTTGCACACATTGCACACATGGTTACGAATGCCTCTGTGTTTCTTCATGTGTTGGCAGAGCGTTTTATACATTAAGATCGTTATAGGATCTCTTGCTTACCAGTATGAACCCTCATGTGCGCATTAAGCTTGGACACTTCGTAGAAGGCTTTATTGCACACATTGCATACGTGGTTACGGATGCCTCTGTGTTTCTTCATGTGTTGGCAGAGCGTGGAGTGGCGGCGGAAGGTCTTGTTGCATTCGGAGCACTTTAGGGGCTTCTCGCCGGTGTGGAGACGGAAATGTACCTGAGAAGAATTGTATGTATCATCATCATCATCAGGCTATAGTAGTCCACTGCTGGACATAGCTCTCCCCTAAAGAGTGCCATAGCGCCCTGTCTTCAGCTTGCCGCATCCAGCACTGCCTGCAGTCTTTCGCAGATCGTCATCCCACCGATCGAGAAGAATATGCTTTTTTTTTTAAATATATAAGTAGACAAGTTTTTATCGCCGACTGTTTTGAAGCAGGTATATCGTCAGGTGACAACCGAAGGCCTATTGTATAATAAAATACAAGCTAATCCTATTAGTGATTTTACACATAAAATCACTAATAAATAGTAATTAGCTTTGTATTTTATTATGCAATAGGCCCCAAATCTCACAAATGACCCTATTTTTTTACATATTTCATAACCATTTATTTACAAACAATATATATACAGTGGTATTACTTTATTTTGGTACTAGCACTGTTCACTATGGCTCTTAACGCATTCACTGCCAGGGGGCGTGGCCTAGGAACAAACTTGTATGGCGGTGAACGCACGTGTGCGTTGGGGGCAGTGAATGTGTTAACTTGCGATAGAAATGAGCGAGTTTTGGTTGTCATCGACGTGATTATCAATTTAAAATAATTAAAAACCTTCTTATAAATTTTCAAACAGCTGGCCGTCACTACGAGACATTCGCTTGACATTTACGTCAGATTCACATAACACGTTTGACAATTTATTTTCCGTAATTTTTAACACATCGCAATGGGTTTCGACTACTACGGTATTTTAGGAGTAAAACGATCATGTACTCAATACGAGATCAAAAAGGCGTATCGTCGCTTGGCGCTGAAGTATAACCCAGAGAGGCATGACGGGGATGAAGGCATGAAGCGAATCTTTGCGCTGATCGGGGAGGCCTACGAGGTGCTGGTTGATCATAAGCATAGGGCAATCTATGACCAGTATGGTGAAGAAGGCCTTAAACGGGGGGTGCCGGGTCCTACAGGTATTTGGCAGTTTTATTACACACGTATACATGATCATATAACATTGCTTGATTGCTTAAACCATTGATTGTAAAAAAATTAAGCAGATATTTTTTAGGGTTCCGTACCCAAAGGGTAGAAACGAGACTCTATTACTAAGAATCCACTGTCCGCCTGTCTGTCACCAGGCTGTAATCTCATGAACCGTGATAGCTATAGACAGTTAAAATTTTCACAAATGATGTGTTTCTGTTGCCGCTATAACAACGACTTAAACAGGATAAAATAAATATTTAAGTCGGGCTCCCATGAGCATACAACAAACGTGATTTTTTTTCTGTTTTTTGCGTAAATTAAAAAGCGCTAGAGCCAGACCAAGACACATAACTTTGCATGGCATTTGGTAGCAATGTCAAATTCTATCAAAATATGACGGTTATTATAACGCTCCCTCACTTTGTTCAATTCCGTGCAAAGTTAGCTTAGACGGACCCTATTATGGCCTTTTTTTTAAATATACTTTAATTTTACAGAATACATCCAGCCTTACGCTTACCACGGCGATCCGCTTAAGACCTTCCACGATTTCTTCGGCACGGCCAATCCATACGCCAACTTATTGGACTACTACGAAAACCCGGCCCCAATATTCGACTCTCCTCTCGGTAGAGGCTACAAAGAAAAGGACGTCACTATTTTCAGACCCCTAGCTTTATCTTTAGAAGAAATTTACAAAGGAGGATTAAAGAAAATGAAAATTCAGCGTTTAGTGTTCACTGATGAGACTTGCTCAGAGCTTAAACTGCGAGAGAAAGTGCTTTCTATCCCTTTCGCGCCTGGTATCTATCCTAATACAGAAATGCTTTTCAAATCGGAAGGCGACCAAGGACCGACCAGGATTCCAGCGGACGTAATATTCGTAACGGAGGATCGTCCGCATGATACTTACGTACGATGTGGTTTGAGCGACTTACTGACCGTCAAACAAGTAAGTTTAGAAGAAGCTCTATGCGGTCTAGATATAACCTTAAAAACCTTAGACGATAGAGTGGTCAGAACTAAAATTTCTGACATCATCACACCGACTTATGTGAAAGTGATAGACGATGAAGGCCTCCCAGTGCCCGCGTGTCCTAAAAAAGCTAAAGGTAATCTGACCATTCGCTTTAAAATCGATTTTCCGATTTATTTAGCGCCGAATGCGAAGAAAAAGTTTGCGGAAGCGTTCAGGTTGAATGAGGAGGAAAATAAGAAATTTGACGACATACCGTGCGGCGCCCTCGCTTCTTCGGAGGTTTCGATTTAAAATAAGTTTTTTTTATCCATTATACCTGATTAATAACTGTATTTATAAAAATAAAAGGAATGTCTTTTTAAGGACATATTTATTATTTCTCAAGACGCTTTTGAGTTTGAGGGACTAGCCCAGATGACAATAGTATACATCGTCAAACGCCAAACAAAAATAATGTATCGGGATGACAGAGAGCCTACAGCCTACCCAGCCAACACCGAATTTCGCAAATTGCGGGCATCTTTCTCTGTCACTCTAATTGATTGGAGTAAAAGAGAAAAATGTCCGCAATTTGCGAACTTCGGTGTTCTTGGTAGGCCCTCAGATGCTACGTAAAGGCACCTATTTCCATACATTATTAGCCGGGTCCACACAGAGCGAGCATACACGCGAGGCAATTTCCTCGGGCATAGGCTCGCTCTGTGTGGACCCAGCTATTTAAGTTTCGGTTGGCATTTCGTGGCTGTTTTATAAAAGGACAAACCCACCTTTAAATCAGTCGGGTTGTAGAAGCTCTATGAGCACATGTAGCACACATACGGCCGCTCGCCTCGGTGCCGCGCCATGTGCGAGCGTAGCGCGTAGCCGCTGTAGAACCTACGAGGACAAACCCACCTTTAAGTCAGTCGGGGTGTAGAAGCTCTTTGAGCACATGGAGCACACATACGGCCGCTCGCCTCGGTGCCGCGCCATGTGCGAGCGTAGCGCGTAGCCGCTGTAGAACCTACGAGGACAAACCCACCTTTAAGTCAGTCGGGGTGTAGAAGCTCTTTGAGCACATGTAGCACACATACGGCCGCTCGCCTCGGTGCCGCGCCATGTGCGAGCGGCGAGCGTAGCGCGTAGCCGCTGTAGAACCTACAAGGACAAACCCACCTTTAAGTCAGTCGGGGTGTAGAAGCTCTTTGAGCACATGGAGCACACATACGGCCGCTCGCCTCGGTGCCGCGCCATGTGCAAACGTAGCGAGTAGCCGCTGTAGAACCTACGAGGACAAATTTACCTTTAAGTCAGTCGGGGTGTAGAAGCTCTTTGAGCACATGTAGCACACATAAGGCCGCTCGCCTCGGTGCCGCGCCATGTGCGAGCGTAGCGCGTAGCCGCTGTAGAACCTACGAGGACAAACTCACCTTTAAGTCAGTCGGGTTGTAGAAGCTCTTTGAGCACATGGAGCACACATACGGCCGCTCGCCTCGGTGCCGCGCCATGTGCGAGCGTAGCGCGTAGCCGCTGTAGAACCTACAAAAAGCAAGTACATTTAAAATAAGTATGCCTGCAACTCAGGTATGCTCCTGTTTGTGTGTGTGAAGTATGCTTCCTCATAGCCCACCCAAGGAAGGAAAAATAGGGGAACTAAGCAAATTTTGCTATAGTAGTAGGTAAAGCTTTTGCTTTAAACAACATACTAAAATTAAAGGACTGATGCATGGGGGTGAAGCTAACAGGTAGGGGTGTAAGTAAAGGTCCCTTTTTAGTTTTTAGGGTTCCGTACCTCAAAAGGAAAAAACTGAACCCTTATAGGATCACTCGTGCGTCTGTCTGTCTGTCCGTCTGTCACAGGCTATTTTCTCGGAAACTACTGGACCAATTAAGTTGAAATTTGGTACACATATGTAAATTAGTGACCCAAAGATGGACATGTTTTTTTTTATAATTTTAAAATACACAGGTTCGAAGTTATTTAAGAAAATAGCCAAAAAATGACCACCCCCCCCCCCCCCTTTATCTCCGAAACTACTAGGTAGCCCATAGCAAAAAAAGTATTATACATAAGTAATCTACATAAAATTTTCTAAAAAAGACTGTACGCTTTTTAGCTAGGACTAGGATCGAAGTGGCGACTGGGATGTGAGTGGGCTACATTTTATATGGTAAGGCTAGATGTTTAAGGCGGGACCAAAGAGAATATAATCACTACGTTTGCGGGACCTCTTCTCACAAACCGAGCACTGGTGTGTCTTCTGCTCGAAGTGGGTCTGCCTGTGTCGGTACAGCAGGGTTTTGGTGGAGAAGTTGCATTGGCAGACCGAGGTAACCTGCTACTTGTGTTTAGTTTCTTATATAGTACGAACCTTTTCTCACAACCGAGCACTGGTGGATCTTCTGCTCAAAGTGGGTCTGCCTGTGTCGGTACAGCAGGGTTTTGGTGGGGAAGTTGCGTTGGCAGACTAAGTTAACCTGCTACTTGTGTTTAGTTTCTCATAGTACCAACCTTTTCTCACAAACTGAGCACTGGTGGGTCTTCTGCTCAAAGTGGGTCTGCCTGTGTCGGTACAGCAGGGTTTTGGTGGGGAAGTTGCGTTGGCAGACTGAGCATGTTGGCTGCTTGGGCGGCCGCTGCTCGTGTGTTCGCATGTGCATTTTTAGCATCCCTGGGCCCTGCGAAAGAATGATTACATCAGTTGAAAGAATGATTACATCATAACACTTTAAACTCTCGCGTTTTGTACACATATTTAATTACACAAACGGGTCTACCGTGACCACAGCTGGTGCAACTCAGCTGAAACGTCGGAATTTAAGGTAAAAACAATGAAATTATATCGCGGTAGACCCGTTTGTGTAATTAAATATGATTACATCAGTTGAAAGTCGTCTATCGGTTATGAGCCCTGGTGGTCGTGTGGTAGTGATAGACTCAGACGTTTATAATGATATAAAAATCGATATAATACCGTTATATTTCGTTTGTGTTCAAAATTTTGTTCAAACCGTGTCGCTATTTATTCATAACATTATGATTTATTAGTAACATAATAACTAACTTTATGAATGAAACCGCCGTTACCATACTACATCTAACCGTAATAACTGGAGTAGGCAAGGCTCATCCTAGAAACTAATCATCTACAGCACGGTGGTCGCGATTGACGTTGTTAAAAAACTTCGCAAATGTGTACCTTGAAAGTTCTCTCACAGATGGCGGCTTCTTGCAGTTGGCCTTGATCCAGTTAGAGTGAGATCGCGTGTGTAGTTTCAACCGGCGTGCGTGTTTGAACTCCTTGTGGCACAGGTTGTCTCTGTCTCTCCATCTCTATCTATCTCTCTTATTATCTGCACGTACCTTGAAAGTCCTCTCGCAGATGGGACACATCGGTGGCTTCTTGCAGTTGGCCTTGATCCAGTTAGAGTGAGATCGCATGTGTAGTTTCAACCAGCGTGCGTGTTTGAACTCCTTGTGGTACAGGTTGTCTCTCTCTCTCTCTTATTATCTGCACATACCTTGAAAGTCCTCTCACAAATGGGGCACATCGGCGGCTTCTTGCAGTTGGCCTTGATCCAGTTGGAGTGAGATCGCATGTGTAGTTTCAACCAGCGTGCGTGTTTGAACTCCTTGTGGTACAGGTTGTCTCTCTCTCTCTCTCTCTTATTATCTGCACGTACCTTGAAAGTCCTCTCACAAATGGGGCACATCGCCGGCTTCTTGCAGTTGGCCTTGATCCAGTTGGAGTGAGATCGCATTTGTAGTTTCAACCAGCGTGCGTGTTTGAACTCCTTGTGGCACAAGTTGTCTCTCTCTCTTATAATCTGTACATACCTTGAAAGTCCCCTCGCAGATGGGGCACATCGGTGGCTTCTTGCAGTTGGCCTTGATCCAGTTAGAGTGAGATCGCATGTGTAGTTTCAACCAGCGTGCGTGTTTGAACTCCTTGTGGCACAGGTTCTCTCTCTCTCTCTCTCTCTCTCGTTATCTGCACATACCTTGAAAGTCCTCTCGCAGATGGGACACATCGGCGGCTTCTTGCAGTTGGCCTTGATCCAGTTGGAGTGAGATCGCATGTGTAGTTTCAACCAGCGTGCGTGTTTGAACTCCTTGTGGCACAGGTTGTCTCTCTCTCTTATCTGCCCTCCTAAGCTAAAAAGCCGTATTTGCAGTCAATTTGTATGAAAACTGAATGCAAATACGGTTTTTTAGCTTAAGAGGGCAGTTATAATCTGTACATACCTTGAAAGTCCTCTCGCAGATGGGGCACATCGGTGGCTTCTTGCAGTTGGCCTTGATCCAGTTAGAGTGAGATCGCATGTGTAGTTTCAACCAGCGTGCGTGTTTGAACTCCTTGTGGCACAGGTTCTCTCTCTCTCTCGTTATCTGCACATACCTTGAAAGTCCTCTCGCAGATGGGACACATCGGCGGCTTCTTGCAGTTGGCCTTGATCCAGTTGGAGTGAGATCGCATGTGTAGTTTCAACCAGCGTGCGTGTTTGAACTCCTTGTGGCACAGGTTGTCTCTCTCTCTTATAATCTGTACATACCTTGAAAGTCCTCTCACAGATGGGGCACATCGGTGGCTTCTTGCAGTTGGCCTTGATCCAGTTAGAGTGAGATCGCATGTGTAGTTTCAACCAGCGTGCGTGTTTGAACTCCTTGTGGCACAGGTTCTCTCTCTCTCTCTCTCGTTATCTGCACATACCTTGAAAGTCCTCTCGCAGATGGGACACATCGGTGGCTTCTTGCAGTTGGCCTTGATCCAGTTAGAGTGAGATCGCATATGTGTAGATTCAACCAGCGTGCGTGTTTGAACTCCTTGTGGCAGAGGTTCTCTCTCTCTCTCTTATAATCTGCACATACCTTGAAAGTCCTCTCGCAGATGGGACACATCGGCGGCTTCTTGCAGTTGGCCTTGATCCAGTTAGAGTGAGATCGCATGTGTAGTTTCAACCAGCGTGCGTGTTTGAACTCCTTGTGGCACAGGTTCTCTCTCTCTCTCGTTATCTGCACATACCTTGAAAGTCCTCTCGCAGATGGGACACATCGGCGGCTTCTTGCAGTTGGCCTTGATCCAGTTGGAGTGAGATCGCATGTGTAGTTTCAACCAGCGTGCGTGTTTGAACTCCTTGTGGCACAGGTTGTCTCTCTCTCTTATAATCTGTACATACCTTGAAAGTCCTCTCGCAGATGGGGCACATCGGTGGCTTCTTGCAGTTGGCCTTGATCCAGTTAGAGTGAGATCGCATGTGTAGTTTCAACCAGCGTGCGTGTTTGAACTCCTTGTGGCACAGGTTCTCTCTCTCTCTCTCTCGTTATCTGCACATACCTTGAAAGTCCTCTCGCAGATGGGACACATCGGTGGCTTCTTGCAGTTGGCCTTGATCCAGTTAGAGTGAGATCGCATATGTGTAGATTCAACCAGCGTGCGTGTTTGAACTCCTTGTGGCAGAGGTTCTCTCTCTCTCTCTTATAATCTGCACATACCTTGAAAGTCCTCTCGCAGATGGGACACATCGGCGGCTTCTTGCAGTTGGCCTTGATCCAGTTAGAGTGAGATCGCATGTGTAGTTTCAACCAGCGTGCGTGTTTGAACTCCTTGTGGCACAGGTTCTCTCTCTCTCTCTTATAATCTGCACATACCTTGAAAGTCCTATCGCAGATGGGACACATCGGTGGCTTCTTGCAGTTGGCCTTGATCCAGTTAGAGTGAGATCGCATGTGTAGTTTCAACCAGCGTGCGTGTTTGAACTCCTTGTGGCACAGGTTCTCTCTCTCTCTCTCTTATAATCTGCACATACCTTGAAAGTCCTATCGCAGATGGGACACATCGGTGGCTTCTTGCAGTTGGCCTTGATCCAGTTAGAGTGAGATCGCATGTGTAGTTTCAACCAGCGTGCGTGTTTGAACTCCTTGTGGCACAGGTTGTCTCTCTCTCTCTCTTATAATCTGCACATACCTTGAAAGTCCTATCGCAGATGGGACACATCGGTGGCTTCTTGCAGTTGGCCTTGATCCAGTTGGAGTGAGATTCGCATGTGTAGTTTCAACCAGCGTGCGTGTTTGAACTCCTTGTGGCACAGGTTGTCTCTCTCTCTTATAATCTGTACATACCTTGAAAGTCCTCTCGCAGATGGGGCACATCGGTGGCTTCTTGCAGTTGACCTTGATCCAGTTAGAGTGAGATCGCATGTGTAGTTTCAACCAGCGTGCGTGTTTGAACTCCTTGTGGCACAGGTTGTCTCTCTCTCTCTCTCTCGTTATCTGCACATACCTTGAAAGTCCTCTCGCAGATGGGGCACATCGGTGGCTTCTTGCAGTTGGCCTTGATCCAGTTAGAGTGAGATCGCATGTGTAGTTTCAACCAGCGTTCGTGTTTGAACTCCTTGTGGCACAGGTTCTCTCTCTTTCTCTCGTTATCTGCACATACCTTGAAAGTCCTCTCGCAGATGGGACACATCGGCGGCTTCTTGCTGTTGGCCTTGATCCAGTTGGAGTGAGATCGCATGTGTAGTTTCAACCAGCGTGCGTGTTTGAACTCCTTGTGGCACAGGTTCTCTCTCTCTCGTTATCTGCACATACCTTGAAAGTCCTCTCGCAGATGGGACACATCGGCGGCTTCTTGCAGTTGGCCTTGATCCAGTTAGAGTGAGATCGCATGTGTAGTTTCAGCCAGCGTGCGTGTTTGAACTCCTTGTGGCAGAGGTTGCACACGTGACGTCCCGGGGCAACGGAGGAAGTGGCTTGGAAGACTACTAGTTGGAGGTAGTTCTCTTCGTCGGAGTTGAGGCCGGATTCTTCTTTGCTTGGCTGTGATGTGTCAATCTGAGGAAATAAAAATAATAATCAGTTTTTTGTCAATGAACGAACGAATTTGAACAAATTAAATTTGATACAAGCTTTTGGGATATCCTTTCTACAAGCTTTTTTATTCTTCTTTATTTATTTTTCATCTTAGGCTAGGTCATTTATAATAATATGAATATAATTTGGTTAGAATTGTCTTGTTTCAACAGTTTCAACCAGAGATGTGCGAGGATGCTTAGCGAGGGATGTGTTTGTTAATAACCAAGTTTTCCTCGCTCATCGTGCATTGATTCTATTGGTTCTTAACAACACATCCCACATCCCGCGCTACGCAGCCTCACGTATGTCTGGTGGAAACGCAGCCTTAGTTGCCTGTGGAAAGAAAAGTACAGTCAGCGATAAAACCTTGTAATGGATGTACTGGGCGGCGTCCGGCACCAGGCCCAATACTTTGAAAAACAAATGACTACCTGCTTGTTGGGATCAACGAACTCCTGTTTGTCGGGCATCGGTTCAAACAGTCCGGCCAGCAGCTGCGGCGTGTTGTTCATCGGCAGCTCGATGTACTGGGCGGCGCCCGGCACCAGGCCCACGACTTTGAAAAAACAAATGAGTACCTGCTTGTTGGGATCAACGAACTCCTGTTTGTCTGGCAGCGGTTCAAACAGTCCGTCCAGCAGCTGCGGCGTGTTGTTCATCGGCAGCTCGATGTACTGGATGTACTGGGCGGCGTCCGGCACCAGGCCCACGACTTTGAAAAAACAAATGAGTACCTGCTTGTTGGGATCAACGAACTCCTGTTTGTCTGGCAGCGGTTCAAACAGTCCGTCCAGCAGCTGCGGCGTGTTGTTCATCGGCAGCTCGATGTACTGGATGTACTGGGCGGCGTCCGGCACCAGGCCCAAGACTTTGCAAAAACAAATGAGTACCTGCTTGTTGTGGTCAACGAACTCCTGTTTGTCGGACATCGGTTCAAACAGTCCGTCCAGCAGCTGCGGCGTGTTGTTCATTGGCAGCTCGATGTACTGAATGTACTGGGCGGCGTCCGGCACCAGGCCCAATACTTTCTCCTGCAACAATGTAAAGGTATGAAAACATTCTTTGATTTATGGCTTTTCTTCGGAGGTTTCTAAGGCCCTTTGTCGACTTGCGTGCATGGGGCGAGCGCAGGCATACTGGTGCTATTGTAGGTAAAATCCGTCACACGCGTTCGCGCCAGTTAGCGTTGCAAATACTATTTTTCGTTTACCCGTTCACCCGCCCCGTGCGTCCGCTCAAGTCGGCGAAAGGCCTAAGCTTTTGATCCTGGATAGAAGTTGGCATCAAAACATTTCTTTGTTAAAATTGATGATTAGGTTGCTGACTTGGCTGTACATTTTCCAAAATCTGTAATTGCCAATCGCCGTTAATTAATAACTATTACTTAAATTAAAAATTCATAAAAACATTAAACCATTTTATACCAAAAATGCCTTAGAATACATCATAAAGGAAAAGAGCTGATACTCTATTGACTGCTGGATCGATTTTCATGAAACATAGCTAAGAACCACCGCAAGGAAACTCGCTTTCACGTGAATAAAACCGCATCGAAATCGGTCTGCCCGTTTGAGAGCTATGATGCCACAGACAGACATTGGTGTCAAACTTATCCCTTCAAGAGGCAGGCCGCCGGCTCGTGGTTGATTATGTTAATTAAATTTGAAATTAAAGTTCCAATTACTCTAAAATGAGGTACCTTTGCCACTTTAAGGGCTTTATAACACCCCTCTTTTGCGTTGACCGTTAAAAAGGTAGGAAAGGTATTATTTTCGCGTAGCAGCACAGGATCAGGTCAGATAGCTGCCCTAGTGTCCCATTTAAGATCAGTATACCAACCTCATTGTTACGCGCCTCCTCAGCAGCATTCTTGGCGTGCTCGCGTAACGTCACGTCGTTCCGTTCCACGAGCTCCTTGAAGGCGTGACAGCGAGAAATCTGGTGCACGCACTGCAGGCACAGTTGGGATGGCAGGCCGTCGCCGACGGATACCTGGTTAAAAAAAATTATAGCATGGAAGTTGAAGGGTTAATAGTTATTTGTTTTATAAGGGGGCAAAGTTGTTGTTTAACCGCTCGTGCTAATATTGATACCCGAGCAAGCGAAAGATTCCGAAATTGAACCACGAGCGTAGCGAGTGGGTCGAAAAATGGAATCTTGAGCGTTGCGAGGGTTTCAAAGCACGAGGGTTAAACAAAATTTGCCCCCGAGTGAAACACAACATTTTTCACCACGCCAACCCGAAGCAAATATTAAATGAAAAAATATCAAACAAAATCAAACCAAATCAAATTCAAATGAATGTTATTAAATATTTATCATCCGAAATCATCATTTAAAAGTCAATTCTACCAGCAAACATAAGAAAACAACTCAAAATTTGCATTTGATTACTTTGCCTCACATGTGAATTACTGATAGCAAAGTGCAACTTTGCTATCCGTTTTTGAAGTGCAAAGTAAGCCTTTCCGAGCTGGTGTGGTGAAAAAACGTCAGGGTTCCCCAAAAGTAATAATAGAATAAGGTTTAGAAACCCATTAACATTTTAAAAAATCTCCACAAAAACTCTGATTACTCTGAGCCCTGACCACTGTGTATTTACTTAAAATTTTTTTAGGGAAGGGTAAGGATGTCAAGGTCCAACATTCTCTTGCAGAATTATTTTTCCGTTTTGTTTTTATTTTAATTGCCATGTAAAATTAGAATAATACGCAAAACTCGTGATATTTCTTCTATTACAGTCCATTTTATTTTTTAATGGAACTGTCTGACGCGACACCTCATTTCTAAATCCGAGTTTATGTTTTGCAACATCCATTTACCATTTAATTTTAACATATTTACCTAAAAACTGTATCGAAAACGGGATATTTTACTGTTATAATTATAATATACATACATAATTTCATTTAAAATGGTTTTACCTTCCAAAAGTTTCAAACAAGTTAATTCCCGCCATTCTTGTTATCAACTTATCACTCAGTTGTGATAAGGATGACAACAAGACATAAGTTACTCAATTAAATACCCGTCTCGGTCTCCCATCTCCCAGAAAATATTAAGTTATCATACATCGACGTTATACCATCTCACTCGCACCAATGACCACGCTCGCGCCAGACAGTGACAGAAAGATATTTCTCAATCGAATTTGGAGAATGAGCAATGCTGCCACAGTAGTACAAATTGGTTACTGAATTCTAAACAAAGATGACGCGATGCGTCGACTTCTGTCGGTCAACCAACGCTATACACTTTCCCCACGGGTGCGAAAGAGAGCAACACATTCCCAAAATATCACAATTCGTTATCTCACCTGCACTTTAGAAATGCCCATCAGCATCGTTGCAGTAAGTTGCTCGAATAAAGGCCTCATGTCTTTCTTGATTTGCAAGCACGCCCGACATATTCTATCAAATTGCAAAGGTTTGTTAGCAGCAGCCATTTTGGCTGGCTATTACGGTGATTTCGTCCTTGCCACTAAAACTACTGAAAAGTCAAGAGAACATTATGTATTACAAAAAAAGAAATGCCAAATCTTAGCTAAAAAGTAATACAGTACACAAAATAAAGTTTATCGTAATAATTACACTTTAAAATTGAACACACACCTCACTATGTATCGCACTACACTGCACTGCTTGCGAAACAGCCAAGGGGAAATCGACGTCGACGAATCGAAAACAAAGAACACACGGGTGGGTGGGGGAGATAACGAGTGAAAGGGAAAACGATAATTAGCAATATTGAAAAAAATATCGGTAGTAATGGTACTTTTCCAATGATTTTTTACTGGGTGTTTGCTAAATTTAAATCATATAAAGTGCCTGTGTAAAAAATATGCCTTTTTCATAACAAACCTAACAAAACTTTGCTAAAAATTGAACGAAGAAAAGAGATAGACAATGACAAGTTGAATCAGTTCAATACAAGATGGCAGGGGGTCAATGGTACATACATTTTTTAACCCTAAAAAGATCGTGGAAATCGGCTTTTTATCAATGTTTTGGTCAAGTTAATAAACTCACGATATGTAGTTAATTCAGAAGCAGTTGTTTCGTAGTTCAAAACATAAATTAGGTGAAAATACATATCGCTCAGTTAAGTTTAATATAAAAAGATGTTGTTGTCTCTTGTGTGTCTCTTTCGCACTACCATAATTGTACCCTTTGGTACGAGAGAGATATCACTAGGTATATCATTATAAGCAATATACGTACAAAAATACCACTCGCAAATATTATTCAACTTTTATTTACATTGACTTAAAAAAAAAATTTCATCCTGTTGATGATTTTTTAATTAAAAGTAGAGTAATAATAAAATAAAAATAAAATGTAGGTTAGTCAAAATATCTTTTTTGCTGAAATTACGATTTATTTCATATAAGGCAACATTCATTTACGAAACGTCATTTTTGCACTTTGTGTCTGTCAAAAAAATTATATATGAGTACTTTCTTCAGTTACTGGAAATGAATAAAATTTTCTCCTGAAATCAGATTAAAGTAATGTTTAAGAAAGATAAATCAAAGAATAAGTGATAATTGTGTTATTAAAAAGGAAAAATGGCTACTCTAGGAGGCTCCTCATGGGAAGGTACCGTTGTTCTATATTGTAATTTTATTGTTGTAAACAGTAATAAGTTGACATTATCTTATGACGTTGCATGAATCACTTTGGTCGTTTGATGAAATCTTACCGGTTCAAATGATTTTATAAGAATATTCAGCACAAATATTACAGAACAACAATTTTGTTGTTATATTTAGGCACCGTATGGTTTATTTATTTGTTTTGATTTTAGCAAAGAGTAAACATTAAAAGCTGTCAAAGTAATGGCCATCAAAAAGGTTTCATTCTCTTAACACTGGTGTAATCTCCCTTCGAGTAGTTCACTTGATAATTGATATGATAGCATTTCAACATACTTGCAAAGTGTGTCATCACCGAAACCCATCAATGTTGCAGTAAATCGAAAATAAGGGTGGCCAAAATTACGTACCCTAAATTCGCTTAGTACTGTCACATGCAATAATATGTTACTAATAAAATATGTGACGCGCTCCTCAATAGGAGCCAATGCTCTACAAATAAGATTGTGTCAGATATTTATGCGGCCTTCGCTGTGTAACATACTATTGCAGGTGACTACATAACTTTGCCATAACTAGCATGAAATGAAGTGTGGCCCACGACAGACCCCAATGGAAAGAGCTAGAGGAGGCCTTTGCCAATCGGCACACTGAGCTTAGATACATACTCTAACTCAGAATAAAAGGGCTTAATTGATAATAGATAGATAGATAGCATGCAAACTTAATTCCTCTACCAACATATTTCTATGTTAATCATAGCGGAAAAGTTATAGACAATCATGTAATAACATTCTAACCTTTCAGAGCTTCGTAAACAAGCTCGGACACTAGAAAATGACATAGACATGAAGCTAGTGGCGTTTAGCAAGCTGGGCATCAGTCCGGTGACCTCAAGTCTGAGCTCTGAGTCGATGCCACTAATAAACAGTGAGGACATGTTTGACACCATGTCTATGGAGCTGCAACAGTTGTTGAATAAGGTACGTACTGGCAGTAGGTCTCGACTGATGCAGATGGCGCTGCAATGGTTAAAAAAACATGTCTTTAGAGACTTGAGGTGAATGATTACACACACAAGAGTCTTCTTCTTCAATTTAAGACATCGGTTACACGCTAATTCTGGCGTCAGTTCAGTCCATCAGTCTGGTCAGACGACGGGAGAATTATCGTGTAACACGCGGACTGATGGACATGGTCTGGACTGATGAAAATTTAAATTTTTAGATAATATTCGTCAGTCCATTTTGAATGACATAAAACTGATAGGAGACTGATCGTGTAACCTGTTCGTGTCATTCTCGCGTCAGTCACCATATTAGACAAGACTAAATTACTGTGTTGCGTTCTGTGTCCAAACGGCGATTGTGTCGTAATTTTATCAGTCTGTTGTCAGTCTGGACTGATCGTGTAACCATGTCCATTTTCAATTATTCTGGCATCAGTCAAAACTCGAATGGACTGATGGACTGAACTGACGCCAGAATTAGCGTGTAACCGATGTCTAAGAGGTATCCTCTTGTCGGTGGAGTATTTTTCATTTCGCCCTCTCATAACATAATGAGCCATATTCTTGCCCTCTTCATACGACACAATACCAGCTTTTTCTTTTATGCACAATGCACACGAGTACTAATCGCAAAAACCGTCCTACTAGAAATGGCTTGCTATACCATTGACGAGTTCTTCGATAGCCACGGGTCATTGGCTCAATCGCTTACCTACTAAATTATATAGGAATATATGTATTTAATAAAATGTTATTATTAATTGTAATGTTTTGTAATGTTATATGTAAGATAATTGTAAATAAGATGACTTGTAAATGTAAATATTTACCAATAAATATCATATCATATCATATCATATCAGTATTGAAATATTGAGTTAAATACGCTATGGAATGTCCAGTTTAGCTAGAACCCTAAATGGCGTTACATTCCCGTGTGGTGACTGTACTTTTCACAAGTTAATTTTGTGTTATGTATTTCAGCTATCATCAATAAACGACAAAATGGGTGAAATAGCCCCAAATAGCACGGCGACAATGCACACTATCAAGAGGCATAGGGAAATCCTTATGGTATGTATTTTACCTACCATCGCTCACACTGCTAACTGTACGTCGCTGGACCGTATGCCTTTAGTAATAAGTTCCACCGTGGGTCCACCAATGTACAGTCAGCAGTTAGGAGTGTTGCTGTTTGAACATATTCTAATGAAATAATTTTTACTAATTTTGATGTTATTTTTTAAGTCTGTGTAATTGAATTTGATCTAATTCTAGCTTTTTGTTATTGTCGGCTGTCGCCTGATAAATAGATTCAATCTTATTAGTTATAGTTCCTCCTCTTATTAAGTTAGTTAAGAAAATTATCAGTAATAAAAAAAATTCTCTCAGGACTACCAGCAAGAGTTCTCCAAAACCTCAGCGCGAGTGAGCGCGAGGCGAGAACGTGAAGAATTACTGCGAGGCTCGAGTCCGCCTCCCGCCGCCGGCCTCAGCCGCCGCGACCAGTACACCAAGGAGGCCAACCATCTGCACAGGTAGCTGTAGATTATCAAACTGTCTCTTAACGACCAGCAAGAGTTCTCCGAAACCTCAGCGCGAGTGAGCGCGAGGCGAGAACGTGAAGAATTACTGCGAGGCTCGAGTCCGCCTCCCGCCGCCGGCTTCAGCCGCCGCGACCAGTACACCAAGGAGGCCAACCATCTGCACAGGTAGTTGTAGATTAATAAACTGTCTCTTTACTACCAGCAAGAGTTCTCTAAAACCTTAGCGCGAGTGAGCACGAGACGCGAGAACGTGAAGAATTACTGCGAGGCTCGATTTCGCCTCCCGCCGCCGGCCTCAGCCATGACAGATGCAACGAAAAATCACGTCACGATTTCCATAGATTACTTAAGTTTTCATTGGCGTTTTCCGTAAGCGATTGACAGTTGGTTAGGGTTAGGTTAATCATTGAAATATAGTCTGGCAAACCCAATCTGTCAGTAGGTAAATAAGAACAAAAAAAATTATACTCATCCATTTCTTTTGGATGCTCTAGTACTAGCGTAAGGCAAAGACAGTATGATTCTGTCTATGCTTGAAATGAGACAGTCCTTGGCCAAACTAAATATAATAATGTGCTTCTTCCTTGTTCTAGTTCTCACATACTAGTTGACGAGCAGATCAACATAGCCATGGAGGCGCGGGAGCACCTCACCTCGCAGCGGCAGACCTTCAAGAGGATGCAGACCAGGTTCAACGACATCACCAACAGGTATCGATAACAACAAGATACTTTCATCCAGTTCTCACATACTAGTGGAAACAGATCAACATAGCGATGGAGGCGCGGGAGCACCTCACCTCGCAGCGGCAGACCTTCAAGAGGATGCAGACCAGGTTCAACGACATCACCAACAGGTATCGATAACAACAAGATACTTTCATCCAGTTCTCACATACTAGTGGAAACAGATCAACATACAGATGGGGGCGGAGGAGCACCTCACCTCATAGCGGCAGACCTTCAAGAGGATGCAGACCAGGTTCAACTTTCAATCTGGAGGTAGCGGGCTCAAACCAATGAGTTTTTCGAAACTTATGTATCATTTGATATTTACCAATCGCTTTTCGGTGAAGTAAAACATCGTGAGGAAACCGGACTAATCCCAATAAGGCCTAGTTTACCCTCTGGGTTAGAAGGTCAGATGGCAGTCGCTATCGTAAAAACTAGTGCCTCTGCCAATTCTTGGGATTAGTTGCCAAGCGGACCCCAGGCTCCCATGAGCCGTGGCAAAAATGCCCGGACAACGCGAGGAAGACGATGCAAATAATATTAATGCCGTTTTTCAGGTTCCCAATGCTGAACAGCCTAATGTACCGGATAAACGCACGGAAGCGGCGCGACTCTCTCATAGTAGGCATCGTGGTAGCGGTCTGCACATTCTTGATGCTTCTCTACGCGTTCCACTGATTCCACTGTCTACAGGCGAAGTGTTATTTAGGGCCACGCTACACTAGCGTCTTGAGTGTCGGCGTCTAGCCAACTCTATGGCTCTTAAGAGAGACAATACTATGGTCTGTATCTTTAGGTTATTTAAAAAAGAGTAAACAAAATATATCAAATGGCTTAAGAAGGCATTTGAGGGTAGACGAAAACATTACATGATCAAATAATGTAGGTTAAAGCACAGAATAAAGAATAGTACTAGGTACAGAAGGTTCACTCTCTAAAAAAACGCGTCTGTTACGATTAGGACAGATATGACCGCTAGGTGGCGACAGCGCCATGCGCGGCTTATGGCTAGCCATCAAAATTGGTGTGGGACGGATGTACTTGTAGCTACCTGTTGAAGCGACGAAATCGCGGAGAGAGCCACGCCTGGTTAAAGTCAGGTCGTTCAGTGACAGATCCAGGTGGTTTTGTATTTGGTTGGTTAATCAATAAATGTTTATGAGTACCGGAAAATGTACCAATTATTTGTTTACTTTTATTTAAGTACCTAAAGATACAGAGTATAGCCTCTTTTGAGCGTGGGCGTTTAGTCAGCGCCATGGAAAGTGGTGTTGCTGCGCAGTTGCGCCAACGTTGGGTCGAGCAGCAGCCATAGAATTTACTAGACGCTAACGCTCAGCAGACGCTGGTTATCTATCTCTTAAACTTAAAGGACAATTTCTTCTTCCATTGACTGCACTCTCTTCTACACAGTTTACCGGAAAATCATTCGTTCAACCTCGTAAGGTCTGCCTTGTTGTATAGTTCGTTTTTTTAGCATTAGAAAGAACTTGAAAGAAGGTAAGCGATTTTGAAATGTCTTTTAATAGAAAAACGCATTTTAAAAATCAGTAACTATTACTTATGCAAGCAGAAGAATATAAATGATCGTATTAGATTCATAATTGTTACATATTTGCCGTAACTTATTTTTAAAATGTGTTTTTCAATTAAAAGACACATCAAGATTGTTTACCTTATTTCTAATGCTAAAAAAAACGAACTATAGTTGAAAACAATCTTGACATGATTGATACTTTAGCTATGCCAATAAGAGAGTGCTGCCCCCTACAGTTCATGCAACCTTAACTTGACACTGTATAAATTGGGAGCTTAGCACAGGAGTGCCGCGACCGTATCTCGCCCGCGAGATAGACTACCTGTCCCGCTCTAGTTAATACGATTGGAAAAAGAGTCCAACGCTCCTGTGCTGCCCCCTACAAGTCCTATAAAAGACACGTTCGTACGTATCCGTCAAAATACGATGGAAAATAAATATGCACTGCAACGCATTTATATTATAGTAGGGAAAAAGGGGTAACTGTTTGCATACAATAGGTGTAACTGGTTGCATACAATACAATTGTTAATGCGTCAATTTTCCTTAAATATTTATATTTCAACTATACAATCTTGCACACACTTTTAAAAATATGCGACATACAGATCAGATATACCAATGTTTGCTATAATTTTTTGGCATAAATTAATTTGTCAATATTAGTTTGAGCAAAAAGAATAGATAGTATAGAGGGGTCCTGTCATTGTAAATTTTGTAGTCACTGTAAATTTACTGCCATCTATCGACACACGACTAAAACTCAAAATGAAAACGTATAAAGTTATCAAAAAATGTATATATATGGATAAATGATTTTATTATTTTTATATCATTTTGATCCATATTCATTCACTGATATCTATGTGTTAAAATTGTTAAATATAAAACGGGGTCGTCACGCCATCTAGCCGAGGATAGGCTAAAGGTGTGTGCGCCATCTATTCGAGAATGACTTTTGCTTGAATTCCGAGGCACGTTTTTTCCTTAGACTTTATTCGTCTTATACGAAGTTACATATGTCTTTGGTTTGAGTAACATTTAAATACAACTACTTAAAAAATTTAAATTATTATATAAAAAAAATTCGTACCCTAAATTAGCCTAACCTATCAGGTAAAAAAGGATAGTTTGCCAAACAAATCGCAATAAACCTAGCGTTAAGAATGAATAAAATAATTGGGCCAATAAGTTAGCTCAAACATATGGCATCCCTTAATAACAAGTATTTTTGTAGTTGTGCAGTTAACAAAAATTAGAAACCCTTGGTGGTAAACAAGAATCCGTCTACAGTGCGACATAAAATAGTAGAAATTAAATGAGGGCGCCACTTTCTACGTAACTGTCACATTTTTGACATAAAATGCTTAAACATGGCAACATTTTAGTATGGAATTTTGTTCCATTTTATTTGATTTCTATGGGTGGATGGATACTCTACCGAACACCGTCTATACATCACCGACGATCTATATCATACTGGCCGTGTGTTATCCAACCTCGACACTGGCAGAATCATCAAGCCCTGATGGAGCCATAATACACAAAAATGTATTGATTGGATTTGATTTCTACTATTATGTCGCTCTATACGTCAAGTCTGAAGCGATAATGTTGGGCAGCGCCACTATAAACCGATTTTTATTTTTGTGGGATCAATGCGTACCACGTGCAAGTGGCCTGCTGACAAAGTTTACACTTTGGCCCGCCGGCAGCTCACGTGGCTTGCTGGTAAAGTCAATTAAAACTTATGAAGAATTATAGTGGCTTGCGGCATTAGAACTTTTGTGTGGCCGCCGGCATACAGTCAAGGTATAAAATGTCGACACGGACGAAGTACCAAAAATATTGAAAATATCACCTTTATGGTGGCAGGGTCACACTTTGTCGCTGCAGGCTTGATTTAGATTTAGGCGGACTCTAGTTAAATAATTAACTCGTTTACCTCTTAATTTGACTTCAATTCTGTGATATCTTCAAGACAATTTTATAAAAGTGCAACTCTTACCATAAAAATTATCTATCCAATTGTTATAATAATATATTTTTCTCAAACATGCAATGAAATATTGATGTTATGTTCCTTATAATAGGCTGCGAAGTATGACGTTTCAGGTGCGGCTAGGACAAAAGGTCGTTAATGGAATTTCATACACATCTTGCAGGCCTAGGCCGGCAAAGTCCTCTTTTTTAATTTTCATTTCACAGATATTTGTGACACAGCATCGTGGCATTCATCCATTAAAAAAAACTAGAGGCAGTATTTGCTTTATGGTTCGTAATGACACTCTGCCACTACGCCTATAAAAAAAAAACAAAAAACAATGTTTGCTATAATTTGCAGTTTTATTTGTATAAAATCAACATGAACTTAATAAATAATACATTCAATAATTTTATAATTTTAAATTATAAATTTAACTACACAAATAAAAACATTTAAAATATTTCATCTAAACGTTAGCGGTAAAAAGGTCTACTCAAACACGCGTAGTTATATTTTTTAAATTGTTATGGAGGTAAAGTTGAAAAATATTCATTCTGTTTTATTGGATTTATGGTGCGTTGTTGATTTTTTGACTTTAATATGAGTTCCGACGAAATAATGAAATAAATATTAATTGTAATCGTAGGTGTTGGAATTGGCAGCGTAAGCAGAATTGATTTTAATAACTTGCTGCCTCTGCCGCCAAGTCTAAGACGAAGTATGTATATGGTTGCTTATGGCAATTTTATTATTTGAGAAACTAAGAAAAATGCCTTACAGTTTATTAGAAACAGTTTTGTGGCATATTTTAAATGAATGTAACTACAAACTCGTCAACACTGTGGAAATTATACTTATTTACTCCATGCATAAAGCAACGATGTATGTGAAACATGATATCAACATGAAAGACTATGTAAACTTATGTGACGAAAACGACAGTCAGACGGATACAAGGCGAAAAAATCAAAGATACATGAAAATATACCGGTAGTAAAAATACACGACTCGTGTAAAACATACGCGTGATAATGATATAGGTACGTGTTGGTTATATTTTGGGTGTAGTTTACTTTTAGTTTTTTCTATAAATAAAACTTGGGTTTCGTGGATTTTTTATTTTATTTATTTCATTGCATGTTTGAGAAAAGCACTATACATACCTCGGCGGGAAATGGGGTTGCCCGCGCTCAGACCTATCCGGCCTCGCTTCGCTCGGCCGTCTATATGTCTTCGGCCGGCAACCCCTTTCGTCCCGGCCTCTGTAGTAATGTACTAATACAGTTAAATGGTCGAGGTGTAGTAATAATTCAATGTATTACCTACATGTTTATCCTTTTGAACGCTTTACGTCATAAACAAAAACGCCACTGACACGCCAAGGTCCTGGGCGCAAGCGAGCTAATGTAAACCTTAAGCCCCGCATTCTCACTCCTACCTTGTAGTCCGCCTCGTTGGGTAGGATTGTGTATGGGGGTTGCGGACTACGAGCCGTCCTACAAACGGCTAAACGGTAGGACGGCTCGTAGTCCGCAACCCCCATACACAATCCTACCCAACGAGGCGGACTACAAGGTAGGAGTGTGAATGGGGGGCTTTACTCGAAAGTGTGAAGGTTACTTTGACAGCGTACCCCATAATACTTACTAGTTGTCCTTGGCGCTGTGTGCACGACTAGTGACAGACGACTTGAGGTGTTCTTGGCGTTCAAAAGGTTTTAAGCATTTTCTCTTTAACCTTTTCGACGCAGTGTCAAACACAAAAGCTGTCACGCTGACGCCACGTCACCAAAGTGTCAAAACTGAAATTGAACTTTATGCATATGCACGTAGGTCTATGTTGCTCTGTAGTCTGTGACCAATTAATCGGTCTTTGGCGTTGACCGATATATGCGCACCGCGCATATACCGGTCATTGGCGTCCAAAAGGTTAAACATTACCGCAATCACTGAAATTCAGAAATTGTCTATCTTTTTAGATTATGTTGTTGCCATCATATATCGGAGCGGTCGAGATGCTCAAAAATATCTGAAGACGCACTCTAGCGCCTTGACAATAGAGGCGTGTTCAGATATCTGTGAGCACCTTGGCCGCACCGATATATCTGGTGGCGACTGTAAATACTTACTTTAATACAATGCATTTTACCACTAAAAGTGGAAAAATAGGTATAATATTTTGAAGAAATATTGTAAAAACAATCAGTGATTATAGTGGGATACGGAATTGGGTAGAATGTTATTGTAAATATTTATAATATCTATGTAAACTTAATCACAGTACCAAAATAAAACTACATTATTTATTAAAGTGTTTTATTGAAAGTATATTTCAAACAGATTTCGCCTAAATTAATGAGATTAATAAAAAAATAATAACAATAAATGCCCACCACCATAATGTAAAAAATCAGTCAGTCATAGACTTGAGAATACATCGAATTGGGTACTTGGATATTAAGTGCAAAGAGAATTTAGTATAGAGGGGTAATGTCAGAGTAAATTTTGCAGTCAGGCAATTTTATTTAAAGTTGTCCCCTACACATTTTTTTCAAAATTGGTATTTTAAATGTTATTTCTACTCAGAATCACGAGCTCTTTCTATCCTAATAGGAGAAAAAAAGTGGCCCAAGGTTTTTTCCCATTCCGTTACCATTTTTTCATAGACTTTGTATGGCGGTTTTGTAATGGAAAGATCGAAAAATGTATGGAAATCATGGGACACTTTTTTTCTCCTATTAGGATCAAAAGAGCTCGTGATTCTGAGTAGAAATAACATAAAAAATCCCAATTTTGAAAAAAAAGGGTAGGGGACAACTTTAAATAAAATGGCCCAGTCACAGTAAATTTACTGGCATTTTTCGACACATGATTAAAACTTTTAGAACGCCATTTGAATTTGATGCTTATTTTTTCACCGATATGTGTTAAATTTGTTAAATATCAAAAAGTGTCGCCATCTACTCGAGTTTAGGCCAAAGGTATGGCACCCACTTTTCGAGCGATGGCGCCATACCTTTGCATCTTTGGCCTTCCAAATACAATTTACTTTGACAATACCATAGTCTAATAAAACATGGTCTTCCATTCCCAGAGTGACACGGGCCTACGTCACAACAACATGGCCGCTATATATAGCGCTATCGCATATTATCATATAGCGCTGTCGCATGATGACGTAGGCCCGTGTCAGTTAGATGACCTAGAAAAGACGGGAATGGAGTACCAGGCGGAGTATATTATTATACCATGGACAATACGCCTATATTTAAAGTTTCTTTGTTAAGGTCGTCCGCTAGATGGCGCGGGTGCACGGAGCGGGATGAGCACACGATGAGCAGTATGAGACAATAACTGTAGGCCAAGCACATGATTGGCGCGACAGTATCTCGCCGCGAGATAGACTACCCTTCTTTTTCTCACTCGCGGCGAGATACTGCGCGCCAATCATGTGCTAGCCCGACTGGCGCGGACGCGTGCGACGGATGTTTACCTACAATGGCACCAATCCTCAAGTCCATACAAAGAAAAAAATAAAAATGGCACCCGCGCGCGTGCGGCCGCGTCTGCTAGCGGACGTCCTTAAGAGTCACTTTAGTTTAGACCACTCTTAGACAAAGTATATATGACCAAATGGCAGGAGTGCGAAACTCCTGATTTCGGGCAAATTCGGCTCCGTTCGGCTCAGCATTGCTCCGAGCAATTATTAGGGTTGGCACAACTTGACGTCCCTTTGCGTGCACGACCACAGATTTGAATTTTGACAACCCTAAATAGCCGAAAGGGATAGTGCCATATATTAGAAAGGGACAACATGATTCGACCCTGAACCGCTGTCAAACTTCGGTTTTGTAGGAAGTTTCCTTTCTGTACGTTAGTACTATTATTTATTCTGTCAATTCTGTGCCAATGGGGTTGGTCGGTCAAAGTCTTTTACAGATGGCCCCAGCATAGGCTTTACCTGTCAGTCCTAAGATACATTTCTAGTTTCTTTTTTTTATATGGTTCAAATTCATGAAACAGCCCATAACGGAGATAACACGTTTTGTTAGCTAAAAAACAAGACCACCCTGATTGTTGTCTGAACGAGCTGTCCCATGAATTTGAACCTTAATACTATCACGATAGTTGCTTTTTAAACGAAATGGTTGCTTTGGCACGTGCTGTAGAGCGCTCTTAAAAGAAACAAAGGCTTTTGTTTAACGGATTAGCACCCGAACCCGAAAAAACATCTGAAATAATTTATACTATACCATCACGCTCCGCGATTGTTGAGCCATTCAGGGTCCTAGCTAAATTGGTTGTTCAATACTTACGCTATAGAATTTCCAATTTAGCAAGAATCCTAAATGGCATAGCAATCCCGCGTGGTGACTACAGTCGGCGTCAAAGATATATTTACATTTTTCGCCTTATTACAAAGGAATAAGGCGCAAAAGTCTTACATATCTTTGACGTCAACTGTACAACAACAACAATAATATTATACTCAATTACACGCGGCGTAAGTAGTCGAAAGTTTTCAGTGTGACAAGGTACGAAATGGGTCATAAATTGTGACGTCCCACGGGTAAAGGTACCTTATGGCGGTTGGCGCTTACGCTATTATTAACGCCGCTCCAATATTATTGCGGCGCTATGTGACGTAAGCGCCAGCCGCCATAAGGTACCTTTTGCCGTAGAACGTCACAATTAATACTTTCGACCATACTACTCTGCTATATATTTTGAACATGCAAAACATTCACATTTACAATAAAAGTTGGATTTCTCTATGATCACAGATTCTCTGATAATGTTACCTTTTTCCAGGTATAGGTAATAGTTCGTTTTTTTAGCTATAGAAAAAAGGTAAACAATCATGACGTGTCTTTTAATTGAAAAACACTTATTAAAAATAAGACACGGCAAATATGTAACAATTATTAATCTAATACGATCATATAATTCTTCCGCTTTCATAAGTAATAGTTACTGATTTTTAAAAAGCGTTTTTGAATTAAGACTTATAAAGACCGCTTACCTTCTTTGTCTTCTTCCTTGCGTTACCCCGGCATTTTGCCACGGCTTATGGGAGCCTGGGGTTCGCTTGACAACTAATCCCAAGAATTGACGTAGGCACTAATTTTTACGAAAGCGAGTGTCATCTGACCTTCCAACCCAGAGGGTAAACTAGACCTTATTGGGATTAGTCCGGTTTTCTAACGATGTTTTCCTTCACCGAATAGCGACTGGTAAATATCAAATGATATTTCGTACATAAGTCCGAAAAACTCATTGGTACGAGCCGGGGTTTGAACCCGCGACCTCCTGATTGCAAGTCGCACGCTCTTACCGCTAGGTCACCAGCGCAGTACCTAGCTTTTTTGTAATGCTAAAAAACACCGGGCAAGTGCGAGTCGGACTCGCGCACGAAGGTTTCCGTACCATAATGCAAAAAAAAAAACGGAAAAAATGCAAAAAGAAAACGGTCACCCATCCAAGTACTGACCACGCCCGACGTTGCTTAACTTTGGTCAAAAATCACGTTTGCTGTATGGGAGCCCCACTTAAATCTTTATTTTATTCTGTTTTTAGTATTTGTTGTTATAGCGGCAACAGAAATACATCATCTGTGAAAATTTCAACTGTCTAGCTATCACGGTTCGTGAGATACAGCCTGGTGACAGACGGACGGACGGACAGCGAAGTCTTAGTAATAGGGTCCCGTTTTACCCTTTGGGTACGGAACCCTAAAAAACGAACTATAGTACGATTTATCGACAACATAATTTTAACACGATTTAAGGTTCAAATTAGATTGTACTTTCTCAAAATGAGATCCGTTTTCAAATGAATCATCAAAACTTAAATAAAATAAATAATTATCTCTCACTCTCTCTCTCTCTCTCATTGATAAAAAAATACTTATATTATGCATAATTTGTTTACTGTGCATTTTTAAACATAGGTACATAATTAAATTATACATAAAGTAAACCCTAGAACTTTCCCCCTGCTGTTATTTTCGTACCTACTACAGGTACTTATTCCAAAGTTACAACGTGACATATCGGCGGCCGATCATTAAATCCGCCTGATCATGAAATTCCCAGGGATATAATAAAACGTCGCCATTTCAACTTTATTATACAGTTTATGGATTTGTTTAACAGAAAACACAATTCCCCTAATGAGGGCGCCACTGAACGGTCGGCGCCCTCTCAAGGGGTTGGCCGGTGGAAGTTTTTAGCAGATGGCGCCATCATAGCTTGCCCTGTCAATCCCTAGAATTGTGTCAAATTTTTGTTTTTTTAATACCCTGGATTTAAGCCAAATCTCATAGAAAAAGGGGCAAGCTATGATGGCTCCATCTATGCAAACCTTTGACAGTTGCCAACCCCATTCTTTCCTCAAATTTTAACAACCTTGGGCTGTAGTGACTATAATTCGTCATATTCTGTAGGTTCTACTTTTTTTTAAACCTTAATTTATTGGCACATGACATTAATTTTATCAGACTGTCTGAACCTCTCAACTAAAGAAAAGACGACTACAAGGATTTTCGTACATTGACCCGACTGTTTCTATCTCTATTGCACGCGCATAATTATATTGCTATCACGCTCGTACAGTGACATTGACAGCGGGCATCATGGGCGGGACAGCAATATAACTATGCGCGTGCAATAGAGATAGCAAGAGGCGGGTCAGTGTACAAAAATCCTTGTGGTAAGTGTCCAAGTCTTTAGACCGAAGTCTAAATCAACAAAATTGATAAAACTTCAAGTTTTCTCTGAATATAATAAATGTGATTTATCAGTCATCATCATCATCTTCATCGTGTAAGCTTGAAATATGCTGCCTTAAGCTCACGCGCTGCGCGAAGCTCTTTTTACACTGTTTGCACTTAAACGGTTTCTCCCCTGTGTGTGTCCGGATATGCTTCTCCATATCGCCTTTGGTGGCGAACTTTTTGCCGCAGGCGTCTAGGGGGCAGAATATTTTCTTGTTGTGAAGCCTCTGGTGCAGGTACAGTTTTTTGTATTTGTCGAAACTTTTGTCGCAGTCCTGGAATAATAGTGAATATTACGCGAAACACTGCGTAGGGGGCGCAACTACCACTATCCATCACAATCTGGGGGTCTACCGCGAAACAAGAAAACCGAAATTTCGTTATCTAACACTCTTGCAAATTCGAGCGATAAAGAGGCAGATAACTAAAGTTCGATTTTCGCGTTTCCCGGTAGACCCTTGTTAACAAACCGCCTTGATGCATCAATGTCATATTTTATTGTCTGTGAAACCTTGTCAAAAAACAGTTTAAGGCATATACATACTAATGTATAAGGTACCCTATGGTTTACTAGCTAGCTTAGTGCTGGACTCTGGCGGCAGAACATTGCAGTAATACCCCCTATAATAAGCGTTTGGAAAATATTTATTTCATTTATGGCACAAGGTTTTATCGCTGACTGTACTTTCCTTGCTATAGGCAACTAATAATCATCGAGACATTTCTAAAAACCCCATACATAATCTAGGGCCTTTTGCATAATAAAATACAAGCTAATACTAGTAATGATATTATTACATACATAATCACTAATAGTATTACCTTGTATTTTATTATGCAATAGGCCTCAGATTATGGACTTTACATACACCTATGAATTATTTCGCACATGTATGTTTTCCTCTATCAAAGATCAACTAGTAGATTTTCCCTCCCTAGGTATTTTTCTAGTTCCGTAAAATCAGGTAACAATAGTCCTTAAGTACAACTATGGTCCCGTTATTAACATTGATTCTTAACGAGCCTTTATGATTTACTTGTTACATTTATTTTGGAGCTTAAATACACTAATGCTCTTTCTACACTCAACATAATTTGTATGTTCTTAAGTTTTGTACATATTGTGAAATGTATCCTTTGTGAGAGAAATAAAATTATTAAAATATTTTTTTTTGTAAAATACTTAGGGCCACTTGCACCATTCACCAACCCGGGGTTAACCGGTTAAACCTGGAGTTACCATGGTTACCAGTACAATTTGACACTGGGTTAACGGTTTAACCGGTCAACCCCGGGTTAGTGGGTTGGTGCAAGTGGCGCTTATACATACATATTTTACTGGAACTTGAATTTGGACCATGGTTGTAAGTTGTGGACTAAAGTTACCCGATTTTACGGTACCTACTGTACTTACATTACAATGAAATATGACTGTTTCATCATCATCCCCTGTCTTGGTCCGTTTACATCGATTTTCTTCTTCCACTTTTACTTTCAATATTTTATCTGGAGTTTTCGTTTCAGTAGGACTCTGAAAAAGTACTGTACTTAAGTTACATGAATATTTTTATCATATTATTCACTCTTGGATTATTACATAAATCATTATATGAGGCATTATCTATGAAAAGGGACCTTATTGTCGATGGCGCTTACGCCGCACAGCGTCGCGAGGCATTATATTTATATCGGAGCATCGTTAATAATGGCGTAAGCGCCATCGACAATAAGGTCCCTTTTCATAGATAACGTCACATATATACATATTATTATATCATTACACCTTATAAAACAAAGTCCCTCGCCGCGTTTGTCTGTTTGTGTGTATGTAAGTATGTTGATAAACTCAAAAGGTACTGAACGGATTTTCACGCGGTTTTCACCTATCAATAGAGTGATTCTTGAGGAAGTTTTAAGTGTTTAATTTGGGTTTAGTGTAACCCGTGCGAAGCCGGGGCGGGTCGCTAATGTTATATGGATGGTCATCGTTAGACATTGTAAATTTTATAGCATTTTCGGTGCACCGGAGTAGTGTTAACGGAATTGGTATAGATAATTCCAACTGAAATGGTAAATTAAGGTTAATATTAAGGCGCTCTTATACTCGAGTTTTACGTTTTCAAGGGGGTGAAGCAGACGCGTGGTAGAACGGGCAGGCGGGCGCCCCGCGCGGCGCACCGCACCATTCCCGCGCAGCACGTCTACGTCCTTATTCTGACGACATCGGTATTCTGAATGGTCAGTTCCGGGATTTTTAGTTCGGCAATTAATATTGAATAAGATTTATTAGTAAATTCGAATTTTGATGAGTACTTAATGAAATTAAAAACCGGACAAGCGCGAGTCGGACTCGCCCACTGAGCCCACCGAGGGTTCCGTACTTTTTAGTATTTGTTGTTATAGCGGCAACAGAAATACATCATCTGTGAAAATTTCAACTGTCACGGTTCGTGAGATACAGCCTGGTGACAGACGGACGGACGAACGGACGGACAGCGGAGTCTTACTAATAGGGTTCCGTTTTACCCTTTGGGTAGGGAACCCTAAAAATGGTAGGTAAGACGGTGAGGTCGGTGAGTGTACCTAAATAATTATTAATTATATACAATATGAGTGTATACTTGACTGATCATGTTTTTGTAAAAATCGATTTCGACTGGCAAAACATATTATTTTTTGGCAACCGGGTTTTTTAACCTAATTAGACCCCGCTGAATCCGAAATTGCCGGTTGCTTGATCGAATTCTTGACTGGAAGTGAGATAGTTGATATTAAAGGTCCCTTTTTTTAGTTTTTCGTAAATAACTTTTAAACGGTGGCGCATAGCAAAAATTTTCTTAAACATAAGTAATCTGCATAAAATTGCCTACAAGAAAGATTCCGTACAATTTTTCGCTTGGATCAATATTCAAAGAGATATTAAGGCGGGAAAGTTAATTATAATCACTTTTTGAAGGTCCCTTTTTTAGTTTTTCGGAAATAACTCGTAAACGGTGGCCAATATAAAAAAAAATTTGTTAAACATTAATAATCGACACAACATTTTCAATAAAAAAAGATTTAGTACATTTTTAGCAGGGATCAATATTTAAAAAGATAATAAAGAGGGAAAGTTAATTATAATAAATTCTAAGGTTCCTTGTTTTTATTTTTTCGTTAATAATTTGAAAAGTATGACTCATAGCAAAAACAAATTTTACACAAATAATAAACATAAAATTTCCTACAAGAAACATGTAGAACACTTTTCGCTAGGATCAATATTTAAAAAGACAAAGCATACGGTAAGTCAATCAATTTTAAAGTCCCTTTTTAGTTTTTTGTAAATAACTCGTAAACGGTGTCCCATAGCAAAATAGGTTTTTATGAATAAATAATCTCCATAAAATTTTCTGCTAAAAACATCTGAACACTTTTCTCTAGGATCAATATTTAAAACGATATTAAAGGAAGAAAGTTAATCACAATCAGTTCACAGGTCGCTTTTTTTTCGTAAATAACTCGTAAACGGTGCCCCCGTTGCAAAAAATATTATACATAAATATTGAACATAAAATTGTCCACAAAAAAGGTTTCGTACACTTTTTCGCTACGATCAATATTTAATGAGGTATTAAAGGGGGTAAGTTAATTATAATCAATTTCCAGGTCCCTATTTTAAGTTTTTCGTAAATGACTCGTAAACGGTAGGTTCTTGACTGGAAGTGAGATATGTGATATTAAAGGTCCCTTTTTTAATTTTTCGTAAATAACTCGTAAACGGTGGCCAATATAAAAAAAAAGAACTAATAATCTACACAAAATTTTCAATAAAAAAGATTCAGTACATTTTTAGCAGGGATCAATATTTAAAAAGATAATAAAGAGGGAAAGTTAATTATAATAAATTCTAAGGTTCCTTGTTTTTATTTTTTCGTTAATAATTTGAAAAGTATGACTCATAGCAAAAACAAATTTTACACAAATAATAAACATAAAATTTCCTACAAGAAACATGTAGAACACTTTTCGCTAGGATCAATATTTAAAAAGACAAAGCATACGGTAAGTCAATCAATTTTAAAGTCCCTTTTTAGTTTTTTGTAAATAACTCGTAAACGGTGTCCCATAGCAAAATAGGTTTTTATGAATAAATAATCTCCATAAAATTTTCTGCAAAAAACATCTGAACACTTTTCTCTAGGATCAATATTTAAAACGATATTAAAGGAAGAAAGTTAATCACAATCAGTTCACAGGTCGCTTTTTTTTTCGTAAATAACTCGTAAACGGTGCCCCCGTTGCAATAAATATTATACATAAATATTGAACATAAAATTGTCCACAAAAAAGGTTTCGTACACTTTTTCGCTACGATCAATATTTAATGAGGTATTAAAGGGGGTAAGTTAATTATAATCAATTTCCAGGTCCCTATTTTAAGTTTTTCGTAAATGACTCGTAAACGGTAGCCCATAGTCCATAGCAAAATAGGTTCTTAATGTTAATTAACCCCCCTTGGCTAAAAAGTGGCCTCCATGTTTAAAATTCATTTGTTTACGTAAGATGTCCGTCTTTGGGTCACGAATTTACATGTGTGTACCAAATTTCAACTTAATTGGTCCAGTACTTTTGAAGAAAATGGGCTGTGACAGACGGACAGACAGACAGACAGTCGCACGAGTGATCCTATAAGGGTTCCGTTTTTTCCTTTTGAGGTACGGGACCCTAAAAACTTAAAAAAAGTGACATGTGAATTGATTGTAATGAACTTTCTTCCTTTAATATCATTTTAAATATTGATCCTAGAGAAAAGTGTTCAGATGTTTTTTGCAGGAAATTTTATGTAGATTATTTATTCATATAAACCTATTTTGCTATGGGACACCGTTTACGAGTTATTTACAAAAAACTAAAAAGGGACTTTAAAATTGATTGTAATTAACTTACCGGCTGCTTTGTCTTTTTAAATATTGATCCTAGCGAAAAGTGTTCTACATGTTTCTTGTAGGAAATTTTATGTTTATTATTTATGTGTAAGATTTGTTTTTGCTATGAGTCATAATTTTCAAATTATTAACGAAAAAATAAAAACAAGGAACCTTAGAATTTATTATAATTAACTTTCCCTCTTTATTATCTTTTTAAATATTGATCCCTGCTAAAAATGTACTGAATCTTTTTTATTGAAAATTTTGTGTAGATTATTAGTTCTTTTTTTTTATAATGGCCACCGTTTACGAGTTATTTACGAAAAATTAAAAAAAGGGACCTTTAATATCACATATCTCACTTCCAGTCAAGAATTCGATCAAGCAACCGGCAAATTCGGATTCAGCGGGGTCTAATTAGGTTAAAAAACCCGGTTGCCAAAAAGTAATATGTTTTGCCAGAAGAAATCGATTTTTACAAAAATGTGACCAGTCTAAATTATTCAATTTGATTAATTTTATAGCCTTTTAAAATATGTTTACACAATTTATCAATCGTGACTGAATTCCGGATTGGTTAGATGGGTGTGTGCCTTTGCTGCCCAACTTGTTATAAAATGACAATATGACGGACGAATGTCTGAAATGTCACCGTATTTAAGAATTATTTTGCTTTTCTTCGTAAGTATGTTGAAAAACATTGTGTGTATAACATATTTATACTGTGATTACCCATTTTATGAAACGTCCGCTAAACTAGCACAGGTCCGACGCTGACAGTGGTCACGGGCGTACTGGCGTGAGGAATAGGCGCAAGGTATTGCCGCGTAGGGTGTAATTTAGTAGGCAAAATGTTGAATTCATCAAATGATGAATGAAAAAATTAACGTATCGATAAAAGGACAAGCAATAATGAAGATTTACTTAAAAGCTATCGACTGAAGTAAGTTTCATATACATTTTCGTCCTAGTACTTCTAACATAAGGAAATAAAGACAGTGTTAGGCATGTTTTCAACTTAAGATTCTATCGAGAAAATAATGAGCCGTCGTGTTTCTGACAAGCAATAATGTAGTTCAAGGACTGAAGTTATACATACTAGAAAATAATGCATGAAATCCTTGTAAAAGTCTGTAAATATGGTGACAAAAAAGTGCATTTTACTACACACCGCGCCTTAACGTAATTAACGCTAATTAATCATTAGGGTTGAAATTGTTTATATCAATACCGTTAACACCACTCCACTGCACCAAAAATGCTATAAAATTCACGAAGTCTGTTTATCGTGCATAGGTTACTTACTGAAGCAGACTGAGATGAAGGTGGAAACAGATCTTTCCTCAAAACTATTGTCTGTCTAAACATTGGGATAGCCTGCAAAAATTGAATGACGATTTATAATTAGGTACTGATGATTGGAATCATATCATATATAAATATATTATGATGATAAGGTCAAAAAACTGGAATAGCCTTAAGAAAATTATCATCAGAAAGGTAACACAAGTTGAGGGGCTACGATCCTCGCTCTGGTTTGTATCTGGTTCAGCAGGTCGGATCCATTGCAGTACAGCGGGGAAACACAGCGGGAATAATGGGGACATGTGACCCTGTACACCATGGGCCAGCGCCGGCCAGTCTAAGGGACGCAGACATGCGGTAGAATGAGATACCAATATCACTTGAGCACTCTCTAACGCATAAATGCGTCCCCAAGGCTGGCCCATTGTGTTTTAATTTTATTAATAATGAAATTGTATGTAGGTATATGTAGATTGTATTTTATAGTTTTAGAATTAATTGCTAATTTATTTCTTTTGTTTTTAGGTATGTAGGTATTTATTATTAATTGTATAATTTTTGACATTGTAGTATTACCTACATAATATCCAAATAAATCACGTAGTACAAAAAAAAAGTTGATATTCCATAATTTGAAATTAAACATAAATTCTAAACCAGTTTCATCACAGATGATCTGAAATGTCAGGTGACTATTTCCATACATGAAAAGCTTCAATTGTTGTTTTCTATCAACAATTGTCTTCTTGGCTGGTCCCCTTATGCAGACGTAATTCTGTAAAAGTGTATAATGATTTAATGATATATACCTTAGTGCTGTTTTCTTCGCCTTCTTGTAGGAGAAAACTTAATTTCTCTTTTGAGCTTTTAGGCTCTGAAGTTTCAGACCCTGCTTTTGATGCAGTCTCATGGGTTGTCCGAGTGCTAGGCTGCAACGAAATACCACAGTTTACGGAATAATCCTGATACAAAATTGAACCCTATCACTTCAAAATAAAGTTCGAAATCAGGTGGGAAATATGTTCCAGATGTAGTACAGATGTAGTGCATAATTGTTTTCCATCGTATTTTCACGGAAACGTGTCTTGCTATTTCAGTCAGTCTCGGTACAAAAAGTACTGAGGTTGACTGAAGTAGCATGACAAATATGAACGTTTCCGAGAAAATACAATGGAAAACAATTATGCACTACATCTTACACTTACACTATATAAGGCAGAGGAAATATATTTCCCACTTGATTTCGAACTGTATTTTGAAGTGATAGGGTTCAATTTTGCATAATTTCTGACATACCATTATAAAGGGTTAAATTGGTTTGTTAAAAAAAATCCAATCTAATTGTAAAATTAGAATAGTATTGGATTTAGATTTCAATGAAGGTTAATGTAATGGGGTGTTAGAGGTGTAAATGTCTCTAAGTGTCACAAGTATATAATTAAAAAAAAAACTAGTACAACAAAATATTATCCTTAGATCTCTCTAAGGATAATTAAATAAGGGTCTCCAAGAGTTGAAGTCTTTTTCTTTAGTTCCCAAAGTATGTATATTTTTCAATAACCTATTATTTATTTTTATGATACAAAATAAACATACCTCAAGGATAACAGTTTCAGCATCAGAATCAACATCGCCAAATAAAGTGCGGAGATGTGCATCATTCTTCTTAGCCAGTATTCTCAACTCCTTAGAGCTTTTCACTATGTCTAGACATTTTGTACACACTTTGTGTGGTAAGTTATCCGCATGAGCAAGCTGAAATAAATGAGAGAGTGAGACGCAATGCACACTGGACAAAAAAAATTGACAATTAGGGGAATACCGCGTTTTATATGTAAAACGCTCACGCTCCACACGGATAACACGCCTGTGTGACGAAGCCTTAAGACCTTGTTCAGAAGACGGAGGCCTTGTCCACAATTTATTTTAAATATGGTCAATGTGGCAAGTCCGTCATAGGGACTATTCCGTCCACTAGCGTTTTTCTCGAACAACATTGATAATTTCGTTGACAAAGCAGTGATTGCTTTTAGTTTCGGCAATCAAAAGCAAATATTTTTCCTACAATTTAAAGTCAAAGCAATATACGCTCGTGGATGGAATTGTCCCTATGACGGAATTAGCCACATTAACCTTATACATCAAGCTTGTGAAGGTACCTTAGGCAGGTGCCTTCACAAGCTTGATCAGTATAATCATATAAATATTAAAATTAGTATGAAAGAGATAAACCCTAACAGTTCGCTATTTGCCATTTTAAACTTCTCACATATAAAGATGTGCTTAAGCGCCATATGAAGAACTGCAACATTGACCCATTTCTGTGGGAGAAGCAGGCGGCCGACTGCCCTGTATGGAGATCTTTTGTCATTAAACAAACTGGTGACTTTGAATCCCGTCGACTTATGGAACTAGATATCAGACAGGATGAGCTGAAAGCCCGACCACCAGCGGCGTCCTTACCTGCCCGTTGTGTGCACGGGTCTTTGTTAATAAGATCGGCTATGCAAGCCACACGAACGTATTCAGCAGCGGAGTTGAAACAGTCGCTATGGTCGTAATCGGCCGGGAGAGTATATATTTGCCATTTTAAGGCACATATACATACATCTCAGTAGAGCATGTTGGCTTTCCTTTTAGAAAGGCGGCGTAACATCTCTGTCTGTTTACTTTTTTATCAGTTCTTAACTAACATTTAGGGGAAAGTGGCACCGACAGAAACTATATGTAACCTTTAATAAACCGGCATTTTAGTAGCTCACGTCGCCATGTAATTGTAAAGCAATTTTTTTCGCAATGCGACTTACTTTCACCCCTGTGCACGCAAAAATGTCTTCAAGGAACTCTCCGGACTCGAATACATCAGTGGCGCCGGCATTCTCTAGGCACAGCCTGCATAACTCATAAAAGAAAAGATTTCTCGGTGCTTCGGTACTCATCATTCTTATATGATTTTTATTAATCACAAAACAACTGAATAAACAAATCAGCACTTTCCAGTTTCTAATTATGCCATATGCCTATGCATGCCTATTTATGTTGTTTGCTTTGCTGTCATTTTGACAGTTGCTAAATATCTATTCTCTTTGATGCACAGACCAACCCCTATAGACATAGCTTATATAGACCAGCGGTGGAACAAAAATGGGTTTTGATAACATTAAAGTTTTTTCTTTTTTGATATGTTATTGCATGCATGTTAAATAACATTTATGTAAAATATTAGAAAATTATAGGTGGAGCGTTCGGCCATATTTAAATATTTCAATTTTGCTAAATAACTATGTAAATATAAAATTAAAGTTACAAAAAACTGTAACATGTTCAATAACACTTTAATTTATTCACAATATTCGGTTTTTAGAAATCTGGAACAGCTGCTTTCTGGTGAACGTAAAAACACGAATTACTTTGTCAATAAAGAATTAAAGTAGCTGATATTGTAAAATTACGATATTATCTATCAACTTAGTATACTTGTAAAAAATTAGAAATGTAGACAATGTGCTTGTCTAGATATTGATTTCTGGTTAAGCAGTATAGCCAATATTGAATTAAAGTTTGTAGAGTTAATATTACACAGTCATAATAAAGATCTTAGTTCCCACACAAAATATTAGAAATATAAAATCACGGCGACACTAAATACTGATACGTAAGTATGCATTCCGCGCTTATATTGAGTTACATTTCAAACGCGCGGCGTTTTCGCGCGCCGCGCTGTGCGCCGTGGCAGGAGGCAGCGATCGACGGTGGCGGGCTAGCGATTAGCGCGGTGCCCGTAAAAAATACGCAAAACGTTTATAAAATTATTATCAATGGTAAATAGTTATATTGTTAATAGTAGGTACACTAATGGAAACTTACCTACACTTATTTATTTCTATATGTACTAGGGATTGCCCGCGGTTTGGTTTACGTAGAATTCGTTATCGTGTTAAGTATAGAAATAATAGATACATTTGAAAATTATTTTAGGTGCATTGTCATACAGATAACCACCCTTGTTAAAGTATCCTTCAAATTCAATAGACAGGTGTCATTCCAATATAATTTTGCGTAATTTGGCGCTTTTAGGTTATAAATGACTAGCGACATATATTTTTTGTTTAAGAGCGATATCCGATATATAATATATCTCCGATAATATTTACTTTATCATTTAAATCAATTTCAAACTAACGTTATTCAATATTTATCATTTTAAAGTCAATTTTACCAACCAACTGAGCTTTACGAGTATACCTACGGAAACAACTCAAAATTTGCATCAAATTAAATGCCACTCTTCTTATCCGTTTCGAACAATCAAGAGGGCCTTTACGAGCTGATGTAGTGAAAATTTTATTTAACCCTCGTCCCTTGAAACCTTCACTACGCTCGAGGTTCAACTTTACGAACCACTCGCTACGCTTGTGGTTCAATTTTAGAATGTTTCGCTTGTTTGGGTATCAATATTAGCATGATTAATCAACAAATTTCCCCCTTGTAAAACAAATAAATAAGGTAGGTGAGGTGCAGGCATATGAGGCCCGGCGGGTAACAAGGCCCAGCATTCAAAAATAGCAGTTGCTCCCTATTATTCTGAATTTGTACTTGTTGCTAAGAAGATCCACTGTCAGTGCAGGTAAAAAGGTCCAGTCCCGGGCCTTATTGAACGTATGAGATTAAATAATAGATTAAAATATTTTTAGATAATTTTGAATATTTTAAATCTCATTAATAAGGCCGATTTAAAGAAACTTCTATGAAATTATGACTTATAAATAACACCTTCACTGCGCGGGCTGTCCAAATCGCTGCAGACTTTTCTTGGTCTAACTCTAATAATTTTTCACTTGCTTTATTTACCTAAAGACGTTTTAAAGAATCAAAAAGTCTAATAACTAGACACTTATACTTTTTAAAGGCAGTAACTACTTACTTATATTAGGGTGTTTCATTTTTCCGAATTTTCGATTTTCATCTGACTTTGCTCGAATTCTTGTTCTAACTGATAAAAAAATATTATACGTTAAAAAAAAATAAAATCGGTGAACATTTAGAGGTTGCACAACATCAACAAAGATTTTTCAAATAACCAACGACTCTACATCGGAGGGTAGAAAGTGGTTTAAGCGGCTACCATCAAAGTGGAGAGTAGAGTGATACTGAACCTTCTAAATATAAATATATTTTAAAATTAGTGGGAAACTTGGATTTTGGTTACTCGATAAATGTTCTAATTAAGATTTTTCTGTTTTTCCACCTGTTTCCAAAGGAAAAGTGCTTTTATCGTATTTTCGACGCAAAATTTACTTTTGTCATTCGATTTTAGTATCAGTTAATTATATTTTGTCATTTTAGAACATAGTTCATTTTCACGCAATGTATGGGGTTCTCACTCTACCTTTTCAACTTGTGCAACCTCTAAACGTTATTCGATTCTTTAGAAAATCGAAATAAACCTAGATAGTTTTTAGTGTGGGGAGACTCCATTGGTGAGCAAAGTCAGGAAAAATATTACAACTTTTTTTTCTTCATACAAAAGTGAATCACCCTAACTTATATAGGTAACTTTTTTTATTAATACATAGGTAGTTATTTACGATAGAAGTGCGAAAAATTGAAATTTTGCAACGAATGACGAATTTTAAAACACGGCCAAAGGGAGTGTTTTAATGTGCTTATTATAGCACCGGTGTCGTAATGTAGCACCAGGGCCCTATTTCACCAACGTGACATTGTTGCTGACGTCACAGGCATCCATGGGCTACGGTTATAGCTTACCATCGGACGGGCCTTATTCCTGCTTGTCACTATCATTGTATTATTAAAAAAAAACTTTATTATATCGGCAAAAAACAGGTATCTTTCTTGTGATGTTTATGATGATAATGATGACAATTGACACAAGATTTCAAAGAACTTTCGGTAATTCATGACAGTAAATGAGTTCTGTGTCGGAATTTCGTGACAACTGTCTAGGGATTGCAATCCGGTCTGGTTTTGAATCCGGCCGGATCCGGCCGGATTATGGCCTCAATCCGGCGGATCCGGCCGGATCCGGCCGGATTGGTATTGCGGATTAAAAATTCATCAAGTCACGTATTTTATTATGTTTTTTAGCGTTATATTATGCGGAGTTAAGGATATTTTTTAATGGATCAATAAAACGGCTGTTTTAAGTTTCAAAAATCAACGTTTTTGTTACTTTACCACTAAGTCTTACCACTAAGTTTTGACGACCGGTCTGGCCTAGTGGGTGACCCTGCCTGTGCAGCCGATGGTCATGGGTTCGAATCCCAGTAAGGGCATTTATTTGGGTGATGACACAGATATTTGTTCCCGAGTCTTGGTTGTTTTCTATGTATTTAAGTATTTATATATTATATATATCGTTGTCTGAGTACCCACAACACAAGCCTTCTTGAGCTTACTGTGGGACTTAGTCAATCTGTGTAAGAATGTACATGTCTATTTATTTAAGTCTTATTACAATAATCAGTGATGACACAGATATTTGTTCCCGAGTCTTGGTTGTTTTCTATGTATTTAAGTATTTATATATTATATATATCGTTGTCTGAGTACCCACAACACAAGCCTTCTTGAGCTTACTGTGGGACTTAGTCAATCTGTGTAAGAATGTACATGTCTATTTATTTAAGTCTTATTACAATAATCAGTCTCACAAATAAAATCTTCTTTTTCATTTAAAATATCTATAGCCCAACCCACATTTCCCACAAAAAGGTGCTTTCAATTCAACCATTTTAGTTTGAGCAAACAAAATCAATGAACGTGCATACCTATACAAGTATACATTAAAACATTTATTCACACAAAACATTTAACATTTTTAACGGGATAAGTTCGCCTTTGTACACATTTATGGTATTCTCTCTGTGTTATGTACTTCTTTGTGCAATAAAGTGTTTACTACTACTACTACTACTACTACTACTAAATTTTCCCGCTTTATTTAGTAGTTATCGATTCCTCACCCTGCGGCCCTGACCACCGGCAGCTTGGACCCTGCCCCGCTGCCGGCGGCACCCTAGGTTAGGTTTTTTATAATGTGTTTATATATTTTTGTTATGTTTTGTTAGTGTTTTTATATTTTACTTTTATACTCACATTGTAAAACCCTAACCTAAGACCCTAATTGAATAAAGAGAACAAAATAACATATAAATAATAATAATAAATTAATATTATAGGAAATTTTTACACAAATTGACTAAGCCCCACGGTAAGCTCAAGAAAGCTTGTGTTGTTGGTACTCAGACAACGATATATATAATATACAAATACTTAAATACATAGATAACAACCATGACTCAGGAACAAATACATGTGCTCATCACACAAATAAATGTCCTTACCGGGATTCGAACCTAAGATCGCGGCTTCACAGGCAGGGTCACTACCCACTAGGCCAGACCGGTCGTCAAAAGTCAACATATAATCCCTATAATTACTTTTAATTCGACAAAACATTGGTTAAACTGCTGAAGTGCTGAATGAAGTTTTATAAATATTTATTCATTATATTTTAAATGCAGGTAACACTTATTATAACTGGGCTATAATGGTTTGTACAAAATAAAACGAAAGAAGATGTACATTAAATTACAATGTAACAACACAATAAATTGAATAACCAATTCAGTACTTACGGTGCACGGAAATCTTAACGCTACGACGACACATATTTCGTCGGCTAGAAGACTGGCGTCAACTAACAAACAAGTTGTTGTGTTGCTGTTTGCGAGCTAGAAAATTCGAATATTGGCAAGAACTTTTAAATTTTAGCAGTGTTTTAAGCTGTTATTTTATATTTTAGCGCTTTGATTCACTTTACCGGATCCGAGACCGGATCCGGTGAAATTTGCCGGATCCGGTAACGTGAAAAATGTGACGGATCCGGCCGGATTACCGGATCCGCCGGACCGGATTGCAATCCCTACAACTGTCGTATTTCTTGTGACAATTGTCCAAGTCCCAGCCCCCCCTTTGCTACAGTCCAACCCGAAAGGCACCTTAGGTCGGCGCTTACGTCATTATTACCGGCGCCCTAATACTAATGAAATGAAAATGAAATGAAAAATATTTATTTCGAGCAACTATGGACTCATACAGATTTGTTAGTAGACTTACGTTCCTAATGTTAGTACCTAATTAACTATTACAATATATATACACTGCTGGAAACATGCATTTCGCAGCTGTCTCATATACGGGCAGTCAAGTCTGTCCGCTATCACACACAGGATAGGGTTGGGGCTGGCCCGCACCCGGCGCACCAGGGATGTGCATCGTGCAAACTAATGCGGTGCTACGCGACGTAAGCGCCGACCGCCATATTCAACGTGGTTTATCACATAGTACCCTGTAAAGGTATGATTCCAGGGATAAAAAATATGTTATAACGTTATCCAGCGTATAATGGAATTCATAAAAGTTTTTCTTTATAATTACTACAAGTAAATTTGTTCATATTTGCATATTATTAAAAAGGTAAATGAAAAGTAATTGAGTAATTTAATTACTAATTAATGTAATCACAATTGCAAATTACACAGAAAAAATAATTACATGTAATTAAATTTTATGTAATTAAATTTTTAGTAATTAAATTACAAACATTTTAATTACATGTAATTAAATTACACGAGTAATTAATTACATGTAATTAAATTACACGAGTAATAAATTACATGTAATTAAATTACACGAGTAATAAATTGCATGTAATTAAATTACACGAGTAATTAATTACGCCCAACACTGGTTGGTGGCCAACAACCACACCGCTCGTCTGATGGTAAGCGGTTACCGTAGCCTATAAAGGCCTGTGACGTCAGTAACAGTGATGTCGACAAATGTCGCACCTGTCACGTTGGTGAAATAGGGCCCAGATGTACAGTAAAAATCATGTTAAAAGATAATACTAACTGTTACGAATAAATATTTATACTGTAAAAAATTATCCCACCAAAAACATTTTCATGTAAAATGTTGCTAAGGCGAAACCATAAGCCTAAGACTCGCACTGTTAAAAAGTTATCAGATCTCTTGTCGAGCCAAGCTTCAAACTCTACAAGCCCCTTCACTAACTCTACACCTTAGTCAAAATATGTGGCTTGGCTGTTTTGCTACCGCCACATGGGCATAAGGCGAAAAACTTATTATAATCATTATTTTTAGGGTTCCGTACCTCAAAAAGAATAAAACTGAACCCTTATAGGATCACTCGTGTGTCTGGCTGTCCGTCTGTCACAGCCTATTTGCTCCGAAACTACTGGACTAATAAGTTGAAACTTGTCTATAACCCAAAGACATACATGTAAAGTAAATATGTAATATAAATTTAAATAAAGGGGTCACTTTTGAGATGAATGATAAATAGAAGAAAAAAAACTATATCTTTGTTATATATCAAATGAAGGGGCTCATTTTAGAATTAGAATCTCAAATATATTTTTTTCATAATTTTAAAATAAATAGTTTAGAAGTTATTTAAGAAAACAGGCAAAAAATTAACATTACCCTTATCTCCGAAACTACTGGGTCTTTTTATTATGAAAAAAATACACATATTAGCTCTTTACCTATAGATGACAGGAAAACCTATTAGAAATGTGGAGCTAAGCGTGAGCAGGCCTATGGAACTCTCTGCGCGAGCTCGGATTAATACCTACGAATCCGCTCCCGTTCACGGTAGAAAAGCAAGCCAGTTGGTTGCCACACGCGCTCACGTACGCACGTCACCGCGCGCCGCACTGTCAATTTTTACGATAGTTACACGGACGGCGGGATTCGGGAAATGAATTAGAGATGCACTAGATAAGAAATAGTAAAGATATGTGACGTTCCACGGCAAAAGGTACCATTGTCGGAATATTAGGTATAATTTAAGATTTAGCTTTCCTTTTATTTCACTCCTCTGTTTAAGTGGGTATTTATTTATCATTTCTAAGCGTCAGCAACCCTAGCGTTGTGCCGGTGCGCGCGGTGCGGGGAGCGGCGCGTTGAAGGTCACTCCATTGTATTTTTGTGTAGGTATCAAAACGGTAGGTACTTGCGTTTTGTTTGAGAGATAAGTATCTGTTCGTAAGAACTATTGTATAATCTGTGGCGTGAGTTGGACTTAAGTACTTAGTTTTTGATCCGATCCCTACGGGTTTTTAAAAGACATTTTACTCACTTTTCACTAAAAAACATATTGTTAAAAATTGTGTAATGTACGGAACCCTTGGAACGCGAGTCCGACTTGCACTTGGGCGATTTTTTTATTATACATACAATAGTTCTTGTAGAAACGAAACGGCCGAGCTACATACTTTGACTAAGGTGTAGAGCTAGTGAAGTTAGGGCTTGTAGAGTTAGAAGCTTGGCAAGAGATCTGATAACTTTTTGACAGTGCGAGCCTTATGGTTTCGTCTGGGCAACATTTTACATCAAAATGTTTTTGGTGGGATTTCACTTCTTTTTGTAAGTTGCTTATGACAATCTTCCATCCCCTAATTTAAAGGGTTGGGGGTGATTTACTATTAAAAATCCTGAAATAAGTATCTGGGGGCATCTGTTACACAATGTACTTCTTACTGATTCCCCATATAAACCCTTCACCCCGTAAGGGTAAACTTTGGGGTTGAAATCTGCCTTCAGCCCGTAAGGGTAAACTTTGAGGTTGAAATCTATTATATATCCTTCCCCATAACAATACCTATCTACATACCAAATTTCAACTAAATCGGTTCAGCGATTATTGATTCCCCATACAAGATTAAACCCCCTCATCATCCCCTTAGGGATTAAAAAATTCAAGTTTTTGAATTTATTTGTTGTTTGTGTACTAAAACTATCTTATATATCAAATTTCAGCTTCTTAGAGGACTTCAGGAAGTACCCTAAAGGTATTGATAATCATCAAGTGAGTGAGTCAGTGACGATATCGAAGTTTTTAGATATGAATAAAATGTAAAGTATAAGAGCTATGCAATTGATATGCTTAATAAGTCCGAGAACTTTGTTTATCTAGTATAATCCAACCCCAAGTTATGAGGGTTCCAAAAAACGACGAAGCGCTTCGAGAAAAGGTAGATAGTGCCCTTGCGCTTTGCTCGTCTTGGCGGGGGCACTGCCGTGCCCCCAGATGTTAAAACATAATAATAATAAAGCTTTATGTTTAGTGACTTTAGTTACCTACTATTTTCGCGTAAACTAGACAATTTTTATATCTTTAGTTAATAAGGCCCAAAATAATTATTTTTAACTTATTATAAATATCCTCTTGTTGTGAATACCAAATATTGTTATTTGTATATGTATAACTCTTAAGTTAAAAACAATAAAATCTGTTATTGTCTACTGTCAAAATTATTATTTTTTGCGGGATTAAGTAATACCCTGCTAGTGTTCAATAAGGCCCACAATAGGACTTTTATAAAAGGTATATTTTCCAAGAGTATCGTAATATTTTTATAACTATTTTGGTATAATGAAGAAACTTCAATAAATAAGATACCTATTTGAGTGAGATTTTCATACTTAATATCCTGTTTATTAAAAAAAAAAAACATTTTAATTTAAGGTGGGCCGTATATAGGCATATACGGCCGACACGGAATATACAATAAGGTGAGGTCACTTACCTTATTGTATATTCAATATGTATACGTGTAATATTGAGCAGTTGGTTTATAATATACATAATATGATATTGACGTTGAATAGGACAGGACATGACAATAGGAACCAGAAATAGGTATAGTCGGTCAAACCAATTTGTCAGTAAATAAAAACAAAAAACTATATTCAACCTTTTCTTTTGGGTGCTAGTACTAGTGTAAGTCAAAGATAGTATGATGATTCTCTCTATGTTTGAAATGAGACAGTCCTTTGACAAACTATGGTAAAAAATAGTTGTGAATATCATGTACATTTTTATTACAATTTCGAAATTCAAATGTACTTCCTAATCAACTCGGCCACTAAACTAACTGATAACTTGGTATCCGATCCGCTAACTCGGCGAATGAATCTCCAATTCGCCAACTCTCCGAGCCGAGTCAACGCTATCACACTGCTACTAAGGCCATTCAAAAATAAACCTTAATTCGAGAGCCCGAAGGTTCTTATATGACAAACAATACATTACGACTTAAAACTTTATGGGAAACAAAGGGACCCCTTTAATTTCACGTAATGTCCGCATCTAATTTATATATGTCCACAGTAAACAAACAAATGAATGATAAGAAAAGACAGACAGTGCTGTGAGCGGCAGGTGGGGCGAGGCGAGGGGCGAGGTATATAGGTAGGCTATGATAGGGTCTCGGGCGCCGCGCCGGCGACACTGACGGACCAGCGCGGCGTATGTATGAATTTCGCGCCTTTTTAAATATATTTTACTATTACAATGCAAGCTACACACCGAAATTTCTTATTTTCCATAATATGGCTGCGTATATTATTTTATAGTAATAGACTTATTTTTACAGACTCTAATTCAATATTAGATATTATAGGACAAAAAACGCATATTAATTCTAAAGCATATATCTTATTCTTCTAAATTTTTAGCTTGCCTATTAACTTAAGAATTTAGATATGTTGTTGTGGATTTATTAAACTTTAATTCAATATCGACAAAATAATAAGCTAATTTGTAGTTTGACTAAGAAGCACGTTAAAAAAATTTCTAATAATTTTACATTATAAAGCGTCATACATATTATAAACGATGGAACTTAAACATTGCACTTTAATTCAATATTAAAAAATCATTACTAAAAATATATAAATACCTAATTTATATCTAACGCTCGTTCTAACTTTTCGTCATATTTTACAAATATGCTTAAAAATATGTCCCATGTCAGATAAGTATCACTTTTTCATCTTTAGAATTATCAAAACTTTTAGTGCAAAAATCCGGTCCCACTATTGGTCTAATAGGACGACTCGCGGCCTCCACTCGTGCGAGCAATAGCGCTTATAAAATATTTCACGCGCGCCGCTCCGATCAGTTGCGTCCAAATTCACGACCTGTTAACAGTGTGCGCGTGTTTACGAAAATAAATCGCAATTTATTCAAATCATGGGATTTTGCAGTGTGAAATGGTGTGGCAAGTCACCTAAGACTTCCAGTTATAAAACAGATGGAATAACATTCCACAGGTAAGTCAAAATCACTATTTTGTTGAAAATTATTTCTTGTCCGCGGGGTTCATTTTATACTGGTCAATATGGTTGTACTGAGCGGCAGTGAAGTAGCCCGTCCTTTTCCGTCAACTTGAAAATGCAATGTGCTATCCCTTTCACGTCAACAACTAGTGATGTGACGGTGATGGTTTTGTCAATTGCGGTAAATTCGTGCTTTCGCTCGAACCATATTGTACCATTTTAAGAAATGTAAAAGATAATTGTGATTCTCTTTCATTTTTAATTGAGAATAAATAAAATTGATCTGTAAAATCTATAGTTTTAATTAGGTAGTTGGTAGTTTATCTTAGTGGGTATATGTAGTATGTAGTTTAGTTTTTAGTTAGTAGTACCATTATTGAGGTAGCATCAAAATAAGAAAATGATCATATTTTAGCAGGTTTTCAGAGCAACGCCCATGTGACATTCTCCTAGTTGCAAGCGCCATTAGTTAGTAGTATAGTTTCCATAGGCTGCGTTTGCCACCAAAGTGTATTTTTGAAATTCATGATTGATTTATTAATAATAAATGAATGATGTAATTTGTGATGGTTTGTGATAGACACATGTTGTGTGGGTTTGTTAGAATCCTCTAGGTGAGCAGTACGGTGGGGGGGCACGAGATGGACCTGATGATGAACTTTGAAGAAGTGCGAGGGAACTCGGTGTTGGTTTGTGATAGACACATGTTGTGTGGGTTTATTAGAATCCTCTAGGTGAGCAGTAAGGTGGGGGGCCACGAGCTGGACCTGATGATGAACTTTGAAGAAGTGCGAGGGAAATCGGTGTTGGTTTGTGATAGACACATGTTGTGTGGGTTTATTAGAATCCTCTAGGTGAGCAGTAAGGTCTTGGGTCACGAGATGGACCTGATGATGAACTGAAATGGACTCCGACGAAATGTGAAATTTATTACACATTTATATTATTTTATATTTGTTTATGTTATTGCCGTAACCAAACTAATTTTAAAGATGTGCTGGGATCATATACAAAATTGTCGCGTCGGTTTATTCGTAAACGTAGGTACTTATAGATGCTTTAAATAGATTATGCATGGTTGTTTAGTATGAATTAGACTAGGAAAATAATACAGTATTTTTCATTAGCATGCATGCATTGGTGTATAGCGGCTTTTGCCTTTGTGTCAGTGACGTGGTGCCTCAACGGTACTACTGTAGAAAACAGCGTTAAGGCCGTTCCCGTACCCAAATGAAATCTACAATCGAGCCTCCCCTCACGCCACCCATCCCGCCCCTAGATACAATGACGATACAACAGCGCCACGCAAGAAGTAGCGACTTAAATGAACTAACAGGACACTGATTTGTAAAACGTATTACTAAATACTGAAAAAAGCATGCTGCATCTCATAGATGGCGTTAAAGTTAAATTGGAAAAATAAATGAAACATAGTGCAAATTAAATATTCATTTTAATGAAGTCAACTCTTATTTCAATAATATTTAATTATGAGGGTGTAAATACAGTTTATATTTAAACAAATTAATGACTGCAAGTTTTCTATAATATCATTATTTATTAGGTATACTGTGCAGGTATATCATCGATATTTATTAAAAAAAAACCGGGCAAGTGCGAGTCGGACTCGCGCACGAAGGGTTCCGTACCATAATGCAAAAAAAAAAAAAAAAAAACAAAAAAAAGCAAAAAAAAAAACGGTCACCCATCCATAATACTGACCACTCCCGACGTTGCTTAACTTTGGTCAAAAATCACGTTTGTTGTATGGGAGCCCCATTTAAATCTTTATTTTATTCTGTTTTTAGTATTTGTTGTTATAGCGGCAACAGAAATACATCATCTGTGAAAATTTCAACTGTCTAGCTATCACGGTTCGTGAGATACAGCCTGGTGACAGACGGACGGACGGACGGACGGACGGACGGACAGCGAAGTCTTAGTAATAGGGTCCCGTTTTACTCTTTGGGTACGGAACCCTAATTAGGGCATACCGGTACAAGTGCGAAAAATAGGTAATTCGCACATGTATCATACAACGTTTTACAGTACATAATATGGCCCTTTAAATTTTCGACATAGTTACGTAATGTGCTAATTATCGCACTAATGCGGTAAAGTAGCACCATATTGTAATAGTACTTACCTACATTACGTTTACAAGTGCGGCAAATAGGAAATTCGAAACGAGTGGCGATAAATTCGAACACGACCGAAGGGAGTGTTTTGAATCGACACGAGTTGCGAATTACCTATTGGCACATGTATCGTACAACGTTTTACAGTACCTACAGTCCTACATACTAGGGTTTGCTCCCGGGAAATACCGGTACCGAAAGTACCGGGAATTCCCGGGATTTAGAGCCAAGCAAAGAACCGGGATTTCAAAATTAAATTCCCGGTACTTTCGGGATTTTCGGGACTAATATTTCCGGTACAATATTTGACTGTTTTCTGTTACTTAGCATGAAATATCATGTTTTTTAAAGAAATACATTATATAAATCCATTGCTGACGCTAATACTTTTACGACTGACCATATATTAAAGCAAAACAAAAATAGTCAATGGGTTTGACAATGCCAACAAAATAAAATAGCTTATTTTGAAACTATACGAGTGTTTCTACGATAAATAATTTTATACGAATAATTAGTTAGTTGTATACTAAATACGAGCAAAAACTAGAGAGAATTGTGTTATTAATAAAATATTTCTTTTAATTCGAATACGGTATAAGAAACTCTTATTGATAATCTGAATAACATTTTAAAATGAATTAAAATATGATAGTGACATGTCCTCTCCTTGGTAAATTCTTAATTCTGGCTGCAACAACTTCTTGATCCTTCCTATTGATAATTTTATTACCATTTTTACCTACTCACATGCAATTTTGCACATTTATTCAAGCCCCTTATCTTGTCTAGAATACAAAATTTCGTAAACGTAGCTCTAACAGTTTTTCATAAATTAACGTTTTAAAACCGGCATTTTTGTGACTGACTGACTAATAGATCAAAAACCTAACCCACTTCGAGCTGACCTAGAAACTTGAAATTTGGCACTAAGGAATGCAAATCGGTTATTTTTTGTATGGAAATAACCGCGGTTTCGGTTAATAACCGACTATTTCCATACAAAAAATAACTGATTTGCATTCCCTATTTGGCACCAAGGTAGACTATTAGGAGTTTATAGAGGGAACAATCTAAAAAATGAAAATTATTGATAATTTGATGAAGAAAAACATATATACTTATCGATAATAGATGACTAATTTTCATTTATGGTATCAATCAATCAGGTTTGTCTTTAGGATCAAAAGTCTATATGGGATCCATTGCATTAAAGGAATACAAAAGTCAGAAATGATAGTCAAAGTCCGACAGTCGTACTTCACTCGCGAAACGCCCCGAACAAAACGATATGTGACCGTGACGTCAAGGTCACAAAGAGTCCATCTTGAAGTATGAACAAAACAAGAAAATTGCGATTTTGTCGGTGAAATATTGCGTTTATGTATATAGTTTCCATACAATCTTTTATTGGATAAAATGCGAGGAATCGAATCGAATGGTAACTAACTGCGACAATTCTTCGACCGACGGTTTTGTCAGGAAGCTCTTCTTCCACATTGAACGATATTTGTAACTGAAAATAAAATATATTGTATGTGTTAGCATTTACAATTTGTCACATCATGTACAGTCGACGTCAAAGATATGTACCTATTGCAGCATACTCCTTTGTAATAAGGTGAAAAATGTATACATATATTTGACGTCGACTGTACATATAAAGCACCGGTGGTAAAGAACCAACGAGAGAAATAAAAGTAAGACCCTGTATAATGACTACGAATCGTGTGATAAATCAATTTACGATGGAATTCTGGCACACGAAGTTGAAACAATGTTATTCTAGCTAGGTAGTTAGTACAAAAGGTAAAATTGTTCTCTGCTCTACAATCAATAAGCATAATTAGCATGAATCACCTACCTCATGGGTATCTTCTTCCTCTAATATACTAGGAACCCGATAAGTGTCATCCACCTGTGCAATGCGTGGGTTCAAAATGTTTCAGCCGGTCGCCTCACTGTCAAAACCAAAATTAAATAAATGTATGATGTTTTACAGCACATATGGACTTTACCGCACTAGTGCGATAATGCACACACACATTACGTAACTATGTCAAATATTTAAAGGGCTAGTAGTAGTAGTAAACTCTTTATTGTACAAAAAGACATATTAAAAATAACATACAATTAGCAAGAAGTACAAAGGCGAACTTATCCCTTAGAGGGATCTCTTCCAGTTAACCTATAGGGCTATATGTACTGTAAAACGTTGTACGATACATGTGAGAATAGGTAATACGCAACTCATGTCAACTATTTTTCGCTTTTTTTTTTATCATCAAGTGATGATGAACAATAACAGCCACATTTTGCCTCTCATTAAGCATCCGGACAAATCTGTCGGTCGAAGAATTGTAGCAGCCAGTCATTTCTTTACAACATCACTCAATTTATAAATTAGTCCATTACTATTTCATAAATTGATCATGGACCCGCAAAACGCAGCATTCCAGAAATGCAGTTATTTCGAAAAGTGAGACAGACTAATTTCAAAATTTTTATGTAGGTACCTATATTATAACAAGTGATGACAACGGAGAAAACTACTTGAAAGTAAATAAACCATTGTGCTGGTTACAGGTACAGTCGGCGTCAAATACTTTGTAGCAACAAAGTAGCCAAATAGTAACATCTAGCAAGTAACATAATAAAATTGCGGTTTATGACGTAAGTATTAAAAAAACTGCTTACTAGATCTCGTTCAAACCAATTTTCGGTGGAAGTTTGCATGGTAATGTACATCATATATATTTTTTTTTGTTTTATCATTCTCTTATTTTATAAGTTAAAGGACACACATTTTACCACTTTGGAGGTGGTCTCTCGCGCAAACTATTGAGTTTAGAAAAAAATGATATCAAAAACCTCAATATATTTTTTGAAGACCTATCCATAAATACCCCACACGTATGGGATTGATGCAAAAAAAAATGTTGAGTTTCAGTTATAAGTATGGGGAACCCCCAAAATGTATTGTTTTTTTCTATTTTTGTTGGAAAATCCAAGTTTCAACAGTACCTATAGTTCTTATAGTTTCAGAAAAAAGTGGCTGTATATACGGACGGACAGACAGACAGACATGATGAATCCTTAAGGGTTCCGTTTTTTGCCATTTGGCTACAGAACCCTAAAAATGCTCTATCACAGGTAAATGAGAAATTGAAAATGGAAATAATTGCCCAAGATTATTAGTTTTATTAAAATAAAAAATCGGTCAACACGCTCAAGAAAAGGAAATCATTTACTATTGTGTAGGGTAGGTATAATATAAAATAACTACCAGTTCATTAAAAAATACGTAAAAGAATAACGAAAGTACGGACAATCGGTAAATCCCGGGATTTAAATTTCCGGGACTTACTCAGGCAACCCTATTACATTCTATCAGTGTACATTTTTAGGGTTCCGTACCCAAAGGGTAAAAACGGGACCCTATTACTAAGACTTCGCTGTCCGTCCGTCCGTCTGTCCGTCTGTCATCAGGCTGTATCTCATGAACCGTGGTAGCTAGACAGTTTAAAATTTCACAGATGATTGAATTTCTATCGCCGCTATAACAACAAATACTAAAAACAGAATAAAATTAATAGTTATGCAACAAACGTGATTTTTGCCGTTTTTTGCATAATGGTACGGAACCCTGCGTGTGCGAATCCAACTTGCACTTGGCCGGTTTTTTTAAATTAAGTACCTCTTGGAGAATATCAAATAACTGATGAGGGCAATGTATCTCGTACGATATTATTGATTGGCGACATTTTATTTAGTTTTCGGCGAACATTTGCTAAGTAGGTAGTACTAATACTACTAATAGCCATCTAGGAAAATAAGTACAAAATATGTCCAAATAATTGAGAATATCAATTCAATTCATAAAAAGATATAAGCATCTGCACTGATAGGAAAACAGTAGGTATCTAAATCTAACTAAGGTCTTTTCGTACGCCGCCGCTGTGAGTACTTGAGTAGGTAGGTATTTGTGACGTTATCTATGAAAAGGGACCTTATTGTCGATGGCGCTTCCGCCATTATTAACGATGCTCTGATATAAATACCACGCCGTGCGACGCAGTGCGTCGTAAGCGCCATAGACAATAAGGTCCCTTTTCATAGATAATGCCACAATTAGAATTAGAACTTACTCGTTACTTTGAATGTCAGTGGTTGATGAAATCGGAGATTCCATTTCCATATTTTGCAGTCTGTAAATAAAGATAAATTGTAGTAGTGTATTGTGTTACGTAGGTAGGGCTAAAAAGCACAAGTCAAATAATTATACTCACTCGATGTAGTCTAAAGATATAGTATCATGTTCGGCTGTGAAATTATCCAATTTTCTTCTTTTCCTAGAAAGACAAAAAAGTAAAAAGTTTAGACGCATGACAAATCACGAGCTGAGGTTCGAACCCTCGATAGGTGGATGGATTGCTAAAAGAACGCTTTATGCGTCTAATTGTGTGCGTTACATGTATCACTGTGTGCTCGTATTTATAGGAAGGCCCACTACACCGCAACCGCGTAACTACGACCAACTACGACTCACGGAGACGCACACATAGACGGCAATGTTTTCTGTCTTTGCCGTGCAAGGCAACGGCGCTAGTGCCGCGTGGTGTAAACTTCGTCGCGAATCGCGATATCCTTTTAAGCTATTTAGATGATGACAATGTTTACCGGTAGATGGAGCGATTATTAATTTTTAGAATGTTTCAAGTTATATGGATTACTAATTAGTACGATCAAGTATATATTAAATTAAGTAATAATTACGTATTTCACTGTGTAATAAATATACATTTTTACTTACGTTAGTTCCATTGTTTGTTGGAATCTTCCGAGTTGTCTTTTTCGAGATGTCTTCTTTTTATTCAATTGCTTGTTACCCATTATAACTTAAAGGTTTTGGTGCACACGGTATATCACTAGGACACACAACACAGCACAGTTTTTATAAGTAAATCTTATATTTGTTTTGGGGACACCTAGTACAGGTCCGTCTGGCACGAGCGCTCAGCCATCACTGTCTCATTTCGAAAGACGGACGGAGATAGAGCATGCAGGCCGGAGTCGATATTTTGTTACGATAGAATTAGTTGATGTTTATTTATTTTAAAAATATTGCCTCTAATTATCGTTTTTCTAAAGCTGTCAAATTACTGTTATACTTATGATTGATTTTTCTCCTTTTTTTGTTTCATAGTGTCACATAGTAAAGAAACGAGTAAAGTTGGAGTAAAAATTCGAATTGGAGGTTACTTTGGGAATAAATTGTATCGAGCGAAGTGTTATGAATCGTGTATCGAAAGCTGTGTTATTAAAGATAATATAATCAAGAATTATATTTATTTTTCCCACGTCTGCAAATATCACCGTTTCTTAGAAAAATAGGATAATTATTGGGGTATTTTTACATTTCTGGCTCAGGGAACGGCCTTAATAAAAACTGAATATCTGAGAGACCGAGCTTTGCACAGCAAATATAAAAAATCTAAAATGCGCGTTTTCCTAGAGTTAAAACGCCTCGCCTCCGTAAACCCCCATATAGCAAATTTCATCGAAATCGTTACAGTTTTTCTTATGTTTACAATCTTAGCTCATTAATAATATGCAAAGTAACATTTTTAGATACATTTTTAAAGTACCTAATGAATGATTATATTGTATGAATATTCTGAAGTAATTAATCTGTGGACTTTATTGATAACAATTATTTTACCACAACAGATTACGGTACCATTGGTACCAGTACCACTGCAAGTAATGAACATGTCCCATCCCTACGCTTACACGTGTCAGCGCGCCACGACCAATCGCAACGCCGGGAGCACCCCTCCCGCGCCTCACAGTTTGGTGATTTGCGTCGCGAACAAAATGGCCAATATTAGGTTTCTAGTCGGGTGTTCTGTGCTTTGATGTCAGGCTGTGAGTACTGGCCACGGGACTCTCGCCGCCGAAAGAAGTATCAATCCTCGAATGACATCAATTCAAATATATCTTTCTGTTATTGCTGTCAATCATTCATTCATTGTATGCGAATAAATAACATTGTGCCTGTGCTCCGTAATTTCCCTATTTCTCCAGCTGCCCTCTCATATTCCCTCACAAATGGTAGCAGAGCGTGGTTCCTGAAACGCCGCGCCTGGAAATAATCGAGATGGCATCGACAAGTTATAGAAATATTGAAACATTGAACAAGTCAAATTATGACACATGGTGCTTACAAGCGCAAGCCGTCCTGATAAAAAACGATTATTGGGACATCGTCAGTGGCGAGAAAGTATTGTTACCAGAAGCGGATGAGACGACGAAGTCAACATTCACCAAGGAAGATGTGAAGGCAAGGGCTGAAATTTTTCTTTTGCTGTCACCTTCCGAACTAAAACAAGTGAAGACCTGCACGTCATCAAAAGCCGTATGGGACAAATTAAAAGCGATTTATCAAAGCACCGGCCCTGCGAGGAAAGCAACCTTGCTAAAACAATTAGTTCTAAAACGGATGACCACAGAAGAAGATATCCGTGATCACTTAAATAATTTCATGGACATCAAAGACAAGCTAGCCGACATGGACATAAAAATACCGTCGGAATTGCTGAGCATAATGTTACTCTACAGTTTGCCAACAACATATGAAAACTTTCAGGTAATAAATAAAAAAAAAAAAATAATAATAAAACTTTCGCAATTGAATCAAGAGACTCCCTGCCCGATCCTGACGACCTGAAGGTAAAAATTCTTGAAGAATATCAGGCCAGGAGTGCCAGTGAACAACCAGAGAGCTCCGAAGCGTACCATTTCAAGAAAAAGAACTCGAAACCGTACTGCAAGAGCTGCAAAAAGAAAGGTCACACTACTGAAGCATGTTGGAACAAGAAGAAGACTTCAAATGAGAAAAATAACAGTAAACAGACTAGCAACTTCAACGTCTGTCTGAGTACCGTAAATTCAAGCGCCAGAGAAGACATTTGGTGTTTAGATAGCGGCTGTTCTTCCCACATTTGTGGCGACAAATCTAAATTCTCCAACGTAACTTCAGAAAACGGCACGCTCAAGTTAGCATCAAAGAAATGCACAAGTAACATTGAAGGAAAAGAAAGAGTAACAGTCAAGACAGAAAAGGGTGATGGTTACAACATAGATGACACCTTATTCGTTCCTGACGTATCAGTAAACCTAATGTCCGTTGGAAAGATTACCGACAAAGGATTTAAGGTAATCTTTGACAAAAACAAAGCTCTTATCACGCGGATGAATGGCAAAATATTACTGACAGCTCAGAGAAGAGATGAACTGTACTACCTAAAATTCATGAAAGAAGCAACTGCAAACTACACACCCAAAGGGCATAGTGACATCATGGAGTGGCATTTAAAACTTGGCCACATAAATGAAAAGGACCTTAACAAGATGGCCGCAGAAAACCTTATGTACGGATTGAACCTACGTAAAGAAAAATTAGACACCTGCGAGACCTGCATCAAAGGCAAAATGTCAAGATTACCTTTCACAAGACATGATGATCTCTACACGACGCAACCGCTAGAAATCATACACAGCGACGTTTGTGGACCCTTCGAATGTGAGTCACTGACAGGCTCAAGATATTACGTCACATTCATTGATGATTTTACCCGCTACTGCTACGTATACTTCATCAAGAAGAAAAGCGACGTATTCAAATGTTTCCAAACTTACAAAAATGAAGTTGAGACGCTCCATAACAAGAAGATTCGACACCTGCAATCTGACAACGGGACAGAATATCGCAATAAGGAGTTCGACAACTTTCTCGCTTCGCATGGCATTCAAAGAAGATTGACCACTGCTTACACGCCCCAAATGAACGGGATAAGCGAAAGGAAGAATCGTTCTTTGTTAGATAAAGCCAGATGTCTGTTGATAGACGCCAATGCTCCCCAAAAGCTCTGGGCAGAAGCGGTCTCTACGGCAAATTACCTTATAAACCGTAGCCCTTCGAAAGCTTTAAATGGCATCATACCGTTCACGAAATGGATGAACAAGACACCGTCCGGAAACCATCTTCAAGTTTTTGGCAGGAAGACCTTCGTATTGAAAAAGAACAGACGAGGTAAACTGACACAAAAAACCAAAGAGGGTGTATTTATAGGATACTCGTTGACCTCAAAAGGCTACAGAATCTATATGCCCGAAGATGACGACGTGGTGATAAGCAGGGATATAAAGGTCATAGAAAAAATGTATTATGAAGATGAAAATACAGGCTATGAAGGCCTTGTACGCGAAGAGGAGCGCAACATAAAGAAACCTGAAAAAGGAAACAGAAATAAACATCAGAATAGTCATGACAGACGACAAATAGAGGTAGAAATCACGGAGCACAGGCATGAAGACCCCCTCAAAATTCCAGTGATATCCGCTCAAGAAAACAGGCACAATGCAACAGATTCCATTCAAGAAGACGAGCCAGAAGAAGCAGATAACTTCGATGACGCTCCAGAGGTTGCTGAGATGCCCGAAAACGAAAGGCAGATACCTGAGAACGAGAAGCAAATACCTGAGAATGGGAGGCCCCAAAGAGAAAGGCACCAACCTTCATGGTGGAAGGACTTCATACTAGGTGACAGAGAAGAATGTCACATGCTCACGGAGATAAGCAACCTTTTTGACGAAAATGAAAATGACCAATACTGGCATGATGCAATAAAAGCTGAAATTCGAGCACATGTCAAAAACGGGACTTGGAAGATCGGAAAGAAAACCAAAGATATGAAAGTTGTTGATTACAAAATGGTACTTAGAAATAAAATTGGACCCGATGACAGCGTTACTAGAAAAGCAAGACTTGTTGCACGGGGCTTCACACAACGACCAGGTATCGACTACAACGAAACATACGCTCCCGTCGCAAAATTAAGTTCGATCAGATCTGTCATTAGCATCGCTATGGAAGAAGGGTTACAGTTGAACCAGATGGACGTAACAACGGCGTACCTAAATGGAGAACTGGAAGAACAAATCGTTATGAAATACCCAGACTACCTAGAAGATTATCTGACAGAAATTATGGTTGAAGAAAGTACAAAAGATGATTTAACTATCTTCAATAAGACGAAGGACATGCTGATAGACATAAAGAATACTCCAAAAGAGAAAGTATGCTGCCTTATTAAAGCACTTTATGGACTCAAGCAGGCAGGGAGGCAGTGGTACAAGAAGCTCGACACAGAATTACAATACATTGGATTTAAAGCATCAGAGGCTGACCCATGTGTATACGTACTAGAGAAAAGAGGAGCCAAAGTCATAATAGTCATTTATGTCGACGATCTACTAATTGCCTACTCGAGTCCAAAGATACTTAATGAAGTCAAAAATCTACTAAACTCCAAATTCGATATGAAAGATTTGGGAAGACCGAAGAGGCTTATCGGCATAGACGTGTCATATAAGAAGAACGAAATAAAAATAAACCAAGAAAAGTTTATTGAAGACACGCTTAAGAAATTTAGAATGGAAGACTGTAAACCAGTATCCACGCCATTGGAGCCCGGTCTTAAATTAGAAAAAAGTGAAATGGAGGAGACTCAGCATCTGCAGCTCCCTTACAAAAACCTGATAGGTACACTCATGTACATAGCAGTGGCGACACGACCCGATATTATGTTCGCCATAAGCTACTTATCACAATTTAATGATTGCTATAACGAAGAGCATTTTAAATGCGCTAAAAGAGTACTTCGTTATTTAAAAGGAACAAAGAGTGTGGGCCTGACATTTAAGAAAACCGGCAACGATTTGCATGGAATGGCCGACGCAGACTGGGGCTCATGTAAGCTCGACCGAAAGTCGTTTTCAGGCTATTGTTACAAGTATGCTGGTACATGCGTAAGCTGGATGTCAAAGAAACAAAAGAGCATTGCCTTGTCAACAGCAGAGAGCGAGTACATTGCATTGACTGAAGCCGCGAAGGAAGCCATCCACTTGAAGAACCTTTACAAGGACCTAGGGGCTAACTACGAGCGCATAGTCATCCTAAATGACAATCAAGCTGCTCTAAAGCTAAGCCAAAATTCAATGGTAACTTCAAAGTCGAAGCACATTGATTTGAAGATGCACTTCATCAGGGACTGCATCCAAGAAGGAGCAATAGAGGTGAAGTATCTGCAAACCGAGGATATGGAAGCAGACCTTCTCACTAAGGCTTTGCCTGGCCCAAGGCTGATGAAACTGAGGATCAGCCTGGGGCTCCACTAACAGCTACGACAGTGCCGTGAAGAGGAGTGTGAGTACTGGCCACGGGACTCTCGCCGCCGAAAGAAGTATCAATCCTCGAATGACATCAATTCAAATATATCTTTCTGTTATTGCTGTCAATCATTCATTCATTGTATGCGAATAAATAACATTGTGCCTGTGCTCCGTAATTTCCCTATTTCTCCAGCTGCCCTCTCATATTCCCTCACACAGGCTGCTGTAGTAGAAGAGCCGGCCGCAAATTTTCTAACCGACTTGATACCACGATGAAATGCACAATGGTTTCCCATAAAAGTGATGCTAAGTCCGAATTCGATAGTCTGCCACGGCGGAACTTGCCGAAAGTATGAAAAAGAAGGCCACTTCCGGTGCGAAAAAAGGGGGCTGATATAACCCATCAGATACCGAAATAATAGTTATGGCAGCAGTTAGAAATTTACATGTAGACACAGAAAAGCGAATTCTGCCAGTATTTTTTTGCCGGAAGTGCTTGGCAGACGCTCTCAAAGGTGGCCACCGGGACCCCTAATTTAACCCATCTGATACCACCATGAAACCAATTCCTGTGGGTAGGTATGAACCCTCATGTCAGGAATATATAAGTCTGCCAAGGCTTTTCCTGCCGAAACACCTTGGCAGACGAGATTATGTGAGCAAGGTAACCATCGGTTACCCTACACTAACCCATCTGATACCACCATGAAACCAATTCCAGTCAGTAGGTATGAACCCCCATTTTAGGAATATATAAGTCTGCCAAGGTTTTTCCTGCCGAAACACCTTGGCAGACGAGATTATAAGCAAGATGACCATCGGTTACCGTACACTAACCCATCTGATACCACGATGAAACCAATTCCAGTCGGTAGGTATGAACCCTCATTTCAGGAATATATAAGTCTGCCAGGGCTTTTCCTGCCGAAACACCTTGGCAGACGAGATTATGTTAACAAGGTGTACATCAACCCATCTGATACCACCATGAAACCAATTCTAGTCGGTAGGTATGAACCCCCATTTCAGGAATATATAAGTCTGCCAAGGCTTTTCCTGCCGAAACACCTTGACAGACGAGATTATAAACAAGATGGCCATCGGTTACCGTACATTAACCCATCTGATACCACCATGAAACTAATTCCAGTCGGTAGGTATGAACCCTCATTTCAGGAATATATAAATCTGCCAAGGCCTTTCCTGCCGAAACACCTTGGCAGACGAGATTATGTTAGCAAGATGTACATCAGTTACATGAAACCAATTCCAGTCGGTAGGTATGAACCCGCATTTCAGGAATATATAAGTCTGCCAAGGCGTTGGCAGACTTGGCAGACTGGACTTGTCAAACAAGGTATCAGATGGGTAAATGTAGGGTAACTGATGTACACCTTGCTAACATAATCTCGTCTGCCAAGGTGTTTCGGCAGGAAAAGCCTTGGCAGACTTATATATTCCTGAAATGAGGGTTCATACCTACCGACTGGAATTGGTTTCATGGTGGTATCAGATGGGTTAGTGTATGGTAACCGATGGCCATCTTGTTTATAATCTCGTCTGCCAAGGTGTTTCGGCAGGAAAAACCTTGGCAGACTTATATATTCCTCAAATGGGGGTTCATAACTACCGACTGGAATTGGTTTCATGGTGGTATCAGATGGGTTAGTGTACGGTAACCGATGGTCATCTTGCTTATGATCTCGTCTGCCAAGGTGTTTCGGCAGGAAAAGCCTTGGCAGACTTATATATTCCGGAAATGGGGGTTCATACCTACCGACTAGAATTGGTTTCATGGTGGTATCAGATGGGTTGATGTAGGGTAACTGATGTACACCTTGTTAACATAATCTCGTCTGCCAAGGTGTTTCGGCAGGAAAAGCCCTGGCAAACTTATATATTCCTGAAATGAGGGTTCATACCTACCGACTGGAATTGGTTTCATCGTGGTATCAAATGGGTTGATGTAGGGTAACTGATGTACACCTTGTTAACATAATCTCGTCTGCCAAAGTGTTTCGGCAGGAAAAGCCCTGGCAGACTTATATATTCCTGAAATGAGGGTTCATACCTACCGACTGGAATTGGTTTCATCGTGGTATCAAATGGGTTAGTGTACGGTAACCGATGGTCATCTTGCTTATAATCTCGTCTGCCAAGGTGTTTCGGCAGGAAAAACCTTGGCAGACTTATATATTCCTAAAATGGGGGTTCATACCTACCGACTGGAATTGGTTTCATGGTGGTATCAGATGGGTTAGTGTAGGGTAACCGATGGTTACCTTGCTCACATAATCTCGTCTGCCAAGGTGTTTCGGCAGGAAAAGCCTTGGCAGACTTATATATTCCTGACATGAGGGTTCATACCTACCGACTGGAATTGGTTTCATGGTGGTATCAGATGGGTTAAATTAGGGGTTCCGGTGGCCACCTTTGAGAGCGTCTGCCAGGCACTTCCGGCAAAAAAATACTGGCAGACTTCGCTTTTCTTTATCTACATGTAAATTTCTAACTGCTGTTATAACTATTATTTCGGTATCAGATGGGTTAAATCAGCCCTCTTTTTTCGCACCGGAAGTGGCCTTCTTTTTCGTACTTTCGGCAAGTTCCGCCGTGGCAATCGAATTCGGATTTAGCATCACTTTTATGGGAAACCATTGTGCATTTCATCGTGGTATCAAGTCGGTTAGAAAATTTGCGACCGGCTCTTCTACTACTGGTGTTATGGCCGTAAAGCCCCGCATTCACACTGTATGGGGGTTGTGGACTACGAGCCGTCCTACAAATGGCTAAACGGTAGGACGGCTCGTAGTCCGCAACCCCCATACACAATCCTACCCAACGAGGCGGACTACAAGGTAGGAGTGTGAATGCGGGGCTTAACACACTATCGCACCGCACCAAGGTCATTGTGCGACGCACCCATAAGTAAGAGCGAGAAAGCGATATCTCTTTCTCGCTCTTACTTATCGGTGCGTCGCACAATGACCTTGGTGTAGTGCGATAGTGTGTTAACACTATTATAAAAGCCGTAACAGACTGCCGCACCGGACCGCGACCTTGGTGCGGTCAAAATATCTCTTACTCGCTCTAACTTACAACTGTTTTAACGCACGTACGGCGACCACGGTCAGGGTGCGGTGCGGTAGTCTGTTACGGCTGTTATAAAAGTTGTAACAGGCTACAATCGCTAGGTGCACACGGGTCCCCTGCTCTCATTTTCTACGTTCAGGGTTCAGGCCTCATACGCACGAGAGTTTAAAAGCGTCGCGTTAAAACCTGACGTGAGAAGTTCCGCACGCTAAGATCGATTTAGACCAACGCATAAAGTCGAAAATCCAACAACGCTCGATAAAAAAGAGCCATGGCCATCGTGTGAATACACACGGGTATCCATTTGTGTCATTTAAACGCTTTTATAACGCGCGCTGTAAAAGCGCTCGTGCGTATGAGGTCTTAAGCTTATGTATCTGTAACAGACGGGCGTACCAGACCGCAACCTTGGGCCAGTCCGAGGCTTGTTCGATATAAGGTGGTCTGCCGTACGTCCGTTAAGGACGCAGCTCTATGTGACAGCCAGAAAGAGATATTTTGACCGGTCCAAGGTCGCGGTCCTGTACCTACGCCCGTCTGTTATAGCTTTTAGTACTATCGCGAGGTGTAGGTAGTCCCTGATAGCAATCAGGCAAAGTCTAATTTTAAGTAGCTAACACACTATCGCACCGCACCAAGGTCATTGTGGGACGCACCCATAAGTAAGAGGGAGAAAGCGATATCTCTTTCTCCCTCTTACTTATGGGTGCGTCGCACAATGACCTTGGTGCGGTGCGATAGTGTGTTAAGGCTCTTACAAGTGATGAGGAGGAAGTGGTCACAATATGATGAGGCATGTGCGGAACAGTCGGGGTGTTATATGTATAAGGTTGCCAGTCTTCCATATTAACTAGTCTTTGGTCAACGGTATTGCATGGACTCATTGGCCTCCATGGAGTTTCAAATAGAAAGATAAAACCTTTTTAGAGCAGAATTTCTATGTTTTCATGTTAATGTCATTGTCATCCTTTTGTCATCACTCAAACTCAACCTAAAGGGCTCTGCGTTACGAAATTCACCGTTAAACAATAAATCATAATATTATCATAGGAAATGTGAAAATTACAATGATTGTGAATTATTGGAAACTTATTTAAAGTTTTAGGAGTCCAGACGTAAAGTTGAAAAAATAGACAACGAGGGTACGAGCTTTGTAGGTAAGTAGTACCTAGGTAGTAAATAAACACGTTGGCTGCCCACCATACTACGAGTACAGACAGCTATAGTATCAGGTACTCCCACTCTCCATAGGAATTGACTGATCCCACCGATGATGCTCAAAGCATCGCTATAAGTCAAATGAACAACGACGTAAGACAAAAGTAAACATACTTTTTAGGGTTCCGTACCCAAAGGGTAAATACGGGACCCTATTACTAAGAAACCACTGTCCGTCTGTTCGTCTGTCGTCTGTCTCTAGGCTGTATCTCATGAACCGTGATAGCTAGTTTTAATAACAAAACTTCCGTGAGACACAGACATATTAAATATATTAAAAACGGGTCACTCACGTATTTTGACGTGATACTAGCTAGGTTGAAATTTTCACAGATGATGTATTTCTGTTGCCGCTATAACAACAAATACTAAAAAAGTACGGAACCATCGGTGGACGAGTCCGACTCGCACTTGTCCGGTTTTTTATAATGTCAACATCCAGAGAGAAAAATGGGGACTATGTTTTTAAGGAGCGGTTGTCCCCTTTCCTCTTAAGCATAGCTTAGTCACACGGGCGTCATTTCTTTGGCGACGGGCCAAATAGAACCCTATCTTTTGTTTACCAGTGGCTGGTCGCCAAGCGACGCCCTACAGGCTACGCATCGATCGAGGCTAGCTCACTTCAAGGGACTAGGCTAATTACTGTGCTCTCGATTTAGGAGCATTCTATGAAATTTTCTACTATTGTACCAGTGTCAATAGTGTCATTAAAGTTTGCATGATTTGCAGGTATAGGAGTTTCTGTTATCTGTACGAAAAATGTAATGTTTAGATAAATAATCATACTAAGGGATATAAACTTAAAACACTGAGAAAAATTCGAATAAATAATAGTAGGTACATTACGATACAAGTGCGGGAAATAGGAAATTCGAAACGAGTGGCGATAAATTAAAACACGACCGAAGGGAGTGTTTTAAATCGACACGAGTTGCAAATTACCTATTCGCACATGTATCTTACAACGTTTTACATTTCATATGTCTAACGTTTTACATTAGGTACATATGTCTAATATTATAATCTATTGTACAGCCAGCAGCAGAAGTTGCTAAGCGGGCCAGGTGTTCAAAATGATCTTGACGCGACTTTATTGTTAAGATAATATGAGCGTGTCAAGGTAATTTTGAACACCTGGCCCGCTTAGCAACTTCTGCTGCTGACTGTACAAACAGCAACACTCCTAACTGTACATCTGTGGACCTTATTACAAGAAGCATAAGGTCCACCGATGTACAAACAGTGTGGACGATGGTACCAACGTCATATCTGTATAGGGATATCACAATAATGAAATTACAATGTTTGATTAAACCCATATAAATAGATAAGCTCACTCGATGTTTAGATAAAACGGAAACTACACTTGAAATCCGTTATTCAAGGCTATCTCTGTTATCGGGGAAATTGCATATAAGCCGACCCCTGGCAATGTGAAGGCGCAGATTAGTAAATATTCGCCAATCTGATTAAATTGCCCGATCGAATCAGGAGGTTTGGACGCAAACGGCAATTTGGCTCGCCGATTCGATTGCCCGATCAAATCAGGAGGTGCGGGCACAAAAATGCCAATTTTCGAAGCTAGTGTCTATGGAATGCTAGGATCTGTACGTGCGTTTGTTTATGGTTCTAAAATTGGTGATTAAATTGTGTTCGTGTGGACGCTAGATGAGATTGGCGCCAATTATTTATGGCGTCTGAATACCACTTTATTCTAAACTAAGGACACGCACATTAAGAGCCCATCAACGTGCACACTAGCGCCACTGCTAAATAATCGTGATTATTTAAATTTACTTACATAAGAGAGCGCCACTCTGCCCTATTCTGCGCCTCTGACACAAGAGAGCGCCACTCTGCCCTATTCTGCGCCACTTCACGCCAGTTGGGTATTCCGAGGGCGGACCATTGACATAGATATCTTAGGACTGGCCTTACGGGCAATAATAATGAGGCATGACAGGGGCCAATACAGCGGTGTGACACCGCTACAACGCTATTGGTTGATGAGTTCGCATCACGCGCGCAATTGGTTGACGAGTTCGCATCACGCGCGCTATTGGTCGCAACTAGTTGCGTTAGACTGCACGATTGGCTGGAATTCGTGAGTCACACCGCTAAACTAGTACCATTTTTAGTGCTCGTAAGGCCAGTCCATAGATATATACGTTAATGGGGCGGATAGGTCTTTTTGCGCTTCGTCACTCCAGCGGTATCCGGGACGCCCAGACGGACGTTTCCGCCCGGGTGCCCCACATACGCTCTTCTCACAGCACGATCCTCCCCCATACTCTCCAGGTGACCAAGCCAGCGGAGTCGTGTGGCTTTGATCTCACCTTATAACAACAGGCACCTATTTAAAAAAGGGGGCCGCTACGTACTGTATTCTGTATTTGTATTTACGTACCCAAGTAACAATTTGTGGTACTATAGTGGTCAATAGAACGTTTCCTAAATACCACCTAAGGTCCTATAAAAGACCTAAGAAGGTTGTATAAAGCCGAAATGGCGCATCTTTAGTGCCATTCAGTGATATAGTAGACCTGTAGCAGTGTCAGCCGTGACGTTTTAGGTCTATAAAAGTGATGTAATGCATGACTCTTGTGCTAATTTGTTGTCAGAAACGCCATTATAGTGTTAATTTATACTATAGTAGCATTTGAGATTCCATTATAGTGCTTGTTTTATACTATAGTAGTATTTGAAATTCTATTATAGTGCTTTTTTATACTATTGTAGAATTCATAGTTCCTTTACTACTTGTTGTGTGTTTACTTCACAAAAACGGTACTAAGTAAAATGGTGATAAATAAAGACGTTATATTAATATGCGCCATTTAGATGTCGAATAATTCGGTCTTTAGTGCAAAAAGTATATGGGACGGAAGTTTTACCGTTAGAATAGTATTAGGTTAATGAGGAATTTTAAATGCCCCCTCGATTTATTTATGTTTTTAATAAAATAATTTAATAAAATATTATGATATTCACCATAGTTACTACTATACAGCCAAGAAGTAAATCCGACGCTTTTATAGGCTAACTATAGAACTTAGGACGAAATATTCACCGCCATCATGATTAAAATTAGGGTTCCAAAAGAATTTTGCTGTGACCCAGTTGCACCTACAAACTCTTTAGAAAGATATAGGATTTTTTTTTAATTTAGATGTAGTCATTACTGTTGTTTCCTTTTTCAATGAGATTGGTAAAAAAAATGTGCTAATAATGGATGTCGATAAATATCTAAACCGTCACGATTTTATGCTTGTATTAAATCATTGATGATAAATCTCACCTACAATCACTAATATCACTGGGGTCTTTTTTATCAATTCATTAAAATATAAAAATATTTTGTACGGAACCACATTATGTGGCTTAGGCCTGAACTTATATAAGTAAGATATAAGTAGCCATTACAGATCAAATTGATCATTTACAAGTAGTCGTTTTCTACCTTTATGTATCTAACTCGGTTTATAAAAGACATAAAAACTCAGCTATAACGCTGTTGTCTTTTAAAAGAAAAAACAAAACCACTATACAACAGTTTTGTGATATAAAAGAGTCATTGTGACGTTTACAGCGATGAGATATAATAGGGATTTAAAAACTACTAAAGCGCTTTTTAACGCTATAAATATGTCCCAAAAACGCTACTATAGAGCAAAACAGTTCTATAATAGTGTTCATATGACTACTAAAGTATTATGTACTATAGCAGTGATCTCTAAAGCCACTATATCCTATAATCGTTGTATAGTTGGGTTTTTGTCACTGTTTAAACACAAAACTATAGCGGCTTGCAGGGAACCTTAATAGCGCAAACTACTAAAGTATTATGTACTATAGCAGTGATCTCTAAAGCCACTATATCCTAAAATCGTTGTATAGTTGGGTTTTTCTCACTGTTAAAACACAAAACTATAGCGGCTTGCAGGGAACCTTAATAGCGCAAACTACTAAAGTATTATGTACTATAGCAGTCATCTCTAAAGCCACTATATCCTAAAATCGTTGTATAGTTGGGTTTTTGTCACTATTAAAACACAAAACTATAGCGGCTTGGCAGGGAACCTTAATAGCGCAAATTAGTTGCATAAAAGTGATTCCAAATACTATTATACAGTAATATTGCTCTATAGTGATTATATTTGAACCTGTTATAGTACACGCCTGTAACGGCTCTATAAAATGATGATGTAAACCTTTACATCAATTGCTTATAGAATATATTAGCTGTATAAGCCTATAGAGCAAAAAGGTGTTGCCAAGCGCTTTTATACGACAGGTGGTCATCTCTGAAACCTTAATACGACGTCTATACAAGCTTTTAGCGATAAAAACTAAAATTATAGGACTAAAATGTTACTTGGGTACCTACGTGTACGTGTGTACGTGTTGTATTTAAGTACCTTTTGAATACATCAAACCAGTTTTTATGTTGCTGGATTCGTTGATCTATGAACTATGAACTCTAATAAACATAAACGGCCGTTTTAACTTTGGACGCATAGATTGACGAATCCAGTAGCATAAAAACTAGTTTGATGTATTCAAAAGGTACTTAAATACAAAATACAGTACGTAGCGGCCCCCTTTTTTAAATACATATATTTAGTTAAATTTAAATAATCATGAATTATTTAGCAATGGCGCTAGTGTGCACGTTGATGGGCTCTTAACCCGCCTGTTCCTATGTATGTATGACGTAGTTTAATAAACTTAGGTATAAGGTTTGAACAACAAACGGGTCCCTCTACGATGCTACGAGCCTACGCGGCAGTACCGCGTAGCACCCCGTCCGTAGCACCCGCTACGGCATGGTTACATAATAACGTAAACAAACATTGTGTTGACAATTTTAGGTATGTGTTTACATTTATTTGGTCAGTTTATTTGTTTTAAACTAGTTTTTAATTGTTGTCAGTGTAATTTGTAAGTTTTGGTTTGTTTCGTTTGTAGATTCGAGTGCTTTCTTATAGTGTGAAGATTTAAAATTAGATTTGAATGGGGCGTCTAATACTATAGCCGAGCTATTGTTTGATACAACTCGTTTGCAGCTTAAATAGGTGTCTACACGGTTTTGTTTCACTAGCCCTTCAAGAGCCTAGTTATTTTGTGATTTTTGTAAGTGTAAGATTTTTTCCGTTTTTTAATAGCACTTTCATACCGTTTACAGTCTCATGAAGGATAATTTCCGGGGTAAATTGTCGTGAAAAATTAATTCAAATCCATTTTGCCATAAAATAATATCAAACTTACATGCATCCACCCTCACAAACTTTCCATAAGTAAGATTAGGACGATTACAGGTAACAAGTTGCGAGAAGTTTTTCAAAAAGTCGGAAAAATCCTCGTAAATTTTGGGACTCTTTCCAAGGAATATAAAAGTTTCCACTTTGTAATTGAAAACATTCGATCCACGTGCAAATATACAGTTTACGAAATTATTCCACGTGTAAATTTTAACGTAAGTAATGAATGACGATACAAGACTTAAATAATGTCATTGGTAATAAAACTAATTAATTAAATTATTATATAATTTTTTTCTATGTACTTTATGAATTGCTGTATTTATCTACTAGCTTTTGCCGGCGACTTCGTCTGCGTGGAGTTAGTGGCAGCAGCTAAAATAGGTATAGCGCCTGGATAATGCTAATAGCAATTATTGAATTCGCACATTGCTTACTTCAATTATTAGGCAAATCATTAACTCTTTCAATTCCACCCCCCTTTGCACTCTCTTCAGGGATGATTTCCGACATAAAAACTATCCTATATATGTTGTACTAAACTATTTCTATACCAAATTTCAACTAAATCGGTTCAGCGGCTTAAGCGTGAAGAGGTAACAGACAGACAGGCAGACAGACAGACACACTTTCGCCTTTATAATATTAGTATGGATGATTAAATGTTTTATTTATTCAGGGTTATACTACATAAAAATACTATCGTGAGAACTGGAAGTATGAGTTTAAATGTTTTCACGTGTGTGTCCCGTTTCTGATTATAAATATTTAATTTCAAGGACTAACCCCCTATTCATAAACGTTTACTAAAGTTAACAAGTCGATAATAATCGTTTGTCCCTTTCCATCATACCAATACGTCGGAAAGGGACAAACGATTATTATCGGCTTGTCAACTTTAGTAAACGTTTATGAATAAGGAGGTTAATGTTTGTATTGCATCGTATGTTTTAACTATACTAGCACAACTGCTTTATTGTATCTTTATAAATTGGAAATCAGTCAAGGAATTTAAAAGCAATAATATTAAGTATCTTTCATGGAAAATACCCAGACTAACTCATTGTCACTGCTTTCGAGAATAATTTAGTTTTTAGTTCAGTGAAAACAACATACACCACTTGCTGTCTACAAAAAAAATAAAAGTGCTTATTTAACCTTTTCGACGCCGTGTCAAACACAAAAGTAGTCACGCGGACGTCACGTCACCGAAGTCACAGAATAAATAATAGTAGGTACCTACTAGGTACAGAAGACTCACTCTCTAACAAAACGCGTCTGTTACGATCAGGACAGATATGGCCGCTAGGTGGCGACAGCGCCACGCGCGGCTTATGGCTAGCCACCAAAATTGGTGTGGAACGGATGTACTTTTAGCTACCTGTTGCAAAGCGACAAAATCGCGGAGTGAGCCACGCCTGCCGAAGTGTCAAAACTGAAATTGAACTTTATGCATATGCACGTAGGTCTATGTTGCTCTGTAGTCTGTGACTGATTAATCAGTCTTAAGCGTTGCACCTGTGGTGCGGATATATCGGTCATTGGCGTCCAATGAGCCGGCGTAGCCCCTTAAGGTCCACCCTTAGGCAGCGGTAAACTCAGTTTCAGACAACCAAAATCAGTATAAAACGTTTGTACTTACACAAAACTTTAAGCGATCTTTGTAAAGCAACCGTGCTGTCATTCTTGTCAACCGCCAACAGAAAGTAATTGGAAATCGTAGACATTTACCGCAAATCGCGTGTTCCTCTAGCTATGTCCTCCTAAGGCCCAAGGTCCTACCTATAGTACCTCATCAGTTCGATGATATTTAAAATCTTATTCAATTGGAACAGAGTCGCTTTTGCTTTGTTTCGTTCCATTTTCCAACAACGCAAAATCAACTCTATTTCTTACACTATAGGTTCAAATTTCTGTGGCAAATTATGGATTTTTCATTTTTATGGCTGGGCCTTAGGAGGATAGACAATTAGACAAGCAGACACGTGGCCTTGCTCGCGCCCTAGTTTTACTAATCGAATAATTTATACATCTGTGTCATCCACAATGTTAACCGACTCTTTATAAGCTTTATTGCCAAGATATACGACTCACTATTGGTTAGCTAAGTGTTGTTGCTAATGTGGCTATACCTCGCGCCTGCATGGAAGAAGAGGAAATAATAAAACATATCCTCCTAGACTGTAAACAGGTAGACATGTACAGGAGCAAATACCTAGCGACTCCGTGCACACAAGGAGGTAGTTAGCAACCTGCAGACATTGCTAGGTTTTGTGGATGAGCAATAGAGGTGACAAGCTGACTGTCAACTACTGGAAATAGGGTGCTAAACACTAGCCGATAATAATCGTTTGTCCCTTTCCATCATACCAATACGTCGGAAAGGGACAAACGATTATTATCGTCTTGTCAAATTTAGTAAACGTTTATGATATGAATAAGGGGGTAAGATAAAACCTTAATAGTAAAAATAAAACCATAACTCTAAATACCTAAACTCAATAGATTTTTCTGCACTTACGAACATTGAAAACGAGTCACTCTTTATGGATATTGCTTTAAATTGTAACCTGTTTCCATTGTTCTCTGGAGTTTGTAAAGTGAGAAATGTTTGTGCAGAAACGGAGGCGATGGGTGAGCGTGGCGCGCGGCGCGGCCCCGGCGGCGCACCGTTCTACGCGCCGCCGCGGCGGAAGACTTCTGCCGAGATCATCAGCGAGGCGCGAGCGGCGCTTTATGGAGGTAACTTCACATTCATAGGGAGCGAAACCCTCGGCGCAGCGTCGGCGCCGGCGGCGCACCGTTCTACGCGCCGCCGCGGCGGAAAACATCTGCCAAGATCATCAGCGAGGCGCGGGCTGCTCTCTACGGAGGTAAGTCCTACACGAGACGCATTAAATTAACTATGATACTTAAGGTGTAGTGAGTCCTTCTCCGAACGTAGCTCGCTGAGCACTGAGACGGCCGTGAGTGCCTGCATGGGATCGCGGATATCATTGTTATTGAATTGTTATTTTTAACAAAAGAAAATAATGGATGAGTTCGATGTGCAAAAGTAGTTACATATTTTTTTTTGGTACATTTTAATAGTAGTTTATGTGACTGCTACATAATGAAAGGCATTAAAATACGAGTGTGGGTTTATGAAACGAATGAAATGAGTTTCATAATAGTATCACATGAGTGTTTTAATGCCTAATTATGTACAGTTACATACACTGCTTTATCTAAACACATATTATAAACTTTCTATGATATATTCACTAACCTCATATTACAGCCGACATTGGGGCACTTTCCTCTCTGGCGGAACTCGCGGATATGAGCTGGCGTCTCCGAAATATCTTTATCGCACATTTTACACGAAACTTTTGTTATAGTTACTTTAAAAACAACAAAACAAATATTTTTTTACTTACAGACTAATTAAAATATAAACTGTACGTCAAATGGCGGCAAAAGAAAACTTTTTTTACGCATGTCACGCATCCGTAGTTTTTTTTAATTCAGAGACAAACTAGAGTCGGGGTCGATTACCAATGCGGGATTTGTCAATATTGTATGCAATTGTCATTTGATTTCGGATAAAACGTCATCTCGACTGATATTAGAATAGGGGTCAAATCGAATTCCTTTTTTTTTCAGAGATGTTCGAAATTTGAATGCATTACCAAATCGATTTTGATATAGTAATGAAGCTATTACCACATTTTCACAGATAAAAAATTTGCTGGAACAAAACAGTTTATCGTAATGTGGGCCATTATTTACGGATTTTGAAGGCGTCATAGAGAGTTTATGATTTGTGTGTAGATAAACCTATTTACGTGATTTTTTAAAATGTTTTTAGGTATCAAAATAGTCTTTAATTATAAAAGTTGCAACATCAGACCTTCCATTACGATTATCGCCTCAGTTATTGCGTTTCTTTGTGAACCCTTTTTCATTTCTTTGCACGACATTGTGGAGGTGAATAAAATTATATCCAGTCACGCGAAACCGACACTGACTTAACGATTTGATATGGTTTTCATCTCATTTTGACACGACCACCACCAATAAGTGCTAACGAGATGCCTTCTGATTGATTCGTGTATCAGCATTAGCGGCGCACGCAGACAACCATCAAATTCAACTTTGAGAAAAATTGTTATTTACGATACAAGTGCGGAAAAGAGGAAATTCGGAACGAGTGGCGATAAATTAAAACACGACCGAAGGGGGACGTGTGTCGTACAACGTTTTACAGTACATATGGCCCTTCCCTTTAAACTTTTGACATACGCACGGAAAGTGCTGTTTCCCGCACTAATGCGGGAAAGTAGGGCCATATCTACTGTAAAAAGTATTTAACTAATACCTACCTACATCTCTCAATGGCATCTGCCAGGGAGAACTGGCGTAGAATGATCACGACTGTTCTGCCAAGAGTAATTCGACGGAGAAGAAGAAGAGAAATACCTACTAGCATAAGCTTGCGACTTCGTTTGCGTGAAATTAAGAAAGAGGATTGATAAAAACTACCCTTTGTCCTTCCATGGGTCTCTAACTATCTCCATACCAAATTTCATCTAAATCGGTTCAGCGAATTAAGCATGAAGCGGTAACAGGCAGACAGACATACTTTGGCGTTTATAATATTAGTATATAGGGATTTTGATTTGGGTTTTGTGTATTTTAATTTGCCACTGGAGGACTTGGTCACTTTCTTTTTAGTATATGACATCTATTTAAGTTTATACCTACCATATGATTTTTTTTAAACAGAATTGGCTACCAGATATATTCTCAAAATATTTTGTCTCCACTGTGTCTTACATTCCTAGCGTTACTTGGTCTTAAAATCAGTGGTAAATGTAAGAAATCGGAGGTCACACTTACAACGGTTCTTCCGAAGCGATTTATATTATGAGAAAACTGCTGCCGTCATTTCTATGCAAAGTTGAACGACACTCAAGTCTACACCATATTATACTTTACTAGACGCCTAAGTTAAGCTATGACTTGGGCTATTGTAAATTATTGGCTTAATTCTTAGGACGATGATAATAATCTAGCTTTAATGTGAAATGAAACTTTTTAATATTAGGTAGGTAGAGTTTTAAATAGGTAGTTTAATTATCTAGGGCTGCAACAGGCTGCAAGTTCGTATAAAAACGGTTCTACATTTAAGTGAAAATTATAGGCAGCGAGTTACTTATTAATGGAGTCTGTGCGGAAAGAGAAGAGTCGTTGAATGTATAGGGCCCAAAACATTCCACCACACTCTTCTCTTTCCGAAGAAGACTCTAATGAAAAACTGATAGAAAAACCGGCCAAGTGCGAGTCAGACTCGTGTTTCTAGCGTTCCGTACATAAGTCCGACTCACGCTTGACTGCACATTTCTAATAGGTTTTCCTGTCATCTATAGGTAAAGAACTATTTTGTGTATTTTTTCAAAATTTTTGACCCAGTAGTTTCGTAGATGAAGGGGGAGGAATGGTAATTTTTTGTCTATTTTCTTAAATAACTTCGAACCTATGTATTTTAAAATTATGAAAAAAACATGTCCATCTTTGGGTCACTAATTAACATATGTGTACCAAATTTCAACTTAATTGGTCCAGTAGTTTCCGAGAAAATAGGCTGTGACAGACTGACAGACAGACAGACGCACGAGTGATCCTATAAGGGTTCCGTTTTTTCCTTTTGAGGTACGGAACCCTAAAAAGGAACGCAAATCAAAGAGCTTTACATTTTGCTCTTTATTTAGTTTCCCTTGACTATGAGAAATAGGTTGACTAAAGGGTCCGTCACACAGGCGCGTTTTGCGGGCGCCGCTGATACATATAAAACGATCACGCCCCGCCCGGAAAACGCGCCTGTGTGACGGAACCTTAACAGGTGTCAGACTCGACTCATGAGTTATGACGTAGGTTGCGACGTCAAGGGCCATAAAGAAACCGCCGAAAACGTTCAGGGCCACGGTTTTGCTTCTATTTACGAGTTAATTTGACTCATTTCACGCAAAGAAAGCAGGAAGCTCATAAATATGGAAATGTCGCAATGACTCTTCGCGAGTGGCTTTATCAAGGTAGTAATATAACTGCGTCATTTTAAATGTGGATCATGATTGCTACCTGCAGTTTACCTACCTACCTTTACTACTCTTACCTACTACTGACCTTCGATTATTTCGATTCTTAAGACGAAAGTGGAGGACCCGCGCGAAATCGCCTTTTCATACAAACGTAGGCCTCATTTTCCTCTCTGGATAATAACATTATTTAAAATATTTTGACACAATTTGTTGTATATCAAACATAAACATAAACATAATTTATTCAAAAAACACGTATTTCATGGTTACATTGATATAAAATAAAGACTTAAAATAGTGATAGTTTACATGTGCCTGAACTAGGATTCCCTGTGTATCGACCACAGCTATGCCCCTACATTCTTTTTTTTTCGAATTTCAATTATTCTAAGAGATACGAGTTACGAGCATTTAAAAATTTGTGTGAAATCGGTTTTTCGCATGATTTTTTACAATAATCTTAAAATCTAAAAAAGTCAAACGTAGGGGCATAGCTATGGTTAATATACATCTAATTACGTAAAAATATTTTCAATAATGTTAACCCTTTACCAGGCTAAGGGATATACAGGCTGTCCCTAGCCATTGGACAAAGCCGAAATGTACATATGCATTAGGGTATTTAGAACCAGTATACAAATTAAGTATCATAACAATCGGTGTAGTGTAGCGGTTACGAAGAAATTAACAAATTACGATTTTTTTACTTTGGAGCAACCTGTATGTGTAAGTAGCTCTCCTGAAGTAATAAATAGTATGAAACCTTCTTCGATCGCTTTGATTATCTTTTTTATTTATGACATTAATAAGATTCTGACTTTTGACAAATGTCATCATTGCCGCACATTTTCAAACAAATTGTCAAAAGCACTGCCAATGATTAATACAGTATGTTTCTTTTTGTTGTCGATTATTGGAAATAACTTTTGTTTGAAAATTTATTTTTTTATCTTTTGTTCTAATTAAAAAATATTACCGTTAGAGCATTTCTGAGAAGTAACCCTACGTGGGATTTCAGGGTTTGTCCAATGGCTAAGGTCACCCTGTATATTTCCCACATACGGCACTTTAAACATGTGTTCTATTTTCGATAAGTAAGACTGACATTCGATCGTCATTTCAGGGTTAATATATATAGAGAGGAAAATTAGGACTACGTTTGTATGGAGAAGCAGCCTCCCCTTAATTTCTTCTTATATTATATAAATTCGGCATAAATAAATCTGTACGTAACACAATACGTAAATAACACTCGACTTGACAGGTTTACTTGTATTAACCTATTGATTGGAATCTTCATTTCCATTTTCTTTTGAAGTTGGTTGTTTGGAGCAAATTTCTACCCGTCGCGGGCGGTGTTTGACCCCAGCGGTCAACACGCGAACGCTACTTAGGTACTTAGATAGTACTTGCCCACTTCAGTAGGGACGTAGCGACGCATGAGAGGAATAGGAGTGATATTTTGCGCCCCATTGCTGGGCAATTGCCTCTCCTTTCTTCCGTCACTCATCACGGTTTGAAGCATGCTTATGCCAGTCGCTGCAAAATGCGCCTAGGTCGTCCTGCCATCTCTTTTTTGGTCTGCCTCTGCCTCTGCTAACCTGCGGTGTCCATTCGGTAGCCAATTTGGCCCACCGATCTGGATGCATTCGGTAGACATATCCCGCCCAGTCCCACTTGAGCTTGCGATATCAATATCACTATTTGCAAAAATCATTGATCGTAACAAAATCAGATACTTTTGGCGCGTTGTTTCATTCTGTACTTTTAATGCTGACTGTATATCCTAAAATCAATTAAATGTGTGTCAAATCAATAAATTGTACCTATGTGTACCAATCAATTTTCAGGCTGAGTTTACGGTTACGATTATATGCACTGTATAAGTGTATAAGTATACGAAGGTAACACAATACATGTAACTCAAGATGAAACCAAGTTAATAATTCTTTCATCCCATTTCACCCCACTGAGATTTGAATTTCCAAAAATCCATTTTGCTCGTAGTTACCTAATGCATAAACTTGGCGCGAGCAAGACGCACGGGCGAATGATAATTGATAACATAATGATATACATATTATCATTCTGACATCGAAATGTATGTTCGAATCGAATTGGTTTCTAGGTCGCCATTACGTATTGCTGAAGGTTGAATGCACTCATAGTTCACACTACACAGTTATTATTGCGGTAAGCTACACCTACACCCCTACGGCCTTGTTTCTCGGTTGCCAGGGTGAGGGCAGTAGGTACAGTACGGTACACGCCACTGCCCGCCGTAAATGGCAACGATTTATTTCAAGTTTTAATTATTCATAGAGGTTATAGAACTCGGTATACTTGTCCGATCGTAATTTGGGATTTAGAGGAACAGGGCTGGGTGAGTAAAAGGTACCGTTGACGGGACTTAAGACTAATTTATTCCTTCATAACTATGCGTTTTATACATCATGTTATCTTGACATCACATCTCTAATCTGCGATACAGACCGGTGTTACAGATCGGTGATACAGACATTATCTTAACTGACTAAGCGCGTGCTCCAACCTATATCTACTGAGTTATCGTCACGTGCTGGTTATATTTTGCTGACCGCCATATGGGAGTCCGATAACGTTTTTAGGTAGGTACTTATGTAGTTAAAACCATAGTTAATAAATGATTAAAGTTTCCAGATATTGAGTTAATAAAGTTAATTGCTGCTTGTTATTGGGTTTGAGGTTTATTAATGACTCAAAAAAGAAGTAGTTATAGGTACTAACGTATTTCAAATGTGGAGTTATTATTGATTTGGATTTAAAGTTTAAACTTTTTATAGTAACGAGACTGAAGAAATACTGCCCAAGCTTGAGGAAAATATGTCAATTTTGGATATTCTTATTTGTAGTTTTTACAGTGGATCCCATTGCCACGCCTGCCATTAACATGGCTGGCAAAAAATATTTTAGGTATTCTCTTTACTTAGCATTATTTCCCTGGCAGTAACTTAATAGCTACTTAAAAGAAAATGACCAACGAAAGAGACAAAACAAATAGCATAGGTGAGCTCAGCTTAAATTTTTTCGTACACTGAACTTCCAGTTTTATTATATCCGAGATGCTCAAGTACCTCTGTGTCTCTGTCTACAGACATGAGCGGAGCGTCTAGCAGCGCGGGCAGCGGCGGCGCTCTCCGTCCGCTGCGTACTCGCCGCCCGTTCACACCGAGAGAACCACAGCGCGTATTGTTTGGAGAACGAGCTCGTAGGGATCCTCGCCCGCCCAGTGCGTTCGAGTAAGTTTATATCTTCCTACCTGTGTTCCATACAGTGAACAGAGCGTCAAGCAGCGCAGGCAGTGGCGCACTCCGCCCACTGCGCACTCGCCGCCCGTTCACACCGAGAGAACCACAGCGCGTATTGTTTGGAGAACGAGCTCGGAGGGATCCTCGACCGCCCAGTGCGTTCGAGTAAGTTTATATCTTCCTACCTGTGTTCCATACAGTGAACAGAGCGTCAAGCAGCGCAGGCAGCGGCGCGCTCCCCGCTGCGTACTCGCCGCCCGTTCACACCGAGAGAACCACAGCGCGTATTGTTTGGAGAACGAGTTCGGAGGGATCCTCGCCCGCCCAGTGCGTTCGAGTAAGTTTATATCTTCCTACCTGTGTTCCATACAGTGAACAGAGCGTCAAGCAGCGCAGGCAGTGGCGCACTCCGCCCACTGCGTACTTGCCGCCCGTTCACACCGAGAGAACCACAGCGCGTGTTGTTTGGATAACGGACTCGGAGGGACCCACGCCCGCCTAGTGCATTTGAGTAAGAGATGTACTAACGTCGTACACATGTATCATAATGTACCTACTAATTTAGTTTGCAATTTAACCACCTTTGCGTGTGTATTATTATGTACTTGAAATTTCTATGAGATTACTGTAAGGATGTTTTGTATCCTGTCATCTACAGCCTAAAATACCTGAGTCTGAGCGAGAGCAACGAGGACGCTCGCGTCGCCGGGCTCGAAGAGGAAATCGACCACGAAATACACAACATCAGGAAGAAGGCCGTAAGTTACCCTCTTTACCCCATCACTAAACATTTCCTGCTTCGCAAAGTCTGTCGCCTGCGCTATTTCCTTCAAACCTTAAAAAAAGGAGCGTACTCCCATTTTAAAGGCTGTAAACCCACTTCCAACCCTCCCCCCCTCTCTCTCTCTATTGTTGCGAGTGTCTATGGGTGACAGTTATGGCTTACCATCTGGCGATTGGCCTGCTCACTGCTAAAAAAAAGTTAATTGTACGAACGACTTGATGGTCTTCTGGCACACCCCGCACACTAGTTTACTAGTTGATGGTACAAAATAAGGGAAATAAAGAATTGCAAGCGAAGTATGATGTAAACTTGCGAGCGAAGCGTGGTAGTTTAGAAACATAAAGCAGGCCACTGACGAGCTTTCCTAATGGATGCCGTTACAATGGATTAATCCAAATGGACGGCATCCTAATATTAAACATTGTACGTTTTTGACATTCACGGACCGATTTTGGATTGCAGCCACGCTATTTGGACTGTTGGAAGGCTCGTCAGTGGCCACCTTAAGGTTTGCAATCCTAACACAGCCGAGGTATACCAAATGCTTTTGTTAAGGTTTGGCGGACTTAAATACTTAAAAGTTCAATGTACTGCGTGGTGCGGCTAAACCCCCCTTAAGGTGCTTATAGACTTGAGCATTTACTCGAGCAAAACATCGAGCATTCGCAGTTTATAAGCAGATTCGGCGAATTGTTCGACTGTATATTCTTCTGTTCACGAGAATGCTCATTAAAAGTGAATGCTAAAGTCTTTCAGCATCATTACAGAACCTAGACTTGTTTATATGTGCACATCGATTGCTCCCCGTGGTGCCATTTACCTATCAATGAACTTGGTGTGTCCTCTACACGCTTTTACTGGACTTTTGCTGTAAATGCTGTGCTTCTTACGTACAGACTCGACAGCCGGCTCATCAGACTGCAGAAAGAGCTGGCGAGGGTTGGGGCGCGTTTCCGAAGCTTCCGCACCTCAGCGGGAAAAGCAAGCCTCTGCATCGGAGGAACACCACGGGACAGACCACGCCTGATGGTGAGTCCACTATAGTCTGTATCTTTAGTGTAACGGCTCGGCCACGACATCGAGCGACTTGCGACGGCGGGAGCGATAACCCGGGGGGGTTGGAGCGAAAGGTCCGATCGCTGTGTCACGCTCCAACCTATGGTTATCGCTCCCGCGGTCGCAAGTCGCTCGATGTCGTGGCCGAGCCGTAAGGCCTGAGTGGACGCTCGACGCGGAGCGTTCGGCGGGGCGTGCAGCGTGGCGTCGGGCTCACAAGTGATTTGAGCAGCGTGCACTAAGGCCGCTCCTATACGTTTGCATTTGTTTAACATGCACGCTGCACGCCCCGCCCCGCTGCACGCTCAACTCGAGCGTCCACTTAGGTATCTAAATAAAAGTAAACAAAATATACCCTCAAATGGCTCCTTAAGCCAGTTGAGGGTAGAAGAAAACAGTACACGATCAAATAATGTAGGTTAAAGTCAGGTCGTGCAGTGACAGATCCAGGAGGTTTTGTATTTGGTTGGTTAACCAATAATTGTTATAATTACCCGGTAATTTACAAATTATATGTTTACTTTTATTTAAATACCTAAAGATACAGACTCGGAAAGCTTAATGGTTCGGTTTTAAATACAACCACAAGCTTTTCTTATTACAAGTATCACGCTATACTTGCCGCAAAACTTAGTGGCGAGTCAGGTCATAATGCCATCTCTTTCAGTCTTGGTTGGCCTTAACAAGGGTAAAGGAGATAGCATTATGATTTTAGTTTTGCGGTAAGTATAGCCGGCATAACTTTGGGTTAGCAGGAGCCCCAAACCGAAAGCCAAGAGGAGTTTATAGCTGTAAATCTTAGAGGATATAACCCACGGAGACGCAATGTCTATAATTTTCGGTACAAAATAGTCTGCCGTTTTTTGCGGGGGAGGGGCACATCAAATGTATACGTAACGTAAACATAGCCATGTCAGATAAACGTCAGTCCATACATGTGGTTGACATGTGGTTGACCATTGGCCGCCTATTTTCGACAGAGGGGAACGCCTGTTAATGACCACTCCTTTTGGTTATATTCTCTAAGCTGTAAAGCTTTAAACTCCTCTTGGCGTGCAACCATTAGTTTTAATTTGGCTATAGGAGGAAAATTTGCATTAAGTTCCCTTGTGTATTTAAATTTTTTTATAGCTTATAGGCATATTTTTACTGTTGCACAACTGGGACTACAATGTTCTCTTTGTTTTTTCTTGAGTTTTTCACGTGCTGCCGCATTGTCTTGTTCTGGGATCTGAATGAATGATCTTTCGATGAAATTCACGTGCAGATCAATTCTACAAAACATAGAAAATGTAATGTTTCAGGCTCGAAAAACGATGTAGATTTGACCAATATGATATCGATAACGCACCCTCTGGGAAGTGAAAGTGGCGATGGTGACGACTTTAGTACGGAACTCAACAGTAAATGTAAGTATATATTAAACATCATTTTGCTACTTTTGAATTTGGCTTTCCATCACAGAAGGGTCCTTAGTGCTTCAAGTGCAGTAAGGTCCTTTTTATCTGAAATTCCAACAGAACCTTCTCTGATGTTGTTGCTGTCCTATTCCTATGGCACCCCAGAGGTGCAAAGGGTCTTCACAAGCTCGCGCCACACTTTCCTATCTTCAGTGACCCTTCTGGCCTCGCTCCAGCTCAACCCGATCGCTCGTATAGCTAGCTCACTTATGACGGACCGATGCCAAGAGTGTACACGGTACAGGGCGCCCGGAGCCACGGCTTCTCTGATGGATAGCCAAAAATAGTCAAAGAATTGCATGTTTATTGTCAACCTTTTGCGTAGCTTCGTTCAACTTGAAATTTCCGTTTTTGTAATTTTTAATAGTCTCCTAGAAGCTATAACTTTGTTTTTATATTTGGAACCTTTATATTTGGAAGCTGAAATTAAGCTTTGGAATAAGGCCTTTCTAAGAGCATCTGTGACTCAGGAGGCTATGATACTTATTCTTATTGTTCGCAGCTCTGAGCCCAGACCCCGGGATACGTCGCAAGCATTTTGCGACGACAAAATCACAGTCATACGACGTTGGAGGTGGATACCCGCTGGGAAGCATACCCGTCAAGCAACTCTCGGTTCAACTCCCGAATACTTCAACATCTGAAGACCCTGAGAAGTACATAATACTTAAGGGGCCCACTGATTAACAGTCCGCCGGATGGTATCGGCCTGTCAGTTGTTCGGAACTGTCAAAATTTTGTTCTAACTGACAGGCCGATACCGTCCGGCTGACTGTTAATCAGTGGGCCCCTTTAGTCTTCAAAAATTTGTTTGTTCTTATGAATCTTATTCCATTATAATTTCACGTAATTTAGTATCTCAGAAGTCGACTAAATTACAAACAATGCCAACCTGGCGCTGTCTCAGCCTTTTGCCATGTGACACTAAGCAAGCCTTGGCTTCACGTGACTCCCAAGAATTGGTACTGTCTTTAGCCCGAGTCCGAGTTTCAACCCTCGATCTTCAGCATTAAAGCCGCACGCTTTTTCGTTGTTGACAGCCCTAAATTTACTTAAAGTTGTGTGGTCTTGAAGCTGGAGAAGATTGATAATGGGTTCCTAGTATACCTATTTACATATATCTGATGAATGACTTTCATTAGCTTTCGTTCGTTGAAAATGAATTATAAAGCCTTCTACTTGCAGTATGACAGTGCTAGAGCTCGCGGAGGCTCTCTCCCAGCGCAGCCGAGACGTCGAACGAACAGTCCAGCTAATGGAGGCGCTTCAAAACTGCCTCGAGAAGTCCATGCCAGCTACCAGTCTCAGAGATATGGTGCTACGTTCCTTCTACACTCACATAGACAGTGATGATGAGAGGGTGCTAGTGGCTATAGCGAGGGCCATGCTTACGGTGAGGAGAAAACAATTTAGGAGACAAATTTTACTTTTACAACACTAAACTTATATTACCAATGAAGACATACGTGAACAGTACAGTTAAGTATATTTGATTTCATATGGTACTGATTTCAGATGAGAGTCACAGGAGCTCATTTAGCGGCCGCTTGCAAACTGGTCTTTAAGATTGCAAGAAATGACAAGAATGATTACTTCTTCAGGAACACTAATTTGTTAGGTAAGATAGTTTACAGAATTTTCAGAAAAACAGGACAACAAATTGACATCCATTCAAAAATCAGTTGACGGCATTCGGGAGCAATATGCTGAAATATCCAAGTCAATCGATTTCCTGAGTAATAAATACGACGACATGCGTGAGGAGCTCGATAAATTGAAAACAGAACGCAATGAGACACAAAAATATATTGCATCACTCGAAAACAGGTTAGAGCAACAGGAAAAAAAATCTCGATCGAATGAAATCGAAATTCGTAATGTGCCGAAGTGTACTCCGAGTGAATCGAAAACGGACCTGCACACCACAGTACAAAAAATTTGTTCCACAATCGGCGCGAATATCGACGTGGCAGATATAAAAGACCTGCACAGAATAAACACCAAAACTGAAGGCAATAAACCTATAATGGTAGAGTTTACAACATCCAGTAAAAAAGAATGTATTATGTCTGCCTACAAGAATTTTAATAAACAACACCCCACTAAGCAACTTAATACCAAGCTCGCGAATATAAACGAACAGGAGAATCGCATTTTCATCTCGGAGTCCCTCACTTTTAAATCAAGGAAGCTGTTTCGTCAAGCAAGAGACTTCGCCGCAGAAAACCATTTCCGCTTCTGCTGGACCGCGCGCGGAGTGGTCTACCTGCGGCGCGATGAAGGCTCACCCGCGCATCGAATAACAGCTGAAACCGACTTCGCTGCAGTCAAAAATGCTACTAAATGACTAGGAACTGTTACTTATATTGTAAGTGTTAAAACTAATTATAATTACATATTAGTATTATTATTTAAGGATACAAAATATATATATAGGTTAAGATATTTACCCAAACAGGCTACAAAATGGCAATTTACACCACCTAATCACAGAAATATTCAAATTACACATATCTACACCTCGCGCAATCAATCTACAAAAACATACCTGCACCCCACATATCTCACAGTCTTACACTGTTACTCAAACCCGAAAGCAGTAACTCCTAAAATTCCTATACTGATCAAGGATTTTGCTCCGGCTCTACCCAGTTATAACATTCGATAGTCAAACTACATTAAATAATTTACATGATGATTTAGATAAACACGGCAGTCCTAACTGTTACAAACTGTGGGAGCCTGCAGATTATTCACAATTTGACAGGTTTGGTAATTTTACAGTGTTAACAGTAAATATACGTAGTTTAAACTGTAATTTAGATAAATTTCTGGTGTTTGTGTCGTGTTTTGATATTGCGATTGACGTTTTGGTGCTCACTGAATGCTGGACTAACGACTCACGTGCGCCACCCAATATTACAGATTACAACCTTTACTACACTAAAATTCATCTTAATAAAAACGATGGCGTCGTAGTCTATGTGCACAGCAAACATAGTGCACATTCACAAGAACCCGCGGTTAATGATGGTAACTGCTTGGTAGTAGAGGTTAATAAAGCCTACACATTAATCTGTTCCTATCGACCACCTTGCTACAGCAATCCAGATGCATACCTGAACTCCCTCGACTCAATCTTGCATAATATACATACACCAAACGTTATATTTGTGGGGGATATAAACATAAATATTTTATCAGGACAGATTGCGAGCCAAGGTGCAAACTACCTTACACTAATGCTGTATTATGGTCTCTTACAGGGGGTTGATAAGCCAACAGCGGGTCCTAACTCTTGTATTGACCATTTCATGGTAAAGAGTAATAATACTTGGTCCACATATATATTTGATCACCTTACCGATCACTGCCCTGTTTTACTAACCGTTTCCGACGGAGCTTGCACCAATGCTTCTAGATCTTACCGTAAAATTAAATATAATTATAAAGCTATTAGTGAAACACTTGCTCTTGAAAAATGGACACAGTACTACAACATGACTAATGCTAACCTGGCCGCTGAATTATTAGTAAACAGAATAAAATCAGCTATTGATGTAAACTCCTGTGCACAAATCATACCAAAAAGGAGGAAACCACTGAAGCCGTGGATTACTGAAAGTGTAGTTCGATCTATACGTAAAAGAAATAAATTGCAGCGTAACTTCACTCGAGCACCTGACGATTCCAGATTAAAAAACCAATACTATAAATATAGGAATGTATGTAACAAGTTAATAAAATCTTTAAAAAAAGAATATTACGAGTCTCAACTACAAAAATATGAAGGAGATATAAAAAATACCTGGAAAGTTATCAAAGATGTATGTAATCTAAGCACAAATAGAAATCAAGCTGAAGAATTATTAGAAATAGAAAAAAATGTAACAGAGTCCTTAAACAAAGTTAATAGATATTTCACATCAATCGGTAAAACACTTGCTGACGCTACGCTTAATAACCTCAACACGACAGACACGCAACTGGCATCTAAAAGTTCAGATGTTAGTTCCGCAAACTCCAACTCGTTTTTTCTGTATCCTGCAGATGGTGCGGAAATTTCTGCTACTATACTAACACTAAAGTCTGGGAGTGCTCCTGGTGAGGATGGAATTACCTCAGATATGCTCAAACTATGTAGGCTGTCTCTACTGGAACCAATAACTTATCTATGCAATCTTTGCTTTTCGACGGGAGTATTCCCAGATCTATTCAAGCGAGCCAAAGTTACACCAGTATTCAAGAGTGGGAGCAAAAGTCTTCCTACTAATTACAGACCCATAGCGTTGATATCTACAATATCTAAAATAATTGAGAAACTGGTGAATAAACGTCTCAAGAGCTTTTTGGAGAGAAACTCCCTTCTAGGCAGCAACCAGTATGGGTTTCGAGCAAAAACCTCGACTGAAGATGCCGTACTCCATCTTACAAACTCTATTACGGAACATTTAGATAACGGGAAAAAATGCCTGGGGGTGTTTCTCGATTTACAAAAGGCTTTTGATACTGTATCAATCCCAATTCTATTAGCTCGATTAAAAAAGAGAATATTGGCATAAGGGGTCTTGCACTTGATTTTTTCACAGATTATCTGACAGGGAGAATGCAATGTACATGCATCAACAGAATCAATAGTGAATGGATTCCTATTGAGTACGGCGTCCCACAGGGCAGTACCCTAGCTCCAACTCTTTTTCTTATTTACGTTAATGGCCTTTGCAAAAATAAAATAGCTGGTTGCGAAACCCTCATGCAGACGACACAGTGTTATTATTCCATGATAAGAGTTGGGGCGGAGTACGTGCGCTTGCAGAAAATGGCCTTAGACTAGTCACCTCTTGGTTGGAAGATTCTTTGCTCTCACTCAATATAACCAAAACAAATTACATTTGTTTTAGTAAAACAGCAGCCACTAAACCTGGGAAAGATTTTAAAGTGACTATACACACTTACCCATGCAACAGAAATATCTCCGTGGACTGCAACTGTGCACTATTGAAACGTACTGATCACCTCAAATACCTAGGAGTACAGATCGATGCGCATCTCAAATGGAATCATCACATTACTGTTGTTGCTTCTAGAGTTCGGAAACTTATATATGCTTTCAGAAACTTAAGAAGCGTGGCAAGCAAGCAACTGTTAATTAAAACATATAAAGCACTAGGTGAATTCATAGTGAGCTACTGTATTTGCTCTTGGGGTGCTGCTGCTAAGACTCATATGATTGAGGCAGAAAGAGCCCAGCGAGCTCTTTTAAAGGTCATGCTATACCTACCTTTCCGCTATCCCACTACCGAATTATATAACATGGCTATGGTTCCCACAGTTCGTAAATTGTATATCATGCAATGTCTAAAAAGATATCACCACAAAGTAGTCCCAACGTTATCGATATGCCACAAGCGTATTGAGCGCTGTCCTCTTCCGAAATGCAAAACTAAATTTGCCAGACGTAATATCAATTATAGCGCCCCCTTAATGTATAATAAAATAAAAATAGAACTTAAAACTATAAAAACATTATCTAATCATGCTTTTAAGAAGACAATTTGGACATGGTTGTGTAATATGAATTATGATGAGACTGAGAAACTATTAAGCCAGGGATTATTTGGGTGTTAGATTAGTACACACGCACGCGCACACATACACACTCACACTTAACACACTCTCTCACACACACACACACACACACACACACACACACACACACACACACACACACACACACACACACACACACACACACACACACCAATGCATGCAAGTTTTTGAATAGCCTTTCCCGCTATATTGTTATTGTTTGTACCTAAACTAGATATTATATAAAAGAGTTTATTGTCCATACTTCTTATGTTACAATTTAAGTCAAATTGTTCTTTCAAATTTTAGCTGATTATGTAATACGGGCAACCACTGGGGCTGCAACACAGTGTAAACTAACGCAGTCTCCAGGGCTCCAACTTCATATATAGCATGTATGTGTTTTTTGAACAATAAAGATTTATTTATTTATTATTATTATTATAGAATGTACCATCACGCTCAGCGATTGTTACGCCATTTAGGGTCCTAGTTAAATTGGTTGTTCCATACTTAGGCTATGGAATGTCCAATTTAGCTAGAACCCTAAATGGCGTAACAATCACGGAGCGTGACTGTACGAATGTAATTTTATTGAATGGGAAGTTTCAATAGTTTAATGGTGAGTGCGTTGATCAGTCTGTCAACTGTAGTTGGTGCTCTGAGCATTACTTACTTGTTAACAGAGCTGCTAGTGGAAGGCTGCGGGCGCGCCGACCCGCTATCCGAAGGCGAGTGTTGCGTCTACGGAGCAGGGGCGTTGCGTTTCCTCGCGCTGGAGCCGCGACTGTGCACCCTCGCTCACCGCGCAGGCGCGCTACATCTGGCCGCGTTGCATTTGAAAATATTGAACAATGCAGTAAGTCGGAACCAGATTTTTCCTGTCACCTGGAATGTGTTCTTTAGCTCCTTTTTTTTATTGACACGGAACTTTTAAGCCGAGTCGCGCAGGGCTCTTATGCTTAATATCTGAAATGTGCTTTCGCCCTGAAGGCGAGGCAATTTATACAAACTTAAAACTAAACAGTGACTTAGGGTTCGGTCACTTTCTTCCCACGCAGGGGAAGAGGCATGAGGGGTCTTTAGCTTCTAGCTCAGTTTGTTGCAGATAAAGATGAAGGCGGTGAAAAAGACGCTTACCACAAGGATTTTCGTACTTTAACCGTCCTTTATCTCTATTGCACACGCATAAATTATATAAAAATTTTACCTTCCAATAAAATTGTTATTATGTTTCCTTCTACGTCAGAGGTCTCCATTGAGAGAGTAACGTCTCCGGTGTCCGATAGATGCCGCTAGCGTCTATGTAGTCGCTCCGCCCCACGCCGTGACGTAGTTCCGCTTCCCCTTCCTGCGAACTGTTACTCGCTTTCCGCGACTCGCCGCCATGACACATTGTTGAGGAGAAGTACCGTCGGCATAAAAGTAGCCTAGTAGCCTGCCAGGAAGGCATTACTCAGACCTCTGACGTAGAAGGAAACATAATAACAATTTTATTGGAAGGTAAAATTTTTATATTATGTGTTCCGTACTCTACGTCAGAGGTCTCCATTGAGACCTGTTTATTATCTCCTGGTGGCGAGTCAGCGGGCGCGCAAGCGTTAGGGCTACACCTACTGTCATAGAACTCAGAGAAAGAATAAATATATATACGCCTTATTGCAACCCATGAAATCACAGTGACTCGTTATAATGATGCATTACAGGAAATTGAGAATTTAAATTGTAATCCCAGGTTCGAATCTGACGTTAAACTGGTTTAAGAGATTTCTCATTCGAAATCGCATCCGATCCGCAGAATTTCGGCGATAGAATCGTCTGAAAAAGTCATGTTTCCAATTAACTTAAGCTAATTGGATAGTTTTCCAGTCAATTTAGTGAATAAGTACATCGTGGATCGAAAGCAATCGTAGGCGAGGCCGGCTTGGATGAGACTGTGGCTGGAAGAAATAGGCGCAGTGTCCCCTAACATTTTGTGTAATTCTCACAAGTTAACGTACCCAGACTACCTACTTACTGGGTCTATACTTTATTCCGGAGTCTCTAAGAGTCCAGTCGGTAAGACACGTTATCTGGTTTAGAGCCGAATTTCGGACACAAAATAATAGCGCGAAAGTTATCTATGCAATTGCCCGGGCTACAGAGTAGTAGAGTAAGGTCATTGACCCTGCGGCCTGATGCTAACAGTAAAAGAGCGGCAGCTCTTCTATATAGGTACGCTGTAGGGCTATTCAAGTTAGGGCAAGTAATTTTAATTAGATTTCTCGCGTCCCAAGCTGGTGGTTTGGGAGGCGCTGGTCTCGCTATTAATGGCGTTGGAAGAAGGCATAGTGTCCGATAGGCTTATGAACAAGTGTCGTTCTGAAAGCTAACATGGACAGTAGAAATAGGTGCCTGAGATAGCTCGTTACTTCACTGGATATTAGAGGTACCTGGCAATCAATCTTATTTTTGATGCACCATGAAGACCATTTCTACATTGTGGGTGTACAGGCGGCCTAGAGAAGGCGACGATCTAAGGAGTGCTCCCGGTACTGGTTTTCTATACAAACACAGTACCAGAACCGGGAATACCCGGTTCTCGCCATACAAACTCAGTACCGGGAGCATCCCCCGGACGATCACTTGAGTTTCTTTCTGTCTCTTTATCACTCTTCCATATTAGTGAGACACTGACAGTTGCGTCTCGTTCGCTACGTAGCGTTAGCCCTTGGCATGTTGCATGCATGCGCCAGTCACGCCAGTAAGTACATCAAGCGGACGTCACTCCTGATCCCGCTAGCCCGGTGTTGGAGCGTCCTATCTGACAGGAGCTACGCCTCGATTCTTAAGGTCGTTGACTCGTTAGAAAGGGCGGTCTGACGTTGTGTTCACTAGGACCGCCAGTAAATTGCAAGCTTACCGCAGCTGCGTGAAGGCTCTCCTCATCACGCCGTCACAGTAAACAGACTAGGCTGGGAGGTGGAGACATCCATGCCAAGTCGTTTCACCGGCAGCTGCCAAACGCGTCGTGGTAGCAGTTCAAAGAGTCGGTTAAGAAATACCGTGGCACAGTGCGAGGGCTCTCGAAAGCGGAGGCTGGCCAACAGGGCGCCTATCAGGCGAAGATAGTCTCGGCGGCTTCTGGGCGCAGCGGCCCCTCGGGCGCGCAGTGACTTCTTGATAAACCGTCGCACTCGGGAGTTGTACCGACCTGGTAAGTAGCAAGGAACCAGCGCGACCTGTAGACGGTCTGCTGGCATCAGCAGTTTTTGCGACAGCCGTAGTAACGGAAGGGATGTAGTGTCGCCGTCGTTTTATGTATACTGTAACGGTCCGGTTGTATGTTTGTAGGACACTTCTGTCGTCAGCGCTGCAGATGCGGCCCGTTAACGATTACTCTCCACTGAAAGGGCCTTACCTCGTACATTGTCTACCATTATTGGAGATTGTAACGGACTGCAGGCATAAGATGAGGAGGGAAGTGGCACGAGGTTTTCGGCAGCTGTCAGAAGTGTTGCTGGGGACTGCGAAGGTGTCACCTTCCTCCATGAACTAAAGTTTGCGAATTTAAGACTAAACAGGAGGCATTGAGTCTCATTTCTGCCAGGAACTCGGCAGCAAGGCAGGCCTGTATGTCACGAAAAAGAAAACTTTCAATCGGGGTGCTGTGCCGCGTGTCCCACGTGATGTCTAGGAGCGTGATGGTCTAATTCACTTTATCCGAAGAAACGCCTATATTGAGCTAGTATAGGGGTATGGTAGCATGCTTTTAAAGAAATCGAATTGATGAAATCAAGTCTAAAATCGATTTTGGCGCTTTGCGTAACAAAACTGTTTCGATAAAGTCGAAGACAGACAGATGGAAACTGCTGGAGTCCCCCTGGCCCCTTTTTCTTAGCACCGGAAACTCAAGCTTGTTCAGGCGCAGCGGGTTTATTTGTCCCATTTTGTTTATTAGGGGCTTGGCGAACGAGTTCGTCTTTGTAAGACGGAACTTAAGCTGGAGAGAGCGGGCAGCAGAGAGATAATTATGTGAGGTCTGCAGACCTTTTCGATGCCTTCAACCTCGGTTGTGAGCGGTCGCACAGGATCGTGTCGCAAAGCTGCTCTCCGGTTGGATCGCTCGCTGGCCTCGAGACGTTGTAGGACCCTCGAAGCGGCACGGCTCCTCGTCGATCAGCACCTTTATGAAGCTCAGGGACGCGACGTATTTTCCTCTGGGTATCGACAATCTTACCGCTTTCAACTCCGGGCAGTCGAGCCACGCTAGGACGAGGCTCCTAACGACCTTGCCTGCCGTCGCCATCCTTAACCGAAACCAAGAGTTTAGCGGTCTGTTCGTGCTGTGGCACCATAACTATATGCGCCTGCGTACCTCAATGGGACCATGTGGACAGGACAAAACTGATACCGTGGCGCCCAGCGTCTGCTTGGTGGGCAGGGCATCGGGGACGGGTAAGTTCGCGGTGGTATTCTTGCGAACAGAACATGGGCGCCATTGCAAGGGACGACATCGTCGTAGTTGTAGGTGGACAGCATCGGCGTGATTGTCGGCGCCATCATGGCAACCGCCGCCGCTCGGGAGGTGCCGGTGCGTAAGGTGAGAGGCGCCATCGTGGTGGCCGGCTCGAGAGGCACCGGTGCGTGGGGCGGGCGGCGCTATCATGGCGGCCGCCACTGGCTCAGGAGGCGCTGGTGCGTGTGGCGAGAGGCGCCATCGTAGCGGCCAGCTCGGGAGGCACCGGTACGTAAGGCGGCCGCCGCCAGGCTCAGGTGGCGTTGGTGCGTGAGGCGCCATAGTAGCAGCTAGCTCGAAAGCCGTGAGGCGGGCGACGCCATCGTGGCGGCCGCTGCCGCCGGCTCGGGAGGCGCTGATACGTGAGGCGAGAGGCGCCATCGTGGCGGCCAGCTCGACAGGCGCCGGTGCACATGACGGACGTTACCTGCACGGGAGGCGCCGATGCGTGTGGCGGGCAGCGCCATCGTAGCGCTGTAGGCTGGCTCGTAGTTGCACGCATCATCACGGCGACACTTTGCCCTCGGCGGCTCCATCGTGGTGGCCTCCACCGGCGCGTAGGTCACCAGCGACGTCATGACGGACGGCAGCCGACGGGCGAACGGCACCGCCGCTGTACTCGTAATGTTTCCACTGCTTCCACGTAACTTACCTTCCTTCCACATCGAGCAGTCGGGAGTCGCAGGAGCGGTCCGCTTTCACCTTGACGCCAGGACGGGATCGAGAGGTCCGTGATCCACTCGCGCCGCGACCGCAGCAACAGGAGTGGGCGTGTGACGTGTCTCGGAGTCCCGCGGACTGGGAGCGCCCGCACCGCGACACCACTCCGCAGCGTCGCGGCGTCTCGGAGTCATCTCGGACGACAGCAGAAGAAAGTCGACGGCGCCGGCGCGGCGCGCGACACGGCGGGGGCTGGGGGCGGGGCGCCGGTGCCACGGGCGGGGGCTCCCTGTCGCGTCGCTTCTGAACGCCAAATAAAACTAGAATATCATTAAACTGGCTCACCGGATGGTTCGAGACAATCCAAACCTCCTTATCAGTCCTATTGAAGCGCGGCACCCAGCAGCGGCGCGCACAGGCTGTCCGCCTCCGCGCCGCCCGGGCGCCGCGCCCGCCGCCGCAGGCACGACGCACGTTCCCTCTCCGAACGCGGAGCGACTTACGTTACCACTTGTTGATAAAAAACTACTGACGCACTTCCTACTTCGATCTCGAAAATGCGCGACCCGCCTGAGAACCGTGCCTGTCAAAGTAGGCATTTACGATGCGCAACTAACGACACGAGGTACTCCCAGGCTTGTTAACGGTAACGATTTTAGCAGCATGGTATGTAAAAAATAATTTAGCAAGAAAAATAAAAATAAAAAGTGGGTAGAATCGAAAAGCACTTTCGATCGCGGGATCGCCAAAAGACTATAATAGCGATCTCTGCTATATTTCACTATTTAATGGAACAAGCTTTAGTTCGGAAATTTTAAAGCACCATGCTGCAAAAATGTACGCAAAAAAAAAAATTTGCGGACCATCGGACAAGACAGTCGACGAAACAATGTGTCATGGCGGCGAGTCGCGGAAATCGAGTAACAGTTCGCAGGAAGGGGAAGCGGAACTACGTCACGGCGTGGGGCGGAGCGACTACATAGACGCTAGCGGCATCTATCGGACACCGGAGACGTTACTCTCTCAATGGAGACCTCTGACGTAGAGTACGGAACACATAATATTGTTATCGCGCTCGCACAGTGACATTGACAGCCGGCATAAATATGAGACAGCAATATAAATATGTGAGTGCAATAGAGATAGCAACAGACGGGTCAGTCTACGAAAATCTTTGTGGTAAGCGTCTTTTCTTTAGAATGTAGACTCCGTTGCCATGCGTTAAACTATCTTACCATTTCTCTTTTCTACTCTTTTCTATTTTGAAGAGTAAATTTGAAGCTACCTCTATTGTAGCAATATACAATTAAAGTGACATAGTACCATTTCTTGCCGGCAAAGACCAAGAAGATTTACCATGTCTGTTGCAGAAAGCCGAGAACCCCCGAGGCGTGTCTGAGCAGTCCACACACGCGCTCTATCAACTGACGGGCGCGCTACGGAACTTGGCGAGCGGCGAGCGCGCGGCGCGAGCATTCGTGTCGAGCGGTGCGCTCGGCGAGCTGCTCGCCGCGCTTGCGCACCATACTGACCGTGCTGTGCTCACTAACGTTGCGCGGTGTCTTAGGTGATTAAAAACATTAAGGTTCTTACATTGACAAGTAAGATGTTCGAATCGAATCATACCTATGTTTCAAACTGAATTGGCAGCTCTGGTGGCTATGGCTAAACCAGTGCAAAAACACCTTAATCTTTTTAATTGACTTTAAAAAGGAGTGTAGGGTCTCGAGAAACGATTTGGATTTTTTTTACTTCATTACGAGTTGGCCCCATTATCAATTTCGTCAGGATCTGATGCGATTCTGGAGAAACAGGTTCCCTTAAATAATACTAAACATATTCTGTTCTCCAGTGTTCTTTCAGCGAACGAGTCGTGTTGCCTCTGGCTATGCGGGGCTCCATCAAGCGCGGGTGCCCTGCTCCGCGCGCTGGCGGCGTGCGCGGCGCGGGCGCCGCTCGCGGTGCGCCTGGCGTACGTGCTTGGCAATATGGCCGCCGCTACTGACCAAGCTAGGCTGAATGTGAGTTCCTCCTTACTATCATTCTCTACGTCAAGTACTTACCTATGGCCGAAAACAAAATACAGATGATTTATCGTGGTAAGCCTTTTCCTTACTGCACACATTGCTGGACTCAAGTGTAATTTATTTTTCTGTCTGTGTGTATATAATTTTTGTCTGCTGTCTTTGTATTGTTGTTGTTATCCTTTTCTTTTTCTTTGTTTTTCATATTTTTGTCCTGTGTATGTGTGCTTTATCGAATAAATGACTTTTCTTCTTTCTTCTTCTTCCTTAAATTATTTGATGTTCCCAATCGTCATCATTATACACGTTCAGTTTGGTTTCGCTGACTCCCTCTTTGCTTCACTCTTTTCGACTATGATGATTCTGATGACTTATGTTAAGTAATATATGTGTAACACATATGTTTGTTATAGATCTACAACGAAGAGGGTGGAGTGGACGTATTACTCACGATTTTGGAGTCGTACACGAAAAGAAACAACGACCACGAAGTTAGGGACTCGGAAAGCGATCCCGACATGCATTTAGTAGGTGAGACAATACTAATCGTCAGCAGAGACAGACAGTCTGGAATTGGCAATTGGTGGGCCACATAGTCCTTAGAACGGACGGCGTTTAGGGCATTAAAGGGCGACCACAGAAAAGGTCTGCGCATAGAACCCTTAACAGGGTGGTCGGACGGCCTCGTAAGATAATAACCTGGGAGCTCCCAGTACCCACAAAGTGGGAGTTTCCGCAAAGTAACGCCTGAATCTATTCACTACCTGGGAGCTGATGAATCTCAGGACCAGCCATTGTGGCGATCGATGGAGAAAGCCTAAGTTTAGCAATGACGCAGTAGTAGAGTCTAATAATGAGGTTCATTGATGTTATTGCAGGCACAGACATGGGTGGTTCTGATGGCTCCAACGAAGACGTGCTAATCAAGGTATGGTAACGCGTATTTACTACTCATCAAAAAGAATTTAGACCACAGGAATATTGTAAAAGATGGCACCATACCTTTGGTCTATCGTCGAGTAGATGGCGATACTTTTTGACATTTGATGATGATGATGATAATGATATCCTGTTATCCCTCATCAGGGACATAGGGCTCTCAGAAGGGATTTCCATTCTTCGCGGTCCAGCGCGGCCTCTTCCAGCTCCGCCCAGCCGAGGCCAACTGATGCCGCCTTTTTTGACATTTAACACATTTAATGCATATCAGTGAAAAAATCATGATCAAAACAAAGTCAAATGGCGTTCTAAAAGTGTTAATCATTTGTTTCGAAAGCTGGCAGTAAATATTCCTCTATTTCAAATTCTCTTTGCTACTCACGAATAAACTGGTTTGGAACTAGGTAGTGAGTGGCAATTTGGTTTGGAACTAGAAATCTATTGAATATCATTTGAAAGAGAAGGCTGATAATAATAATGTTTAATGTGTTAATGTGTATGTAATCAAGGTAATTGAATAAAATTCGCGTTAGACCCGTCTATAAATGTGAGTTAATAAATGATAATGTTTCCAGACAGTCCGAGTGGTAGCCAACCTGTGCCTTACAGAGCGCGCGGGGCGTGGATTGTGCGCCGCGCATGCAGAGCGGACCGTGCGTGCGCTGCTTGGCTGCCTCGAACTTGCGGAGAAAGCCCATGAGCCGATGGTAAGCTGATGATTACCAACTAGGTAGACTAGTAGCCAACCTGTGCCTTACTGAGCGCGCGGGGCGTGGATTGTGCGCCGCGCATGCAGAGCGGACCGTGCGTGCGCTGCTTGGCTGCCTCGAACTGGCGGAGAAACCACATGAACCGATAGTAAGCTGATGATTACTAACTAGGTAGACTAGTAGCCAACCTGTGCCTTACTGAGCGCGCGGGGCGTGGATTGTGCGCCGCGCATGCAGAGCGGACCGTGCGTGCGCTGCTTGGCTGTCTCGAACTTGCGGAGAAACCCCATGAACCGATGGTAAGCTGACGATTACCAACTAGGTAGACTAGTAGCCAACCTGTGTCTTAAACTTTTACCAGGCTGACATATCAAAAATGACAATCGAATGTAATTCTTACCTTCTCATCGAAAATAAAACACATGGTTGAAGTGCCGTATGTGGGAAATATATATCCCTTTGCCTGGTAAAGGGTTAAGGGGCGTGCTAGCGGCGGTTTGTGCGCAGAGCACGCTGAACGAACCGTCGCTGCGTCTAAAGCCCCCTCCAGACTATGCGCGTGAATCGCGGGCGAAGCCGCGAACGCGAGTGTGGAGTCTAGTTCGCTGATATGCGAAATCGACTCCAGACTCGCGTACGCGGCTTCGCGCCGCGATTCGCGCACGAGTGTGGAGCGGGCTTAACGTAAGCGAAAAACTCGCGAACGCGACGCGGCGCGGCGCGGCGGGCCCAAGGCGTTCGCGTTCGCAACGAGATCGCCCACGTAGGACACTTCTATAGGGGTAAGTAATAGAACGTATACAATCCTATAATATATTGCTCAGAATATATAAATTCAATTAGTATAATTTTGAATGGCATAACGTGCAATAAGTATAACGTGCGATACGTATAACAATGAATTCTATAATTTTATAATGTATAATGAACTTTACATATAATATCGTTTATGATAAGTATAAAAAGGTATAACGTTGAAATAATATAATATACAAAACAAATACCACGCAATAAACCTAACCTTTTATTTTTCTGGGGGGTAACAGTTCTAACCTAACCTAATACTTTTCTGGTAGCAGTTTCTTTCTCTGAGGGGTCACAGCTCTAACCTAACCTAACCTACTTTTCTGGTAGCAGTTTTTTCTGTGGGGGGTCACAGTTCTAACCTAACCTAACCTATTTTTACCCGACTGCGCGACGCAAAGGAGGGTAATGTGTTTATCAGCCTATATATGTATGTATGTATGTATGTATGTATGTATGTATGTTTGTTCCTATGTGGCACTCCAGAGACCAAACGCGTGAACCGATTTTGATAATTCTTACGTCAATCGAACCGTCTTACTTTTGCGTGTGTCACTAAAGACATGACAGTAATCAAAATTCAATATGGCGACAACCAGACGCCAAAATTGAAAAAAAAAAAAAAGTTAACGAAATATGTCGACTGGGGTATCACTGAATAGGTATTTAAAAATTAGTTATAGGTGTCTTTTACAGTTTTTCATTTAGTGTGACCATTTAAAATCTATAACGTTATAAAGTTATAGTAATTCTGTTCAGTATTAAATACTGCACTGCGCGACGCAAAGGAGGCCAATGTGACTATGTGACTAATGACTATCCTATAATTTAAATAAAAATATTGTAATGAAGCCTATATGTACGTACGTATTTATTTAAGTATGTATGTATGTATGCAAGTATAAAAAGTTGACATACTATATGTCAAGTGGTGTCATATCGTTATGTAAGTACCTATTTAAATTATATTTTTTACGTTTCCCTTATCATTAAATTTGATTAGAATAGGTACCTAAGAAAAATTAAATAAGCTTCGTGACCTAAACGCGGTACTCGGTTGAAAAAACTGTCATTAGATCACGATTGTATAAAATACTATTGACAAACCCAGAGTGCTTCTGCTTCGAAAGATAGTTTTCACCTCAGCAGCTCGAACAAGGGTACTTTGATTCTTAAAAACAGTGAGCAAAATGCGATTTTGCTCACTGAGTCATTTTGTCTCACTCAGTGAGCAAAATTGCATTTTGCTCACTGAGTGAGACAAAATGACATTCAAGTGACCTTTATAGTCAAATGTAATTTCAACATGCGGGGTCTAATACAAGTTCGATATACTTGGGTTCTATTATCTCTGTCCCTCTAGGTATGTTCTCACTGCTTAGGGTGAAACATTTTGTGTACTAGACGAGATCAAAGTTATTTACATCTCGTGCGCTTTTGAATGCCTTACTACGCTCAAGATTCTAAATTAGATTCACGAGCGTAGCGAGTTTATAGAATTATAGAATCTTTCGCTTGCACGGGACTCAAAATAAGCACTCGAAGAAATATCAAACTTTGATCTCTTGTTGTACAAATAACTATTTAACGACCTAAAGCGTCACTTACAGGCTACAGCTTACGGTGAGATATTACTTCATTTGGAATAAATCTTCTATCTATACATACGTATAATAAAGCTGAAGAGGGTCGAAAGTCTGTACATGGAAGATATTTGAAAAAAAGTTGGCTGGTAATACTTAGAATTGATAACAGAACACGTTCCAACAGTTTTTAGAATTTTTGTCTGTTTGTCTGTTTATCTGTTTATCTGTTTATCTGTTTATCTGTTTGTCTGTTTATTTGAACGCGCATCACGTGAAAACGGCTGAACGGATTTTGATGAAAACTTTACTAATCTGTCGAGAAAATCCCCGGCCAGGTTATAGGCTATAAAATTTCAACCCCTAAAAGGGGGGGCACAACACTCGATTGACTTAAGTTTGCTCCTGAATCTTATGGCGCTACTTAGGAAGGAGGGGCAAATTTTTTTCAAATATGTGCTAACACTATAGAGTACCCTGGTAAACTAACAGATGGCGCTGAATTTAATACGATGTGACATAAATAAGCCACCGAGGAAGGATTTTGCTAAATTAACTCTTAAGTTTAGAAGACCCCTCTTCTAAAAATTCAATCAATCGTACGGATAAAACAATTGAATTGATAATTGTGTTGATTTAATAATACAACAAAATTAAACGACAGTAAATTAATTGCCCCCTCATTGCACAGTGCCATCTTTTGGGGAACTGAGTAAACATTAAGTAACCAAGACAACTAAAAATGAGTTTACATAGTTACGTAGTGGTAAAAAAATAAACACACATATGAACACGCGTATAATTGCATAAAATTATTTAAAATTATTTATTTTCTCCGTCATGAATTATACCTAATCGTAATTATATCGTATCCATATCAAATCCATGTTCATACGTATCGCCTCCTTAAGCACTTAATAATGGCCACGAAGGTGGGTACTTTGAAAAAAAAAACAACGGGTTGCACTCCGGGAGTGCCGACAGAAGTGAAAACTCAATGACTAGTCCAAAATTTCTGCAGCACTCAAATCAAAATCAAAAATATTTATTTGCATAAATAAGGGTACAAACAATTATCAAAAATGGAAAATACGCCATCTTACCCCACATATGGGATAAGACGGAATATTAAAAATGGGGCAAGATAAGGACTAATTCTCTTCATAGAAAAAATAATATCAAAACATCCTCCATATCTTAGTCGTCGACTTCAGTACAAGCTGTGTGGGCCCATCGTCCACACTACTGACACCCTACCCAGTTTTCCGAAGTTTTAGGTAAGAATTGTTTTCATTATTGAAATGTGAACAAATTATATCTTCTTGTGGTTTTTTCCTGTTCCATTCCCTTTTCCTTCACCTTTCAACTTCTTAGTCGTGTTATTATCAACAGCTGGTTTCGTAGGTCGTTTTCTTTCCTCTATTTCGATGACCTGAAATAATAGGATATAATTAGCATAATTGGCATGTTCCTAATATAGTAGTATAGTACAATATCCAAACAATGGTGACAAGCGGGTAGAAAGTACCCACTGGGTGCTAAGCTACCTTTCTTACAAATCGAATCAGTTAAAATATATATGATGTAGGTAACTTACATTTGTATTTTTGCTCCCCTGATTTCAGGCAAGTTATGGTTGGAGTTGAATGCTATATGGATACATACTCCAATAAAACTAAGTTATATTATATAACTTAGGCAGATTTTTTTTATATTGATAAATTTTCGCGCTCGCTTCGCTCGCGTTTTCAATAACTTTCTAACACATGATAAAGGTGACATTCAATTTTCGTGATAAACTGATGTGACTGATTTCCGCACTAAAAGTAAAAATGTACAACTGTCTATCAAATTGCGTTTTTTTATATCTAAAAATTATCGCGCTCGCTTCGCTCGCGTTTTCGATAACTTTCTAAGGTATGATAAAGGTGACATTCGGGTGGGGACTGCAGCAGCATTACTCTGATGCAACGTTACTGCTGCAGCACTGTCAATTTTCGTGATAAAATGATGTGACTGATTTCCACACTAAAAGTAAAAATGTACAACTGTCTATCAAATTGCGTTTTATTATATCGAAAAATTATCGCGCTCGCTTCGTTCGCGTTTTCGATAACTTTCTAAGGTATGATAAAGGTGACATTCGGGTGGCGACTGCATCAGCATTAGGTACTCTGATGCAACGTTACTGCTGCGGCACTGTCAATTTTCGTGATAAAATGATGTGACTGATTTCCATACTAAAAGTAAAAATTTACAACTGTCTATCAAAATGCGATTTTTATATCGAAAAATTATCGCCCTCGCTCGCGCGCGTATACCTACCTTACTGTATCGTCCGACGACAAAGCTATTAAAAACAGTGTCCCTGGAGTAGGCGTAAGAATCGAACCATCGACGACCGAATTCGATGCACTTCGTGGACAGGGCAAAATAGAGAGAAAAATGTTGCCATTGATATTGTGCTGGGGTGTTACTGTACATAAGCTACAAGGAACGACTTTAGACCGAGCTGTGGTTGATTTAAGTTCTCGCATTTTTGCAAAAGGTCAAGCATATGTAGCTTTGAGCCGCGTTAGGTCTCTAAATGGATTAATTATCAGTAGTTTAGACCACCGCAAGCTACTTAATAATCCTCACGATATTAACTCCCTCAATGAAATGACAAGATTGCGAAATTTGCCGTCTTTTAATACTAACTAAAAAGTGTTAAATAAAAAAAAGATAATTTAGAAAATAAAAAACCCGACTGCAAAAAAAGCTATCTTTAGAAAAAAAAAAAAAACTGAAAAGAAAAAAACAAGTTCAGTAGTCGAGAACATTGAATCAGTTTCATGATTAACATTTTGTATGTCAATTTGGACCTTGGAGTTTAAAAATAATGTCCAAATCGCTTGTGACGGATCCGGAACGAGGCATACGAATCGTTATGACACAGATAAAACAAACTATACATTCTTATACGAAACAGCAACTTCAACAGTCGGGACCCATTACTGTCGTCAACATTAGTGCCGCAGCCTAGACTTTTAATGGGTTCCGACTGTTGAAGTTGCTGTTTCGTATAAGAATGTATAGTTTGTTTTATCTGTGTCATAACGATTCGTATGCCTCGTTCCGGATCCGTCACAAGCGATTTGGACATTATTTTTAAACTCCAAGGTCCAAATTGACATACAAAATGTTAATCATGAAACTGATTCAATGTTCTCGACTACTGAACTTGTTTTTTTCTTTACAGTTTTTTTTTATTTTTTTCTAAAGATAGCTTTTTTTGCAGTCGGGTTTTTTATTTTCTAAATTATTATGGTAGTAGTTTCTTTTTCTGTGGGGTAACAGTTCTAACCTAACCTACTTTTATGGTAGCAGTTTCTTTCTCTGAGGGGTCACAGTTCTAACCTAACCTAACCTACTTTTCTGGTAGCAGTTTCTCTGAGGGGTCACAGTTCTAACCTAACCTAACCTACTTTTCTGGTAGCAGTTTCTTTCTCTGAGGGGTCACAGTTCTAACGTAACCTAACCTACTTTTCTGGTAGCAGTTTCTTTTTCTGGGGAGTCACAGTTCTAACCTAACCTAACCTACTTTTCAGGTAGCAGTTTCTTTTTCTGGGGAGTCACAGTTCTAACCTAACCTAACCTACTTTTCTGGTAGCGGTTTCTTTTTCTGGGGAGTCACAGTTCTAACCTAACCTAACCTACTTTTCTGGTAGCAGTTTCTTTTTCTGGGGAGTCACAGTTCTAACTTAACCTAACCTACTTTTCTGGTAGCAGTTTTTTTTCTGGGGAGTCACAGTCCTAACCTAACCTACTTTTCTGACAGTAATTAGTTTCGATGACCTATGAAATACTGAGCTATCCAAATAATTTTACTGATGTTTTGTTCAGATACTTATATGAGATGTTATTCATTATTTTAATTTATATGCATAATGAATTTTATATTAAATGTAATTAGTTTATTTGTATGTTATACCAAACAGCGGTATGTATATTGTATGTTATATTATTTTTATGTTATACTAATTGAAAATATAGATTTAGTGCATTATACATAAGATTATACTACGTTTTGAACGTTTGTAAATTGAAATTATATCAAAAGTTCGTATTCATTATGATACGCACCCCTTCTATAGGTATCAAAGGATTGATTCACCCCGCGCCGCATCGCTTCGCTTCGCGTTCGCGTGTTGTTCGCCTACGAAGTACGCTGCGTTACGAAAAATATCAACAAACTGCCTGCATCATCTTGATAGCGAGTTCGATGCCGCTTTTCATTGGGAGAGTTTTGTCCAAAATGTCGTATATTGTAAGATTTGTTTATTCGTTTTATCCTATCGTAGCGTTTACATCCTCAACTTTTTCAAAATCCAGGGCGCACCAATTCCCGTGATCCTCATTTGTAACTGCCCATTAGCGAGCATTATTGTGTGTTTAGGAGAACCAATCAGAGGAAGGTACGATGGACCGCCGAGAAGAATTAGCCACAGCAGCGCTAGCGACGCTCAACAACGTCACGTTCTACCGCGAGCCGCCTGCGCCTCCTGATCCTCTGGCCGAACCTCTGGACGACGTCTGCAAAGGTATCATTTATTTATTTCTTTGTAGACATGCTTGAGGAATGAGGATCATTCCGCCGAGGACGAGCGCCCGGTCTGGTGGCCGTATAGATGTAATAAGTGCTGTATCCAAGAATAATTTGGAATTATTAGGAACATTATCAAACAAAATAATATATATATGTGTTTGATAATGTTTAATAATCGTGAAAGTTTAAATCAGTGTATTATTAGGAACTATAGAGATGAGATAGCGCAGTAGATGCACTCGGAATTATAGAGTTCTGCTCTACTCTAGTAAACTAGTATTATGTCATAAGAGCTTGGTCTGGTTCGCCAATGGAATTAGGTATTACAAGAGAAGTAAGGACTAGTAGAGTCGCCATCAGAAACATTGGAGTGGCCCGAGAGGCGTGTTCAGATGTTTATGAGCACCTCGACCGCTCCGATATATATCTGATGGCAACTGTACATACCTAATCTAGAAACAAACAAAGAACATAATATTGCTGAACGCGAAATGACAATGTAACCTACCTTATATTATCTGTTGCTGTTTCAGGTATGGTTTTAAGTATTGTGTGCTTTGTGGAATGAAATCTTTCTTCCTTTATTTCCATTAGCAACGTGTCGATGGCTGGGCGGCGGCGGCGGCGCGAACGCAGCGTGCGAGGCGGTGCGCGCGCTTGGTAACCTGTCGCGCTCGCAGCGCGCGGCGCAGCTCATCGTGCTCGAGGGCGTGCTGGACGCGCTGCCCGCTTTCCTACATCACGGTAACTTGGGTGTAGTTTTTCCCTTATCTCTATTAGTGGCGTGCAAGGCGGTACGCGCGATTGGCAACCTGTCGTGCTCGCAGCGCGCGGCGCAGCTCGTCGTGCTCGAGGGTCAGATCTAAAGGGCGTGCTGCTGGACGCGCTGCCCGCTTATCAGCATCACGGTAACTGGGGGCCTTTGCATGTTCAAGTGATACAGAAGATATCTCAGAGATCAGAGATGATCGTGCATAACATGATTTAATGCCTAATATATAAGTACCTAGGCGTAGTTTTATGTATAAGTAACTGGGAAGTTTTCTCGTTGAAGTCTAACCGGGGAGCCGGCAGACCTCGTCGGCGATGGCGGGATAACTTGGACTCCTTTTTGAGAGACTGGCCAGATATAGCACTAAACAGAGACGAGTGGAAAAAGAGGGGGGAGGCCTTTGCCCAGCAGTGGCACATAGTGGGCTCTAAAAAGAATAATAGTTTTATAACCGTCTTCGTTTTCAGAGGAAGCCAGTGTCCGCTGCGCTGCCGCCGGCGTGCTCGTGAACGTGTGCGGCGCGGGCTGCTCGGCGCGCGCGGCGGGGCAGGCGGCGGCGCGCGCGCTGCCCGCGGCGGCGGCGGCGCGCGACGCGCCCCAGGCGGCGCTGCTGGCGCGCGCGCTGTGGAACGCGTACGCTCACTGCCCGCTCGCGCCCGCTAGTACCAAGCAAGCTGCAGCGGCTCTTGCCGCATTTATTGGTCAGTATGTTGCCTTAGCTTATAGGTAGTCATACGTCTGTAGAGTTAGACCAAGCCAAAGGCATATGTAACTTCGAATAAGATGAATAAAGTCTAAGGAAAAAACGTGCCTCGGAAATCAAGAAAAAGTCATTCTCGGATAGATGGCGCACACACCTTTGGCCTATGCTCGGCTAGATGGCGTGACGACACCGTTTCATATTTAACAATTTTAACACATAGATATCAGTGAATGAACATGGGTCAAAATGATATAAAAATAATAAAATAATTTATCCATATATATACATTTTTTTGATAATTTTATACGTTTTCATTTTGAGTTTTAGTCGTGTGTCGATAGATGGCAGTAAATTTACTGTGACTACAAAATTTACTATGACAGGACCCCTCTATACTATCTATTGTCTTTGGACCAAGCTAAGTTGGCAGCGATTTGATAGCCCGTGCAAGTGTTATTTTAAACGCCAAACTTCTATGAAATTATGACGTTTAAATAACAGTCTGGGCTATCAAAATCGTTGCCTGGTCCTACTCTAGGTATATTCGTGAAAATAGAAAAAAAAAAACAAAACAACTGTGACCCCGACGTGATTTGAACACGCAACCTTCTGATCTGGAGTCAGACGCGCTACCGTTGCGCCACGGAGTCTTTGTGTAACGCGCTCGGAATGCGCACTACCCTCACTGCAAACGTCATCGCGCCTAAATAGCCCGTCATCGGGCCTAGTGACCCCGACGTGATTTGAACACGCAACCTTCTGATCTGGAGTCAGACGCGCCACCGTTGCGCCACGGAGTCCTTGTGTAACGCGCATGGAATGCTCACTACACTACCCTCACTGCAAACGTCATCGCGACTAAATAGCCCGTCATCGGGCCTAGTGACCCCGACGTGATTTGAACACGCAACCTTCTGATCTGGAGTCAGACGCGCCACCGTTGCGCCACGGAGTCCTTGTGTAACGCGCACGGAATGCTCACTACACTACCCTCACTGCAAACGTCATCGCGACTAAATAGCCCGTCATCGGGCCTAGTGACCCCGACGTGATTTGAACACGCAACCTTCTGATCTGGAGTCAGACGCGCTACCGTTGCGCCACGGAGTCTTTGTGTAACGCGCACGGAATTCGCACTACCCTCACTGCAAACGTCATCGGGCCTAAACAGCCCGTCATCGGGCCTAATGACCCCGACGTGATTTGAACACACAACCTTCTGATCTGGAGTCACACGCGCCACCGTTGCGCCACGGAGTCTTCATGAAACGCTCACGGAATGCGCACTAGAGTTAGACGAAGATAAGTAAGTACTTAAGTAAGTAACACTTTATTGTACGGAAGAGAGGAATACAGGTACAGCAGATATAAATTTTCTACTTTCACGAATATACCTAGAGTCGGACCAAGATACGTCTGCAGCCGGTTGTGACAGGAAAATGTTGAGATTGAAACCTCGTTTTCTGAGATTTTTATGAAGGATTTTTCGTCTGAGCTGCAGGTGTCCTTATCGCACTAATTTTAGGAGCCGTCCCCGTCAGCGCGACGGAGATATTCACCTAAAATTCTCAAATCTGAGAAGGGGGGCTCAGCTGGTATTTCCTCTCAACAAAACAATATAAGTAGTACAGTACAGTCAGCAGCAGAAGTTGCTAAGCGAGCGAGGTGTTCAAACTCTTAACAATAAAGTCGCGTCAAGATCATTTTGAACACCTCGCTCGCTTAGCAACTATTGCTGCAGAGTGTACCTAAACTATCTAATATTACAAATTTTATTCTATAAATAACATTTATATGGGTGACTGGTAGAGAATGCCTTAAGGCATTATGTTTGCCATTTGTTCAACTTTGTAATTTCGGTTCGAATCCGGTCTTCACCACTGGAGGGCTTTGTCACTTTTTCTTTAAAATAATGGTTTCTATTTCAGCCCACCATTTGTACTTTTTATTTTACGTGCAATAAAGTTTAAATAAATAAATATTTATATAAACTCCAACTTGTAAGTACTGGTAAAAATACATTAATAGAGTTAGACCAAGAAAAGTCTGCAAAGATTTTTTGATAGCACAGCAGTGCAAGTGTAATTTATACGTAATAATTTCATAAAAGTTTGACGTTTAAAATAACACTTGAACTGCGTGTGCTATCAAAATCGTTGCAGACTTCTCTTGGTTCAACTCTATATGCATTCCAATCAAAATTTAATTACGAATAAGATAATGGTTATGCATCAAATTATTTTTGACAACTTGTTGATTACCTAATTCATTTAATTAAATTAATCGTGTTACTATCTTATTGTGGAACGCCATGCCATTATCTACAAAAATTATTATCAGTATTTAAACCATACTGACAATAATTATTTTTGGCGTCGACCATACTGTAAATAAATACAAGAAGTGATCAGTAATTTCGCGAGCCCTGCTATACGACTCCGTGGCGCAACGGTAGCGCGTCTGACTCCAGATCAGAAGGTTGCGTGTTCAAATCACGTCGGGGTCACAAATAAACTTTTTGTTTCTTTTTGTGTTGTTTTGAATGTGCAATGCGTGAAAGCGTCTTTAATAGTGTCCTACTGGTTGTATATAAAATCGGCTCATATTTTGATGAACTATGAAGAGAAGTACTTCTTTAACGAATCAAAAAATCAAAACTAAATACAGTGAACATCAAATATACATAGATAGTGATGGCCAAAGTGGAAAGTATATTTTCTATTGGTGCTGACCTAATCAAAAAAGTTCCTTTATTTTTTTTCTCTATCTTCATACAGATTTTGGCGTTTTATTACGCGTTTACTGAAAATTCTTATAAACAACAACGCGACGTATACGCCCCTAGAAAGGGATTACAAGGAAGAGTCCCCTAAGGACGGGACACGGGATCTTTTACTAGGGTGTGTACCGGTTTTCTAGATACCAAAATGGTACCAGCTAAGAACCAGGAATTCCCGATTCTCGCCGTACAAAATCAGCCATAGCATTATACCGGGAGCATTCTCTACTTTAAACTAAACGCGAGTTTTTACAGTTTTTACCTATTTTAGGCTAGTGTAAATCATTCCCCCCTCCCTCCACAACCCCGGGGCAGTGGGGAGACACTCCTCCTTTCGGGCAAACTCGGCTCCATTCGGCTCAGCATTTCTCCGATTTTATTGGGGTTGGTGGGAGATAAAGACTTGAATTTGACAACCCTAAATACCCGAAAGGCTAGTGCCATACATTAGAAAGGGATAGCTTGATTCGTCCCTGAATCGCTGTCAAACTTCGGTTTTGTGGGAAGTGTCCTTTCTGTACGGTAGTACTTTTATTGGTTCTGTGCCCGGGGTATGCTTATGAATGTGATGTTTTCAGACGACGAATCCGTGTTCGCCGCGTGCGAGGCGCCCGCGGCGGGCGAGCGGCGCGCCAGCGATCCGCAAATAAAACATCACGTTAGTATCTAGAGTCTGACAAAAAAGAGTAGAAATTTAAAAGTGGCAATACTAACACTTTAAACTCTCGCGTTTTGTACACATATTTAATTACACAAACGGGTCTACCGCGCTACGGGCGCTACGGGTCTAAAATCTCCGTTGACATTTGTTGGGACGTCAGTCTTTCCGTGACCACAGCTGGTGCAACTCCGCTGAAACGTCGGAATTAAAGGTAAAAACAATGAAATTATATCGCGGTAGACCCGTTTGTGGAATTAATTAAATAGTGGCAATACTGTAGTGTCGTCCCTTTCAAATCAATCTAAGAAAACGGGACGACACTACAGTATTGCCACTTTTTAATTTCTACTCTTTGTTTTTCAGACTATACAATACTAGTTGTACCTACATTATTACTGGCCAACCAGAAAAATACACTTATAGATGGTCAATCAAATCTAGTCAGTAGAAAAAGGCGCGAAATTCAAATTTTCTATGGGATGCCGCCTTTTTCTACTGACAAGATCTGCTTGACCCAGTATATTTATAATGGTCGACCATTTCCACCACTAAACAGGCACGAAAAAAATTAAGCAAATTTACGCTTATAATTGTAACTACAATATTACAGAGGTACGGTCGAGTTCAAAAAGATCTTTACAAGCCAAAATTTTAAAAATATATTTACCTGACCTTATTGTCAGTGTCTAAAGCCCCTGTACACAATGGGCCAGCGCCGGCCAGTCCAAGGGACGCAGGCATGCGGTAGAATGAGATAGCAATATCACTTGCTCCTTCTAACGCATAAATGCGTCCCCCAGGCTGGCCCACGCTGGCACATTGTGTACAGGGGCCTTTAGAGGCGTGTAACTATATTTTTGGAACGTTGGCTTGTCAAGATGTTTGTGAACTTGACCGCATAACAAAACACAATTACTATAACGCAGTAATTATACCTACAGATCGACTCATCGACTTTAACCCTTTACCAGGCTAGGGGATATATATTTCCCACATACGGCACTTCAAAGATGTGTTCTATTTTCGATGAAGTAGGTCTGACATTCGATTGTCATTTTTGAAATGACAGCCTGGTAAAGAGTTAACTACCCGAGAGCACCTTTACCTAAACATCTCCCTGAGTTCTTTGCGAACGTTACGAATAGCTACAGATCAATATAAATACCTAGGCTACTTATGCAGATACTAAATACCTAAGCAACGCTTTTGTTAAATATAAATATAACCCTAAACCGGCGAGCGTGTATGAGGAATGTTATGAAAGTGAAGGAAGCGAAAGAGGTATGTCGGGATCGTAGCAAGTGGAAATCCGTGGGCTCTGCCTACCCATCCGGGAAATAGGTGTGATTATATGTATGTATGTATGTATGTATAAATATAATATAATTTATTGTTTCCCATTCAGCTCGCTCAAACACAATACGATTACAATTACAGGTGAAATTCGACCTCGACAACAACAACTATTCAAACAAAGAGTTTCAGCGGCCGATGTTCGTCAAAGCACACAGCGTCGAACACGAGTTGCATCTCGAGGGTTGCTCGGAGGAGGATAGCGACCATGCGCTTTCGGGGGAAGATCTCGGGTTTGTATATGTATTCAATTAGCACACAGCGTCGAACACGAGTTGCATCTCGAAGGCTGCTTGGAGGAAGACAGCGACCATGCGTTGTCGGGGAAAAATCTCGGGTTTGTATATCTATTCAATTAGTGTATCCAACTCGGTTGAACCTCGCCATTGTCCGAGATAGGATAGGGAGACGCTACATTTTTAGATTATACTAGGTTAGAGACTAAATGATCTCTTAAAAACGCAGGATCCTATCCTATCAAGGGTCTTTAAACTTACTTCAATTTGTCTTGAAATTTTACGTCACTCGCACTATCTCGCAAGAAACATATTTATAGAAGGCACCTGTGGTACCATTCGGTTTTGGGTGAAGTAAAAGAACGAGAGCTTACACAACTTCTTCTTCAGTCGTTCTCTCATTGCTAAGGATCGTGACATCATGTCATTCTGTTAAATACCAGGTAATAATAAGCTTCTGTTCCTCGCTAAGCTCACTACTATCAGAGATAGGTCCACTAAGTTTTTGAAAACCGCATCGATTTTTCCGTCTGCAAACTATTTTTCGAGATGTCTTTTTAAGGTTAATGATGAATTAACCCTTACATCCACTTGCAGGTTCGAGGAAGGAGACATGCTGGTAGAAGACGGATGCGAGTGCGGGCCGTGCCGCAGACTGGCGGCCTGGGAAGAGCTCGTGGGCGTTGCCATCCCACTGCTGGAGAAACTCAAACCCCCGCGGTCTGACGCATCTGTTGGCACCGATTAGTAAACCCGATAATGCAGGTGGCATTTTTTTATGATATATATGTCAAGCGGACCCCAGGCTTCGAGGAGCCGTGGCAAAAATGCCGGGATAACGCAAGGAAGAAGAAGAAGAATAGGCAAATGAACAGACGGATCCCCTCATGGTTAGCAATTACCGTAGCCCATGTATACCCGCGACACCAGAGGGATAGTGCGTTGCATTTAAGATGAGAGTACGCATTTTTCTTGAAGGTCGTAACGGTCCGGAAATTCGCAGGCGATAGTTCATTCCAGAGGTTAGCTGTGCGAGGCAAGAAGTTTCTGGTGAAGTGAAACGTACAGTTGAGGACTGCCAGACCATTGTTTCGCATGGACGATGGTCACAATAATGTCTATTAGCGGGATTCTAAAGATCTAAAGACTAATTGTTTAGCACTTTTGCAGGTTGATTGTCGTATAAATTGAATAGTTTTTGTTTATATAAACGAATATCTAGGAATTCTAGAAAGCGGCTAGGTAGATAGCTTTACTAGTTTAAAATGTACATCGAAATTGCAAGACTTGGTATATATCTATTAGAAAATTAGACGAGAAAAAATTAGTAAAACTAGTTGTAGTGGTCTGAGAATATCCTTATAGTGAGATACCTATTTGTGTTTGCGATATGTGACGTTTTGAAGCAAAAGGTACCACATTGTCGATTGTACATAAGGTTGATTTCAAATTGAAGCTATATGGAAATAGCGCCTTATTGACAACCGGCAATAAGTACCTACCCTTTTGGTTGAAAATGGCACATATATTTTCCTTATATCTAATTCGTGTAAAATATTATTTTTATACTTATTTCATCAATCACGGTCTTTATATCCGTAATTTTTAATCACTAAAGTACTCACTGTAATTACTTCCTCGTAATCTTAATTAATTGTTCATATCGTAAAATTTCCGCGTATATATCTAGAACTGTCTAATAGTGTCAGTAGTTACCTATGCTATTTTAAATACCTACTTGTACAGTCACCCTGAATTGTAGCTGTAACAATTAAACGCATAAGTAGCTCATTAACTGTGGTTCAGTTCTGTCGTAGTATATAATTTTACGTGATGTATAGTATAAGGGAGTCATACCTAATTCCTGATTGGAAGGAGTCGCTTTCGAAAAAAATAGTGACTGCGCCAATCAGACAGAGCTTTATTTTATGTTCGCGTCTTTCCGCGCGTCGCGTTTCTAAAATAAGGGGAGGATAAGGAGGGAGGAGGTCGAGAAAATGTGACATGTTGGGACAAGGGAAAGGGGGATTTACAAACTTTGTGACGTCACATTAACTTCATCTGTAACCGAAAATTGTTTTGTTTGTTTTATTTGCTGTTCAGTTAAATATACACTTTTTGCAATGATTGATTAGGTATCGTTTTTATTCGTATTTTATTAACCGACTTCCATTTCATAGAAGGAGGAGGTTCTGTATTCGGTTGTGGCTATGTTTTTTTTTTTTTATGTTATATTTTTTATTACTATTTGGTTTGGTGTTATAAAAAATGTAAAGAATATTGCTTTGCCGATTTCATTGAAAGCACAAGGAGGTGTCACTTGTATGGAATCCTCATGCAGCACCCCTCCTCAGCTGTGTCTTGCTCCGAGCAAAATAAACTTATGTTAGTCTTACCCCACCTTACCTTACGTTAGATCAGTGGTGGGCAAACTTACTTCGTGGGGGGCCAAAAAGTTTAGGAAATTTAAGTGGAGGGCCAGAATTGTAGCCAAAATTTATTTTGATTTGCGATAATGCCAGTGCCATATACTAAATTATTTCATAGGACCGGCGGCGGGCCGGATAAAATCCATTCGCGGGCCGGAGATACCCCGCGGGCCGTACTTTGCCCACCACTGCGTTAGATGTTGCTACTCAACATCTAACGTAAGCAAACCTACGTTGTATACGTTGTATTTGTACCTTTTTTATTAATTATCTATTGTAATGTACCTACTTGTAAAAAATCTTTGTAAATAGAAACCATAGATTCGTAGTTATTTACATGTACCAAGGGAAATCCGTCCAATTATGTTACCTAAATATATATAATTATGAAATAGTATATATATAATTAGTAAATAAAGTTATTGTAATATATACCTGGTGTTTTAATTTCGTAATTATCAGTGGAGTAACATGGAGTCGGTGTTAATAATTAGGTAATTATTCGTTTCGCATCGAATGATGGTCCCTAGGGGCTGTCCATAAATTACGTCATCGATTTTTGACGATTTTGGACCCCCCCCCCCCTATAATCATCCAAAAATCATGCTTCAAATGACCCCATTTCCTCCTACTTCATGCTACCGTCATCCGATGTCCAGACCCCCCCCCCCCCTAATTTGAAATGACGTAATTTATGAATAGCCCCCTAGGAGCCTATTCGACTGTTCATTTTTAGGGTTCCGTACCCAAAGGGTAAAAAGGGTCCCATTACCATTACTAAGACTCCACTGTTCGTCTGTCCGTCTGTCTATCACCAGGCTGTATCTCATGAACCGTGATAGCATTTTCACGGATGATGTATTTATGTTGCCGCTATAACAATAAATACTAAAAAGTACGTAACCCTCGGTGGCGAGTCCGACTCGCACTTGTCCGGTTTTTTACCTAGGTATACATTTAATGCGGTAGCTGTCTAGTAAAATGGCTTATGTAAATATGTTTTTGGAACGTTGGCTTGTAGAGATATTTGTGAACTCGACAGTATTTAACCCTTTACCAGGCTAAGGGATTTATATTTCCCACATACGGCACTTCAAACATGCGTTCTATTTTCGATGAGTAAGACTGACATTCTATTGTCATTTCTGAAATGTCAGCCTGGTAAAGGGTTAACACCTCCTTCCTCCTATTCTTCAATATTATAGTAGTAGACGTGTTTCAACTAATGTGGCAAAAACGTACACAAAACTGTTATCGGTCGACTTTCGTGAAGCAACTTTTTCTTAAGCCTTTATAAGGCAGAGGGAATATATTTCCCACATTGATTTTGAACTTTGAAAGGGATAGGGTTCAAGTTTGCATAATTTCAGACACCCTTGTGTCTTATAAAGGGTTAATAGCCTCATAAGAGCCTGGCTCTTGTCGGTGGAGTAATCGCATAAAAAACAATAATACATCAAAATATGTAATATAGTGTTTATGCTAAATCGACAATGGTTTTTCAAACGCTGACATTAAGTATTTAATTTAAACATCCCGCTTACGTTTCTTAATAATATTATAGTAGTAAGTATAAGTGTGGGCCATAACGAGTAGGTACGCCATGTAAATAATACCGATACCGCCTCGGCTGTCGCATTCACGTGGGAGCGCGTGTCCATTACACAATCCTGTTACAAAACGGATAGAGTCTGTTCCGAAAGAGAAGAGTCGTGGAATGTTTGGGGCCCAATACATTCCACGACTCTTCTCTTTCCGAAGAGACTCTACTAGTGGTAGACGAACATTTGCCGGCACAATCGCCATCTGATAAATCGGAGCGGTCAAAGTTCACAGAAATATCTGAACATATGCATCAAATGTGCCTTCTGCTCCAGAATGTGCACCATAATTCATAGCGTTTCTTGACTGGCCGGGGCATAAGTCTGGTTGACGCCGTACGCAGCAACAGAATTTATAAATACAGTTGATAAAAAAAACAGGCAACTATTTGCCCATAGATAAATACATAGCTAAAAACTACCATACATTTTTTTAATGAAATATCTTATACCTAACAAAACACACAATTATGGCTACGATGCGTTTCGCAACCCTGGAGTGTCAGGAAGTCAGCCGCAGAACCGCCGAAACTTGACACCCATCGGCCAAAACTCCTCCTTAGTGAGTTAGTGAAAATGTTCAGTGGGAAGGCTCACTACAAAAAAAATTACATTCAAATGAAAGGATTAAAGATATGCGTTTAACGAAAACATGTAAGAAGATGAAAAGATATTAACTTAAAGATATTACCTATACACCAAATTAAATGATATACAGTTTACTAAAAACAAAACTAATGCATTTAAAATTTTATTTTGTAATTTTTACTTTAAGGCTTTATATTTTGTTATTTACACCTATTACTTGTCATTAAGTATGAAAATAAAAACTAATGCATAAATAAAATTAGCTCTAAAATACTTACGTAGAAGGACTTTCTAAGGGGCAAAATTAAAAGTTCTACGTAACGTACGTAAGTCGTACGTACGAAAGTCGTACGTACGAAAGTCGTACGTATGTAAGTATTTTATGACGGTGTATGATGGAAACGCACCATAGCTCGGGAAGTGACCGCGAGGAAGCGCGATAATGTGCGGAACGGCGACGCGTTGGTTTGGCAACTCGAGTGCCGCAACCCAGGCCTTCCAGCCATCACGCCCCCTCTACAGGGTGATGTTTAGGAGCCCATCAACGTGCACACTAGCGCCACAGCTTAATAATCTTAATTATTTAAATTTAACGAAATATATTGAAAAAAGGGGGCCGCTATTTAAGTACCTTTTGAATACATCAAACTAGTTTTTATGTTGTTGGATTCGTCAATCTATGCGGTCAAAGTTAAAACGGCCGTTTTTGTTTTGATATCCTAGATCGCTGAAACCAGCAACATAAAAACTAGTTTGATGTATTAAATAAAGATTTTACAGTACGTAGCGACCCCCTTTTTTCAATATATTTCGTTAAATTTTCCAGTTTAAATAATCACGATTATTTAGCCGTGGCGCTAGTGTGCACGTTGATAGGCTCTTAAGCTGGCTGAGCAATAGGCGAATACTATATAGGTACATAGAGTCGGACCAAAACAAGTCTGCAGTGGATTCGATAGCCCACGCAGTGCAGGTGTTATTTATACGTCATCATTTCATAGAAGTTTGACGTTTAAAATAACACTGGCACTGCGAGGGCTGTCAAAATCGCTGCAGACTTTTCTTCGTCTAACTCTAACACCAACAATTTTTGTTAAAAAAAGAAAATAATATTTTGAGTCAGTTTATGACCAGTGATCGTACATTTTCCAGCATTTTTGGTGCAGCAGAGTGGTGTTAACGGAATTGGTATAGATAATTTCAACTGAAATGGTAAATTAAGCTTAATATCAACGTAATTAACGCTTATTAATCATTAGGGTTGAAATTATTTATACCAATTCCGTTAACAACACTTCGTGCACCAAAAATGCTGGAAAATGTACGATCACTGTTTATGACGTTTTTTCACAACAAAAACAAAGTAGGTACTTACTAGTGTTTCTGATATTACACGTTGTTGCTTAATCCCTTATCTATCCAAATAACCCACATCCAATGGCATATAAATAACACATGCGTACCTAAATTAACTTAGGTACTTATAATTACCTACTTTCATGTTGAGGTTTTAAAGGAACATTCTACAAAAAATTGTCCTGTGCTAACGCAAATTTTTTGAAGATTTGCAGTAAATAATCATCGACTTGAAACGTTAAAAAATGTATTGTGTAACCCATGCGAAGTCGGGACGCGTCGCAAGTAAGAAATAAAATGCGTTTGCACGGGACAGAGGACTCATGAGGGGCTCATGGAATGCCCCAAAACGATCACTGGCAATTCTTAAAATTCGAAATTAATATCGCGTGTCACCCTAAGAGCACCCTGTAGCCGCCGCAGGAACTAAGAATCATTATAAGATATTCCATGCACTGTCGCCTGGACCAATCACCGCGGACGATCCGCCAGCACCGCATCTAGTCACACAGGTTAGTTTATAGTTTAAAAAAAAATACGTAGTCTGGGTAACCATTTCCATCGATAAAAAAGCTCCCAATTTCAATTATCTAGGTGATAGGTAAATTACATTATTCAAAATTGCCAAATTTTAGTGACGCATATGATTAGCCAGTAGTTACAGAGGGTTGGCTAGTTTCGATATATTTAGTTGACGACCGCTTTTCAATACAAACGTGGTATACGTTTGTATTGAAATTTTCTTCTCTGGCTATTGAGATTATTACGGTACCTACCTACGCTGCCAAAATAAGGTTTGTATTTATCGATGTTGGCGTATTCTTGTCGAATGCCACCAAATGGACCAAAGAGTAAAAATGCTTCAGATAATAACTAATGTACTTAATAATAATTATATTTTTAAATGTAGCTAACCAATTTTGGAACGGGTTAAATTTACTATGCTTCTATTTTTCTAGAATCTATGGCATACTCTCGTACATTTTTGAAGGTGAGATTGGCTAGTTTATTGCAAATTCTGGTCGATTAATTAAAGGTCGATTAATTATTAAAAATAAATTAACTCGTTACAATGGAACAAACAAACTACGTGCGGCTGGTTGTGCCGCTAAAAAGCTCTATTTCACCTTCAAAATAACTGAGCAAAGAAAACAAAGCAGAAAGCATTACAAATACCTACAATGGAATAATTCGTTCGTAATTAGTTCATTATAGACTTATTATATTTACATACCTACTTTTAATCTGGGATGACTCAAACAATAATATTCTAGGCCTTTCACTTACGCGCTGTTGTAACACAATTTAAAATACCCGTCCCGTAATTGCATGGAAGATTCTTACCAGATTCCAGTTTCAAATGCAAGCTAATTTTATTAAATTAATGAGTGTGTTGTCATCAGTTGTGCAGTGTTAGCAATGGCGAGAGGTCGACTGGCTTGTGTGTTCGCGCTGAGTCTTTTGGGGAACGCTTTGTGTGTTCCTGTGGACGTGCCAAGACATAGGAGAGGATATGATGACAATGAGCTGGATTCAGATGAAAATTCGCGGAGTGATTTGACGGTGAGTAGAAGTAGAATAGTAATATGTTATCAATAGAAGACGTATTGGCAATGGCTTGTGTGTTCGCGCTGAGTCTTTTGGGGAACGCTTTGTGCGTTCCTGTGGACGTGCCAAGACATAGGAGACGATACGATGACAATCATGAAATTCAGATGAAATTTCGCGGAGTGATTTGATGGTAGAATAGTAATATGTTATCAATGGAATAATTAAGTACCAGCAATTTCTTATGTGTTCGCGCTGAGTTTTCTGGAGAACGCTTTTTGCGTTCCTGTGTAGGTAGTACGTGCCAAGACTAAGGAAAGGATGCAATGGCAATGTGTTTGATTATAATGAAATCTCGCGGAGCGATTTGTTTGTGAGTGTATTAGTTATTTAGAATATGTAATAAGTATCAGCAATGGCTTGCTTGTTCACGGCGAGTCTTTTGGCATCTTTGTGCGTTCCTGTGACCGTGCTTAATACTTAGGAGAGAATAAAATGACTGTGATTTGATTCTGGGGAGAACTCGCCGAGTGACTTGATGGTGAGTAGATGTAGAAAGGTGTTTGCGTTGAGTCTGCTGAGGGGAGCATTTTGCGTTGAAGAAAAACTGATGAGATCTAAAGAGATTTGTAGATGAACAGGTGAATACCTATAGTGCTTGGTCAACATTAGAGAAGGATCGACGTACTGGCTTGTGTTTAGGAACGCATTAGGTACGTGTTCCTGTGTAGAGTGGTGAGTAGCATATGCTGCATATGCTACTGATCTGGGTTGACATACGTCCCGTAATATATGGGACTGTCACCGTATTTAAGTATCGTGTCCCGTATTTTTACTTGTCCCGTATTTTTAATTGTCCCGTATATCAATACCGCTGTAGACTACGTACGTACCTACATACCCATATAACCATTCCAGTCGCAGAATCACAAAGTGGTAACTAAATGTCAGATGTGTCGTAACAGAGTCCACACAATGTGTCTAGAATTGTTTCGAAACAAAGTGTCGTCGCCGTGTCTACACTTTTCCGTAACAAGGTGTCGACACATTTGTGTGCACTTTGCGTGCGGTTTGCGACTAAATCTGACAGCAAATTTGTGACAGCAAATGTCAATATAAAATACCTCTTGAAAACCAAGGTTTGTCAAACTACTATTAGTGTCTCGTGTGCTCGTAATTCTAGTAAGTCATCATGGGCAATGCAAATGATAATAATCGACCGAAACCATATAAACACCCAACACCCGTCAACCTTTTACAGAAAAGTTTTTAAAGAAATTCAATAAGCTACTTAGGTCAGGCAACGAATGCTCCAAAAGTTGTAGAGGGAAATGCTCGGAACACAATTTTTGACTCCGTAACTCGGTTTGACAAGTTAGGAGGTGAACATATCAAAAGTCCCCGGCCGTAGCCCTTGAGCGGGGGGGAGAGAGGGGGCTTTGAAGGTCCCATTTTCCCGTTTTTCGATTATATCTCGGAAACTATGCATCTCAGCGACATGGCCACTTATACAAAATGAAAGTCAATTTAATTTGTTACAAGTTTATTCAATCAATTTTTTCGATATGTTGAATAGTTTTTGAGATATCCGCTCTTGAAAGTTTATTTAGGGCTCTCAATTTTATCTTGATATATCTATATCAGTGAAGGTGCTAGGCCGTGTTTGGTATCGTTTTCGTATAAATCTGGGGTGCTGAATCCATTTAAGATATCACATTGACACCATTCCACAAAATAAAAATAAATCTTTTTAGGGTTCCGTACCTCAAAAGGAAAAAACGGAACCCTTATAGGATCACTCGTGCGTCTGTATGTATGTCCGTCTGAATACACAAAATAGTTCTTTACCTATAGATGACAGGAAAACCTATTAGAAATGTGCAGTCAAACGCGAGTCGGACTTAATGTACGGAACCCTTAATACGCGAGTCCGACTCGCACTTGGCCGGTTTTTTTGAAACTCTTCTTGACGCTTAACCGCTGAACCGATTTCGTTGAAATTTGGTATAGAAATAGTTTGCGTCCCGGAACAGGACATAGGATAGATCTTATAACCAAAATCATCTTTTGAAGGTGTGAAAAGTGGCGTGGAAATTTGTACGGGAAATCAATAACCGCTGAACCGATTTATATGAAATTTGGGATGGTCTACATCTTTGATTTAGTTAAAAATGATGAAAAAACATGACTTCAAACCTAAACTTAAACAGTATTAACTTCAAGAAGTCAATTCTGAATTCCCCCCTACACCTCATTTCACACCTTTAAAGGATGATTTTTGAGATAACTTATTATATCCTGTCTCGGGACTCAAAATATATGTGTACCAAATTTAAATTAAAACTGTTCAGCAGTTTAGGCGTGAAGAGGAGTTTAAAAAAAGTATTTTAATAAGTTTATATGTTTTTACTTCGGAATGGTGTCAATGTGATACCTTAACTAAATTTGGTACTGCGAATTTATACGAAAACGATACCAAACATGGCCTCGTAGCTTTACTGTGGTAGAAGTCAAAATAAAATTGAGAGCCCTAAATTCTTATTACTTGGCCAAACTTGTGTAGAAGGAAAAGGTAAAATAAAAGTCTTCGGCAGGAATATAAGACACAAATATATTTTTTTTTTGCGTTACTATTTCATTCATCAAATATAAACATACCTTGATTATACTATTCTAGTGAGATCCTCATAGATAAACAAAAACATTTACTTAAAAAATTACAAGGTCGAAATGTCACGGAACTTGTGAGAGTAATATGTGAAAAATAAAAACTTTTATGACAAAAAAAAATCTGGACACAATTTAAGAATCACCCAATTGCGTCGAGGAATCATCTGTATTTTTGCTTGTTTCATTACCTCCTCGCTTCTTTTTTTGTCCTTTGTATTCTGTAGCAATTTGTTAGATCTGAAAATAAAGATAACTTGCGTCGTCACGGATGTCGATTTATAGGTTTTAGGGAGTGCAGAATTCGAAAACGATGATCATTTTATAATCCAAGATGGCGGCTACGTATTTTGTCATAAAAGTGGAATCCAAAATAGTCATCATTTTCGAAATCTGCGCCCCCTAAAACCTATAAAACGATATCCATGACGACTTTTATGACATAGTGCATTGCCGCCATTTTTAAATTGAAAATGTTATCGTTATCGAAATCTGCGCCCCCCAAAACCTATACAACGACACCCATGACGACTTTTATGACATAGTGCATGGCCGCCATTTTGGATTCCAAAATGGTCATCATTTTCGAAAGCGCGGCCCCCTAAAACCTATAAAACGACATACATGACGACTTTTATGACATAGTGCATGGCCGCCATCTTGGAATCCAAAATGGTCATCATTTTCGAAATCTGCGCCCCCTAAAACCTATAAAACGACACCCATGACGACTTTTATGACATAGTGCATGGCCGCCATTTTGGATTCCAAAATGGTCATCATTTTCGAAAGCGCGGCCCCCTAAAACCTATAAAACGACATACATGACGACTTTTATGACATAGTGCATGGCCGCCATCTTGGAATCCAAAATGGTCATCATTTTCGAAATCTGCGCCCCCTAAAACCTATAAAACGACACCCATGACGACTTTTATGACATAGTGCATGGCCGCCATCTTGGAATCCAAAATGGTCATCATTTTCGAAATCTGCGCCCCCCAAAACCTATAAAACGACACCCATGACGACTTTTATGACATAGTGCATGGCCGCCATTTTGGATTCCAAAATGGTCATCATTTTCGAAAGCGCGGCCCCCTAAAACCTATAAAACGACATACATGACGACTTTTATGACATAGTGCATGGCCGCCATCTTGGAATCCAAAATGGTCATCATTTTCGAAATCTGCGCCCCCTAAAACCTATAAAACGACACCCATGACGACTTTTATGACATAGTGCATGGCCGCCATCTTGGAATCCAAAATGGTCATCATTTTCGAAATCTGCGCCCCCCAAAACCTATAAAACGACACCCATGACGACTTTTATGACATAGTGCATGGCCGCCATTTTGGATTCCAAAATGGTCATCATTTTCGAAAGCGCGGCCCCCTAAAACCTATAAAACGACATACATGACGACTTTTATGACATAGTGCATGGCCGCCATCTTGGAATCCAAAATGGTCATCATTTTCGAAATCTGCGCCCCCTAAAACCTATAAAACGACACCCATGACGACTTTTATGACATAGTGCATGGCCGCCATCTTGGAATCCAAAATGGTCATCATTTTCGAAATCTGCGCCCCCTAAAACCTATAAAATGACACCCATGACGACTTTTATGACATAGTGCATGGCCGCCATTTTGGAATCCAAAATGGTTATCATTTTCTAAATCTGCGCCCCCCAAAACCTATAAAACGACACCCATGACGACTTTTATGACATAGTGCATGGCCGCCATTTTGGATTTCAAAATGGTCATCATTTTCTAAATCGGGGCCCCCTAAAACCTATAAAACGACATCCATGACGACTTTTATGACATAGTGCATGGCCGCCATCTTGGAATCCAAAATGGTCATCATTTTCGAAATCTGCGCCCCCTAAAACCTATAAAACGACACCCATGACGACTTTTATGGCATAGTGCATGGCCGCCATTTTGGATTCCAAAATGGTCATCATTTTCAAAATTGGGGCCTCCTAAAACGTATAAAACGACATCCATGACGACTTTTATGACACAGTGCATGGCCGCCATTTCGGATTCCAAAATGGTCATTATTTTCTAAATCGCCACTCCCTAAAACCTATATATCGACACCCATCTCGACTTTTATGACAAAGTGTTTTGCTACCATCTGCATGCAAGACATTTCTATTATTTTTACGTACAAAAATGGCCCCCTGTCAACTTTCAATCAAGATTTAATCGATAATTTATTCGATTAATATTCAGATTAATTCAATTTCAATCTATGTTAGGTCGACTAAACTAATCGCGATTAAAATTTGAGAATTAACTTTTTTTATTCCATTAATTAGTCGAATAAACAGTTAATCGATTAATGCCCATCTCTGACCACGGCATTTTTACACTTTGAGAATATCTGAAAACAAATCAACACAAGGAGCCATTTTGCAAATCCAGTAACATACCAGTAACTTTGTTATTACTTTTGACAGCGCGTGTCATGTGTCAACACAGAGTCGACACAAAGTCGAAACATTGCAACTACTTTGTGACTGCAATATTTCTCAGCCTTAAACCATATTTATACATCATTATTAACAAGTTTCGTAGTATGTAAAGCGTTATTTCTGTTATTTAAGTATAGTATACGCATCGAAGTACTAAAATGCTTCAAATAATATAGTTATGAACACAGGCACTGAGAAGTAAACAATTTCATTTCCGGCTAAACTAAAACAATGTGGTGGCGCGTTGATTATATTACACTTAGTTTATCAAATCACTCGAGCAGTTTAATTCCCCATAATAATTTAAGTCCTATTGTAATATAAATGCAAACAATATATAATTACGTCTTGTAATCCGTTTTAGAGATGGCGTATTAATGTCACTTATTTTTATTTAAGTATTTTTCCATCTGACAGTTTCCATTTGACAGGAACAAAATGAACGAATGAACGAATGATTTTGGCATAAACTAGTCGCAAACCCGAAACAATGTGTGCACACGGCGACCACACTTTATGTCACTTTGTGTCATGTGTCGACCCTTCCCCATTTCTGGTAACTGTGTCGACACGGCGACGACTCTGCGACTGGAATTGTGACCGAAACAGACGGTGTCGACACAAGATGTGTCAACACCGCGTCGTAACGGCGACTGGAAATGGTTGTATGGGTAAATAGACACAATCAGCTCTATTTAACCAGTTTGTGTACCTGAAAGATTATAGCAAAGTTTGGGACATTGCAGGTGTTAAATGACATTAAATACCTGGTCTACTAATAACCAATAAAATTAATTAGTGTCCAAATTGGTGTCTAATTAGTTAGTAATTAGCTTCTTGTTTCTTTAGTAATTACGAGTAATAAACGCCCTAGAAAAACAATGTCAAGATTTCCTGTCGTTTTAGGTGTCTTGGGCATGTCGTACCTTATATATACTTAATCATTACCTACAAATTTTCAGCTTTGTATTAAATCCACCAAATCTCTTCTTCAGTGCCCGAGATTCCATATTTATTTGTATCTGCATATAGTAATTTTAATGCCACTTCACGTAAAGTCTGTTTCGTTCCAGAGCACAGATACCTCAGTAGATGAGGCTTCAGTGGGGCCCATCAACCCGGCAGTCACCCTCCCACCCGTCACGAACTCTTACGAAGACAAACGGAAAGAGTTCCAAGCGGCAGAGTCCTTTGATGACGATGATGATGATTTCCCTGAGATGCAGACCTCGTCGACAGGCGGCGGTGGGAGCAACATCATCAGTTTGTTGAATTTGGTGAATGGGCTGTTCCCGTCTTCTGGAGGTGCTAACGTGAGTACTTACACTAACGCTAAATTGACCATAGGTGGATCTTATGTGTTTATGTAATAAGGTTTACGAATTGTCAATCAACAGTGTGAACAATGGTACTTAAATATTGTGTTAAGGCCCTCCGCCGTTTTGCGCTGGTGCATGGAGCGGGTGCACGCCAGCGGGTTACCCGTACCCGCGAGCAAAACCCAATAGCGTGCAAAACGCGTCGCGCGCGTCCGCGCCAGTTAGCGTTGCTCATACAATTTATTGTTAACCGGTTCGTTGCGTCTTCCATTTTCGAAAACTTTTGGCTGTGGCGGCGAACTATTATTTCATGACACGACAGGCGTGCCTTTTATGCCATAGAATATGATGGCACGCCTGTCGTGTCATATACCACACGTTAAAAACATTGATGACACGCCTGTCGTGCCATCCGCACCGAAACGGTTCTCGCTCACCCGCTCCGTGCATGCGCTAAAATTCAAAAAAATCTTCGAAGACCAGATAAGGTTTAGCATGTTGGACATGCTAAACCCTATTTTGAAACTTTTTTTGTCAAATCAAATATGCAATAGTCTTGGCTTGGCAAGTTTTAATGTGTAGGCGGCTAGAGAAGACTGTCTAGTTTCCTTGAGAGCTTGTAAATCAAATTAATTACAAAGGAGTAAGGTAAACGTACTATATAGTGCTCGACATGCTAATGCCCAATAGATGACACCTTGCTGTCACCTCTATTGACAATGACTTAAGTTTCAAGATGACATGTACTGGGACCGCGACGAGCAACAGTACGTTTACCTTACAAACCTGGCATAAGCCAGCTCTTTTGAAATAATCTGCATGGTTATAGGCATACGTTTAGGGTGAATGCACGATTCGTAGTAATGTTGCACCGTCACTGATGCACTTAAATGTAGTTGTGGCGTTGATACACTTCCCGTTGACATTGGTCTCGCTTGGTTGAGCTAAAATGTCTCGGTCATGACGAACACTTCTGTTGCAATGGTTGCAAGTTGCAATGGACTTGGCATTTTTTGATTTTACATAATAAGTGCTCTGTTTGTTAAGGGGTCTCGTTTGAGGACAAGCAGATACTTAAATTAACCCTCAATCTAGTCGGCGACGAACTGTCTGTAAAGTTGAACATACAAGGTGTAACAAAGAAATAGAAAAAACTTTCGTTCCTAATCAGAATATGATAAAGATTTTGCCTTTGAAAGGACCACCACTAATTTTGTTACACTCTGTAATAGGTTTTCATTTAATTATTGGTTTAACTTTTTAAGGGTTTTTTTTGCCTTACTCAGAATATAAAATATGTTTTAAAACACCTAAAACGTGTATTTAAACGTGTGTTGCACAATTTATAATTTGCACGTATTTAATCTTGAATACAAGGTAAGTTATTTTTAACCTTTACACTTTGCTTTTCACACAATATAATCCGCTACTTATACCACCCATATTCCAAGCTTTGATCTGAGAAAATAAATCTCAACAGTTTCAGAGAATACTTCGCCGTATGCTTCGAGAGTATATAAGACGGTACCCGCAACCATTCCTCCTACCTCAAAACAAATTAATACGAAGACAAGGAATCTTTGATAATGAAATTGACATTGACGACACGTTCGACTTGAGACCACCTCCTTTCCAAAGGCAAGAAAGCGATGAGAATGGTTCAAACAGCGATAGCAATGTATCAGAAACGAAAGAATCAGATGAGCGTAAGAAAAGTCAGGAGAAATCTGACGAACATGATTCTGATGAAAGCAACGAATCTGACGAAAATGATGCTGGAGAAAGTTTAGAGGATGATGACGATGATGATAATGGGGACAATAATGCGTCTCAGCAGGATGAGGATTCTAAGCCGGCGTCCGATGGGAATGGAGATAATAGTAATGGCGATAACGACTCTGATTATGATGATGATGAGCCGCCGGGGGGTGGGGATGGACAAGGCGGCGGTATTTTGGGAATACTGGCTGGGTCGAGCGGCGTAAGTAAAACATTTCTTTTTGAATTCTGACTACGCTTCAAGGCTCAACTCTTTAGTCTAGATCTAGCATATAGGTACCTGTAACTTTGTACGGGTGTAATGTCTGCTGCATATAATGATCCATGTTCAGTGTCGCTATTTTCGGCATGGCTTTCTGGATTGACGAATACGATAATCTCTACCTGCATTTATGCGCAATTGGATTCGCAAACTGATGTTTTAATTTGTTTAATACTGATTATTTTTTGCTTTCAGGATAACGGCGAGTCAGATCTGGGTTCTTTACTGGCGACAATCAGTGGTATTGTGGTAAATTTGAGTGTAAGTGATGTCTGAATATTTTATTTTTATATACTGGACACGCGAACGCGAACATTTAAAAATTATAGCCATATATCTGTTATAAAGTCGGACGAAGAAAAGTCTGCAGCGGATTTGATAGCCCACACAGTGCAAGTGTTATTTATACGTCATAATTTCATAGAAGTTTGACGTTTAAAATAACACTTGCACTGCGTGGGCTATCAAATCCGCTGCAGACTTTTCTTGGTCTGACTCTAGTAAACACCCCTGTAATCGACGTGTCACCAATAATGAGACGTAAACCACAAATCCTGTGAAATAATTGAATCCTGTGGATAATTTTACATCAAATTTTAAACATTGGCAATGTTTCACCATATATATGATTGACGTTTCATTAAGCTCTGTTTGTTATAAAAAAATAAAAGGCGCCATACTGCCCATGATTGGAGTATAAACATAGTTTGTTAATTATGTTGAAATCAATTACAGTCTCTTGCATTAAACACGTCAAAAACATAAAAGACGAATAAGACATTTAATGCTCAAAGTGGTAGAAATTTTACAGGTATCGGTGAAATATCAAAAATAGTGAAAGTTTTCTCTTATATTTATTTATTTAAACTTTATTGCGCAAAATAATACAATAATGTACAAATGGCGGACTTAATGCCTACCTACAATTATTATAGAGATACCTACAATTGGTGCAGAGAGAGATATTTCTTGAGTGTATTAATTATATGACTAATTCTTGGTGCCGTTTGTGTTAAACTTACGAATATTACTTACTTAAAATTTACATTACATCTCTTCTACAAATTTAATATAAGTATAATAAATAATACATAGGCAAATATACAATGAAAAATTTAGGGTAGAAAAGGGGTTTCAATCGATGTGTGGAAGGGCGGCACCGTCGTCGAACCCAACCCACCTGGCAGTGGACTCAAAGCGGTGGCGTGTGCCTCGGATGCACATGCTGGTGGCGCGTATAACGGCGATACTGATCCTACATCTCAGCCAGCCCATTATGGTGCTTAGTGAGCGGTTCCACTGAGAAATAGTCTCTGCCATATGTTTGACATTCGGGATGCATAGATGCTGTCAACAGATGTTACATGTCTTCTACAATGAATATATCTTTGCTTACGTCGTATGATTTCAGGGTGATGGTATAGATCTGAACAGTCTCATAGCGTCCGGGATAGGACTGTTCGCGGGCCTTTTATCAGAGGGCGAAGAGAACCCGGGCACCATAATAGCGCAGTATCTTTTGACGTCTCTGGAAACTATCACTGGAGGTGGCGCGGTATGTATTATGTTTTATATTATACTTTAGTCAAATCTATAAAGGGCTCTATAGATCATGCAATAAGTTGTACACGAATTCTGACACATTGCTGCATTTGGTCGATCGATTGAATTCGTTCCACTTAATTAGTCGGTTATAATGACGGCCTCCTAGCCTAGTTGGTAGTGATCCTGCCTACGAAGCAGGAGGTCCCGGGTTCGAATCCTAGCAAGGCCATTTATTTGTGTGTTTATCACAAGTAGTTCCTGACTTATGGATGTTTTCTATGTATTTAAATATTTATCTACATGTATCTATTATTTAACTACGTCAATTTGTGTAAGATTGTAAAAAAAACCTAAAACAGAATCTAATAATTCTAATGATTAGCAAGATGGATAGTCTCCTTTGGTTTTAGTTGACCTCTCTGTATGTGGTACCTACACATATAAATATAAATATTTTTTACCTATGCTTTTATCTTTCTTCTCATATCAGTTAATTTGTTACAGAAAAATAACGGAGCATTCTTTGGAAAGTTCTTATCTAAACTAATTACCGGAACTAGTGCGGTAAGTCAATTAGGAATAACCTAATTAATCGACATCAGTTTTGCAACATTTTATAAGTGGAACATTACCAAACTCCTGCCACATATTACTTGCTACTTGACTGGTTTTGAGAAAAACCAATTTAATGTCCTTTGTTTAATATTTATAAAAACCTATATAACCACGGCAGTATTGTGAGTAAGCTTCGGTCTTGAAGACCAGGGACTTCACAGCGAAAGCAAGTCTTATGTAGTACCTAGTAAAAAAGCAAATTACTCGAGTCTTCTCTGTCGAGGCTTAAATCTCTGCCGAGGCCTAAATCTCTGCCGAGGCCTAACTCACAACACTAGCTCACCGTCTCCTGCTAGCGATCCTGCAAGAACGGGAGATAGCTATCGACTAGCTAATATTACTTTATCACTTTTACTTTTGTGTGTTTAAAATGAAAGATGTTTCAGGGCGAGGCCCCCGAGGGCGCCTCAGACGAGAGCGGGGAGCCGCAGGGCCCGAAGGACTCCGCCGGGTTCATAGCGAGCCTGCTCATGGGGCTCTCAGCAGACATGTCCAAAACCAGCTCGGCTGGAAGCTCCAAATGGTGATCTGGATTCTGGTCTCGCCGGTCATTATTTCCGAAAACAGACTATGACTGTAGGAGCATCCCAATGGCGTTGGCCCAACCCCATTCCAGCAGTGTAGCTTACAAACGCTATAGTTTGTATCTTTAGGCCTGTATTTAAATAAAAGTAAATAAAATCTACCCTCAAATGGCTCCTTGAGCCAGTTGAGGGCAGATGAAAACATTACATGATCAAATAATGTAGGTTAAAGCATTCAGTGACAGATCCAGGCGCTTTCGTATTTGGTTGGTTAGTTAACCAATAAATGTTATAACTACCCGAAAATGTACAAATTGTATGTTTACTTTTATTTAAATACCTGAAGATACAGAGTGTAGCTAAGCATTTTGTTGTCTGAAGGTATTCCATGGCTTTAAGCATTCTTAGAGTAACAAAAGACTAGCGTTCGCAAGTGAAATTTATAGAAGAGAAAAAAATCTTAATTAACATTTTTAGCACTTCGGGAGTTGATGCTTGACAAACCTGGTTTGTCGAAACGCACAGGATTAGAAGAAGACAAAAAACAGTTTATTCAGATACACATAAATTATACACAGAAACTTCTAGAGAGACAGAGAGAGAAAGAGTTAGAAATAGGAATGCTAATGGAACCTAATGGGAGCGCATCCTGCATGCGTACCCTCGCACCACTCAGCTCAAATAGACGCTTACTCTCAAATCTCTTTTTCTCTCTAATCACCTTGTAGAAGTAAATTTTGGGACCCTTCATTTCAATACCTACATATATGTCAAAAAAGGTTGCTACAAAATATATAGAAAAGACAGGTCTCAAAATTTATATACTATACGTACTTGCGTCAATAAAGCTATGTTTTCCTAACAAAAATTAAGTTTTGTTAGGTGCCGTCATATAGCGGCCGTATCCATACAAAATAATACGGCTATGTAAATATGGATGGAGTAGTATTTTGTATGGAGTCGACCGCTATATGACGGCGGAGGCCTGCAAAGCAAAAGTGATGACAGTGATAAAAAAATAAGACTGTACATAATGCTCTTATTTATAATAATTGTATTCCATGTGATAGTTAATATTAATAACAAGAATCTAGGTGTAAATAAAATACTGCGTATATTTAACTGTTTCATTTAGAAATATCCAATCTCCTTCAAATACCATTGCACCAGATTTCGTTATATAAAGCAGGATATCGTCGGACCAAAATAACTTTGCATGACATTAGCAATGACAAAGTGTGGCCATGTCATCGTTAATGTCAAATTTCTATGAAAAGGTGATAGTTATAATGACACTTCCTCACTTTGTTTTATTGAAATCGATGCAAAGTTAGCTTAGACGGACTCGATCACAGTCTTCATCTTCTTCTTTTAAAAAATGGCTTTCGTAATGATGACGATGATCGGTAGTTGATAGCTAGAGATGGATTGCCGGGTGTTGACTAAAGAATGGTTAAAAGCCTTTCAAGACTAACGGCCCAATTCGAAAAATGATTCTAAGAGAGTACTGCGGTACGATACCGATCTGTCAGTGTCAAAAGTGGCGTTTTTGGTTGACGGAATACCCTTAACAGAAAAGAAAAGTGCCACTTTGATCCCTCCTAGCAAGGAAGAAAAAGCCTGTATCTAAATGGGCATTTTCACTTATAAGTGTACTTTTTTCGAAAATCCATCAACTATTGGGTTATTTCTACAGTTTTGTAACGCATTTTCACATAAGTATATTTTGTATGGACCGTTACAAAACTGACACCCAAAATTTGTATGAAAAACTGGGGACACTTTTTTTCTTTGTCTCATTGAATAGTACTCGTGATTCTGAGTCTAAATAACCCAAAATTTTGGTTTTTCGAAAAAACAATGGTACCATTTTTTCCGAAAACGCCCAAATAGGTGATGTGAAAAAGAACTATATTATCCTTCCCTACCTAACCTTCAAATATGCACCCACAGACGCAGCCGCCGCAGCAGCAGCCTTCCAACAGCGGTTCCTCCCCCATCTGGACCCTGAAGATGGACATCCTCCGCGCCATCCTGCAGTTCGGCACCAGCGTCATCGCCCTCGGCTCATCCAGCTCTTCCAACGCCATAACTCAATAATCATAAGTGCCATATTCGTTTAATATATTACGTGCTAGAAAATTGTGTTTAATTAGTGAGTAGACGCTCGAGCGGGCCGACCAGTGGGGTGAGAGGTGCGACGTCAGCCGCGTATCCACTAGAGTGATTAGAGGCAGCCTCGGGTCGAGCGGTTCCCTCAACCTTATAGGGCTGAGCTGAGGCACCCGAGGCTGCCTCTCGGGGGTCATCCATGACCCCTCCCCCCTCATTGTCACACTTGGTCACATTTGGCAAACCCCTCCCCACCCCTGGTGTGACGTCACATTTTTTCAACGAAATCGGCAAATCGAATTAAGTATACTTACTTAACCTACTGGTTGTACCTATTATTCATATTTTATCAAAAACTTTTTGAAAGAAAAAATATTAGTAACTATATAAATCAAAACTGATATTAGGAAAGAAAATTAGACGAATTAAAATGATTATTGTTCCAAAAACTTGTTATTTAACTGTACAGCGAATTAAACAAATGAAAGTGACGTCACAAAATTTGTGACTCCACTCCTGTCACAACATGTCACATTTTCTTAAATGCAAACATTCAAAACATTGTAAGCGGCCTCAAATGCACGCTGCTCAAATCACTTGGTAACTCGACGATACGCTGCACGCTCTCCACTGAGGCCATATAGTTGTCCCGGTTAGTTTTGGTAGCTGTAGTTACCAGCTATTGTGCCTATTATTAATAGGCATTAGAGTTCACTCAATAGTTATATATATGCTATATTCGCTTAGTATGTAACTATGTATAGTACGTGCCAGATGATAGTGTCTTTTTAAGAAGAAGAAGAAATAAGTTTTTGGCAAAAAATTCATTTTACAAGGTACAAGCTTTTATCGTTGACTGTACTTTTCTTACGACAGACAACTAATACTCATCGAGACAATTCTAAAAACCCCTAACACAATTAGGTTGCGCTGTTTCATCACAGAGTTCCTATGGCCACCTCCTGTCTCCATCATTAGATCAGCTCGATGGTACCATAATATTGCATTGTCATCCGATTTATACATGCATGCAAAATTTCAGTTCAATCGGAAACCGAGAAGTGGATCAAATTTAACTTGCAAGATTTGATTACAGACAGACAACGGTCAGGTGAAACTAAATAAAAGCTTGTAAAAGAAGAAGAAATACATTTATTTAACATCTGGGTATAGAATAACATACAATACAAATTACACAAACTACTTAGATGCTAAACAGGATCCCCACTCAGCATAATGCCACGGGAAGCCATAACGCTGATTTTTATAGTCGCTTCTCTCCTACCGAGGTGATGGTTAATTCGTTGATCTGCAAGAAAGCATAAAATTTTGCAATACCTATGTAGTTTTATAAAAGGGAAAAGTTCACCGTTTTGAAAATACAAATGAATGAACGTTGCATCTAAGGACATATATTATGCTGTAGCGCCACTTTATATTGTTCGTTAGCAACATGCTTGAGACATACAGCAGTAAGTGTCTTATACTCTATTGGCTTTATTCAACTCTAACTAGCCGTTGATAATCGTTTGTCCCTCTCTGTCATTTTGACCTTTGTGTTTGTTAGAAAGACACAAAATTTAACAAAGGTATGCTAAGTTTCATGAATAAGTGGGTAGAGTCTGCTCGGAAAGCGAAGACTCGTGGAATGTATGGGCCCCATACATTCCACGACTCTTCTTTTTCCGCCCAGACTCTATACACGGTGGCTCAAAATAACTGCATACCCGTTGCCAAGAAGGTTTTGGGATTATACTGAGCAACTTTTACTATGGGACTAACCTCATATCGCGAAAAAAAATATTTACCCTCCGGTAGAAAATGAACCAGCCAAAATGTAAGAAACAGCCAAATTTTTTATTCGTGATTTCCGGGTTGATCCCATAGTAATAATTGCTCAGTATAATCCCAAAACCTCCCTCGCAACGGGAATGTAGTTATTTTTTAGCCACTCTGTATATGTAGTATTGTACCGTACATTAACGTTAGGCGGCGTAGAAAGCGCATATAGCACTGCGCCGGCGACATCGCTGGGTTGAAGCGCCACTTCGTTAGATTCCTTACTAACATATTCGAGCGACTTGCTTGCAAGCTCGGTCATCGTGTTACCCGGTGAGATGCTCTGAAACATGTCAATGTTTAGGGCGTCCGCTACCTGGCGCGATTGAACGGATTGGGGGTTAACGAAAAATTACATAGAACAAATGTGAGATCCTATAAATGGCTCTGTATCACTATTTATGTTGTTATTAGCATAGTTGTAGCTGTTGGTTCTCTGGTGCGACGAAGTTTACCTACAATGGCAATTTCGTGCGTGCGCCCGCTCCGGCTCCGGCCAGCTAGCGGACGCCCATAAGACGCCTAGCCTTTCAAAGATTGCATATCTCTAGAAAATTAGAGGCAAAGCCATCTCCACACTCGTGCGCGAATCGCGGCGCGAAGCCGCGGACGCGAGTGTGGAGTCGAGTTCGCAGATCTACGAAATCCGGCGAGCTTGACCGGATGACGGGCGACCTAGAGATTATTGGTGTTAGTGCTATAGAGATGATCAGGCGGGTAAATATACGAAATTATTCGTGCTCCTTTCTTTAGACTGATATAAAGTATGATACCTATAAAATAAATAAAATAAAATAAAAATATTTTATTCAGTAGCTTGAAAAGCAAATTACAGTAGCTGCACTGGTGTCTCTTTTTAAAGTGAGAAGACACTTGTGCTAAGAGAACACCGCTCTTCCACGCGGTTAGTTTACAATAAGTATACATTTTTTACAAAAATTACAAAATATGACTTATTACTTATTACAAAAAATTTACAAATGCTAGCATTAATATAACTATTAACTACTCCTTATATTATATTAATATAAATTTAATGTGGTATAGGGTACTTAATATAAAAGAGATGTGTGCGTGTGTGTGTGTGTGTTGTGTGTGTGTGTGTGTGTGTGTGTGTGTGTGTGTGTGTGTGTGTGTGTGTGTGTGTGTGTGTGTGTGTGTGTGTGTGTGTGTGTGTGTGTGTGTGTGTGTGTGTGTGTGTGTGTGTGAGCGCGCGCGTGTGTGTGTGTGCTTATATATACTTATTTTGAATTAGGTTTTCTATATCGTTGTAGGTTTTAGTTTTTAGCCATTTAGTTAAGAGCGCTATTACATTTCGGCGTTGAGCGAGTTTAGGTATTTTACGCGCTGCGGCAGGCCGTGCGAGCTCAGTATGCCGATCCCTTCTACCACACTCGCACTACAATGATGGATTAAACATTCTTGATCCTTCGCGAAGCATATTGAAATCAACCATAACAACACTAACTGTACTTAACTTTTAAAGTTTTAAAACTGTTATTTGGTAAGTACGAAAATACTAAATGCAGTGCAAATGTACATAGGGGCTGTTCATAAATTACGTCATCTATTTTTGACGATTTTTGACCCAACCCCACCCACCCCTCAAATCATCCAAAAATCAAGCTTCGGATGAATCTGTTTCCTCCTACGTCATGTTACCATCATCCGATGTCCAGACCCCCCCCCCCCACTCTTCCCATTTGAAACGACGTAATTTATGAATAGCCCCATACTCGTACTTATGAAGGTATATTACTCGAAAGAAATTATAGGTACCTACTCGCTCATTTACATGTTTCGTCATTGCATTTGGTACCTATAGGTTGTAAAGTTTGTATCAACGAGGGTTTAAAAACGAACTGGTACTGAGGATCTGATGATGATTAAGGTGGTCACGGATACCAATCAACCATGTAGTAACATGATTAGGCTCGTTTGATTCGTCTCAACAAGATCTTTGACACTGAAGATACACAGGGTCTGATGATGGAGCTGGAAGGTGGCCACGGGTACCAGTCTATCATGTAACTAAACAACTTCGTGTTTGGGCTCGTTTGATTCGTCTCTACAAGATCTTTGACACAAGACAGTACTCAGGGTCTGATGATGGAGCTGGAAGGTACCATTACCAATCAACCATGCAACTAAACCACATCGTGTTTAGGATCGTTTGATTCGTCTCAACAAGATCTTTGACACTAGGTGATACTCAGAGTCTGATGATGGAGCTGGAAGGTGGTCACCGGTACCAATCAACCATGCAACTAAACCACTTCGTGTTTAGGCTCGTTTTATTCGTTTCAACAAGATCTTTGACACAAGATAGTACTCAGGGTCTGATGTTGGAGCCGGAAGGTGGTCACCGGTACCAATCAACCAGGCAACTAAACCACTTCGTGTTTAGGCACGTTTTATTCATCTCAACAAGATCTTTGACACAAGGTAGTACTCAGGGTCTGATGATGGAGCGCGAAGGTGGCGACGGGTACCTGTCTATCATCATCAGCTCCATCATCACACCCTGAGTAGTATCTTGTGTCAAACATCTTATTGCTACGAATCAAACGAGCCCAAACACGAAGTGGTTCAGTTACATGGTAGACTGGTACCCGTGGCCACAGTCCAGCTCCATCATCAGACCCTGAGTACTAACTTGTGTCAAAGATCTTGTTGCGACGAATCGAACGAAGCCAAACACGAAGTGGTTTAGTTGCATGGTTGATTGGTACCGGTGACCACCTTCCGGATCCATCATCAGACCCTCAGTACTACCTTGTGTCAAAGATCTTGTTGCGACAAATCAAACGAGCCCAAACACGAAGTGGTTCAGTTACATGGTAGACTGGTACCCGTGGCCACAGTCCAGCTCCATCATCAGACCCTGAGTACTAACTTGTGTCAAAGATCTTGTTGCGACGAATCGAACGAAGCCAAACACGAAGTGGTTTAGTTGTATGGTTGATTGGTACCGGTGACCACCTTCCAGCTCCATCATCAGACTCTGAGTATCACCTAGTGTCAAAGATCTTGTTGAGATGAATCAAACGATCCTAAACACGATGTGGTTTAGTTGCATGGTTGATTGGTAATGGTACCTTCCAGCTCCATCATCAGACCCTGAGTACTGTCTTGTGTCAAAGATCTTGTTGAGACGAATCAAACGAGCCCAAACACGAAGTTGTTTAGTTACATGGTAGACTGGTACCCGTGGCCACCTTCCAGCTCCATCATCAGATCCTGAGTACTATCTTGTGTCCAAGGTCTTGTTGAGACGAATCAAACGAGCCTAAACACGAAGTGCTTTAGTTGCATGGTTGACTGGTACCGGTGACCACCTTCCGGCTCCATCATCAGACCCTGAGTACTATCTTAAGTCAAAGATCTTGTTGAGACGAATAAAACGAGCCTAAACACGAAGTGGTTTGGTTGCATTGTTGATTGGTACTGGTGACCACCTTCCGGCTCCATCATCAGACCCTGAGTACTATCTTAAGTCAAAGATCTTGTTGAGCCGAATCAAACGAGCCCAAACACGAAGTGGTTTAGTTGCATGGTTGATTGGTACCGGTGACCACCTTCCGGCTCCATCATCAGACCCTGAGTACTATCTTGTGTCAAAGATCTTGTTGAGATGAATAAAACGAGCCTAAACACGAAGTGGTTTAGTTGCATGGTTGATTGGTACCGGTGACTACCTTCCGGCTCCATCATCAGACCCTGAGTACTATCTTGAGTCAAATAAATACATATAGAATGTCAGGTCGTTTCAAATATTTTTAATCCTGTCCGGTAGTTTATTAAACTGTACCATTATAAATTATAATACTATAAAAACAGTGCTAGGATCAAAGTCTCTCGTTGCGGTTTACACGCACACAGTATAGCGTTTTACACGGCGCCCGCCGCACACAATGATAAAAAACCTCGTCGTCGCCGTTGAAAATGTGCGGAGCCGACCGACACACGTCCTGCCTCTACAAGCTCTGCCGCGGCACTGAGCTGGCGCAGCGCGCGTCATCGGTAATATAGAGTAGTTTTTAAAAAATTGCCAAAAAATTATAGTAGAATTTCATAAACACTAATGTATACCAACAGTATAAGCAAACGTTGCAGATTGCTTGAGTATGAAAATGACTTCGATATTAAGTAGATTTTCGTAAGAATTGACACTTGTTTCGGAGAGAAAATCGAGTTCGTTTTACTTTGATTTTCTCTTTCTCAAAGGTATGTAGGAAAAATATAGTTTGATATGCCTAAAGTACAGGGTATTAGTAATACAAAATAGCCAGGTTTAGCAGAGTAAAATTCTCAACATTTCCAAATAAGAGCTCGCCATTCAGTGCTTCACGGGGTTTTTCGGAAACGACCATCAGAAAAAAAATCATTACTAATTTAATAAGTCCTTTTTCTAATATTTACAACGATATTTATAAAGATAAGAAGACGCTTTTACTGGAACAAGTACTCATTGTTTCTAATAATGAGCGCAAAGTCCTGAATTTCGTCGACTAGTATCATCAATTTTGCATTATTTCGACTTTTCTTGTAAGAGCGCTCTTAACAGCAACAGTAAAAGCAAGCATGTAAGTCCAGCGGCTTAACGTTGTGCCGTTGTAGATAAGTTTGACTATAGTAGGTATGCATAATTGTTACCTGTTAATACCTACTGACGATGTGGTAGTCGATGCCTCGCTTCATGGAGGCGACAGCGAACTTGGAGCACAGGATCATCCCTTTGGTGGTCACGTCCAGCGTTCGGCTCAGTTTCTCAGTTGTTACCTGTTAATGTTCACGATGTGGCCATCGATGCCTCGCTTCTTCACGGACGCGACAGCGAACTTGGAGTACAGGATCACCCCTTTGGTGTTCACGTCCAGCGTCCGGATCAGTTTCTGAGTAATTGTGAGTATTGTTACCTGTTAATGTTGACGATGTGGCCGTCGATGCCTCGCTTTTTCATGGAGGCGACAGCAAACTTAGAGCACAGGATCACCCCTTTGGTGTTCACGTCTAGCGTTCGGATCAGCTTTTCCGCGCTCACGACGTCTTTGCCCACGTCTGTGAACAATAGTTATTTGTGCAACAAGAGATCAAAGTTTGATATTTCTTCGAGTGCTTATTTTGAGTCCCGTGCAAGCGAAAGATTCTATAATTTAGAATCTTGAGCGTAGTAAGGGATTCAAAAGCGCACGAGATGTAAATAACTTTGATCTCGTGTAGTACACAAAAATTTTCACCCTAAGCAGTGAGAACATACCTAGAGGGACAGAGATAATAGAACCCAAGTATATCGAACTTGTATTAGACCCCGCATGTTGAAATTACATTTGACTATAAAGGTCACTTGAATGTCATTTTGTCTCACTCAGTGAGCAAAATCGCATTTTGCTCACTATTTTTAAGAAGCAAAGTACCTACCCTTGTTCGAGCTTCTGAGGTGAAATAGTTATTTGTACAACAAGAGATCAAAGTTTGATATTTCTTCGAGTGCTTATTTTGAATCCCGTGCAAGCGAAAGATTCTATAATAGATTCACGAGCGTAGCGAGTGAATCTAATTTAGAATCTTGAGCGTAGTAAGGGATTCAAAAGCGCACGAGATGTAAATAACTTTGATCTCGTGTAGTACACAAAATTTTTCACCCTAAGCAATGAGAACATACCTAGAGGGACAGAGATAATAGAACCCAAGTATATCGAACTTGTATTAGACCCCGCATGTTGAAATGACATTTGACTATAAAGGTCACTTGAATGTCATTTTGTCTCACTCAGTGAGCAAAATCGCATTTTGCTCACTGAGTTAGACACACTCAGTGAGCAAAATGCGATTTTGCTCACTGAGTGAGACAAAATAACACAGTGAGCAAAATCGCATTTTGCTCACTGTTTTTAAGAAGCAAAGTACCCTTGTTCGTGCTGCTGAGGTGAAAAAATATTTCATCCATTCCAATTTAACTTTGATAGTTTTTGACATTGATGCTGCTAGTTTTTTTCACAGAGGATTTTTATTTTATTTATAAAATAGCTAAACGAACTTTAAAGAAATGTACAACATTACGCCATTCCGGAAAACCGTTAGTAAGGTATATTTGTTATTCGTTTACCTACCTATCGGTTAATTAAGTTCTTTTTTCTTGTATATTCTAAGTGTCTGAAAAAATAAAATCGCATGGAAGTGACTGTATCAAAAATGAGAATAGCCAAGTAATCCTGTACCTACTCGTTTGGGCACTCACCAGTGACTTGCCCAGGGAACATGACCCCAGCACAGCTGACGAGGACGCTCACGCCCCCAAACTTGTCAATCCAGCAAAACAGCTCTTCGAGGCGCTTGTGGTCCGTCACATCCACCTGCTTCGGGATCACGTTCTTCAGAGATTCGGGCTTCAACAGCGGACTCAGGTACTATCAAATAAATTGCAGTTAGATGTAAATAATAAAGATTCCAAAAAATATATCTATCGGCTGATTTAAGCTCGGCAGTAGCTGTCACTACCGCCTACCCCTTCACTACTAAATTAATTTTTAACAAGCAGAAACGTCTGCGAACGATGCTATTAAGCTTAGAATCAATTTAAAAGTGGAAGTTTTACTGTAAGTTTTCCGCTTTTAAATCCGAATACTACCAGTTCATTAATGCAGACTCACATCAGCGATAGCATTCTCTGAGACTATGTCGACAGCGACGACCCTCAGACCCGCCTCGGCCAAAGCAGCAGCAGTCACAGCACCGATGCCTGACCCAGCACCAGTCACTACCGCTGTCTAACCCACCATACTGCCAGTTCACGACAAAGATTCACATCGGTGATAGCATTCTCTGGGGATATGTCGACAGCGGCGACCCTGAGACCCGCCTCGACCAAAGCAGCCGCAGTCACAGCACCGATGCCTGACCCAGCACCAGTCACTACCGCTGTCTAACCCACCATACTGCCAGTTCATCGATAACGATTCACATCGGTGATAGCATTCTCTGGGGATATGTCGACAGCGGTGACCCTGAGACCCGCCTCGGCCAAAGCAGCCGCAGTCACAGCACCGATGCCTGACCCAGCACCAGTCACTACCGCGGTCTAACCCACCATACTGCCAGTTCATCGATAAAGACTCACATCGGTGATAGCGTTCTCACTGGCTATATCGACAGCGACGACCCTCAGACCCGCCTCGGCCAAAGCCGCCGCAGTAGCAGTACCGATGCCTGACCCAGCACCAGTCACTACCGCGGTCTAACCCACGATACTGCCATTTCATCGATAAAGACTCACATCGGTGATAGCGTTCTCACTGGCTATGTCGACAGCGACGACCCTCAGACCCGCCTCGGCCAAAGCAGCCGCAGTAGCAGCACCGATGCCTGACCCAGCACCAGTCACAATCGCGGTCTGTCCCACCCATCGCTCCATGGTACAAGTTCCTGCAATATACAAACTTAGCAATAGGTATGGCTTTGGCTACCCAAACTAGATTTAAAGGGAGTTGAATATTCTATACAATTCCATATTTTAAACAGCAGTGCGCGCGCTCGCTTACCTATTTTACCTAAGTCTTATTACCCACTGCTCGCGACCATTGCTACTGCATTTGGTCATGGAACGATACATATTTGCCGTGACTTATTTTTCAAAAGTGTTTTTTTAATAAAAAGACACGTCAAGATTGTTTACCTTTTTTCTAATGCTAAAAAAACGAGCTATAGCGGACACCCAATGAAAATTAGGATTAGAATAGGATTTTTTATCTATTTATGGTTTTAGCTATGTTGGTGGTGCAATACCTACTCACTAATCTCACTATTAAATGTCCAATATAAAGTTACCCCAAAATGGTTAAGCAATTAAATTATTTGATTGTATGTGCCTAAGTAGGTAGGTACCTCAAAATATTTTAGGTAACCACAGTCTCCCAACACACACTACACACTAATTTCAATGATTTGCTTTATATGAGCTACAACAGGCCATGCAATGCCTCAAGAAGTGAGTTCACTGTCTGCTTATGTTTTTCCCCGATATGTGTAAACATTTTTCTAGAGAAACTACATATACTTACATCTGAATTTTCCTCGGCATTCATTGCAAACACAGACTCCCTCTCAAAAGATCCCCCATTTTTAATTCATAGCCATTATTACTGTGCAAATCAGGTATTAGATGAGAGCCTTGCCTAGAATGCCTAGTTTCCACGGCAGAACATTATTGTTAATCTAAAATCTTAGAAGTGGGTAGCTAGTAGCTACTTAGGTTAAATCTGAATAATTACTATAATTAGTGTAGCATGTGTGACTTTGATGGTTAGTGGCGCAAATCGTCCTATTTATTCGCTGGATCTTGGAGTAGGTAGTCTGTGACTGGAACTAACCTATTACCATAACAATAAATGCGTTGGTCTGCCTATTTAATGAGAATTCGGTACGCTTCAGATATAATCGTTAATAGACCGACCGCTTAAATGAGTCCTCGCCTGCGCGGTACGGGGGCGACGGGGTAGCGGGGATGGGTAACTAAGGGTGGCGGGGAAGGTGCGGGCGCCGTACGCTTGCCGCCCGCCACCCCTAGTCGTCCTACCCCGTCGCCCCCGTACCGCGCAGGCGAGGACTCATTTAAGCATCATCATCTGAGGCAGCCGCGGGTGGGCCTTAGCCTGGTCAAGCAAGTCTCTCCAGTCCGATCTGTTTGTGGCCTTCCTTCTCCAACTTTTCACTCCTAAGATCCTGTCCTGGTATACGCCATCCATCAACCATCTGAGCTTGAGCCTGCCTTTACCTCTGCGGCCCTCCGGTCGGCCTTCTAGAAGGCGCTTGGGTACTCTGGCCTCGTCCATTCGTATCACGTGCCCTGCCCATCGCAGGCGTCCGATCTTTATGGTCTTAATGACGTTAGGCTCATTATACATTTGGTATAGCCCGTGGTTATAACGCGTTCGCCATATCTCATCCTCCATCACAGCTCCGAAAATGCGTCTTAGTATTTTACGCTCAAATACCAACAAGGAATTCTCGTCTTTTTTGCTCAGCACCCAACATTCAGAACCGTAGGTTGGTATGGGCCTGCTTAGTAAGTTACTAAGGCCCATACTCATTTAAGCGGTCGGTCTATAATCCGTACAAAAACTTTGAGACTAATCTACGATACAAAAATCTCAGCATATTTCAAGTTCTGGTGACCAGGGTTCCACGAGGAATTGAGGGAACTCCTCAAATCTTGATGTATTCAGATCTTACAACCCTTGAAACTTGAAACGTACCTGAAGCGCAAAACTGTTTAGTGACATGTCTGTTTGGCCAGACAGGAACGAGTCTTGCAGATTGCTTCGTCACACTTAACAAAAACAAAAACAAAAAAGAAAGAAAAGCTGACTTTAAAATTATAAAATAAAATACTACCTATCTCTTTTATATGCGTTAGCAACTGATTTGTTTGAAGTCGGTGCCAAGCCAAATAATAACACTAGGTACTGATCAATACCCAGATTCAAATGCAGATTCAGATCGTTTAATACGGTGTAAACGAACATGTCAAAAACATAAAAATAAAAACACACACACAGCTAAAACTAATTTGACCTAAACTATACACGCGTTAATTGTCTAAAAGAAGAAAAAAATAAAAAGCATTACACAATATAACGACAAAATGAATTCTTTTAAATAATTATATTAATTAAAATGTCCATAAAATGAATTAACATTGTAAAAGGCTTTATCAATTAAGTACTTTTTGAGTTTATGGACAAACATCATGAGAAGTTGCCTCTTTGATTTCCGGGCTCAAGCTATTGTATATTTTTACACCTACTACTTACCCTCAATGAGTTGGTTGAGTTGACACCCCAACCACCCCCCAGGAACTACTGGACAGCTTTGTTTCTTTCTTATCGAACCGCACCAGAGTTGGCATTCGGTTCCACAGTGTGTTGACTTTCAGATTTTGTATGGCACCGACTTCAAACATAAGTACCTACCTATCACTTGCTAACGCATATAAAAGGAATAATATTTTATTTTATTTTTAACTGTCGGGGTTTGTTTGGAGTTTAATTTTATTGATAGAAATATGTATCTAGGTACTTATAATTATTACATTAGGTACCTACCTGTACCTAGGTACCTTTAAACTGCACCCAGGATATATTCTCTAGAACTCAGGCACTAGGGACACTAAAACACTAAAACACGACAGAGTGCACTAAAGATAAATTATTTATCTAAGCAAAAACCAGAATGCGTTATTTTTTGCACAAGGTCATCAAGTGACCTTTAAAATTATCTCTTTCGTCAGAAATAAACTAAGAATATATATTTATTACATATATTTGTATAATATACAGGTTGGCCAAAAAATAAGTGCATTCCCATTGCCAGGGAGGTTTTGGGATTTGGCTGTTTCATACATTTTGGCTGGTCCATTTTCTATGGGAGGGTAATTATTTTTTTGCGATTTCTGGGTTGGTCCCATGTCCCAAAAGTTGCTCTGTATAATCCCAAAAGCTCCCTGGCAACGGGAATGCACTTATTTTTTGGCCACCCTGTATAATATTTAAAACATGCGCATTCAAATGTGATGTATACTCACTTAGTTTATATCGGTATACAATTATACATATCAAATATAAATTATTTTTACTGCACTGAATGTACTTATAAGCCCAGGATTTGCGGCCCACGGCCGTACACAGAGTAACTCAGCCATTGTGGTTTTTCCTTGTTGAAAATCAATGGAAAATCCATACCTATTGCTATTGATGTATAAAATACCTATCTTTACTTTCCTTATGAGCATATCACACACATCAACACATTCAGGGCCAAGAACCCGACTGTCGGGTACCTACACTGTTCGTGGCGACTACGCGCTACATACGGCGAAACCGTGACTACGCGCTACGAGCGTAACCCGTAGCACTTAGTGGCAATGAATATGTTAAAAAATGTAATACAGACTCTACGTGTTGCTTTCTACTAACCTACGCCATTTCTACTAGGAACGTCATTATACAGTTTACCTACACATAATATCACAAACCCTCAATGATGCGTTAAAAAACCGGAAATTACTGCCAGGTTAAAAATAACTCGTGTTGTCATAGCAAATTTCTCATCAGTGAAAATGCTATTATTGCCTAACAATACCGTCGATATTGATGGACATTCAATTTCCGAACATCTCTAAAACACAAAGGAATTCACTCGTGTATTTATTTTTCTGTCTGTCACAGTCAATTCGTCCCGAAAAAACTGAGCGATTTGTTTACACATCCGTAAAGGGGCCCACTGATGTCCACCGGACGATATCGGCCTGTGAGTTAGAAGTAAAATTTGACAGCTCCGAACAACTGACAGGCTGATATCGTCCGGTGAACTGGTAATCAGTGGGCCCCTTAAGGGATGACTAACGTTAGACCGGGCCGTGTCATGGCCGGAGCTTCCGGCTCATCTTTTCTATGGAAAGCATCACGTGATCACCTGTCATGTCATAGAAAAGTAAGCGCCGGAAGCTCCGGCCCGGACACGGCCCGGTTTAACGCGAGTCATCCGTAAGTCGGAGACCCAAAGACGGACGTGTAACTGGACGTCCACTTTTCATAATCATCCTTAAATTAGGTAGTTTCATATCGTATCTCTCACACTGTTCATTCACCTTTTGGTAACAAATGAAATACAAATTAATTTGTAAACATATATATTGATTCAATAGTCAATAAAGCATTCAAGGCACTTGGTTTTATCTTAAGATCGTGCAAGAACCTCAAAAGATTAAAATCAATTAAAATTGTCTACTGTGCATTTGTAAGAAGCCATTTAGAATATGCCTCTCAGGTTTGGAACCCCTGTTATGACATCTATATTTCAAAAATTGAAAGAATCCAAAAAAAGTTTATTCGTTTTCTGAGATTTAAATTCATAAATTCCAAAACAAAGTTATAATCAGCATTGTGCCATACTTCATCTTCTACCTCTCTACATCCGGCGTAATATATCTGACGTAATTTATATTATGAAAATTGCTCAGAACTATGTAGACTGTCCTGATCTATTAGCAAAATTGATGCTCTCAGTCCCCTCACGCATATCTTGTCGCACCAAAAAAACGTTCCATATTCCCTTTGTTCGTAGTAAATACAGGAAAAACTCCTTTCTTCTAAGCGCTTCTAAGGTAACAGCACCAGTCATGGGACATTTAAGAGGAAATTTGGAGTATTTGTGATATTTCCCTGATACATGTAAATGGTCTACCGCTTAGCGTGTTACAAGATGAATGTCCCATCCGTCTTTCATGTTTCAGGTGTGTTGTATCAAAGATACTGCAAGGAGTTTCCACATACTTAACAAATTAAAACTATGTTTTTTTTCTCCAGTCACGGACACCAAAGCTCCAGTAATGGAACCCCATGGACGTGGATCCGATAATGGGCCCCCTATAATGGACATTGCTCTATCAGTATAAAATATTGAAATAGGGAATAAGTTATAGCAAAAAAATCAATTTTTGGTATAAGCTTTTATCGCTGAATGTATTTTTCTTTCCACCGACAATTATTATTGTTTAGACCCATCGAGACAATTCTAATATACCCAAACACAATTAGTTAGCGTTTATCGCAGAGTTCCCATGGCCACCTCCTGTCTCTATCATCAGATCAGGTCCATGTTATCATTATATTGCATTATCATCCGATTTGCATACTTAATTACGTATACAAAATTTCAACTCAATCGGAAATCGGAAAGTGGGTCAAATTCAGCTACCAAGATTTGACCCACACTAACTAACAGGGCAAGTTAAATAAAAGTTTGAAAAAACGATATTAATTTATCCGAAGTCCGAGCATACCTCCTGGTTGACATATTTCGTAATCTACATTTTACTTCTCTATTGTTTAAACATGAAATTATGGCATGGCAAGCATCATTATGTAAATTGTCCCATTATAGGAGGTATGCAGTTTTACAGCTCCTATAATGGGATTGGGCCAAATACCACTATTTTTTTTACATCTGTGGAGTCACAACATAGTGTGTTGTATACCTTATCTCATGATAAATGCAATTAACAAAACACATTCTAGTTTTCATCAAGTATTAATTAATTAAAATTTAATAAATTAACTCGCCTCTTTTAGCGAAGTTGTTAAGAATTCTTAGTGCTATTTTTTTCAGGGACACGACAACTTTTGGATTGACGCCAATTTCTTAAAAAGTGACCGAATTTAATAAAAATGCAAACTGAAACAGCTCTAGGACTCTTATTTATGATAAAATATAGCCAGTGTTTATAAACTACTTTTAGATACTTATTTTAGAGTATTTGTGTTTTTTTGTCCCATTACCGGTTCCACGTCCATTATACGGTATACTACTATAGGTCTTTCAATCAGCTTTGCAAACATCATGATTTCATCGATCTGTTCTGTGATAGCTTTAGTTATATACGCAAACTAATGAGCCAAGACTTCTCCCACTGTTAACACTTATGTACCTACTTCTGTCTTTTTGTTTTAATTATTAGTATTTCTCTTTTGTTCTTCTCATCCACTGTGTAAATCTATTCTCCATGTTAAGCATGATAAGCAAAATATAATTGTAAGTAAGTATTATTTATTAAATTTGTAAGTTCGCACACTATATACTTTATACAGTTTCTACCTATGGAAACTTGTAATTGGCTTACTGTTTCTATGTTATTACCTAACTTGTTACTCAAGCTGTAAGTTTTCCTAATAAATAAAATAAAAATAAAATATTTTGTTCCACTTTGATGCAATATGGTTTTAAGCCAGCCGCTGTTTCATTGTTCTTCGTTTATTGTTTAGTACCTTATCTCATGGAGAGGGCTGATAGTCAACTCCAATATCTGAAAAAAATATTTTCATTGATAAACTTTCTGGGTTCAGTCATAGACATATTAAAGTAGACTGCGCTCTCGCCTCCCAAAAACGTGCCTGGCGATAGCTCGAGGGAGACCTCTGTCCCTTTTTTTCTTTAGGGCAACTATCAAGATCAAGTGACAATATAAAGAAGGTTGCCACAGTTTAACAATACATGCTACTATTTAATTGACAAGCGTGGTATATATATATGACCTACGTCTGGTCGCGGTCGGTTATCGGGTCAACATCCTCTCTCACGAGGCGGCCCATTATGCGACCCATTTCTGTATCCATCAGGTCGAGAGGAGACTGTAACACAAGATATGGGGGGTTGTCTTACATTGACGTTGGGAGGCGAAGACACAGCATAAATCAAGGCATCGACGACATCTTGCGTGCGCAGTTTAGGCGTGGTAGAGTACGCCTGGTCGGCTATGGGGCCGATGTCCTCTCTCACCAGGCGGCCCATATCCGTATCCACCAGGCCAGGGGAGAGACTCTGTAAAAGTATAGTGTAATGCTGGCTTAATTGTACCGATTTAGAAGGATGACTCACGTTAGATCGGGCCGTGCCGGGCCGGAGCTTCCGGGGCATCTGTCATAGAAACCAGTCACCTGTCATGTCATAGAAAAGTAAGCGCCGGAAGCTTCGGCCCGGACACGGCCCGGTCTAACGTGAGTCATCCTTTAATTGTAATACCGATTTAGTAAAATGGCAGTGGAGCAGACGGCCTAGAAATGACAATCGTACATAGACAAACGCTAAACAAACGGAAAAAATGTATCGGGAAAAGTCACGTGACTGTGTATTTCTATACATTATCTAAGTTTCCATTGGCATAAACAATTATATATACGTATATAGTGTTTTATATGAACGATTTTCATCTTGGCTAGGCCCCTTGAGAGCCTTTAAGTGACCACATCACAATATAACGTCGGGTGACAACCAAAACTCACTAATTACTACTACAAGTTCAGACCCATAGTAAACCGTTATAGTAACAAAGCAAGGTTGATTTTTAATTAGTAATTAGTGAGTTTTGTTTGTCATCTGACGAATTAATATCAATAGCTAGGTACACTGTTACAATTGCCATTGATTTTTATCAGGCGTTTCCACTTCGTACTAACTCGTTTAGGGAGTTACGGAGGCCTAGAAGATGACTCACGTTACACCGGGCCGTGTCCGGGCCGGAGCTTCCGGCGCATCGTTTTCTATGGAAAGCATCATGTGATCGCCTGTCATGTACAATAAGCATGAACAATAAGCGCCGGATGCTCCGGCCCGGACACGGCCCGGCCTAACGCGAGTCATCCTTTAATCCGAGTCTGCGGCAACAGCGCTTGGTCATCAGGTACAAGTAGGCCACTGTTATCGACCGTATATTTGATATATTAAGGACTTACTGTGGTCTTAATCCGGGCCTTTGCATGTGCCAGTTCGTCGTTCAGCGCGGTGCAGAAGGCGGTGATAGCGTGTTTGGTCATCGGGTATAAGTTGGCCAATGGTATGGATGGGACGTAGTGCCCTGCTACGCTGAAAAGTTAAGATAGCTTTAAAGTCTCCGCCATTGAGCCAGCATGAATGAGTTGTTAGGTTACGTTATTTTTAATATTTATCAATTTTACCAATTATTTATTTTCAATAGTCTTATTTAGTTAATGATTTATGGTTTACACTAGTAACATTTATGGTTTATTTCTGGCAACATCGCTATAACGTGATTGGTTGATGTCTTGGCGGGCGAATAATATCGTTCAGCGATTGGTTGACGTCATCGATATCACGCGATGTCGTCCACCAATCGCGAGGCTCTATTTTCCCGCCATATTGGCAACGGTTCTTGGTCGGGAGTTGATCAAACAGTGCATTCTGTTTGGAGCGTTCGTGGAAATAGGTAGCTTATTCGGAGTGACGTGCTCACGGCTGTGGGTAGCCTAGGTTGCCTAGGCTTGCTAGCTAGCTAAGTTAATTAATTGATGTGTAAATGAATGTTGAGTTTAAGTGTCTAGAGTAATAAAGTAAATGGATGTTGAGTTTAAGCGTCTAGAGTATTAAACAAGTGAATGTAATCAAGTAGTTTGAATAAACATTCCTAATCTAACCGTTTGGAGTTTTCCTTTGTTCCGGTGCCTAGTAGTTGGTCGTTCATATTTCAGAAGTGACAAGAACAGTTAAAACGTAAGTACACGCCCCAATAGTATGCTATTTTTGTGCGAAGTGATTTGAAGTGAACGTTATTTATTTAAAAGTTAACGATAAAGTTTAAGTATTACCTAGTGATGTTAGTTTAAAATCTCAACCGTGGTTATTGCTATAATATACCGTTAACAGTTTAAATTTAACAAACGATTTCTTTGTTAATGCTATTTAGTGTTCATATCATTTTACGATAGAAAGTGGGTAGTATTTTCGTTCGATTACTTATTTTATCGATTGAAATTAAGCCTAGTGATACTATACCTTATTTATATAGCTGAAGTTACAGTAGTTAATACATCAATCGGGTTCGAATCCCGGACAACAATGGAACAGATTAAATTGTAATCCAGTGAACGTAACGCCTTTCTATATTTAATAGCATTGTTGGAGCAAAGAACTTGTGTAACGTAATGATATTTCAAGTAAGTCGTGTTGTGATTTATTTATATGAACCGTTATTGCTTTGATCATTCGTTTCCTTGATTAATGGGATCTTTTACCTTAAACTTAGTAGTTTGCTTCCTTATGTCTAGCTATAAGATTCTAAAATCCTCTGACGTGAGATTTCAGACTATGTCAGAGCCGCCAGACCGACGAAGGCTCGTGACTCCGAGACGAAGAGATGCACACTCGAACGCGAGCCGGAGCCGTAGTCGCCTGCAAAGCCGAAGCAACAGTCGACACCGGCCGGATCGGGACGTGGATCTGGGACGCGAGCGACTACGGATGCTGGAGGAAGAAGTACGGCGTGAGCGCAACCGCGTACGTGCTGCCGAAGACCTACGTGAATCATCGCGGCGCGCCAGCTCACCTCAAGCGGCCAGCCGTCATCGAAGCATCCCCGTGTCAGCGAGGGGCCAGGATGAGGAGCGTCGAGCTGAGCGCGGATCACGACAGCCTGACACCGAAGAACGGATTAACAGGTCACGTAGCCCTTCCTTTTCAAATAATTATTTACTCGATATATTTAAAAATCTGCGAGACGGTCTAGCATCGTTGCCCGTGAACCAAGGCGCACCCCAACCATTACAGAAAATCGATCATAAGAATATATTGCCAAATTTTGATCCTTCATCAAAAAATCAGAGGATGGATATATGGTTGAAGAAGGTGAACGAGTGCGCCTCGGTATACGGGTGAGATGAAAGAACAACTACGCATTTTGCTATGCAGAAACTTCAAGGTTTGGCCAAAACATGGTATGAGAGTCTGAATAGTATTTTGTTTACATGGGCCGAGTGGCAAGATAAGTTGTTGAGTGTTTTCCCATGTGAACAAAACTATGGCCAGACCTTGGAGGATATGATTAGGAGGAAGAGTAGGTACAATGAGTCCATAGAGGTGTACTATTATGAGAAGTTGAGTCTGGTGAATCGATGCGAGATAGTAGATGCCCGCGCAGCTGAGTGCATAATACATGGTATTACGGACAAGACACTTAAATCCGGGGCTTTGGCACTACGTTGTACCCATCCCGACCAGCTCTTACAATATTTGATCAGTAATAGGGATTATAATCAAACCAACCAATCTGATCGATCGAATGTTAGGAATAGGAATTTCGATACGTCATAAGTCATAAGTTATTTATTTGCGAAAGATAGGGTATACATAGGATGTTACATCAGTCAGTCAAAACACAGCAAATCCTAAATCTGATAGATAGCAATAGATCAACCAACGGTACAGGGTGTTACAACTGCAAAGAAAGGGGTCATAGTTTCCTGCACTGCCCTAAGCCGCTGCTTAAATGTGCGCGATGTAATAAAATCGGCCACACTGTGGAGAAATGTTTCTCTAAGTCAGATGACAAAGTGCAAGCAAATACTAACGGTACAGTGCAGAAAACTATGCGAATTAAGGACAGCGTAGACATGGTGGACTCTCCAGGCTCTAAATATTATAAAGATATCAAAGTCGACAGTGCTGAGTTGAGGGCGTTCATAGATTTCGGAAGTGACGCTACGCTCATAAGGGAAACAACTGCTAGTAGATTAGGTCTGTCACATAATATTCCTCAGATCTTGAAGGGATTTGGTAATGGTTTAGTCCAATCGCTAGGGAATCTAAGTCTCGATATGAACGTCGATGGGGTAGAAGCTAAGGTACCTTTCAAGGTTGTGAGTGATCATTGGCTAGAGGTCCCTGTTCTTGTGGGACAGTCGTTCACAGAACAGGCGCATGTATTGGTATGTAAGAGTTGTAATAAATTGCAATTCTTTGATGTAGGGAAGGAACTGCCTACTTCAGAGCTTGTTGATAATAGCGATGCCTTGTTGATGTTTTACCCAACTAGGACAATTGAAATTTATGGAACTGCTTCTGTCATGGTACAAGCTAAGCCGGCTTTCAACGGCGAGGTTCTTTTGAAAAATTGTGTAGCAGGAAAGCCGAACGAGCAGTATTTCATTAGCGGCGGGTTTCATCGAGCGGTAAATGGACACATTAATGTACTTGTCGTGCCATGTTCAGAATCTTGTCGCATCCCGGCTAAGCTTATCTTCTGTCGTGCAGAAATTGTCAACGTTGTGAAGCGGGTAGGTAGTGGATGTTCCGCAGGGTGAGACTCATATTCGGCAGGCGCTAGATGGAAGTCAGGTGAACGTGGGCAGAGGTGTACCAGCTGACGTAAGACGGAACCTGATGGAGCTGTTGGCGAAATATCAGCATTGTTTTGCTACTTTCTTGAGAGACCTAGGCTGTACAGGCATCACTGAAATGAGTATAGAACTTAATAGTCAGCGTCCAGTCGTTTATCGTCCATACAGGTTGTCACACCACGAACGGGAGAAAGTGCGGTCGATGATTGGAGATATGTTAGACGCCTGTGTGATTCGAGAATCGACTTCAGATTACGCGAGTCCTATTCTACTTGTGCGTAAAAAGGATGGTTCCTCAAGGTTGTGCGTTGACTACCGTATGCTTAATTCGGTAACCATTAAAGAGCGGTACCCAATGCCCATTATTGAGTCAATCTTGTTTCATAATTCTTGATCTCGCTTCTGGCTATTACCAGGTGCCGATCTCTGAGCAGAGCAAACATCTGACGTCATTCGTTACGCCGGACGGCCAATACGAATTCAATCGTTATGCCGTTCGGCCTAGCGAATGCTCCGGCAGTTTTTCAACGAATGATAAACACGATACTTGGTCCGGCGCGATTTAGTAAGGCGACCGCGTACATTGATGATGTACTCATTTTTGGAAAGGACTTTGCTCAGTGTCCAGAACGCCTTGAAGAAGTGCTGCAAATGTTTGAACAGGCGAATCTGACATTGAATCTGTCGAAATAAGAGTTTTTGTGTGAGGTTGATTATCTTGGCTACGAAATTAGCGCTAGTGGTATCCGGCCCGGTGAAAAGAAGATTTTGACCGTAGTCAATTTCCCTCGTCCCCAGAATGTTCATAATGTGAGACTGTTCCTAGGCCTAGCCAGTTACTTTCGCAAATTTATAGAGAATTTTGCTCAAATTTCTTCCCCTCTTAGCAAGCTATTGAAAAAGGACGCCGTCTGGCAGTGGGGTGACGAACAGGAACGAGCATTTGAGTCTAAAGTCGATTTTGGTTAATAGGCTGGTTCTTGCTATTTACGATCCTTCTGCAACGAACGCAAGGTATTGAGAACTTTCACCCAGTGGCATTTTAGTCGGCAAACTTCTCCCGAGGAGAAAAACTTCCACTCTTACGAGTTGGAAACACTAGCGGTAGTGTGTTCCCTTCGTAAGTTTATAGTCTATTTACTTGGGAAGGAATTTAATATTATAACCGACTGCAGTGCATTGCGATCCACATTTTCAAAGCGTGATCTGATACCAAGAATAGCACGCTGGTAGCTAACCCTTCAGGAATTTGATTGTACTGTCGAGTATAGGGCTGGAGTAAAAATGAGTCGCGTTGACGCGTTATCTCGAAATCCGGTTGAGCCGTCAGAATGTCTCGAGGATCAGTTTCCGGTGGTAATGGGTATTCGTAGCGAAGATTGGCTTCACACGCTGCAGTTAGGCGATTCTGAGTGGAGCAGAATAATTGACATTCTGAAAAGTGATCTAGACGAAAAGGGATTAGAATATATCAAACAGAATTTTGTCCTTAAAGATAATCGCTTGTTTCGCTATTTGGATGGGGATAAGGACAAGATCAGGTGGGCGGTACCGAAGGGCGCAAGATGGCAGGTGTGTAAACTCAATCATGACGAAATTGGACATTTTGGGATTGAGAAGACCTTAGAACGAATCAAAAGTAACTATTGGTTCCCCAAAATGTCCAGGTTCATCAATAAATACGTGGGTGCCTGTATTGAATATGCGTATACAAAGAACAATTTAGGCGCTCCCGAAGGGTTACTGCAACCTATTGCAAAGGTAGAGATCCCCTTTCACACCCTTCATGTGGATCACCTTGGACCCTTTGTAAAGTCGTTAAGGGGTTTTACTCATTTGTTGGTGGTTGTTGATAGTTTTACCAAGTTCTGTTTTCTCAGACCTGTCAGAAACACAAATGCCCAAAATGCGATTAAGGTTCTAGAAGACATTTTTAGCATATTTAGAAACCCTGACCGGCTCGTTAGTGACAGAGGTAGTTGTTTTACCTCGCACACGTTCAAACGGTTTTGCTTATATAAAGGAATAAAACATGTTTTAAATGCGGTCGCTAGCCCCAGGTCTAATGGCCAAGTTGAGCGGTATAACCGCACAGTGTTAGACTATCTCAAGGCACTAAGCGTTAAACGTGGCGAGAAAAGTTGGGATACGCATTTGGGACGCATTCAATGGGGTCTGAATAACACCCTTCAGAAAACTATAGGTAGAAAGCCGTCGGAAGTGATGTTCGGAACTCTTATGAATAGCGAAATTAACCCCATGCTCAATGACGTCGTTTTCGATAGCCGTGAAAATGATTTGTGTGAAATACGTAACAGTGTTAAGGCTAGGATAGATCAGGAGCAGGCTAAACAAAGAGAGTTATGATTTGGGAAGGACACCTTCACGTATATATAATGAGGGAGATATCGTTAAAATAACAAAAACTTGTTTCAATAATAACGGACAGAGCAAGAAATTAATGCCTTCTTTTATAGGGCCATACCGTGTGAGTAAGGTCTTAGGCAATGACCGCTATGTTGTAGCTCCAATACCTGGATTAGTCGATACAGAAAATAGGCGGTCAACGACCGTAGCTGCTGACCGCATGAAGCCGTGGATACACGTGACCGCTCTAGAAGTTAATGAAAAAAAACTAATGATGATCTTGAGAGCGATGATGGAAACGATTCGAGTTAGAACATAGATATTATTATGGATATCATATTTGTTAGGATATTTTATCCAGATTGATTTGCTACAGAATGTTTTTTCGTTGTTTCAGATCAAGTACGCGAGAATCGATCGGTTCGCGGCTTGGTGCAATAAGTGTCGAATAAAGTCCTTCGACTGCCATTACGAGCATTAATCGATCGGCTCGGACGGGCGTCGATAGGCATCCTGAAAGGCATCGATCGTTCAGGAGGTTAGGGAACCCTGATTAATCGATCGTTCAGGGGATATAGGTATTCTGATTAATCGATCGTTCAGAATACTCGTTTGATGTAAATAATGTATTTCACGACATAATCGATCGGTCGTGATTTTGATGTTCCCATGGCCCAATCAATCGATCGTTTGGGTTCACTAGATTCGATATTCAATCGATTGTTCATAGAATTTGTTATTTAAATTAAAATCTTATACTTATTCCGATAATCCGTAAACGCACTGCCTCCCTCATGCGCCGAGTACGTGACAGTTCCAACAGTCTGCTTCAGCTCGTTCCTGGGGATACTGCTGGTACACTCTGGAGGCACTGGAATGACCTGCATATGGGATCCAGAGGCATAGTGTATAATTTAATGTAAATATGTATGTAGATTTTAATTTAATTTTAATGTAATTTTTGTTTATTGTAATTTTTGTTGACATGTTTTTAAGTTTATTTTCAATTTTAATTTTTATATGATAATATTTTAATCTTAATAATTTTAATTTTTAATATTTTGTATGGGTATATTTTTTTTGCCTGAAATAAATTTGATTGATTGATCGATTGATTACTTGGATTATGTATGTAGCTTATAGTTTATTTTGGTACATGATAGCTTCGTAAATTATGCAGTTTATGATTAAATTTAATTTGGGTTAACTATAATGTTAACTAGAGTAGTGTTAAAATTTACTAATAAAATAACTATTATTATTTTACATGTTGTATGTTAAATATTACTTGATAGATCAATGTCTGCATTTGCATTGTAATGTAAAAGTTATAAATGAATAATTAAAATGTTAAGCATAATTAAGGCTAATTTGTTTAATAAGTTTGTTTTAAATAGTCAAGATAGCAGATTGTTAGGTTGCTTAGGTTACCACCTGGTGTCGTGTGCGGGACGCACACGATGTCAGGACAGCCGATTGTTAGGTTACGTTATTTTTAATATTTATCAATTTTACCAATTATTTATTTTCAATAGTCTTATTTAGTTAATGATTTATGGTTTACACTAGTAACATTTATGGTTTATTTCTGGCAACATCGCTATAACGTGATTGGTTGATGTCTTGGCGGGCGAATAATATCGTTCAGCGATTGGTTGACGTCATCGATATCACGCGATGTCGTCCACCAATCGCGAGGCTCTATTTTCCCGCCATATTGGCAACGGTTCTTGGTCGGGAGTTGATCAAACCGTGCATTCTGTTTGGAGCGTTCGTGGAAATAGGTAGCTTATTCGGAGTGACGTGCTCACGGCTGTGGGTAGCCTAGGTTGCCTAGGCTTGCTAGCTAGCTAAGTTAATTAATTGATGTGTAAATGAATGTTGAGTTTAAGTGTCTAGAGTAATAAAGTAAATGGATGTTGAGTTTAAGCGTCTAGAGTATTAAACAAGTGAATGTAATCAAGTAGTTTGAATAAACATTCCTAATCTAACCGTTTGGAGTTTTCCTTTGTTCCGGTGCCTAGTAGTTGGTCGTTCATAGAGTACAGTAAAGCCCTTTCCCCCGTGTCAATGTCCGAAATTCTGTTTATACCTAGTCTTTCGATTGGTAACTGGCCCCGAGCCGCTAATCCTTTGTCTACCTATTGTTAAGTAAAACCGCACGTGCCTCTACAGTCTACCTGTAAAAAAAGGGTCGTGTAATTCTCTACGGTTACTGAATGCTGGCGAGTCGAACCAGTCTAAAATGTGTCATCCAGATGCGTAACAAAGGCGCGTTATCGGAGAGCGCACCTGCACTGGTTGTTTGAGCATTGGACTAGTCCGCGCTCAGGTGCCAATTAGAATAATTAAGACCCTTTTTTGCAGGTAAGTAGCACGTGCGGTTTTACTTAACAATAGACAAAGGATTAGCAGTTCGGGGCCAGTTACAAATCTACAGACTATACCAACCTGTTGACATGAATAATGTGTCCTTCCACTCCTCGTTTCTTCATGGAGGCGACGGCGTAGCGTGAGCACAGTACATAGCCGGTGATGTTTACGTCAATAATTTGCTGGACTTGTGAATTTTGTAGCGGGTTACTGTTACTGGTGGCCTCTGAAAAATGGAGGGTTGATATTTTAACCCGTGGAGCGCCCTATTGTTACATGTGTTCCATACTACTGTGATACTGGGGCGCTCCACGGGTTAAGGAACAACAATTCAACAACAAGTATTAGTGGCATATTCAGAAGGGTACCATTTATTACGCAAGTAGGTAATTACCTACGATTTAAGTAAGTACCTGAAGATCTTTGGAATATGCTGCTAAATAAATATCTATCTCTGGTGGACTACACAGTGCCTAATTACCGCTATGGGTACATTAACAGAATATGGATACAACATCCGTTATCTGATCTGTTATCTGACCGACACGGCTGTGTACCTATGTGAGATTGTTGCTTTTATAGTCTTGGTTGACGAATCTTTTAGCTTTAAGATTCAATGTAATATGTGTGAAACCTAATGTAGGTATTTGTGAATATTTGAGTTGTGTTTGTCTACAAAAAAATAGATAGGGCTTATTTCGTTTTGCGCGTTGTATACCTATCATCGAACTATTTTTAAGTTTCATATGCCACATGGCAGAATGCAGTGTTTAACACATTCACTGCCCCCAACGCACATGTGCGTTCAGCGTCATATAAGTTTGTTCCTAGGCCACGCCCCCTGGCAGTGAATGCGTTAAGTGCATGTTACAGTAATAACATATACTAATCTATGTGCATGACATTCATGCGCTGTATGTCTTGTATGTTATCTTTTATGTTCATGTGAATAAAATTCATTCAGGTATATAACTGACCGGTGATATGCCCGCTGAGCAACAACGCCGCATTGTTGACGAGCATGTCCACGCCGCCGTGCTCGGTCTCCACGCGCTCGAACGCCGCCGCGATCTCCCCCGGCTTACCCACGTCGCACCGCACGGCGTAGATCTTGCCGGCACCGGTCACGTCGGCTTGCAGTTTCTAAAGAAACAATTACGTGAAGAATCATTAATTCAGCTATACCTGACCGGTGATATGCCCGCTGAGTAACAACGCCGCATTGTTGAGAGAGAGAATGAATTGCTTCTGTTGCTCTTAGGGGTATGGCCTTCGAGCAACACGGAAGGGAGGCGGCATTCGCACTATTTCTCCTCTGCCGAGGTACAAGATTAGCGCGTCAATCTAATCTAGCGCGGGTAATAAAACTAGTTGCACTTGGATTTTTCACTAGACCGAGTCTAGACGCGCGCGTGAACACTGCTGCACAAAAATGCCTGTTTGCTCGGTTTTTTGTTGTAAAAAGAGGTCGGGGACATCAAATTTACAAAAAGAAAGTATTACATTTCACATGTAATATTTTTTTTTACATATCATACGTTTAATTACATTCAAACACAATTATTATATTTTAGTCTCATGTAATTGTTGGATTTATCGATTTTGCTCGCTCAGTACAAATTGCGGATCGGTTGAGCGACAAATCCGACTTCTCATCTCTCAGAATACAATAACATACTTCAACGAAAATGTGTTAGTGTGCGTGTTGTGACACTTGTCACTCGTCCGTACACAAAAAGAGATCGAGGTTTGCAAGATTCTTACATCTCATCTCTTAGATTCTCACATTCTTAGATCTCTTACATACAGATTGGAATTTGTATGTAAGAGTGTGAGAAGTGCGACTGTGTGCACCTTTCCCCCCGCGAAAAATGGCAGAAAGATTTGTACGGTGAGATATCGCTTGGGCCCCTCCCTTCCGATGTGTCGGAAGCCGGTGTTGCTCGAAGGGTATGGCACACTGCGTCCGATTGCGGGACGTCGCTATAATACGCGCATACGATTGTCAAAGTGCCTTTACTCTTAAGTGTTGGTAAATGAAGCTCACTGGGACTCGAGTTCGATTCCTGGTAAAGGGCATTCATTTGTGTGTTAAAGGGCATTCATTACCGACATTTGTTTTTGAGTAGGTAATGGATGTTTTCTATGTTGTGGGTACTTGACGATGATATATCTTGACGATGATATATCACTATCACTACACCTACACACTCATAAAACAAAGTCCCCCGCCGCGACTGTCTGTTTGTGTGTATGTAATATGTTCGCGATAAACTCAATAGGTAAATACTGAACGGATTTTCATGCGGTTTTCACTCAGCAATAGTGAGCCGTAGTAAGCCGGGGCGGGTCGCTAGTATACATATATAACTACAACACAAACCTTATCGACCATACTGTAGGACTAGGCTAATAAGTAATTTATGTAAGATTGTTCCATAAGATTTATTAACAAATAAACTTGAAAAAACATCGTGTACTGACCTGAACTAGTCCTTCCCTCCTGGCGAGCCCCACCACGCGCAGCCCCTCGTTGGCAAGCCGGACGCAGACCGCAGCCCCGATGCCCGCGCTCGCGCCCGTCACCACCGCAGTCTTGCCGACCCAACGCTCCATAATTGACTGTAGGATCTTTAATAGATATAAAAAACAACTTGTTATAACTTATAAGCTAACTAAAGCCTTAAAGTAAACATTAAAATTACATAAAACTAAAAAAAGGGGAAAGAATCAAACTACAACTAAAGTTATAAATAAAAAACTGGCTCCAGCTCGGTGCCTTGTGGTAAGGTGCCAAGAAGGCTGGCGGCATTACCGCGTGGAATGAACGCACTTCTTATATCTTATTCTTACCTATATTATGAACACTCGAGGTATCTACCTACAAACCCTGTTATCAATGTTGTACTTAGTTCATTAAAAATAAGGATTGGCAAAGTGTGGGTTCCTTACGATAAATAATTTTGCCAACCCTTGGGTAAGGCCGGATTTAAAGGGGCCCACTGATTATCAGTTCGCCGGACTATATCAGCCTGTCAATTAAACGCAAAATTTGACAGCTACGAACAACAACTACAGGCCGATATCGTCCGGCGAACTGGTAATCAGTGGGCCCTTTAAGAGCACTTTTTATTTTTGCTCAGTGTGCCAAAAAATATCATAAATAATAAATACAAAAAAAATTGTGTAAGGTATTCCGATACCCCATAAAGTAATCACTTTATTGTTTGCACTGAGAAATATCAACAACATTGCAAATATAACACTTTAAATTCTCGCATTTTGTACACATAATTAATGTCATTAACGGGTCTAACGCGATTAAATTTCATAATTTTTATCTTTTTTCCGACGTTACAGGCAAGGTGTGGTCACAGAAGACTGACGTCCCAGCAAATTGCCAATGGAGATATTAATAAACAACGCCAAACTACCCGATATTAGTTTATATAAATGTTCAGGGTAGACAAAAAAATTGAACAAAAACAAAACAAAAACGGGAACTTAGATCACATGACATTAATTAATATAATTCTATGTGCGAGACAATATGAAATTAAGAGGCCCGTCCTGACCGCGTGTCTTCACATTAAAACTACTCGCTGTAACTTGTATTAAATATATTTTAGCTCCATTAAAACTTAGGTAGAACATTTTTACATCTTGACAACTAAATCTCTTTACGGTAAACGTATAGTGCTCGACATGCCAATGCCCAATAGATGACACCTTGCTGTCAACTCTATTCACACAATTACTTAAGTTTCAAGATGACATGTATTGGGACCGCATCGAGCACCAGTACGTTTACCTTATTAATATTGTATTTTTTTTAGAATTGCAACGTTGATAAAGAGTTTGGAAATATTACTTAAGTACTTACTGATAAACCTTTTGTTGATAGGATGCACCACTCGCCGTTCGCGTGATTGTGTGAATGGCCGGTTCGAATAAGTAAATACACTCGTTTTGATAGTTCGAGCGATTTATTGATACTGACTTACAGGATAATTCGAACGTAGGTACACTAGTAGAAGAGCCGGCCGCAAATTTTCTAACCGACTTGATACCACGATGAAATGCACAATAGTTTCCCATTAAAAGTGATGCTAAGTCCGAATTCGATAGTCTGCCACGGCGGAACTTGCCGAAAGTACGAAAAAGAAGGCCACTTCCGGTGCGAAAAAGGGGGCTGATTTAACCCATCTGATACCGAAATAATAGTTATGGCAGCAGTTAGAAATTTACATGTAGACACAGAAAAGCGAAGTCTGCCAGTATTTTTTATGCCGGAAGTGCTTGGCAGACGCTCTCAAAGGTGGCCACCGGAACCCCTAATTTAACCCATCTGATACCACCATGAAACCAATTCCAGTCGGTAGGTATGAACCCTCATGTCAGGAATATATAAGTCTGCCAAGGTTTTTCCTGCCGAAACACCTTGGCAGACGAGATTATGTGAGCACGGTCACCATCGGTTACCCTACACTAACCCATCTGATACCACCATGAAACCAATTCCAGTCGGTAGGTATGAACCCCCATTTTAGGAATATATAAGTCTGCCAAGGTTTTTCCTGCCGAAACACCTTGGCAGACGAGATTATAAGCAGGATGACCATCGGTTACCGTACACTAACCCATCTGATACCACGATGAAACCAATTCCAGTCGGTAGGTATGAACCCTCATTTCAGGAATATATAAGTCTGCCAGGGCTTTTCCTGCCGAAACACCTTGGCAGACGAGATTATGTTAGCAAGGTGTACATCAGTTACCCTACATCAACCCATCTGATACCACCATGAAACCAATTCCAGTCGGTACTTATGAACCCCCATTTGAGGAATATATAAGTCTGCCAAGGTTTTTCCTGCCGAAACACCTTGGCAGACGAGATTATAAGCAAGATTCCCATCAGTTACCGTACACTAACCCATCTGATACCACCATGAAACCAATTCCAGTCCGTAGGTATGAACCCTCATTTCAGGAATATATAAGTCTGCCAAGGCCTTTCCTGCCGAAACACCTTGGCAGACGAGATTAAGTTAGCAAGTCCAGCTTGTTTGACAAGTCCAGTCTGCCAAGTCAAGTCTGCCAAGGCCTTGGCTATTCCTGAAATGCGGGTTCATACCTACCGACTGGAATTGTTTTTATGGTGGTATCAGATAGGTTAATGTAGGGTAACTGATGTACACCTTGCTAATATAATCTCGTCTGCCAAGGTGTTTCGGCAGGAAAAGCCTTGGCAGACTTATATATTCCTGAAATGAGGGTTCATACCTCTCGACTGGAATTGGTTTCATGGTGGTATCAGATGGGTTGATGTAGGGTAACTGATGTACACCTTGCTAACATAATCTCGTCTGCCAAGGTGTTTCGGCAGGAAAAGCCCTGGCAAACTTATATATTCCTGAAATGAGGGTTCATACCTACCGACTGGAATTGGTTTCATCGTGGTATCAGATGGGTTAGTGTACGCTAACCGATGGTCATCTTGCTTATAATCTCGTCTGCCGAGGTGTTTCGGCAGGAAAAACCTTGGCAGACTTATATATTCCTAAAATGGGGGTTCATACCTACCGACTGGAATTGGTTTCATGGTGGTATCAGATGGGTTAGTGTAGGGTAACCGATGGTGACCGTGCTCACATAATCTCGTCTGCCAAGGTGTTTCGGCAGGAAAAGCCTTGGCAGACTTATATATTCCTGACATGAGGGTTCATACCTACCGACTGGAATTGGGTTCATGGTGGTATCAGATGGGTTAAATTAGGGGTCCCGGTGGCCACCTTTGAGAACGTCTGCCAAGCACTTCCGGCATAAAAAATACTGGCAGACTTCGCTTTTCTATGTCTACATGTAAATTTCTAACTGCTGCCATAACTATTATTTCGGTATCAGATGGGTTAAATCAGCCCCCTTTTTTCGCACCGGAAGTGGCCTTCTTTTTCGTACTTTCGGCAAGTTCCGCCGTGGCAGACTATCGAATTCGGACTTAGCATCACTTTTATGGGAAACCATTGTGCATTTCATCGTGGTATCAAGTCGGTTAGAAAATTTGCGGCAGGGTCTTCTACTACACTGTCATCAGCAGACATCGTAAATTTTATAGCATTATTGGTGCAGCGGCAGCGGAGCGGTGAACGGAATTGGTATAGATAATTCCAACTAAAATGGTAAATAATGGTTAATATTAAAGTAATTAACGCTAATTAATCATTAGGGTTGAAATTGTTTAGGTATACCAATTCCGTTAATACCACTCCGCTGCACCGAATATGCTATAAAATTTACGATGTCTGGTCATTGCAGAATGATGGCAGTTATAATTCGCGCGTGCGTCTCGCTTGCGACAAATCCGAGCGAAATGAACGCGTGAATGATTTATTAACGGACATAATTCAGATTTTGTTTTGATGTCATGTGTAAGTACTAAGTACGTTCGAATTTGCTTGCTAATTTATTATCACTTATCATTAATCAAAAATAGCGGTTTTTAAACACTTATGTTTTGTTTCAAAAGGAGTTCATCGCTTAAAAAACCGGCCAAGTGTGAGTTGGACTCGCGCACGAAGGGTTCCGTACCGTTACGCAAAAACCGGCAAAAAATCACGTTTGTTGTATGGGAGGTGGGAGCCCCACTTAAATATTTATTTTATTCTGTTGTTTGTATTTGTTGTTATAGCATAAAAGAAACATATCATCTGTGAAAATTTCAACTGCCTAGCTATCATGGTTCATGAGATACAACCTGGTGACAGACAGACGGTCAGACAGACAGACAGACAGACGGACAGCGGAGTCTTAGTAATTGGGTCCCGTTTTTACCCTTTGGGTACGGAACCCTAAAAAAGATAAAGATAAAAGATAATTTTATTCGTGACGATCACAAAACATGTACGAACATGCACAGACAACAACAGCAAGAAAAGAAGAAATTATTTAAGTGTTCATCACGAAATGGACCCAACTCAGCATAATGCTAGCTATAAAGCCAGCGCTGGTCTTCCGTAGGGCCGATTCGGTGATGCCAAGACAGATAATACATAAAGATATATATTAAAACATTACAAAAATACACAAAAGGAATTTAAGAGAACAGAGAATACAAAAGAAATATACAAGAAAAATCATTTGGAAAACAAACAAAATAAAAGAAAATATAATATAAGAGAAATAATTAAGAAATTATAAACGCGACCATACCACAGAATAATTAATAGTACTACCGTACAGAAAGGAAACTTCCTACAAAAACGAAGTTTGACAGCGGTTCAGGGTCGAATCATGCTGTCCCTTTCTAATACATGGCACTATCCCTTTCGGCTATTTATATAGGGTTATCAAAAATCAAGTGATTATCTTATCTGTGGTCGTGCACGCAAAAGGAAGTCAAGTGGTGCCAACCCTAATAATTGCTCGGAGCAATGCTGAGCCGAGCGGAGCCGAGCGGAGCCGAGCGGAGCGGAGTTTGACCGAAGTCAGGAGTTTCGCACCCCTGACCATACAGTCAACGCTGCCTGCAGCTGCTACATGAATCTAGTAGGTATAGGTATAATAACTGGATCTGGCATGAAAGGTAGGGGGAAGTGACCGAACAGGATAGTCTTTATCTTTCAGTAAACTCAAAATCGTAATTAGATTCCAAAAAAGTAAGACAATGTTGCCACTGCAATAATTTGTTTGTAAAATAGTAAATTCCTTTTTATAAATAAACACGTTAAAATAATTTATTTATTGGTAATTTTACTCCTATGATATAAAAAAGTACTTTTATTTACTTATTTTTACATAAATACAAGACGCGCTAGTAAAAAGTGGCAACATTGTGTTACATTTTTTGGAATTTAATTATGATTTTGAGTTTAGGAGTAGCAGCGAAAGAGCTATTATTGTTTGTCCTTGTCACAGTTTCACATTTTATTTGTTCCCCACCGTTAATTTAGTATGTATTATGGTGGGCAACAAATAAATTCGACCAATCATAGTGTCGCATTGCGTATGTTTTGTCCCTCACGGAGGCACGCGTATACCACTTCTATAGGATCCTATGAGCTGCTAGCTCCTATGAGCTGCTAGCTAAAAAAACAACTCAACGACATTAAATAATAAAAAAAAAAAAAATTTTTTTAGGTCATTTTTACACAAATCGACTAAGCCCCACGGTAAGCTCAAGATGGCTTGTGTTGTGGGTACTCAGACAACGATATATATAATATATAAATACTTAAATACATAGAAAACAACTATGACTCAGGAACAAATATCTGTATCATCATACAAATAAATGCCCTTACCAGGACACTTTTGCACTTGTGCACTTTTTGAGGAGGATTGTAACTCAAAATATTAATAACAGGGCCATATACCTAGTGCAAAATGTCTGCAGCACTATGTATAATTGAGGTTAACGCCATCTAGCGTTGTATCGTCGCATTACTTGAAACCCCTAAGCACATCACTGTGAGAGTCATCACACCAGTTTGAGGGAAACTCACTAGATGGCATTTAAATAAAAAAACAATGACATTGTCCGTCACACATAACATAAGTCACGCAAGCGCCCTGCGCCGCCTACATGAAACAGCAGGCTCAGGCATACATTTTCGCAGTGCGGTAGAAAGAGAGGAGAGACGCCTTACGCGTTACCCCTTACGCTGTCTCGAGTTTATCATTTTTTCTCCACCTCAAAAAGTGCACAGGGGTCGTTCTCTCATTTCGTGCAAATCGGTGATATTCTCTCGATTTGTAAATTTTCTTTTAAATGGTAAATTTTTGGGTTTCCATGCATTGTGGATTCATTTATTGACACTTTTATGCTAAAGGCACCTTCGTAACCTTATTCCTTTTCATTTAATAAGACTGGTTGTAATGAACTACGCGCTGGTAATGAAATGGGCATGGATGGTAATTTTATCAGTGGAGGGTAATGAAACAAACTTATGAAATCGCAATAAAAAAAACTTTAGTTAACGAAAATGAACACCATTAATATAATGAACAACATTAAAATCACGTGTCTTAAGCGCTGTGCAGACGATCAAGCCGACTTAACAAATACTCCGGCTTGACAATCGCGACTTATGATTTACCACCTAGCTTGTAGCGATTGTCAAGCACAATGTACGTGATTGAAGACGTATTTCGTATTGTTTATTTATTTAATGATTACACAGCACTACATCAGTCTTGTCACCAACACACTGAGAAACTACATACTTTAATTTAAAATTAACATCCAAATACACTCTACTGCCAATCCATCCACCGTAGCTCCATAAACTCGCAAAATCTCAAGCACTCATGAGTCAACAGGAGATGCACCAGGAGAAGCCTAAGGGTTATATTTCTAATGTCCGGTACAAAAAGTCTTACAAGCCTCTCTAATAGTTCAAGGCAGCCAGAGTTTCCACGAAAAGCCCAACAAGCTAAAAGTAGTAGGCTTAATTTGTGCCTCACGTCCAAAGAAATGAAGCCCAGGGTTCCTAAAATAAATTTTGGTAATAAATCCTAAGGAAATTCTTTTGGACCTTTTCCAATAGTAGAATGTACGTTGACTCGTAAGGGATCCAGGCTAATGCTGACGCCTCCAACTTGCTTCTGACCAGAACATTGTAAAAAACTTTTATGGGGCAAGGGTCATGGAATTCTCTGACGTAGCGAGTGACAAAGCCTAATCTACTGAAGCTACAGTACCAAGTGCTTTGATATGGTCGTGAAATGTTAGCCGCGTATCGAATATGACCGCAAGATCCTTTACTGAGACGACTCTTGTTATTACAAGAGTCTATTGGATCTAAGAGTCTATTGGCTCAGGTCCAAGAAAAAATTGAGCATGTGTAGGAAATAGGGCTTGATTAAAACTACACACTTGACACTTAGCCGCAATGAAAGTCAGTTTGTTATCCCGACTCCATTGGAACAGAGATGAAACATCCTCCAGCAACTTACAATCCTCCTCCTTCTCAACTCAATATACCAATTTAAGATCGTCGACGTAGAGTAGACAACGAGCATTATGGATAACCGAGGGCAGGTCATTGACCATTATTCCAAATAAGAAAGGCCCCAAGATTGAATCTTGGCTGTCACCAGAACGAGTATGGTACGGATCTGGTACGAAGTGGTCATGCTGGTCGTTGCATACTGCGGTTGATCACGCAGATAACTGGCAAAAATGTTAAGCAAATGTGGATTGAACCCAATAGAGTCTAGTTTGTGTAGGAATAGATCGTTACCCACACGATTGAAGGCTTTTCGGAAATCATAATATGTTACAGGACGTCTATCAGGATACCCATATACAGATGCTCTGAGATGGTGTCAACCAAGGTCAGGTTAGATTTTACAGGCCGTTTCGCTCTGAAACCATGCTGAGTGTTGCACAGGAATAATGGTTTCACTTGTTTCGACAACGTGCCATGGAGTATGGACTCAAACAGCTTTGCTAAAGCTGAAAGAAAAGAATACCTTGACTTTGGGATCGGTCTTACCCGTAAAATGTTCCAATGGTGAGGATATGTACTTGTGGAGAGTAGGTACCAGATTAAGCATTGAGTGTACTGGACCATTCAAATGCTCTAAACACCCCTTTCTTAATATATGCAGGTACCTAAGTAGTCTGGACCAACAGCATAGAAGCCCGAAAAACTTACTTTGGTGTTAAGACCCCTTATGCAGGTACCTAAGTAGTCTAGACCAACAGCATAGAAGCCCGAAAAACTTACTTTGGTGTTAAGACCCCTTATATTTTGGTATATTAGATCCAGTGAAGGTTTCAAATCAGGATTCCGAACTAAGTATTACTGGTTGGTTTTTGTCTGACTCCCATTGACGTTGGATTTACGAAATGACCACGATTATCGGGCTACATAGTTGGAAATAAACGGGATTCATACATTGTCGAGGGTACTCCTATTTCGAAAGTCTTGGAGTCCCCTTTGAGTTTAAGTTCATCGACAGTGCTCCATGAATAACAGCAGATATGCCCGTATGTCCTCCGATCCTCAAGCTATATTCCACAGATGGATGGATGGATTCCACGATGGTCCACCGCCCTGAGAGGGATTTTACACCGCTTTTTACTGCTGGTATCAGTTTTCTGAGATTTATCACGCACGGATTGGGAATTGTCGCTTTTGACGGCGGAGGCACTATTATTGCTTATCGGCCTGTGTTTATGTTTCTGTAGTTTCTGCCCTTTATTCCAAACATTTACCCCGTTCTCTACCTTATCGTCGACAGGTATCAGATGATTCCAATTCACTTAGTCTCTTAGTAACGTGTCAAATTTCTCAGCACAGTCCTTGAGTGCGGTCTGGTATTATATGTAGAGCGGCAGATTATGTTAATCTACTGCGCTCTAGTTAAATCCAAAAAATCACCAGGTGGGCTCCCCTATATATTATTACATACAGTTTTAAATGCTTATACCAACATTCTATCTATAATAACTTAACCCTCTTTCCATTAAATGCACTGCCTCAAATACATTATCATTACCTTCTAAATTCGTTCATTACCTTCCCTGGCAAAATTGGAAGGAAAAGAAATGAATGAAACAGATATGAATGAAGTTTTGGAAGTTTTCGTCGCCTAGGTCGGTTGATATCAGACCTTGATTTCGCAGAATAAGCCACACGAAAGGCAACCCTAAAACACATCAATTAGGTATAATTTTAATAATGTACAATTGGTACTTACTATATAAATCACTAGATGGCGATGAAGATTTATCTGAACCACACTCCTTCCCGACACGAGAGAACGTAGGTATTTTCGTCAAAAGCAACATACGGACGACCGCTGTGGTAGCACGCGGCCAACTGACTGACGAACAATGTGTTGTATCCGCGGGAGTGCTATATACCCTTGCTATATAGCAAAATATAGCTAATCCATTTCTCGCGTCGGTAATGAAGAAATTGCTTGGACCATCACTTATAAGGCTGTATAGTTTTATTGTTAATTTCTTAGCGTATAATATTATAGGATATAAAACATAACTAAATTGCTTGTTTACTGAACCAACAACAAGTTTTCTATTTTTAGTATCTTAAGGTTCAAATGGAGGTCAAAGTTTAACTTCACGCGTTACATGCAGAGAGGAATGAAAATAGTGGGGGTTAATTGTAAATATAAAGAAAATAACCACCTTTTTAGAATTGTTCATGGCGGGCCAATATACTTTAGGTCCTATGTTACAACCTTGCATTAACAGATATTCGAAAACACCATCACATTTTTGGTAAATTGCAAATAATACCGATTTGCACGAAATGCGAGAATGACCCACTGTAGCGCCGCTAAAGAAGTTTTCACTTCAAAAATTATAAGCCCGCTCCACACTCACCGCGATTCGCGCACGAGTGTGAGCGGGCTATAGGATCATGATAATTTGATAAAATTAATAAGATAAACGTACTGGTGCTCGACGCGGTCCCAGTACATGTCATCTTGTCAATAGAGGTGACAGCAAGGTGTTATCTATTGAGCATTAGCATGTCGAGCACTAGTACGTTTACCTTAATTGTTACATTTGTGAAGGGCCGGCCTCACGTAATACCTATTACGTATAGGTACCTACCTATAACTATAATATAATATAGTATCTGCCGGCCTAGCCAAGGTGGCAATCGCTTGCGCTACGACAGCGAAACGCCTTGTGTCTCTCTCTATCGCTCTTGCGTATTAATGTAACAGTGACAGTTGCGTTTCGTTCGCTACGGAGCGTAAGCGATTGACATGTTGGCTACGGGGCCTGAGGGCCTACCGCGAATCACGTTCGACGTGTATAGTTCGTTTTTTTAGCATTAGAATAAAGGTAAACAATCTTGACGTGTCTTTGTATTGAAAATTATTGAAAAACGACTTATTTTTAAAAAGTGTTTTTTAATAAAAAGACACGTTAAGATCGCTTACCTTCTTTCTAATACTAAAAAAACGGACTATAACCCCTGTCACACTTACGTACGAATTTACAAGTGCGACAGAGAGGCAACACATGGAACGTGGTTCGCGGTAGGCCCTCTGATTGCGTCGCTTTAGGCAGGCGTGGCTCACTCCGCGATATCGTCGCTTTGCTACAGGTAGCTAAAAGTACATCCGTTCCACACCAATTTTGGTGGCTAGCCATAAGCCGCTGTCGCCACTTAGCGGCCATATCTGTCCTGATCGTAACAGACGCGTTTTGTTAGAGAGTGAGTCTTCTGTACCTAGTACTATTATTTATTCTGTGCTTTAGGCGGGCTGTTTCCTTGTTAGACGCCGACGTGTAAAAACCGTATGTTGAAGTTCAATAAATACAGAAAAGACAGAAAATCAACACAAATCGTACCTATCCTGTAAATTGTGAAGCCACCCGACCAATAAACGTTTTTTTACAAAGGTAATTTGTTTGTATTTACCCTGTCCTGTTTATGTATGTGTGGTAAGCGTCGCGGTAACGACTTTTATAATAAATAATACATTAACATAACAAAAAGGCGTTAGTCTTAGAGCATTTGAGCGTTTTCCAAAAAAATGTACATTTCATTCATGTCTTCAAAATATTGACTTCTTGGGCTCATTTTACTCAGAATCATTTGTACATTCACGCCTCATACATGACAAAACGTGTCCCAAAATTTTGTATGAAAAAATATTTTTCCAGTGCGTCACGTTCATAGAAATAAAAAATCTTTTCATACAAAAATGTGACGATCTGGAAAGGAAATCTGGGGACACATTTTTTCATGTACGAGGCGTGAATGTACAAATGATTCTGAGTGAAATGAGCCCCAGAAGTCAATATTTTGAAGACATGAATGAAATGTACATTTTTTTGGAAAACGCTCATTTAGTAACTGGAGACGTCATGGCTGTCATTTTCTGTACGAAACAGTCTGCCAATTTTCCGGGGAAGGGACGTCAAATGTATTGCTATTTCTACATGATTTGTACGTAACGCACAAATAGCCATGTCTGTCCATACAAAAGTTTGCACAATTGTGCAAGTTTTTCGGCAGAGGGGTGAGCTCTTAAAGGCGACTCCAGGTTATTAAATGCTCTAAGGCGTTAGTACAACTTGTACAACAATAACAGGTATATCATATTTGTCCTAATGTCGTTATTATGTTTTTTAAACTATCAGGTCAATGGCCAATGGCCATCATACCATAAGGGGTGTACCACTATATAGTAGTTTATGTGACTGCTTTTCTGTCTAGTGAAACAAGGAACCAAAATTAGAAAAGTGCGATTATCTCGAAACCACGAAACTTCTACTAGACCTATATGTGCATTTTCTGGACTAGCTTAAGGTGCCCTGTCGGTGGTTAGAAGGTTATCCATTAATTACTGGGCACCCTGTATAATATTCTTACTACCTAGTTTCTTGAGGGGTCTGGTTCTTGAAATATAATTAATTACCATCACGACCGTTTCTACTTGAAATTGTTAAATAAGCAAAAAAATAAAATATGTTGGCGGCGGTCCGGATCCGGACCGCGGTCCGCCATTTGGTGACCCCTGCTCTATAGGCATGGATGTGGTCATGCTCATGTATGCGTTTCTTTCTTTTGCCCGAACGTCAAGATTAAAGGATGACTCTACTACTCTCTCTCCCTCTACTCTCTCTACTCTCTACTCTCTCTACCTTAGACCGGGCCGTGTCCGGGCAGGAGCTTCCGGCGCGTCGTTTTCCATGGAAAGCAGCACGTGATCACCTGTCATGTCCATAGACTAGGAATCCTCTAGACGGAGTTTCGAGCAATTATTTCATGAAACCGATGCTGCCAAAAATACTGGGGTGCGGGGGACGAGGTGAGCGAGTCCCGTGCCGTGATTAGTCCGTTCAAAGACACAGGCGTCACACAAATACACTTTGACTCGAAAATGGAGTAAAACTACCGTATATTTGTGGCAGAGGGGGTAGCGCTAGCATAGGCTCAGTCTGAAGGATGTCTTGTCTGTGCTTCACTGGCTCGGTGACCCAAAAAAATCTTGGCCAGAAAGAACGCCACTCTGCCATATTCTGCGTCACTTCACGCCAGTTGCATACTCTGTGGGCGGACAGGCCCCGTAGACAACACGCCAATCGCTAACGCTCCGTAGTGACCGAAACACAACTGTCGCTGTCACACTAATATGGAAGAATGATAGAGATACAAAGCGATTCGATGGCGACAAGCGATTGTCACCTTGGCTAGGCCGGGTTTTTTAGGGCTTCGCCACTCCAGCGGTATCTGGGATGCCCGGATGGATGTTCTGAACCCGGGTGCCCCACATACGCTCTAATGCGCAATTTACTGCCGGCTCCATAAAAAACCTGTTTGGAAAAGGTTCCATCGCCAACAAAGTTTACGAGCTACTGACATAATATATCTTAGGGCGGAGTAAAGAAAAAGAGCGCTCGAAATTCAAAAATACCCCCTGTGGCGAGAAGTGGCTCCACTTCTCGGCATAGACTAAAATTGGATGAAAAATATAGTCTCATGGTTTCAACTTAAATTGACTATAAATCGAATGAAAATTGTAGCATACCCAAATTAGCATGAACCTTAAATGGCTTAGCAATTGAAGTTCGTGGCGTAGGTTTATATACTTAACTCTGACCATGCTAACTTTACACAAACTGGGCATTAAATATGCATACATATCCCTATAAGCTCCATGCTTGACGTAGCACTTGGCGTGAAAACCTAGCATGGTCCATTACCAGTATTTTTTTACCGGTGTCACCGTGTATACGCCCTACTCGGTGGACATTAAGCCGCCAGTCGATAAAAGCTTCAGCGGTAAATCGCTCGTCCGACTTCAGTCTAATCTCCGCCCAAACACGATACGACGCATCTATATATGACATTTGAAGCGACTTAAGACTTTTTGAAACCAAGCGTAAAGCTCGTATAATATTATAATGAAATAATGGATTTGGTAAAAAATAAATGAACTTTTGTTATGGTACATCATGAGATCAACGGCATTTCAGGAGTCAGAAAAGCAGAGCTTGTACGGGTATCGTGGTACGGTTTTTTGATGGACTTTGATGTTTTTGTGATAGATAGATATTATCATATTAAACATTTTATTTTATGTGCCTCTGCCACCTAACTTTGGATACGAAATTAGGTGTATTAGGTGTATATTCGTTAGGATAGATGTGTCGCTATATCGTTCCTAATCCTTGGAGTCTCTGTTTCTTTGGTCCCCCTACATAGTGTCTGGTGGGCGGCGCGCTATCGCTCGTGCTGCGTGCCTCGAGATGCTCAAGAGAAACTTAGCTAAAATACTTACGTTAACGTAGTTCCAATGGTAACATTACATTCCTAACCCTTGGACTCTGTTTCGTAGATCCCCCTACAGAGTGCCTGGTGGGCGGCGCCCTATCGCTAGTGCTGCGCGCCTCGAGATGCTCAGGAGTGGCTCCGCTGAGCATCACCGCCGCGGACGCCGGCTGGCGCATCGCGGTGTCGCCGCCGCTTGACGTCTTACAGCGCGTTTTCATGACTGCTCTTAGTGAGTACTGAGACTATTTGACAAACTGTGCACAAAATTGAAAGTAATGTTAAACACCAATATCTACTTACGTCAATTTATTTATTTAAACTTTATTTAACAAAAGAAATACTTAATGAAGGAAGCATCATATATATATAGGGCGTTCGCTAGCTGGCGCAAGTGCACGGACCCGTCGCACGTACATGGGTGGGGTGCCATTATAGGCAAAAATCCGACGCACGCGTCCGCGCCTGTTGTTGTAGTTGCTCTTACTTTTTTTCGTTAACCCGCTCACCCGCTCCGTGCACCGGCGCTAGCTAGCGGACGGCGTTATCATCTTGTTGCTATAAACAGTGTTCATTTCAGATCTCGTATGCCTAGCAGCCCTAATTCTAGACTTCCAAGAAGATCCAAGCAAGCGTATCCGCGTCGGGGATTCCGCCGTGACGTCTTTTGTATGGATCGCTGACCTCGTCCTGGTGCTCGCCATAGCCAGCCTGGCCGTGTACCGCGGCTCCGCTCGGATGGAGGAAATGATACGGTTGCTGAGGGAGTTGCAGAAGGTACAGTCAGCTTCAATAGTAGCGGGTTAAACTACGCGCCAAAAGTATCTGCCACCCAGAATAGTACATTACGATGCAAGTGCGAAAAGTAGGAAATTCGACACGAGTGGCGATAAATTTGACATTGTGTACGGTGAGTTTCATCAGTGGTTACTCATAGAGCACGTCTGAATGTCTGTCAAGTAAAACCGGTTTGACAGCACTGGTTTCCTCGAATGCGGCTGACCCAGTGAAGGAATAATATTCGTTCACTAGGCTGACCCAAATTGAAACACGACCGAAGGGAGTGCTTTAAATCGACACGAGTTGCGAATTATATACCTTTTCGCACGTGTATGGTACAACGTTTTACAGTACATATGGCCCTTCAAATTTTTGACAAACGCACGTATTGTCCTTAATCCCGCCCTAGGGCGGTAAAGTAGCACCATAAAGTAGCACCGTAAAAATCATATCATACCTATACCATTTGCAACCAAGCTAACTAACTATACAATTAGTGGAGGGTGAATTAACAACCTAAAAGAATTAAAAACAAACAAGATACCTACCACTAGTAGTTTTCCAATGTCAATATCAAATGCTATCTACGTGGTTATTAGTTCGCATTTGCAAATAGAAATACAGATGTAGTGGTTAATTATTTTCCATCGTATTTTCACGGAAACGTACGAACGTGTCTTGCTACAGTCAGTCTTGGTACAAAAAATACTGAGGTTCACTGAAGTATCATGACAAATACGAACGTTTCCGAGAAAATACGATGGAAAACAATTATGCACTATATACATCTGTACAGGGGGTTGCGGTCAGTATCTTACCTATAATTTTTTACATTTTTTAGATCAATACTGACCTAAATAACACCGGATGCGTAAAAGTGGAGAAGATTGGTGTCATCGTAATGACTAGCTTTTTGATCAGCACCATAATGATTCAGTCTGCTGAGGTCTACCTCAAGACGAAGTTCTTCATTGATAAAGGATACAATTGTAAGTGGGAACGGTCTATAAAGCAAAATTAATGGGAAATTCCGCCATCAACCTCTTTTTTCTAAAACAATTCATTATTAATATTGTGTACCGGTTTAGAAAAATAAATAGATCGCGGGCCAGGAGCAAATATCGTCAGTCATCGCCCCCGCTTGATACTTTGTCAGATGATGGTTTGGATGCATATCGTGAATTAAAAACCGTTAGTCTTCGCACCGCCTGACGATTTTTTAAACTCATAATAGCATCTAAACTGTCATTTGACAAAATATCATATGGGAGGCGATAACTAAATTTGTTTTACTTTTTTACATGTTTCGATGGCTGCCATTCCTCAACCCACCAATGGAGCGGCAGCTAACGTCCATATAAAGGTTCATCATACATAGCCACTATACGAGTTATCACCCGGGAGGCGTTTGGTCATGGAAATCTGTTCGTGGCTCGCGGTCTAAAACGTTGTTGACGGAATTTTTCGTATGACGGAATTGGCCGCATTGAGTATTATTTGAAGGAGGCGTAATTAAAATCGAACACCACCGTTAAAATTAATAAATGTTCACAGGGCCGATAATGATAATGTACAGCTCGTACTATGTGGCAAACTATATGGGTCTCCTGGCGCGGCTACAGTGGGGCTTCGTAGCTTTAGCAGTTCACAGCGCCGCGGCTACTGTCAACCAGCGGCTACTGCGACTGCACCACGGTGACTATTACTGTTCTATAGTCAGTAGTTAGTAGGTTAGCCGTGCACGGCAACGCGGCTACGGTTAAACAGCGCCTAATGACTGTGACTGTACCATGTACTGTTCTATATCGGTAGTGGAGCTTCGTCGCTTTAGCTGTTCTCCGCGCTGCGGCTATTGTGAACCAGCGGCTACTGCGACTGCACCACGGTAACTCCTCCTTTATAATCGGTAGGGGGTTTCGTCGGTTGAACTGTGCAGTGTGCACGAGGCCGCGGCTACGATTAACCAACTCCTGTTGCGACTGCACCACGGTGACTAGGCACTCTTTTACGGGTGATTCACGTTAGACCGGGCCGTGTCCGGGCCGGAGCTTCCGGCGCATCGTTTTCTATGGAAAGCATCACGTGATCACCTGTCATGTCATAGAAAAGTAAGCCCCGGAGCTCCGGCCCGGACACGGCCCGGTCTGACGTGAGTCATCCTTAATAGTCAGTAGTGAGGTTTAGTTGGTTGAGCTGTGCATGGGGCCGCGGTCAACCAGCGGCTACTGCGTCTGCACCACGGTGACAAAATCTTCCATATAGTCGATACTAAATATATTTTTTATCGTATTTTTATTACATTTCTAAATAGATTAATGTGCTAAACTTTCAAAAAATGTCTACAAACATTTAACGTCATAGCTGTTCCATAAAAAAATGATTTGTCATAGGGACCATCATTCAGGGCCATATCCGTTATCACACACTTTTGAACCCAGATTATAAAGTTAGTTTAATCTTTTTTTCTTACGTATAGTGAAGCTGAGAGTCGAAGAAAATGCGATGTTAGAAGCATACCTGAATCCTCCGAAGCCTGTAGTGGACTGCTTCACAGAGAGACATTACGACATAACTCCTACAGGTACAGATGTTTAACATTATTATAATTAGCATATCCTTTTATAAAATGGTGTATAAAAAAGTAAGCGCATCGTCTCCGCTGGCTTGGCCACCTCGAAAGGATGGGTGAAGATCGGGCAGCCAAAAGGGCGTACTTGGGTCGACCAACTGGACGCCGTCCTGTTGGTCATCCTAAATACCGTTAGGCAGATTATAGTGGAGGCAGATCTCCGTGGGCTCGGCGTCGGCGAAAGCTGGCGGGATACCGCTCAGGACCGAGCTAAGTGGCGTGCTCTCGTGTTGGAGGCCAAGCCAAGACTCATTTTGGCTCATCGCGCAAACCAAGTAAGTAAGTAAGTAGGTAATTAATTGGAAGTAAGAATTAGCAAAACTCCGTACCTACCTAAAATTGGTTTAGGCGCAGTATGTCACATTCTTAGGAGGTCACTTTCGAGTTAGGTCACGTTCTGAAACTACTATCCCAACACTTGTTAGATGTTATAAACATATTGATTGCAAACGGGGTATGATAATTAGTACTAAATACATACAGAACCCTATACTATCTTACACTTTAATACATTTTAGGGTTTCGACGAGAGCTCGCCGCGTATCCTTTGCAAGTTCAATCTATGGTTCGCCGTCTCGCTTCCTCGTACGGGCACATCGGCGAGCTGATGAGACAGATGAACGAGACCAACGGCACTATCATCATAGCCATTCTTATGGCTGCGTTCCTGCATCTTGTGGTCACTCCGTACTACCTGTTACTGACTTTGAGTGAGTTTAGTTATTATAATCTTTAATAGAAAATTAGTTTTCTGCTATAATTCCGAATTTGGTTCCAGCTTTTATCGCTGACTGTACTTTTTTCCAAAGGCAACTAATACTCATCGAGACAATTCCAACAACCCCAAGCACAATTAGTTTGCGTTGTTTTATCACAGTGTTCCCATGGCCACCTCCTGTCTCCATCATCAGATCAGCTCCATGTCATCATAATATTGCATTGTCATCCGATTCACATATGTGCCATTTTCAACCAAAAGGGTACTTATTGACGGTTGTCCATGGCCATGTCCAGTAAGGCGCTATTTCCATGTACATAGCTTCAATTTTAAATCAACCTATCGACAACCGACAATGTGGTACCGTTTGGTTGAAAACGTCACATAGGTATGTACTTATGCAAAATTTCAGCTCAATCGGAAAGTGGGCCAAATTTAGTTTCCACGATTTGACCTATCTACATAGGTGGCTGAATGGACATCTGATTGTACATATTAGTTTCTATTTTTAAAATATGTTTGCCATACGATTATATTATTATTACATAGGTAATTAGTTATAAAAGCTTGTACATGATGTTCTGATATCGGAATATCAGAAATATATTCAAGAATCAAACTGAAAACTCAACCCGCCCATCGGAAATCAATGGTACACCGCCCCGATAGTAAATCGATTTAGATTAGATTATTAGGGCTCATTTAGTCGGCGCGCGAACTCGCATGCAATTTTAGTTACATTGCGGACCATTGCGGACATCAATTCAGCCTACCGATCAAATAACGCAATGTAATGAAACTCGCATGCGAGTTCTCGCACCGTCTAAATGAGGCCTTATTGTCTGTTTTAAGATTCGGGCACGAGTGTGCTGCAGGCGGTGTTGCTGCCGATCTGTTGGAGCTGTCTGCACATATCCATTCTTATGTTGACCGTCGAACCTTGCCACTGGACCCAGGAACAGGTGATCTAGACTTTAGTCTGTAAATATTTTACTAATTGTTTTTTTTTTGACGTTGATATGCATGAAAAATAAGTTTTACCATATTCATATCAGTAATATTCTAACAGCATAACGAAAAAAACACCCAATGCTGGACCATACTCGAACTCCTATACTAGTTACCAGCACACGTGTCTGTTTAGGGCGCTCCACGGGTTAAGTGTATTATGAATGTTATAATTTTGGATAATTTTAAAGAAATAAACATTATTCTTATTCTTATTCTTATTCTTATTGGTCTCTCCTACTACACATGTAAAATGTTCATCTCATCATCATCTTAAATAGGCCTTATTGCGATTAGCCCGGTCTCCTCACGATGTATTCCTTCATCGAAAAGCAACTGGTAAATAGTAGTAGTAGTAGTAGTAATCACTTTATTGTACACAACACAGGTTTACATAATATTTACAGAAATAAAGGTACAAAGGCGAACTTATCCCTGTAAGGGATCTCTTCCAGCTAACCTTCGAGTAGATCAGAGGGGAGAATTCAAATTAGATAGACAAACTTACGGAATGCACAGTAACATTTTAAAAGTAAACTAACCAAAACGTCCAAAAGTAAATAAAATACATAAATAATATTATAAAATAAAATACATGCTACATACATAAATATGAATAAACATGTAAATATTCTAGTTGACAACGAAACCCTAATGATTTTGTTTCTTTTATCAGAGAGAAACCACCAAGTTTCTGCTAAGCCGAGTAACCGTCCGCCTGGCACCGAAGAGCAAACTTCTGGCTCGGGAGCTGGATCAGTTCGCAAAACAGACTGTCCTGGCTAATGTCAAGTTCACACCCCTCGGTGTGCTGACCCTTGGTCGGCCACTCGTAGCTTCGGTAAGCTATCCATGGCTTCGTGCATCTTGCGAGCTTATGATAGCCTAGTCTTTGGGGCACCCAGTGACGGTTTTGCCCTAAGGCCCGGGCCTAGGGCGGCAAGACATTAGGGGCAGCAGGAAGGAGGCAGTCTATATGATGGGTGCTGAGAAAGGGGTGGCTAGTATTTACTATAGGGCCAAAGACTGCAAATCCGCCAATGGACCTTTAGCTGATTAAACTAAAAAGAATTCACTAGTTTTAGAACGAGCTCGATAAGTTCGCCATGAAAACTATGCCGAACAAGGACACGTCTGGCCTCTCGTGGCTTCGGTATGACATCCTCCTTCTATTTTTCTCCGTTCAGTTGGTATCTTCCGCACGTATAGGTGATGGAAGTATTTTCTTCGTTGTCGTTAGACTCTTTGCAGTGTCGTAGTCAACTGCTGACATCATCTGGCATAGATGGAATTATAAGAACTCCTTTTCGGAAAAAATCTATTTTAAAGAAGTATATCGAAAGCGGTCATATAATCACGCGCCATGTTGCGGAATTTCATAGGAACGAATTTTTTAATACTATACTGAACTGTTACCCTATACATGAGAATAACACCGCCCTCTTGACAATGATCATATAATATTACTGGTCAGGCTTTACAATTGTATTAGGAGAGAATCTTCAAATAGGATAAGGTACCTACGAATTCGCGCTATAAAAAATCACGACACAGAAGACTTTCTGCAGACTGAGTTGAGTTCTTTTAATGTAGACCTAGACTATCTACTCAGCACATATAGTCTGTGCGGAAGCACAAGAGTCGTCGAATGTACAGGGCCCAATACATTCCACGACTCTTCTCTTTCCGAGCAGACTCTAGCTGCATATTTAAAAGATCTGGGAGTCGATAGGGAATATTACGCGAAACTCCGCGTAGGAGGCGCCTCTACCACTATCCGTCACAATCTGGGGGTCTACCGCGAAACAAGAAAATCTAAATTTCGTTATCTAACCTCTCTATCACTCTTGCATATTCGAGCGATAAAGAGGCAGATAACTAAATGTCGATATTCGCGTTTCCCGGTAGGCCCTTGTTAACAAACCGCCTTGATGCATCAATGTCATATTTTATTGTCTGTGAAAACTAGTCAAAAAACAGTTTAAGGCACAGTATGTATAAGTTACTCTATGGTTTACTAGAGGAGCTAGTGCTGCACTCTGGCGGTAGAACTTGCAGTAATACTCCCTATTAGGTACATACCATCGTCCACACCGTTAACTACATCGGTGGACTTTATGCCTTTTTTAATAAGGTCCACGGATGTAAAGTTAGGAGGGTTGCTGTTTATATATGCTATGAGAGATCTGTTTACTTTACAGGTGTTTGGGGGCGTGGCGACCTACCTCGTCATTCTCATGCAATTCTATGCACTCGCCGAACACTGAAACGATAGGACTAGCCTCGGTTATAATAGTAGTTTGGGTTACAAGGGATCAAAATGATATATTTCCGTCAATGGCGTACATTGAATCCTGAATGAAGCGATGGATACCTCACTACGTTCGGGATTCTAAAGTAGAATCCTCAGCTTAATGAGGGATTCAAGTGTTAACGCCCAAGACGAAATAATTTTGATACCGTGTGACACATACTGCTTTTCACATCAACTATGAGGAAATTGTTATGTTCCAAAATATGTAGGTATTATTTGACCAAAAAAAAAATAGTATGCAAGAAAGAAAAAATCGTGTCCTAGAACAGAAAAGTACAACTTTGATCCCTCCTAGCAGGGAAGAAAAGTGCCACTTTGATCCCTCCTAGCGGGGAAGAAAAAGCCCTTTTTCGAATAGGTGATGTGAAAAATAATGTAATGTGCAGTCGCCATGAGATATATATCTGAGTGCCCGGGGCGCTCAAACATATCTGTACATGCACTCTAGCACCTTGACAATGGAGGCGTGTACACGGTGTACAGATATTTGTGAGCACCTTGTGTGAGGTTGGCCCAAAAATAAACTTTTTTTTTCTTACTGCGACATATTGCTGATAATTTTAACAAACTTTCGCGTTTGTGTATCAAAGCTGAAGGAGAATATTTTGAGGAAATATACGTTTTGTTTTAGGTAAATTGTTGTAGTTGTACTGACATTTTGTGAAACACGTATGAACAAGTAAGGAAAATATACAGAATTTATTATGTCAACATATTTTTGGGCCATCCTGTATAAAGTGTCAAGTGGGGCCAAATTCGACATGTAAGTAATTACAACTGTCAGATTTCGCATCCACGTCAAATCAATTATTATTTTATTGCATGTTGATTCTATCAAGCTTAGAGGACCAACGGAGACGCCATGTCTAAAATATTCGGTACAAAATAGTCTGCCGTTTTTTGCGGGGGAGGGGCACATCAAATGTATAGGTACTCATGTCAGATAAACGTCAGTCCATACATATAGTTGACATGTGGTTGACCATTGGCCGCCTATTTTCGACAGAGGGGAACGCCTGTTAATGGCGGCTCCATTGTTAATTACTCCGAGCTATCAAGTGTTGATTCGATCAACTGTGGATAATGTGATTTGGTACCTACAACCAAAACTCAACTCTGAACTCGGGGCTCGGTTTGGTTTGGTTGTCACCCAACTGCGGATTGCTAATGTAAAATTTTAACATTGTACGTATTCGAGAACTTATGATTTTTCCCACATCAACGGGAGATCAACACGATACGTCAAATGTCGCTTGTCGAATTAGGGGTCCAGGAGGCCTACCGCGAAAACCGAAATTTGCAAATTGCTTTTAGCTTTTATGTTATGTTTTTATGTTATGTCGCAATGCTCGCAATATTTCCTAAACAGATTAAGTTAGACTAACTAGTTTTGTGATCCTATTTTTTAAGCAATGTGTGTACCTATTAATAAAATAAAAATTTGAAGTATATCTGTTTAAATATCCACTTTACAATGATAAAAAACGCGGGTAGTTAAAATATTTAATATAAATTAATTCGGTTTGGTATTTGCATGTACGTATGTACCTACCATCACGCTCCGCAATTAAGGTCCTAGCTAAATTGGTTGTTCAAACGGGAATGTTGCGGATGCAGATTATTTGACATCCGTGGATGCGGATGCGGATGCGGATATTTAAAGCATCACATCCGCGGATGCGGATGTCAAATTTGATACTTAAAAAACGTCAAATATTAGATTTTTAGCAATTTTTATTTAAATAAAACGAAACGTTTAGTATTTGAGCAAGTATATAGGTGCGTTTTATTTAATAAACAGTACCTTGGCCGACTTTTCGGGATCTAGACGAAATGACGAAATTACCTAGCACTTACGCTGCCGGCGCCGCCGCTAATATTACGTTCCTGTTACCGACTTGGTCGACATCCGCATCCGCATGAGCTCCGCATCGATTTTATGCGGATGCGGATGCAGATGCGGATGTTCCGCGGATGCGGATGCGGATGCGAATATTCGCAACATCCCTGGTTCAATACTTATAATAATAATAATATAGCCTTTATTCACTGACATCATAATAAAGTAATACAGTTAAAATATTTGTTTTATTCTGTCAGGCTGCCATTGGCATAGGCCTCGTCCATATTTCGCCATTCCTGGCGGTTTTTGGATATTCTCCTCCAGTGTTTGGGAAAGTCGTCCTCCCATCTTTTGTGTGGTCTACCTCTGCTTCTCCCTTTTTTTTAAATACTTACGCTATAGAATTCCCAATTTAACAAGAACCCTAAATGGCATAGGCAATAATCCCGTGTGTTGACTGTGCGTTTTTCAGGTAACTAGTATTTCGCCCCGAACTGAGAACTCGCGGTCGACACAAAGATCAATTGAATGCAGTACTACTTAGTCCGAGATGGGCATTTCGTAATTGATTGATCATTTTCGAAATCTGCTCCCCCTAAAACCTATAAAACGACATCCATGACGATTTTTATGACATAGTGCATGGCCGCCATCTTGGATTCCAAAATTGTCATCATTTTCGAAATCTGAAAGCCTACCGCGAACCACGTTCGACGTGTTGCCTCCCTGTCACACTAACGTACGAATTAACAAGAGCGACAGAGAGGCAACACGTCGAACGTGGTTCGCGTTAGGCCCTCTGCGCCCCCTATAACCTACAAAACGACATCCATGACGACTTTTATGACACAGTGCCATCTTCGAATCCAAAATGGTCATCATTTTCGTAATCTGCGCCTCCTAAAACCTATAAAACGTCATCCATGACGACTTTTATGACATAGTGCATGGACGCCATCTTGGATTCCAAAATGATCATCATTTTCGAAATTGGGGCCCCCTAAAACCTATAAAACGACATCCATGACGACTTTTATGACATAGTGCATGGCCGCCATCTTGGATTGCACAATAGGCATTATTTTACAGTGATTCTGATTAAACAGTTAGACACAAAAAGTGTATTTATGTCTGGGATAAGAACGATCAAAAGTATTTTGACATCGAGTAATTAATTATAAATCTAAAATAAAAATAAAAAAACAATATTATAAATGTGTAAACCGTGCACTTTGATTTGATACCAAACTCGACCATACTTTCTTGCAAATAAAATGACCAGAATAGCAAGACCCCTCACAAATAGCTTTTTAGCATTTTAAGCTCTTCTAGCTCAATAACCTCTTGATCGAGCCTGCTCAAACTTTAATGACTAAAATTTGATGACCTATACGTTCACCCAATTTAAATTAAATTAGAACAAATTTACTTAAGTTCTTGAGTATCAAACTATCCTCTGATAGTTCAGCTTAAAAACATCGAAATGCCGGGACGTGCCGCTAGCCAGCCGCGTGTCCCAAGTCGAATGTAAGAACTTCGTTACTTCGCTCGCTCGTTCGATAATGTAATAAGTATTCAAGAAAATCACCCCGCTAAGGGCCACTTGCACCATCCCACTAACCCGGGGTTAACCGGCTAAACCTGGAGTTATCATGGTTACCAGTACAATTTGACACTGGGGTAACGGTTTAACCGGTTAACCCCGGGTTAGTAGGATGGTGCAAGTGGCGCTAAGTGGTGGCTAAATAATAAAACATATGTGAGGTGAGGTAACTCGGCTCTATAGCGAGCAGCTTCAACAGGAACCACAGAGTCGGTCAGCCAATGCGTGTGGCTCCTGTTGAAGCTCCTCATCATGGAGCGAAACATGTCGAGCAATTTGCGACTTGTAAACTTTACTTTAATAGATTTAAATGTGACGTCATTCAAATTATACTAGGTACTTACATTGTGCAACATGGGGCGTAAGTTGAATATTGCAAACGAGAGTAAGATAAATCGCGACGGCTTGCCGGAGCGATTTATAGACTCGAGTTTGCAATATTATTACGCCCCGAGTACACACAATGTTTTTTATCACACTTGCGATACAAAAATTAAGTATAAAGACAAAAAACTGTTAATTATGGCACTAGAAACTTCATAACTCCCTAGGGAGAACGCTTTTTCTATAACTCCCGCTAAACCTGCGTGCAATTTCACATTTACTAGACACAATATCTACTTAGTTCTAGGTACATATGTACCTAGTGCATTAATTGTTTTCCATCGAATTTTCTCGGAAACGTTCGTATTTTTCATGCTAGTTCAGTGAACCTCAGTACTTTTTGTACCGAGACTGACTGAAATAGCAAGACACGTTCGTACGTTACCGTGAAAATATGATGGAAAATAATAATGCGCTAGGTACATCTGTAGTAATCGTATCCTACACCAGTCGGGCTAGCACATGATTGGCACGACAGTATTTCGCGGCGAGATAGACTACTTTTATTAACATAGAAAAAGACGGGTAGTCTATCTCGCGGCGAGATGAGAACAATCTCACAGGCTGTATGAGGATGCCGAAGACCGGGCAAAGTGGAGAAGATTGATCAGGAAAGCGGACCCTGGCGCTAGCCGGGAAAACGCTAGGTTGAAGAAGAAGAATATTTATTGTATTGTATGTTAATCTGTAGGCCTATTATGGATGGCTTTATCGACGTGATAAAATATCCGTCATTTTTTAACAGAGCGCGATTGAAAAGTGACGGATACCGCTGTCACGTAGACAAGAACGACCATCATATCCGTACGTATGTATCCGGACCTTTGTTGCCAGAAAAGAAATGATTATTGATTTGTTTTGAATGTCACCTACACGTGATAATGCGTGACGCCAACACGGCCATGTCAACATTGTATTATTATTTATTTTATAACAATAGGCTTGTTGATGTTTAAGGAAGCATTAAGGTCAAGCACCGAGCAATCGATGTTGACATCTTCCGAATCATTTATTTGTTTTCTCCATTTATTGCGCACTTCAAGAGCCCAACTTACATCACAGAATAAACTATAAAGTTAGACCAAGAAAAGTTTGCAGCGATTTTGATAGCCCACGCAGTGCAAGTGTTATTTTAAACGTCACACTTCTATGAAATTATGACGTTTAAAATAACACTTGCACTGCGCGGGCTATCAAAATCGCTGCAGACTTTTTTTGGTCTAACTTTAGTACTACCGTACCATGAATCTAGTATATAACTGGATCTGGCATGAGGGGTGGGGGATAATAACCGAACATGATAGTCTTATGTATCTTTCAGTAGGAGTAGCAGCGAAAGCGCTATTATTTTTTGTCCTTGTCACAGTCTCACATTTTTTTTATTCCCCACCGTAAAGGACTATGCGTCAAAATTGCCCCAAAACCAACAGAGTTGAGAGTTAGGTCATTAGATAGGTATTTCTCTGTACTTCATTTCGTTCTATGGGCACCAAGCGGAATTCCATTGCAGAACTGAGATACTGGTATTTTAGTCAAAATGTCGTCACCCTTATTACCTAAGCAATAGAGTCCACCGCCGGGCGAGCGCGGCAAATCATTCAGTGTGCTCGCCCGGCGCGGCGGTGCGCGAACAATCGAACATCTACCCTGCAGCAATTTATTTACTTACTTGGACCCTATTGCCTAGGTAATAATTTTGGCTAAAATACCAATATCTCAGTTCTGCAATGGAATTCCGCTTGGTGCCCATAGAACGAAATGAAGTACAGAGAAATACCTATCTAATGACCTAACTCTCAACTCTGTTGGTTTTGGGGCAAGGCTCCATACAAAGTTGCCCATGGCCCTTTAGTATGTACCCATTATGGTGGGTAACAAATAAATTCGACCAATCATAGTGTCGCATTGCGTATGTTTTGTACCTCACGGAGGCACGCGTATACCACTTCTATAGGATCCTACCTTCTATGTACCGTACAGAAAGGAATCTTTCTACAAAACCGAAGTTTGACAGCGGTTCAGGGTCGAAACATGCTGTCCCTTTCTAATATACGGCACTATCCCTTTCGGCTATTTAGGGTTGTCAAAATTCAAGTCATTATCTTATCTGTTGTCGTGCACGCAAAGGGACGTCAAGTTGTGCCAACCCTAATAATTGCTCGGAGCAATGCTGAGCCGAACGGAGCCGAGTTTGCCCGAAGTCAGGAGTGTCTCCACACTGGTATTGGTACCAAAGGGCCTACCGCGAACCACGTTCGACGTGTTGCCTCTCTGTCATCCTTACGTACGAATATACAAGTGCGACAGAAAGGCAACACCTCGAACGTGCTTCGCGGTATGCCCTCAAATACCAAGCTGTCACAACTGCAACCAAAAATAATAAAAATTGATCTGAATAATGCTCTTAACTGTATATCTCTTATTATTAAAATGCATAAATTGTAAAGCGTATTTTACACAAGAATTATTATACTGTAAGTACTGTAACATATAACTGATATAACATTAAATCTATAAGATGACAAACACTACACACTCTTGTGTTATTATTATTACTCTCGTAGAGTTAGACCATGACAAGACTGCAACTATTTTGATAGCACACGCAGTGCAAGTGTTATTTTAAACGTCAAACCTCTATGAAATTATGACTAAATAACACTTGCACTGCATGTACTATCAAAATCGCTGCAGACTTATATTGGTCTAACTCTAGTGTGACAATGTAACATACCTACTTATATCGGTATAACAAAAAAAATATCAACACACACTTGACATTCAAAAATTTAGCGAAATAAATACCAAAATTCAATTTTAACCGGTTATACCTCAATTAAAACCGGTACTCAGAATACCGGTAACGGTCCCTGCATTCAACGGGTGTCATTATGATATTCTTCCAATTTTCTTTCAGTCAATAGCATCCTCTCCGCCACTTCTTCTGCCGTCAACTGGAACCCACCAGGAATCGAACCAACGAACGCATCAGATTCATGCAGAGACCAATCAGATCGTTGCTCTTTCTTCGCGTCATCAAATTCAGACTCTCTCTTAAAGACATTAAGTTCAGTTTCCCGTGGACTTATTTCCACGTCGCCATCTAGCGGTGACTCCAGGAAGGTTGTAACGTCGTTTTTCTCGAGAACCTCTGGTTTCACTTGCAGCATTCCAATGATGTGGTTGAATAATGTGGGTAGGTTTTCTAACGCACTTAAGTATTGCCGTTGTGAAGGCTCCGAATCTATCAAAGACATTTTATAGATATTAAAAGACCCATTCCAGACGGGGATAGTTTTTCGCCAATCTGATTAAATTGTCCGATCAAATCACGCCGTACGGACGCAAATGCCAATTTGGCTCGCCGAATTCGACCGCCGATTATGACCGATGTTACCGATAGAATGGAAGTACGGATGCAAGAATACCAATTTGTGACGCTGGTATTCGCGTTTGGGGCATTTTTAGGGTTCCGTACCTCAAAAGGAAAAAAACGGAACCCTTATAGGATCACTCGTGCGTCTGTCTGTCTGTCTGTCTGTCTGTCTGTCTGTCTGTCTGTCCGTCTGTCACAGCCGATTTTCTCCGGAACTACTGGACCAATCAAGTTGAAATTTGGTACACATATGTAAGTTTGTGACGCGAATACGGACATGTAACGTAAACAAATGAATTTTAAACATGGGGGCCACTTTTGGGGGGTAAATGAAAAAATGAAAAAAAAATTTTTTCGAACTATATTATGTTACATACCAAATGAAATATTGTAAGGATTTCAAATATTTTTTTTTTATAATTTTCGAATCAATAGTTTAGAAGTTATTCAAGAAAATAGGCAAAAAATTACCATTCCCCCCCCCCTTATCTCCGAAACTACTAGGTCTAAAATTTTGAAAAAAATACATAAAATAGGTCTATACCTATAGATGACAGGAAAACCTATTAGAAATGTACAGTCAAGCGTGAGTCGGACTTAATTACAGTTTTTAATCCGACCCCTACGGATTTTTTAAAGAGATTTCACTCACGTTTCACATAAAAAATACATTGTTAACAGTGCCGGATTACTTAGAGTAGTAGTTTTCTTAGAGTAATTGGTGATAGTTTTCTGATAAGATAATCATTTTAAATATTTAACGGTCTTACCTACTTACGAGTAATTGTAAGGTCAAATTAAAAATAATGTTTAAAAAAAATGTTAAATTGAGAGCTAGCTTAAAGTTTTTTGTACTCGTCGACTTTAATGGTTGAATTAATAAAGACTTTGTGACCAATAAGTAAAACAAGCACGTGCTTACGGCACCACGGTCAGGAGGGGCACCAAAATGCCAGGTTGAAAAAGATGAACAAATTTTAAAATTAGGGACAGACACATCGTTTTTACCATACGATTTTTTTTAGCTGTCCAAAAGCTAATTTGCAAAAATAATGGCGCGTAATTCTTTGGGAAACAATCGGTAGCAGAAGAAGAGTCGTGATTACATGCATAGATTCGATTTCAACCCACTCTTTTGCGGTTCGGCGTTAGGTCTTATGCGAGGCCTTCTGCCTTAATTACACTTGGGCGTGGATCCAAATCCAAGCTTTCCTCTTTCGCAGCTAGGCCTACTGCCTTTCTCACACTTCGCCAATTCAATTCCAAGCTCTGCTTTCTTGCATATTTTATGCATGAAAACAACCTCGAATATCGAAGCCTAAGAAATATCGAGCCCTATGCGAAGCTAGGCTGATAGAAAACTGTCCCATCCCTTCTCTGTATGAAATCCTGGATTCGCGCCTGGTTGGGACTAAAAGTAAAATTGCGTTTGTATATCGAAAAATTTTCGCGCTCGCTTCGCTCGCGTTTTTAAAAACTTTATATGGTATAATAAAGGTGACATTCGGGTGGCGACTGCAGCAACATTACTCTGTTGCAACGTTACTGCTGCAGTACTGTCAACTTCCGTGATAAAATGATGTGACTGATTTCCATACTAAAAGTAAAAATTTACAACTGTCTATCACATTGCGTTTTTATATCGAAAAATTTCCGCGCTCGCTTCGCTCGGGTTTCTATTACTTTCTAAGCTATGATAAAGGTGACATTCGGGTGGCGACTGCAACAGCATTAGGTACTCTGTTGCAAGATTACTGCTGCGGCACTGTCAATTTTCGTGATAAAATGATGTGACTGATTTCCATTCTCAGCTGTAACGCAGCAATGAACTTCTCTCAATTTACCAAAAAATCAATGTAATCTTGATGACCCGAGGGAGAGGGGGCACCTAGAAATCCTTAGGGCATCAACATATCTTAATCCGGCACTGATTGTTAAAAATTGTGTAATATACGGAACCCTTGGAACGCGAGTCCGACTCGCACTTGTTTATTTTAGATATCTAATATTCGTGAAAGTGGCCAAATTGGCGTTTGTGGCCGCACCACCTGATTGATCAGATTGACAAAAATTGTTCCCGTCGGCAGGCGTGGCTCACTCCGCGATTTCGTCGCTTTGCTACAGGTAGCTAAAAGTACATCCGTTCCACACCAATTATGGGGAAAGCCATAAGCCGCGCGTGGCGCTGTCGCCACCTAGCGGCCATATCTGTGCTGATCGTAACAGACGCGTTTTGTTAGAGAGTGAGTCTTCTGCAACGATTTCGACAAGTTATGACTTAGATATCCAAGTCACATCTAGTCGATATCTAATGTAGATCTAGTTGATCTCTAAATCGTCTCAAGATCTTGTGATTATCTCGAAATCCGAATAGGCCTGTTGATCGTATTAAAATTATTTTAAAAGGGTTACGTACGTATTGTTAAGTCGAATATACGCTCGAGATGTTTCGATCCAATTTTAGAGGATCTTCATCAAGGAGCACCGACTGCACCGCCTTTAGTAGTCAAACGCACGTATATCTTATACCTTTAAACGAGTAATTCTTGTATACTCGTATATATTTATTCATATATATTTTCCGATGTAGGATGTAGCCCTCCGAATCGCTAAACTTAAGTGGCAGTGGGCGGGGCACATTGCCCGTAGAACCGATGGCCGTTGGGGCGGAAAGGTTCTCGAGTGGCGACCACGTACCGGAAGGCGCAGCGTGGGTAGACCCCCCATAAGGTGGACTGACGACCTGGTTAAGGTCGCAGGAGTCCGCTGGATGCGGATGGCGCAAGACCGGTCATTGTCACTCTTTGGGAGAGGCCTATGTCCAGCAGTGGACGTCCTCTGGCTGATATGATGATGATGATGACATATATTTCGGGGATCTCGGTAACGGCTCTTACGATTTCGATGATACTTGCTATATGGGGGTTTTCGGGGGCGAAAAATCGATCTAGGTTTTATCTGTAGTCTCTAGGAAAACGCGCATTTTTGAGTTTTTATATTTTCCGAGCAAAGCTCGGTCTCCCAGATATTATCTTAAATAAATAGACAAGAATTGCTCGTTTAAAGGTATTAGATATCCAGGGAGGAAAATGGGAACTACGTTTGTAAGGAAAAGCGGTTGTCCACTATATTTTAATTTTATACATACCTTCTCCACTCACATAAACGAAACCAAGTATCAAAATTACGCCACATAGCAGCATTATGCACGTTTGGTAATTACAGTGTCACACTAAGTTCTGTCACGTAGCGGTGACAGTTTTACATAAAACTAAGATAAGATAAGGAAGCATGTTTTCGGCTTTTGACATGTGCGTACATTTTAGAAATTGGGTTGGTTTTGCATAAAGGCATGAATAGAGGATGACTCACGCTAGACCGGGCCGGGCACGGGACGAGGCGTCCGACACGTGGTGCTTTCCATGGAAAACGAAGCGCCGGAAGCTCCGGCCCGGGCTAGCGTGCGTCATGCTTAATAATAGGTAGGTACAAATACAGGTAGAAAGTATGGTGGAAAAAATAAAATGCACTGAGAGAAAAGGATAACAAAAACACACTTAGAATTACAAAAATAAACTTAATCCGGGGACAAGGAGAGTCAACTAATAGGAACAAATTGACTTTTGCAATTTCTATTAGTTCTTGCAATTTCTATTATCTGTTTGTTGAAATTAGATTTAGGATTACTGAGCTGTTTGTAGAAATAAATAAACTTTACAGAAATAGTGAAACGTCCATAATTATTACTAAACTTCATTTTTTCCCCCAGTACAGAACTGTTTTTTAATTCCTGGTGATGATTTTTCTCTCAGTGTGGAGTTGACGGCTTGATAATTACAGACGGACTGCACCCCGGCTGCAACATTTATGCGAACTGCGCGCCGGCGTTGCAGTTGACGTGCAGTCGACGTACAGGGGGCCTACCGCCAATATCGAAGTTCGTCAATTGCGGGGATTTCTGACAGCTAAAACACGGTTTGCTACCGCGAAGACAGCCGTCATCGAGCGGCCCGTTCGAAAGACGTTTAGTTCCCATACAAATTGCAGTCGGGTTGCAGTCTGTCTGTACCGGCCCTAAGAGAGCTAGTCGTAGCCGTGCTGGGTGGTTTGGAAATATGTAAGTACTGCTTAACTCTGCAGATGTGTAATATTTTAAGCTTAGAGCATTTAGTAACTGGAGATGTCATCGCTGTCATTTTCTTTACGAAATAGTCTGCCGATTTTTGCGGGGGAGGGGACGTCAAATGTATTGCTATTTTTACATGATTTGTACGTAACGTACAAATAGCCATGTCAGTCCATACAAAAGTTTGCAGAATTGTGCAAGTTTTTCGGCAGAGGGGTAAGCTCAAAGGCGACTCCAGTTATTAAATGCTCTAAGATTTTAAGGTATCCCAGAGTAGTATGTATAATTACTATGATGATGATGATAATAACTATAATTGGTGTCACACTCACTTATAATCATATTTAATTTCTTTCAAAGTAGGTCAAGTAATTACAAATTTCCATATAAGTACGTACTTTTATCTAAGTTGCGTGTGAGCTATCAGCAAATACGTTATCCAATAATAATGCGGTGGAGCTTCAAAGGCCCGAAGAATATAAAAAGATGATGCCTTGAAGCATTGGTACGAATTCCGAAAATGGCTTCAGCAAGAGTCTGTCTCGCTCTGGTCGTCTGCGTTGGTGGTAAGCAACCCATATTAATTTATAATTCTTCCTTTACCATTATTTTAATACCATGTCGGTGGCAAACAAGCATACGGTAAGATATGGTAAGCACAGTCACCGTAGCCTATTGACGCCTGCAGCTACTCCAGAGGTTTTACATGCGCGTTGCCGACCCTTTAAAAACCTGTACTTCCCAATAAGGTCTAGTTTAACCTCTGGGTTAGAAGGTCAGATGGTAGCTTTCGTAAAAACTAGTGTCTACGCCAATTCTCGGGATCAGTTGCCAAGCGGACCCCAGGCTCCCATGAGCCGTGGCAGAATGCCGGGATAACACGAGGAAAATGACACCCTTCAAATTATTGTAAATTACCTACAAAAGACTGTTTTTTCCAGCAAATCTCAACGTGCAGGCTTACCGCCTCGCCCGGTCCCCTGACAAGATGGAGGCAGAGTTCCCCGACTACTCTGCCGAGCGAAGCCAGGAGCTGCAAGACCGAGCTGATGATGAGTCAGACTACTGGAACAGGGAGGGCGTCAAGTATGGGAGCAGAGGGGAGGACGACTACGAGAAGGGGGAGGAACGCAGGTGAACTGCTGGAGAAATTCTTCTGTTTTATATAGGACGCAAACGAGGACGCGAATTTTCTTCTTCTTTCGAATCGCCTAAAGGTAAGCGATTACCGCTACCCAACGACACAAGAGGGGTTCTAAGTGAGGATGGGATTACGCCCTTTTCTTGAAGGTTTGAAGGTATCGGTCGGTTCTTCTATACCTCTGGCGTCGAATGATGATCCCTACCACGTGCGCCTGCACCCTGCCCTGCCTGCTGTGTGGTAAGCCTTTACCGCCTCGCCCGATCCCCTGACAAGATGGAGGCAGAGTTCCCCGACTACTCCGCCGAGCGAAGCCAGGAGCTGCAGGACCGGGCTGATGATGAGTCAGGCTACTGGAATAGGGAGGGCGTGAAGTAAGGGAGCAGAGGGGAGGACGACTACGAGAAGGGGGAGGAACGCAGGTGAACTGCTGGAGAAATTCTTTTTTTGTACCTGTTGTCGAATGATAGTCCCTATTCTGTAGTCCTAATGTATTAATCTAATACGCTCTTAAATACTTACCAATAGGCTAGTTGGCAATTTTTTATTAATGGTATCAGTCGATCAGATTTGTTATGAGGATCAAATGTCTATATTGGACCCATTGCCTTAAACTCCTTAAAGGAATACAAAAGTTACAAATTATATTCAAAGTCTGACAATCGCACTTTACTGACGAAACGCTCCTAACAAAATGGCAATACATCGTGACGTGTGACGTCACCATGTAAAAAAAGCCATTTCGATGTATGGAAAACAAAGATATTTTGATTTTGTCGGTGAAATATTACGTATATGTATAAAGTTGCTAGGTATACAATATTTTTTTTAGTAAAATGTTAGGAATCGGATGGTCCCATTGTATTTTTCCTTTTTGGATGTAAAAAAAATGTTGAATTATGAACTTTGAGGTGATTTTTTTACTATTCCAATTTATTAAGTTTCCAATTTTGTGATAATTTGCTCACTTTCTGTCTATTTAACTAGGTTTAGTTATGAAATTCACATGTGTCAACAACCCTATTCACAATAATATAATATTTAATAATACATTCTTTGGCTATATTCAGATTTTTAAGTGCTAATGTTTCTTGTAAAAAAAATGCAATGTAAAAGTAGTAATAATAATATTTTTACTCTTTACGATACAGAGAAAAGAACGAAGAGAAAAACCAAGACCAATACGAAAACGAAAAGGAATATCAGGAGAATCAACAAGAAACTAACGCTGACAACACTGAAGACCGTTACAACGACGACAAAGAGGACACTGGTACGTCACTATTGTGCACTACAATACAATACATCAATACAATATAGGGTATTTGACTACTAGTCAAATGAGTTTCTTTTTTCGAATTGTCAGAACGATTTTGCTTCTATGGAATTTATATGAAACACTAGCATGTGACGTCACAATCAAATTACCTACTCTTTATAGTTTTATACGTGTTTTAAAATAGAAATAGAGTCTAAAAATAACTGCTGTCTATGTTTCTTTATTAATCTTCTGGTGCTTCATTTCTTGCATGGTGTAAAATAATTTATTTTAAATACACTCAAATACCCTATTATATGCATGATGCGCTTTTTATTCTGATATTAGATATATATAACCTTATTTTACAGAGGCAGCACAACAAGCCGGCGAGGACCATTACGGCCAGCAAGAGCAGGACAACAACGGGGAATACTACGAGAGCGAGGGAGAGAAACGAGGGAGCACCGCCGGCAGTGACACGGATGACAACGCGCAGCGGTACGAGGAGAAGGGGACGGAAGATATGGACAAAGAGGGGGATAGGGTGGACAATTATGATGTGGAAGGGGATAGTCCCTCGTTCAGTTATGACAATAATTAAGATTTTTTTGTGGAATCAGTTTTAAAATAAGTAATTTGGCATTTAATAAATATTGTGTTTTTAGTTTGTCTGCAGCAATATTGGCAGTTTTATTTAAAATCCATCCCCTAATGAATGATTGTAGCGGAAGAAATGAAATTTAGTGGTCAAGTCAGTTAGAGTTAGACCAAGAAAAGTCTGCAGCGATTTTGATAGCCCACGCAGTGCGAGTGTTATTTTAAACGTCAAACGTCTATGAAATTATGACGTATAAATAACACTGCGTGGGCTATCAGAATCGCTGCAGACTTTTCTTAGTCTAACTTTACTCTATTTGTGGTTATTCGGATATATGTCGTGGACAATTACTTAACTTACCGTCTCGTTAGTCAAAATCATCTTATTTACGCATTACTTTGACGCCATGGGATAATCAAAGTTGAAGATGACACCATTTTGATCATAAATTAAATTGACGTCAACCTCTCTAGCGACCACACGTTCCAAATTTAATAGTGGAATGTCCTTGAGTTCATTATTGCGTCCGTGCCTCACTATTAAATTGACAATTTTAATCAGATTGTGCCAAAACTTGTCCCGCCTGGATCTAGGGTTGCCAGATCGAAAGGCGCTATTTTCGGGAAAAAATATACATTTTTCGGGATTTTGGGGCTTAAGTCGGGAAAAAGAAACATTCAAATTAAAGTAATTGTATTAAAAACAACGATATTTTACATTATTGGCTCTACGTCAGCTCAGGTCTCTCGCCACGCGCGCGCTCGTGCTCGACGCGGGTCGCTCGCTCGCTCGACGACAGTTCGGAACTTGAAATTATTTCTTTATAACGAGAAGCTGTTTTTCGGGACACTTAACACTTTGTCGGGAATCGGGAACACTTGCTAAAAATCGGGAGAATCCCGCCAAATCCCGACCATCTGGCAACCCTACCTGGATCCCACTTTAAGTACTCAAGGCGAAAGCGAGCGTTCTAGTAAGAGCTAATTTAGCCTTGAAACTTCGAGTCCTTGAGACTAGTCTGATCCTAATTCACAACACAAATTTACTTAATTCGACCGTGAAGGATAACACATACCTATTATATTACTATTCAAACAACATTTATTCATATAGGTATTTATTTAGTTTTGTAAGCTTTTTCTTGACTTTATAGTTCGTTTTTTTGGCACTAGAAAGAAGATAAGCGATCTTGACATGTCTTTTAATTGAAAACCGATCATTTAAAATCAGTAACTATTACTTATGAAAGCAGAAGAATATAAATGATCGTGTTAGATTTATAATTGTTACATATTTGCCGTGACTTATTTTTAAAACGTGTTTTTCAATTAGAAGACACATCAAGATTGTTTACCTTTTTTCTAATGCTAAAAAAAACGAACTACTTATAGGGTGGTATTCCATCTGTCCAATATATTGGTCCAATGTGTATTTTGTCTCACATTTTGCTTAATGAGAGAGTGAGACGCATTGGACAAAGAAATTGGACAGGTGCTAGGTGGAATACCACCCTTAGGCCCACTTGCACCATTCCACTAACCCGGGGTTAACCGGTTAAACCTGGAGTTACCATGGTTACCAGTACAATTTGATACTGGGTTGACGGTTAAACCGCTTAACCCCGGGTTAGTGGGATGGTGCAAGTGGGTCTTAGCAATACGGAATCGGTAAGTAAGTACATTACGCAGATTTTTTAACTGATCGGCGAGATTAAGTGGGCGAGAGCCGAACCCACGAGTTTGCGATCAAAGCGTATTCTAATTTTAATTATAGGATATGAATTCGATCCATACCTATCTAATCCAGATCGAATTTATATCCTTTAATTAAAATTAGAATATGCCTGGTAGTATATTGATACTGATATAGTACCGCCAAGTCTGGAAAAGCCACAGCACACCACGCACAAGCTGAAATTTTCAGTAATTCAGTGCCTGAATCTCTCTAAATATCTCTATGGTCACGGAATATCTGAATTTATTAAGTGATCATAGAAAATCAGGCAATAATCAGCTCGTGTGATGTGAATTCAGGGAAATGCGTTGTCTTGACATTGGTTCCTAATTTACGATTAAATCTTAAAGTTGGTCAGAGATCTTCTGAAACTGGATGATTATCACCAGGTAAGTAGTTACTCCGCCCAAAATCTGCAATAAAAAGAAAAGTAATCAGTTTAGTTTGTCGATTAAACTCTGGCCCTGTCCGGACCTCTTTACAATAGCCCAAACTTAAGCACCAGCCAAACTCCATCCATAGTCCTTAACTCTTTGAAATATTTTTGTTACAATAGCCCCAATGCCTGCTGAGACCGGTTCACGGGTATTATATCTAAGATTGTTGTACCAGTGAATGGGTTCCAGCAAGAGTTCTACATGACATCAAACTTGTCTTAAAGGACCTCTGCGATTGAATAATTTTACGGTTTAGACTCACTTGTTTTTAGTTACTCGCGCGCGCAGCGTGCGACCCGGTGAGCCGCAGTACGGGATACACGGCCGTCGTGAACGCTGCTCGCACTGTTAGTGCTTGAGAAAGGAGACCTAGGCTCTCCGAAACATGTCGCGCGAGTGACTAAAAACAAGTGAGTCTAAACCGTAAAATTATTCAATATTAGTATGTCTCACAACAGTTTAAATTCGACCTCTGCGATGTTGGCTTCGGCCCACGTACGCCTCCAAAAGGTCGGGGACCCCATGTTTCCGAGATATGGAACAACATACCGTAGCCATCAGCGGCCGTGCTAACGCGTAGACTCCGAGTGGCATGTACTTGGCGTTGCTGAGTAGGATCTGCTTGGCGAACTGATCCAGCTCCTTCGAGAGCCGCTCGCATTTCGGGGCCAGGTGCACGATCAAGTGGCTTAGCAGGATCTGGGTGCGCTCCCTCTGTTTTAACATGATTATAATATAAGTTTTATGCATAAATCTCATTTTCGGTACAAGCTTTTACTAACTGTACTTTTCTTTCCACAGGCAGCTAATAATCATCGAGAGAATTCTAACAACCCCAAACAAAATTTGATTGCGTTGTTTTATCACAGAGTTCCTACGACCAGTGACCACCTCCTATCTCCACCATCAGATCAGTTCGATGGTACCATGCATAATATTGCATTGTCACCCGATTTACATATGCAAGCAAATTTTCAGCTTCATCGGAAACCGGGAGGTGGGTTTAATTTAATTTGCAAGATTTGATTACAGACAACGGGACAAGTGAAACTAAATAAATAAAAGCTTGTAATTAAGCCCAAGAATACGGTAAGCAAAAGAATATTTTCCAATGGCTGTTATAAATATAGAATGAAATTCTATATAAATATCTACGAAGTTTTGAGATGACGTTGCCAGGCTCATTTAGATATTGGTAAATCACTCAGTGGTCCAGATTAGTCCAGAAGCGCTTGGCTTGCGACTGCTCCGAACAGTATAATAATACAGAGACAGTCTAGAGAGCGACCTCTAGTAGGTCTAAGCATTAAGTTTAAATGCGGATTACCTGCTCCTGTGTCCAGTGACAAGGTTCTATCGTCAAAAGGAGTGTGACGACGTGGAACAAGCTCCAGTTGATTTGTAATAGCAACTCGTAAATGATCCTTTCATCATGGTCAACTGAGGGAAATATAGTAAGTATTATTAGTATTATTACATTAGGTTTATCTCAGTGCTTTTCAATTTGAGGGCCAGAGCCATCGCGGGGGCTTAGAAAAAAGAAAAAAAAAAACAATATACAGTTCATAGTTCGTGCGCGTTAAGAATGCAGTAAAATCATAATTGTCAGCCAGCCTAATAGCGATGCTAGCAATGTACAAATTGCAGAACATTCCCAAAAAGCGGAAACGTTATCAGAACATTCCTGCAACATGGAAATTATTGTTCCGCCATCTTAGATTTTTTCCAAAAAAATTTTTTTTTCATAGTAATCTAGAGGCCTCTGTCTTCCGCCATGCCAAATCTCAGCGCACTCGGAACAACTTGAAAATTTAAAAAATAAAGTCGGTCATTTTGTTTTTTTTTTTAATGCAGTTTGTTTTGTCTCGGAGCCCTCTATGACATTTGGTCGAGCACCCCCCACCTATCACGCACCGTTTAAAAGTTGCCATACAAAATAAAAGTGGCCAGTTTTCCCGCAATTGTAGTATTTTTCCAAAAAAAATTTTTCATAGGTATCTGTCCCCTAGATACCTATGAAAAAAATTTTCCCGAGATTCCGTGACCAAAATTTCAGCGCGCTAGGACAAACTAAAAAACATGACGGCGTCAAAAACGGCCAGGGTCCGTCTATGACGTTTGGTCGAGCACCCCCCCCACCTAGGTCGGACCGTTTGTCGGAATTTTCTGGAAGTAAGGACTACACCTAAACTATCGTGAATATTCATGGTATATAAACTACGATAAATAAATAAATTCTCGTTCTCGAGAACATTCTCAGAAGTTACCAAGAAATTCTCATGTGGAAAGTTTCGCAACTTTGGAAAGTTCTCGTGAGTGCATTGCTAAGCGATGCTCGTAACCAATAAAATCGTTCCTTTTCAAGTATGCCTTCAACTGTGGTCACATAGCACTGTGAACTTACTTTTTAATTAGGAACGATTTGATTGGCGGTGGCTACGCCGGCGTACAGTGATGATTTTACTGCATTCTCAACGCGAATGAACCATTGGTTAAGGACAGAGAAGAAATTCACGACAATTTTTTTCATCTTCAGGCGGTCACACTGAGTTACACTTATAAAATAGAAGCATGACCTAGGTACTAATCGTCAAAACCTAATTGTTTAAAACTAGTAATACGGTCCATATTGGGTTGCATACAAGTTTAAGTCATATCTTTGATGCGCATAACAACTTGTGTCATAATCATGATTGCGCATACAAATGAAAAGTCATATTATATTGTGTCATACATTTTTAGCCATAATATTTGATGACATGCTCAGCAGGTGTCATATATTTTTTGTGCATATAGGTTTTGATTATAATGAATCAAATGTCATACCAGCTGAAAGGATATTTATCGATACTTATAATGTTTTTACGTATAACGTTTTGTAGCATAATAATTTTCAACCATAATGGTTTAAGGCATACTTAGTTATTGATAGCCTTAATCTCCGTCCAAACACTTAATTCGACGGAGACGCGGGGCTCCTATTTCTGCGTGGTTTGCCCTTCGGGCATCTAAAGAAACCTAACGAACCTAACCTACCTACTATTTGAATAAATCTATATCTATGATTAATTTCTTTTATAAGACCCTTTCTCCTAGGGGATAGGGCTCCTTGGATCTCCTCTTTTATACGGTCTTTCTGTGGTTATGATTATGACTAAAGAAATATTTGCTTCATAGGTGGCTCACAACCATACATATTTATTATTCATGCTTTGTAACATTTATGAAAAAAACATATTATGACCACTAAAAATATGACTTATTTTTTATGTCTATATTAATACTATGCACTGCAATACTTCGAACGAAAAACAATTATAGATATCAAGCAGATGACTTAAAATTTTATGCGAATTAAATTAATGACTATAAAAAATATGTCATAACTCATTTATGACAAAAACCCAGTTATGCTCAGGAATAATTCTGACTAAAGATTTTTCTGACTTACAATTTTATGCATAAAGTGTTATATGACAAAAGTTGTTATGCGACCAGAGGGAGTCCCCTAGTAATATTTAGGGTAAGTTAGGACTGATCGTTCAAAAAATAACAGCAGTTGGTGGCATTGAGCTGTCGCACACTCTAAAAGAGAAAGTAAGACAGCATGATCGTACATCTCTGCAGAAGGTAGTATGGAGTCAGCACCAGCCGGATGAACGTAGACATGAGAACGAACATCAGGAACACGCCGTTGGACGCGTTCAGCTGTCTCGTTAGCTCGCTTGTACGCTCGTGGGTGAGAGCGAGACGGCGAATGGTGGCTTGCGCTTGTGACAGGGTCATGGAGTCTCCTGAAAATGAAAAGGTTGGTTTTTTGGGGAATTGTCTTTGGAAGAAATTGCCACACTAAGGATTTTTTTTATCTTTGGTAGCAGTTTCATTTGTAAGGTATTTTAATAAATATAAAGGATTTTTCCAGCAGGTAACTATACTAAGGTAATTATAAGGTCATAGACCTTTGCATGACTAAGTTACATTATTTCTGATCCCAGTGGCGTTAAGTCGGCTACATCAAAAAATGATTTAAGAGGGGCAAAACTACTAAGTGGTGGAGGCCAATTCAAACGAACATTTTGTTCTCATCTAATGATCAGCTGGGCGATTGGGCATTTAATTAAAAAAAATGGTCAAGACTATGTCGGGCCATGCTGAGTGTTCTATTGCCCGTTGATCACAATTAAAATTAATTAAAATGAAATCGTAATTCCAACAACTCAAAAATGACGTATGCCACTTGAAAGGCTATGATAAACGGTGACCAGCAGCGGTAGCTAGGCGTGGGCGAAGCGGCCTCTCACCCATGGCCTCGCACTAAACGGGGCCCGCGGGAGCCATCCTTTTTTATTACACTCATTGAAAGAAAATGGCCTCGCGAGAAGGCCATGGTGAGAATTCGCTCACGGCTAGATTAATTCACGCTATTCCACTGTACATGAATATAGCTAGATTGGAGTCCTGGATTAGATTGGATTGGATTAATTGGTTACCTGGAGTCTTCGCTGGCTTTGTGAAGCAGTCGACCAGGGTGTTGCGTTCAGATTTCGGTGGCCTCAACAAGTCTTCCAATGCTGTAGTTGACTCCAACTCGAACTTAGCTGGAAAATGAGGCCATGCAATTAAATAACATGTGTTTCCACCTCCGAAATGTATGAGTATGTGTAACTTCTATGACTTTATCAATTTGAATGTAATTTATCATATTAGAGACTTATTAAGCGCAACCGCGAGGGGGCACATTGCGGGAATAGACAAGAGTCGCTGGACAAGACGACGTCTTGAATGAAGGCCCAGAGCGGACACCCGAGGGAGCGGTAGACCACCGCAGCGCTGAGTGGGACTGGATGAATCGGGCACAAGATCGACAGGAGTGGAAGAAGAGGGAAGAAGCCTACATCACATCCAAGATTGTGATTATCAAAAGGCTACCATGATGATTAAGAGCAACCATGGCCAATATGGCATAGCTCCATTGCAGCAGCAATAGTACTTCCAGGTTCCAGCAGCAATAGTACTTCCAGGTTCCATAAAGTTTCCCATGTAGATATAGTTAACTGACAGGTACTGACCTCTGCGCAACTTTGCCAGCTCGTCATTAACAGCAACCACGAGCTCCATTGCAGCAGCAACAGTACTTCCAGCGGGCGCAGCATGGTTCCTTTTCCATCGCCTGTCGCCATACTTGTCACTTTCGCACTTACATACTTGTTAGAACGTGACAGGCATGGTGACAAGCGATAAAAGTGCGACCGTGCTACCGCCGCAGGTTCCATAGTTTCCCATGTAGATGTAGTTAACTGGCAGGTACTGACCTCTGCGCAACGTTGCCAGCTCGTCATTAACGGCGACCACGGCGGCATGCACGGCGAGCACGGCACAGCTCCATTGCAGAAGAACAAGCACTCCCATCAGGTTTCCTACGTAGTATGGCCCGTACATGCACATTATGTACCCTGCGAATTATTTTCTTCATAAAGTAAACGTACTAGTGCTCGACATGCTAATGCCCAATAGATGACACCTTGCTGTCACATCTATTGTCTCGTCGTCTTATCAGTTGTGTGGGTATTGTGATCCTATATTACACTGTCATTATTAATTCTATAGGTGTAATCATCATCATCATCATATCCAGCCCTTTATAAGTGTGAAAGTAAAAGTCTAGGTGTGAATGAAAGTGAAATTCTTTATTCTTCAATTTAGGCATATTACAATGCCTAAATTGAATTCTTACTATTCAATTTTCTATAGAAATCATTTTACGTGATCACTGATCAATTAACCGTCATAGAAAATGAAGTGTCGGACCCGGACCGTTCTAGCGTGAGTTATCCTCTACGCTGACATCGACTGCCATACATTGGTTAAGTCAAATGTATGACTGTTGGCATCAGCGTTGAGCGTGCATACTCGGAGAGTAGGTACATTCCATGGCTCACAGGTAAGAGTACTTACAAATTTTGCCGTCCAGTAAGGGCCTCAAAAAACTATAAAAGTCTGCTATCAAGATGGAGGCTGCCCACAAAGGTATGCAGACGATTGTAATGGTTTTGGTCCTTTCGCTCCTTGCCGATGGATTGATTTTGAGTTCTCCGCTGACCTGAAATAAAAATCAGCAGATTTTTAAAATAGCCCCGAAAGTTGCAGGTATCCATGTGGGAAAAAACCTTCACTACTTCTTTTTCAAATGTATGGCCTCGTTAGCAGGGCCGTCTTAAACTATGCTGGGACCCTTGGGCACATAAGAATTTGGGGCCCTTTTGGAAAGTAAAGAAAGCGAATAAAACATTTTCCTACTATGATCTTCTATTTATTATGGGTAATCAAATATACTGTTACTGTCTGTCCCTCGGGGCCCCCTGAGGATGGGGCCCCGTGTGCCCTTATGGTAAAGACGGTACTGCTTAGAGCAAGAGTGAATAGGCCATAATTGAAGCAGGGAACTACATCTTAAGGATGACTCACGTTAGACCGGGCCGTGCCCGAGCCGAGGCGTCCGATATGTCATTTTCTGTGCTGGCTGATCGATGATCACGTGGTGCGTGGTGAAAATGAAGCTCCGGAAGCTCCGGCCCGGCCACGGCCCGGTCTAACGTGAGTCATCCTTTAGGCTCTCGCCGTCCACCAGGTGAGTCTAGGGTCGCTGTCAGTTTCTAGTTAAAAAAGTACCGCGTTTATGGAAAAACCTAACTATTAAAAAAACGCAAGCGAGGGGACAACTGACATAGGTAGTCAACTAGTCATAACTATATTACAACCGACCTGTGCTCTTCAGAGGTTTTTTAATGATGGCAAGCGGTCACCGTAGCCTATGGATGCCTGCAAGTCCAGGCGTGTTACTTGCCCGTTGTCGACTCTTTAAAAACCTGTAGGTACACTCCTTTTTTGATAAGCTCCAGTAGTCCCTCGGGAAAATCTGCACCTGTACTGCATGCGCATCTGACGTGTATTGGCGTAATATCTCGGAGCCTAGCCAAGATGACTATCGTACAATATACAGAGATAGTTGACCCCCCTCCCCCTGAAAATAGATTCCTATGCAGGGGGGCATAACTGCAAAATTATTAAAACATTATATTTAAACTTTAAAAATGCCAAATTCAGTGTTTTAGTAAACATTTTTAATCTTTGACTTTGGGCATAGTTCCATTTGTATGGAAATCGTTACCGCCACGCGCTATAAATATTTTTTTTATTACGAAAAAATGTATGAATGCCTACAATAAAGTGATATTTTTCTGAATAAAGAATACATGGGCTATATTGTCCAATTTTTTATTTAGTGCAAATCGCCACACTGTGATTGTAACATCCAAAATTGTCACAAAAAATTACATAACATTTTCATTTTTTGTAAAAAAATATTTTTTTTTGTATGTAAAGGTATAATAATTATTTCGAAAATGAATTCCCCGTCCCTAAATTATACGAATATGATATATAACTTGCCCTAGTTGCTAAGACTAGGAAGGAATATAGCATAGATTGGACCTGGGGAGCCAACCCTTTCACCCCCCCTTTTTGGGGGGTCTGCATGGTACGATCTCCCGGCTACCGGGGCAAATCAGCTTTGTTTGACCTAAGAAACAATCGTGCCAAGCGGCATCGCCTGAGACTAAAGTGCATGCTAAGTGACCTTACTCAACCTACTAATACAAAAAGTCAAGTTTCGATTGTCGTTTTCTATCAACGATTGTCACATTGGTAAGAGCTGGCGGCCTAGCCAAGGTGACAATCTCTTGCGCTTCACCATCGAATCGCTTTGTGATTCTCTATCACTCTTCCATATTAGTGTGATAGTGACAGTTGCGTTTTGTTCGCCACGTAGCGTTAGGGATTGGCATGTTGTCTACGGGGCCAGATACCTGTCGCAACTGATCCAGCACGTGAACGAGGTGGTTCATCCTCTTGGGCGCCATGTAGACGGCCACGCTGGCGATCATCATCATCAGCAGCATGTCGGAGCACCACACGAACATCTTCAGCGTCGTCTCGCCGATGCGGATCCTCTGTCCGGGCTCTAGGCAGATGTCCAGGATAAAGGCTGCCAGCATCACCGCGTCTGGAGGGTGAGATTGCCCAACATTCTTAAGCGTTTCATTTCTCCATTACCTAAAGGTTTTCTGGAAAAGATGGCTCTTTAGCGAGCCTCTGTCTTTATATTTTATGTGTTTACTTATAAATTTATTTTGAGTTTGTGCAATAAAGAGGATAATTGTATTTATATTCTATCATTATATTCTGGAGAGAGGGGGGGCGGAGGTAGAGGTAGAGAGCACCAGCCGTCGAGGGTGCGCGTGAAGCGTAGCGGTAGACGCCAGTGTATGTTGACGCGCAGATATAATAGGTATAAGTATCAGTGCCGGAGCGTCCATAGAACTCGATCCCCATAGGCTTGTCTGGTATTCAGGCCCTTGGGCCATTTTCTTTAAACTTATGAAGAAAAGGAAGGGCAACTTGGCTTGCCTACGAACAATCTAGACGCGTCGCCACTGATAGGTATACTCATATAACAGTCATGAATCATGATTAAGACACTGTGCCGCAGCGAGGGGGGTGGAAGGAGAAGGGTGCAAACTATCGAGGGTCTGCGTGAACCGCAGCGGGCAGACGCCGGCATATTAAGTTGACGCGCGGAGTAGCGGCGCTAGGGCATCCGATACGAGGAGGATCTGCTGAAATGATAATGTATTAAGATAGGTGAATACTCACTAAAAACAGTCATAATGAGGTGCTGTGCCGCGGCGATGGAGGCGGAGGGAGAGGGGCGCCAGCCGTCGAGGGTGCGCGTGAAGCGCAGAGGGCAGACGCCGGCGTATGTTGACGCGCGGAGGAGCAGCGCAAGCGCCCCCGATACTACGCATTCTGGACAGGGATCTGCTGAAATGATAGTGTATTAAGATAGGTGAATACTCACTAAAAACAGTCATAACGAGGCGCTGTGCCGCGGCGATGGAGGCGGAGGGAGAGGGACGCCAGCCGTCGGGGGTGCGCGTAAAGCGTAGCGGGCAGACGCCGGCGTATGTTGACGCGCGGAGGAGCAGCGCAAACGCCCCCGATACTACGCATTCTGGAGAGGGATCTGCTGAAATTATAACGAATATTTATTGTTAATAAAATATAGAAAACCGTCGCCAACATACAATTACGGCTCTTCACGTCACCCCCTTTAGGGGCATATATGTCCAAGTGTCAAAACGTCCAGAGTCAGTTGACTCTTCTACTCGAAAGTTTTACAACATTAATTCACTACGCTAGAGTCTAGCGTAGTGAAGTGGTCTGGTCTAGCGGCTAGATCATCCAAACGGCTACCGAGTCCATTGTCCAAATAGTGCTGATGAAAGGTAGGCGTTCACAGGGCCGCATCGCACGCATCGGACGGCACGTCCACGAATCCACGGTGCGGATCAGTGGACGCTCTTGTGTGACTTTATATACGGCAAACCTTGGTTATTCGGTGATACGTAGTTATGCGGTGATAGTCAGTTTTAATGTCTTTTAGCCGCGTTACCGTAAAATGGGGTGAGGAGGCGCAATACTGATATTCAAACCTCGATAACATTTTCACAAACTGAATGGTGTATATAATAAGTGTTCCGGACGTTTGTATTTTAGTTTTTATTTTATTTTGGGTAGTTCCATTTCATAACTTTGACGATAAACAGGAAAACCCACCTTACCCCGTAGTCCCTCGTATTTGGGGTGAGTTGGGTTTTCATACAAAGGTGATTTTGGAAGATTGTTGGATCGATTTTTTTTTATTATGAGTATTATTACTATAGCTCCGTTTTAAATTGGAATACATTATTTTTGTAGCAGTAGCCTTAAAAACCCATCTCACCCCCCTTTCCACCCTTGTCTCCCCATTCATAGCCCAACTCTCCCCGCGAACCCAATACTCACCCCATTTTACGGTACCTGGTAATTATATTACTTGAAACCATAGTAAACCACATTAGTCACATCCATGGTATCTCTTAAACATTGTTTTAAGCAATAAAATTCGCAACGGGCAACTCGGCTAAAAGACAATAAAACTGACTATCACCGAATAACTACGTATTACCGAATTGCCTACAAAGAATACTAAAATCCGTTGCGCGCGATGCGTCCGAAGCGTGCGATGTGGCCCTGTGGAGTCTACCTGAAGTGTATATCTTACTCGTGTGTGTTTCTTACCTCGATTTTTAATTATTTGATCATTAACGAGATTATCTCCCGATGGCCATTGCACAGGATATCTGAACATTGTTAGGTTATTCGTTTGCTAATTTACTTCAAAGTTTATTTCAAATAAGCGTTACTTCCAAACAGACAGTTTTTAATCAGTGTCTAGTAAAAAAACAAACGTTACACAATAAGCCCATTCAGTTAATTAATATTTGCGTATGATCCAAAGCAGGACCGCAGGGACACTTTTTAAATTAAAATTGCTGTTTTCTGTTCCAGTTTTAGTTTTTCCTTATCACTTTCGTAATTAGTCTCTCCGACCTGTTCAAATCATAATTTAATTCGGGGTTCAAATATTTATCAACAGGACTTGATAAACTTTTATTTGTTTTACTAAAAGCTGATTCTTTTTTATTGAATTTAATCTTTCGTGGAAACTACCGAGCGTGCCCCGTTAGACTTGTACAGAGACTACACAACGAGTGCCTTAGGTCGTGGTTCAGGTGTTAAAAAACAGGTGTAACTGGAAGTGGTCTCTAATAAAGGGTATTTGACTGTATTTAAAATAAATTATTTTACACCATGCAAGAAATAAAGCACCAGAAGATTAATAGAGAAACGTAGACAGCAGTTATTTTTTGGACACAATATCTATTTTAAAACCCGTATAAAACTAGAGCACGTAGTTTGATTTTGACGTCACATGCTAGTGTTTTATATAAATTCCATAGTAGCAAAATCGTTTTGACAGTTCGAAAAAAGAAACTAATTTGACTTGTAGTCAAATACTCTATTAGGCTATTAATTGCTTATAATATTCTGCCTCATCCAGTAGTAATAATAATAAATAGACTCTGGTACTGTAACCAGTCGGCCTTACGTTAACATTTCTGTTTGTTTACCTAAAACTGGTGACGTTTCACCTGTCAGTTTTACTGCCTTTTACATTGATGACACATTTATAGACACACAACCCTTATTATTGCAAGTTAAGTAAATCTTGGGAATATTGTTTTTAACAGGCAAAGTCAAACAAAATATGCTATGACACGTATACCTAGTACCTACGTACCTATATTAGTTAAATCATTTGGCTTTGTCCCAGTATTATCAATTCAGGGCCCGTACATTTCATGCCGTTGACGGAAAAATGACGTCGCGCTACATAGAGTTCCATTTTTGGGTTCCGTACCTAAAGGGTAAAACCGTGAATTTTACGTTAAAGAAGTACCTATCTATATTTATACGCGTCAATAGGTAAGTTATCTACAAAATTTGTAGTGTTGTAAAAAAACTCCCTGTATATGTACTGAATCACATTTTGACACTGCCTTTACTGTTCTGAGCTATATTTTTGCCCTGGGCTCCACGGAAGACCAGCGCTATAGCATATATATTATGTTAGAGCATATGCTGAGTGGTGTCCATTTGTAGCCTCTATAGCAGCATCAATACTACGATTATTATTGCATGTTAGTTAAGCTACTAATAGTTTATAACTGTTTAATGTATAAGATCCTCTTTATTAAATTTATATGGGTGGTGCTTTATGTAGATGGTTTTTGCAATAAACGTTATTCTATTCAATTCTATTCTAAAAATTACGTCATCATACAATACCCGGAAGACGATTTGCGGGTATACGTTAGGATATGTTAAAAAATTAAATACTTTTTTAACAATAAATTGTGTTTATCTATTAAGGTTTTATGACACGGAACATCCATTAGACACACAATTAGACATAATCCCTACTTTTTTGTTAAATTGAATTTTTCTTGTCATTTATTTCCTATTATATTTAATTTTATGATATCTTTCTTTAAGATAAGCAAGGCTCAAAACAGTCTTCGGGTAAAACCAATTTATTTACTGTAATTACTTTCACGTCGCAATAGAATTTTCAATCCATGGACGGCCCGCCGCACCAACATATCTATTCTAAAACAATTAAAAATAGAAAAGACTCAACGTCTATCCACAATCTGTTTGCAACGAATATTGCGGTACTTTGGCCATGTTGCACGCAGGGATACCAGCAATTTGGAACGCCTTATCGTGACCGGTAAAATAGAGGGAAAAAGGCCTAGGGGTAGAAGTCCCAAACGATGGTCGGACCAAATAGCGGAGGAACTAAAAATACCTGTCAGCGACGCACTCCACCAAGCTACAGAACGGGACCGATGGAGACAACTAGTTGACGGAATCAAACGGAGTCACGATCTTCAGCAATGAGGGACCGATTGAAGAGAGAGCAATAGAATTTTAAAAGTTTTGACATCTTCTTTAGGCAATTAAAATACCTACCAGAATCATTCTTTTGTTTTTCACTTATTTACCTACTTAGAAACCTACCTATAACGTTATCTATCTATTGTTATTGGCTAGACCCTTTATCACCATAATATTTATTTATCAAAAAATATTGAAAACACTGAAAACACTGTAAGTTATTATGTGTTCGAAACCTGACAATGCCTACTAAAATATGCATTAGAATTCGTTTGTAAAAACTTATAACGTATTTGTAATAAATGTTCATTATTTTCTCAATTTCCTCCATTGAGCAATGTTTGAGGCTGTGAAAGATTATTTAGAGGATTCCTAATTATATCTGTCACTGTGTTAATACCACGTCGTAATAGGCTTCACCGGAGCTTGGAACATCCCGAGGACTAACGAAATAAAATTAAATATTATTTTTTACATGATATAACTTTCCAAACGCAAAGGAAACGTTTATGAGATAGAATTTGTACAACGAAAATGTCATCAGGAAAATCACCATAATATTTATTTGTGAAATATACATTGAAAACACTGAACACTGTAGATAATTATTAAGTGTTCGCAACCTAACTGATGCCTACAAAAGCTTCCATAAGTAGATTTGAAACAAGAGAAGTCTGCAACGATTTTGATAGCACACGCAGTGCAAGTGTTATTTTAAATGTCAAACTTCTATGAAATTATGACGTATTATGACACTTGCACTGCGTGTGCTATCAAAATCGTTGCGGACTTCTCTTGGTCTAACTCTATTAGTTTGTAAAAACCTATAACTTATTTGCTATGTAATGTTCATTATTTTCTCACTTCCCGCCACTGAGCAGTGTTTGAGGTTGCGTAAGAATATTCTGAGGATTCTTGATGATATCAGAAATTCCGGCTTGAGGATTCTGAATTATATCAGTCACTGTGTTTAAACTAGGCGTCTTAATAGGCTTCACTAGCACTTGGAACATCCCGAGCACTAACGTAGCATCACCAGAGTCTGCAGAACCTAGTGCGGATCCTATGGAGCTAAGATTCGATCCTCCAGGAATTAATGATCCCAAAGATCCAAGACCAGAAGCAATTTGTCTTTTATCTCTCTCTTTTTCTTCATCGTGTTCATGTTCTTCCTTGTGCTCGTGACAATGTCTTTTTACAATTGTTTTATTTCCTTTGTCATTTCCAAATACATTATCAGGTATGCCAGGTATGGAACCGAAATTGATTGATGTTAACGGGTTCGGATTGTCACCAGTATCGTTGTTTGTACCAAATATAGTGTTAGGGAAAGATGTTCTGTAGGGAATAAAAGGTATTCCGCTATACAAAGATCCATTATTAGAACCAAATGTTTTATTTTTTTTCATCAAGTCTGGTATATATGAGCTGATATCAGGAAATCCAGAGTTCGATCCATTCCCATTTTCTGTATCGGTTTCATTCGCGTTACCGGAGTTTCTTTTATTCTTATTTCCGAAATATCCTGGTATCAATGATCCAAAATCCGGTATTCCACCAGAACTATTATCAGAGTTAGTTTTATTATTCCCAAATATATGGGGAATACCGGATATAATACCGTAACCGGGTATCCCATTATTACCTCCAGTTTTATTAGGAATACCTGATATTAAGGATCCAAAGTTTCCACCATTATTTGAGCTGGTTCCAATGCTGTTTGATCCTGTCTTATTATTTTCTAATATATTTTGAGCAAATTCCGGTATTATATCACCATAGTTCCCCATAACTGTGGTTGTTCCCCCGGTATCATTATTGTAAGCAAATCCTGGTATAGCTGGTATTTTATTTGGGAAGTCTATTTTATTGATCCCTATTATATTGCCCGGGCCATTGCTAGCGAGGGCACAGGTTAATATTAAAAATAAAAAAACGCGTTTATAAGTAAAGTACATTTTCGTACAAAGACTTGGGAGCGTCTACCGGAAAACCATCGATTTGGAATATAAATACGTTGTCTTATCTTTTTAGACGTTTTTGCTTGACTTAATCCGCTATTGTGTCGAGGAATTCTTAATTCGTGTAATTTGCATTCTGCTTTTACGTGTTATTTAATGATTACTTGTCTATTAGATGGGGTAGGTATATTCGTAGACCATTAAAATAAATAAATACTTACTAACTTACTGTTGTGACGCAACGATCCAACGCGGATCTCGGCCTCCGACACCAAAGACAAAAAAATAAATATTTTTTTATTACATTATTTACCTATACTTACCGTTGCGTTGACTCTTCCATAAAACTTAATAGTATAAGAGATCAACCCTCATTTCATTTGTGGGCGTGTTAATACAGGCTACATCCGTAGGCATAGATCACTGCAGCAGCATTAAGGTGACGTTCGGATCTCAACTGCGGCTGCATTACTGTTGCGGCGTCGTTGTTGCCGCCGCTCTATACGGTTACAGCGGCGGCAAGTCATTTAAGTCGGCGGCAGCTGTAATTTACATCCGAACGTCACTTTTACTGTTGCAACACTTGCAACATACTGCCGGAGCGTTGACGCGGTCTGTCACTGACAATTTCTTTGATAAGTTGCGTTGCTGTCGTTGCCGCATTACTGCTGTTTTTAGAATTCAATGTTAACAAATATGGGTAAAATGGGGTTTTGTAGAATAATCGCTTATGCGGAGTCTGTGAGAGATGGTCTAAAGCGTTAATAGTTATAGTCGAGTGCGGACGAGTAGGTAGGTAATTAAAAGGCAGTTGAAAACTATGTACTAAATCAATAGTTAAGGTACTTATCTATACCTAATTTTATGATATAATTTGTTGCAAAGGAAACGAGTTGCGTTGGAGACCAAGTGATAAGCATCATACGACCTGCCTAATGGTACAGTCAAATGTAAAAATATGGGTGCATACATCATACGGGCATTTCGCAGGAGGGCCATTTTTACGTGTCCGGGGCAATAAATGATTGAATTTACTGTTCAATAAATCTGAATTAATTTAGGCATGATCTTCAGCCTATATTCTGTCTGGGGCACTATCAAATTATTTATTTATTATTTATATAATACAAGAAAAAAAAATTCAAATGCCCAAAATGATGTTCGGTGGGAGAGTCCCGCACCCAGATTTTATGAAACAAAAAAATATTACTCAAGATGGGGCATTAGATCGGAGTTATTATGGGTATTCACGCATAGGGTATTAGTTAACATATCATATTCTTTATATCACAATAATGTGTTTGCTCAACTCATTGAATAAAACCAAATTTACGATGTGTCCCGGGCTAGTGCCTGATTTCGGTGTAATTTGCAAAACATGTCGGTACTCCTTCAAATTTGTAAACCAGGAACTCAGTGTCTCAAACATAGTATGCTTTAGTTGTGCCTTAACCGTTGAATAGAGCAGAGGTACAGTCACAGTATAATAAAGTGATTTTTTAAAGGTTTCACCGTCCTTCGGTGGGTTTGGTTCTATGGTTTTTTGAGATCGGTGGTGCAATTTACTCCGAAAGTTTTAGTGCATTTATCGTTATGCAAGTGATTAAGAAATCCTCGAAAGTACGTAAATCCATCATTATTACATCTCCTCTGTATCACTCATGCTATTTCTGTAATTGCTAAAAAGCGATTAACTTTGACATCGCTGGTGTTGATTTCCTTGGATTCGGTGGATTTTTTGACCACCGATATCAAAAAAGTGATCACTGAATTCAAATCCTGCTTTGTAACCTAGTTTGTTGTACTAATTTATCACACTTAAAAAGTGCAAGATACGTAGTATAAACGTAAAATTATGTTTGTAAATAAATTAAGTCATAATAGGTACAAAAGATCACTAGTTTACTATGAGTAGTTTTTTAAACCAGACGTGTGTTGAAACTTGAAGACCCAATGTTTCTTTCTCTGTCTTGATATTCTCTTCAAACCAATGAAGTAAATTATGTTAATTGTCCTCTGTATCACCTGAGGCCCTACACCTCGATACCTTTAAACGTGTCAGGCATGTTAAATGAATGCAGTCAATTAGATCCCACTTCTTTTATAATAACTTGTGTATGTAAGTACTATGCACACCCAAGGGACAGGATGTTCAGAACAAGGGATTAAAAACAAAGTGGCCTTCTAATGTCGAGATCGCTTCAAAGGCAATTAGACCTAGACATAGACCCACATTGAACATAGCAAATGTTTTAACAATCCTCAATGTCTTATGTCTTTATGTCTAAATACAGGAGTTACAAATTAGCTCAAGTGTTTGAGGGTGCTGGAGATCTCCAGCACCCTCAAATAATTAACGGGTAATTAGATCTTCAGGCATTAGTCCACCACTTCAAATAGTTTTAAATTGATGGAGTTCACGCTTTAAAACTCTTTTATTCAAAAATACTTGTTTTCCGTATTGCATCACATTGCTTTATATATTTTTTGAGCATTGATCAAAAGTTTCTTGTTTATCGGGTGTAGGTAACATAAGTTTCTTTTTGATGCGTGTGCGGTCGGAAACAAACACCTTCTCCTTTATGGCACTAATGTGCGAATTTGTGGTCGACATGTCTGAAACTCGTTCCAGGACCATACATCGCCCATCACCCTATTATATGAGGACAGTCAAATAGTGTGGGATATCTTCTAGAGATGTTGTTTTACAAGCCGTAATTAGATTACTTTAAAATCTTGGGTCTATATCTATTACATTTATGTAAGCTTTCGACATCATTAGCCTTGTTACATCGCTTATAATCAAATAAGGATGAAAAATATGATTAAAATGTAATATGGTTGAGATATAAAATTGAAATGTGATTTTTGTGTATGCATTATTGAATTCGGTGACGCCAATTGATTTCAGTGCCTGCACATGATTTCGGTGTTTTTTAAATCTCAAATATCTTAAATACTATAAGGTTCTAATGGAGGCCTCCACTACCAATATTTTTTATATTAAGGCTAGATTTTAGGAAATAAAGTCGCATATCAAATAAGTTAAAAAAAAAATTTGGCACCGAAGTCAGGCACCGAAGGTCATCTCTGAGAAACGCCCATACTCAAAAATACGTCCCATAGCTCTTATGTCAGTGAATTAAGAACAAGTGTAAAAATATGGGTGTAAGTATATTACTTATTTTTAGAGATGCACCGGATATTCGGTTACTATCCGGTATTCGGCCTATCCGGCCATTATATTACTATTCGGCCGGATACCGGATAGTAACCGAATATCCGGCCGGATACCGGATAGTAACATTGCTTGATTTTGGAGTTAAAAAATTGGATTTAAGAAACAGACACGGTCATAATCGTACTTGTTTATTATTTTTAAACAATTTAAACATTCTATGTACTGACTTGCACGCGCACTCATTTCGAACCTAGAAATGTGTCCGCGCGAACGTTCACTAGGAAACAGGTCAAACCTGCAGAATGCGCACCTGAAAAACCGAAATGTAGGTATAGTTCCGCTGGCCGAATAATCGGCGGCCGGATACCGGATTTTCGGCCGATGGTCAGGCCGAATATCCGGTATCCGGTATCCGGCCAAACAACTATCCTTTGCATCTCTACTTATTTTTGATAAGTTATATGCACCCATATTTTTACTCTTGACTGTATATACATATACAGTTTACCATCACCTATGGATGCCTGCCAGTGGCGGATTTGCCCTAAGGCCCAGTAGGCCCGGGCCTAGGGTGGCAAGGAATTGGGGGCGACAAATTGTAACATCCCCATACTGTATCAATGCAAATAAATAATATCTGATTTCTGATTTCTGAAAAATTCGCTGATGGTAACAAGAAATAACTCAAAATGTAGTCAATATGATGGGTGCTGTGAAAGGGGCGGCTATAGGGCCCGATGCCTGCTGGCTGATGGCATTGCGCCCCAGGGGTGTCACACCATTCAGTAGTATATACATCTAGTTAAATTTAAATAGGACAGCAGTTTGATTGGAGGACTTTAAAGTATGTTGAGTGAGCATAGAACACAAATATTTGTACTTGTCAGTGGCGATGCGGGGTCAGGCTCGTTATACTTACATGCGGCACAAATGTTGCTAACTGGTACAGTTCTTATATGCACAGGTATTTGTTACATATGTACTCGTATGTCTATAGTACGACTTGATGTTTTCTGTAGGTAATGATTTTGAGCTCTGATCGTAGATTTTAGTCTGCGTTCGATTAGTAAATTACTTAAATGCACAAGTGTAATAAACTCAAAATTGCAAATACATGACAGATAGAGTTAGACCAAGATAAGTCTGCAACGATTTTGATAGCACACGCAGTGCAAGTGTTATTTATGTGTCATAATTTCATAGAAGTTTGACGTTTAAAATAACACTTGCACTGCGTGTGTTATCAAAATCTTTGCAGACTGTTCTTGGTCTAACTCTACCCATAATGTTTACCTTTATACAAATCTATCGGATCCACGAACATCACAGGAAAATAGTACTTAACACACCACAATTAGTAAACAATATAAACATAAAGTTTGTAATCATATTTGCTGTCTAGCTGACCGGCATATTTTTCGTCAACCTGACGTCTACTAGCTACGAATACATGTACCCGTACCACAAGTTACTGACAGTGTCCACACTGACATATACGCCAATCTCTACGTAATTTACTTTCTATAGGTACATCTTGCTCGCACTAATAATGCTAGTACGGGCTACTGTACGGTTACCATCAGTTTGTCACTGACATAAACGCCGTCGAGAACGTAATTTACTTTCTATACATCCCGTTTGCACTAATATGCGAGTGCGAGCGAGATGAATAGAAAGTAAATTACGTTCTCGACGGCGTTTATGTCAGTGACAAACTGATGGTAACCGTACTGCATAGAAAATAAGTTACGTTCACGCTAACGATGTCAGTGCCAAACTGGTGGTAGCCACACTAATCTTTTTGTTTGTCTCATATTGCTGTTTTTCATACTGATGACTACTGGAATGGCTGACGTGCCGATAATTCGTTGTCACTGAAAAACAAATAGATATACGACTTGTGGATTGATGAAAATAAAATTATACACAGTGAAAACGATTCGTCTGCAACGATTTTGATAGCATACGCAGTGCAAGTGTTATTTATACGTCACTAGCGACCCGCCCTGGCTACGCACGGGTTAACTAAATATACACCTAAACCGTTCCGTTTCGTCGAAACGTTTCCGTCCGTAATTCTAAGTATGTATTTATCTATATAAGTATGTATATCAACTGAAATAAATGTCATATACTAAGAAAAAGTGACCAAGGCCTCCAGTGCCCCAGGCTGGAATCGAACCAGCGTCCTCTGCTATCGCGGCAGGTGCCTGAACCACCCGGCCACCGGGCCACAGCGACATTAGTCAAATTTTCCAAGTATATGCACTTCCTACTGAAGGCTTGTGGCGCCCCCTGGCCATCTCTAAGGTAGAACAGTATGGTTCGAACCTTCTATCTGGATCATTCTCATGATGATACCGAGCTAGCGAGAGAGATGGCGCTGCCAATCAATACTATGAAGTATTTGAACAAATTAAATTATTTTTCAGAAAATATTTTAATTTGTTTTTATCAAGTAGAAACACTACTATATAAATTATAAACTGAAATAAATGTCATATACTAAGAAAAAGTGACCAAGGCCTCCAGTGCCCCAGGCTTCAAGCCTTCAGTAGGAAGTGCATATACTTGGAAAATTTGACTAATGTCGCTGTGGCCCGGTGGCCGAGTGGTTCAGGCACCTGCCGCGATAGCAGAGGACGCTGGTTCGATTCCAGCCTGGGGCACTGGAGGCCTTGGTCACTTTTTCTTAGTATATGACATTTATTTCAGTTTATAATTTATATAGTAGTGTTTCTACTTGATAAAAACAAATTAAAATATTTTCTGAAAAATAATTTAATTTGTTCAAATACTTCATAGTAAGTATGTATATCGTCGCGCCTAGCACCCATAGTACAATCTTTGCTTAGTTTGGGGCTAGGTTGATCTGTGTAGATGTCCCCAATATTTATTAATTTATTTATTTTAATTTTATTCTTGTTTTCGTTACTAAAATCCTTCACGTCCGTGTCATAAAATTGAAAAAAGCAAAGGAAGGAAGGAAGGAAGGAAAAGGAAATAAAAGGAAAGGAATTGGAAAAAGGAAAGGATTGGAAAAGCTAAGCTTCAAAAACAATAAAAATATGCAAATTAGACCTTTTGTTCAGTCGGGTAAAAACAGAATTCTTCAACGTCAAATTCTCTGACAATTATGAGGAAAGTTTGTGGACTGTAGACCTTCCTTTACCGGTATTTTATCATTTTAATTTTAAATATGACAGTCATTTCGGTCCTTTATCTAAACAAGTTGATTTCATTGAATTTTCTTCCAAAATAAACGAAGTTGTCACTTGCTTTTCTGTCAATGTTGGAAGGATCTTATGAATTTAAGGCTCTCAGGAAAATGTTTCGGTTTTATAAGGTTTTGCGAAGTTTCACCAATTATGTAGCAACTTAGCAAGCCACGTAGGTAAATACTTTTTAGAATAACACCTTGTATTATGAGTTGTACCTATGTAAGTACAGATGTAGTGCATAATAAAATTGTTTTCCATCGTATTTTCTCGGAAACGTTCGTGTTTGTCATGCATTGCATGTCAACCTTAGTACTTTTTGTACCCAGACTGACTGAGATAGCAAGACACGTTCGTAGGTACGATTTAGTGAAAAAACGACGGAAAATAATTATGCACTAGGTACATCTAGTATCTTGTCGACTGACACTCTCTGTTGAGACAGTCAGACTTTACGACGTTGAACTGTTTTATTAAACCATCTTGTACCTATTTTATTACAAATAAACTTTTTCTGATTGACTATCCTCCCGGAATAGCAATGGCGCCTCCACACAAAATTGATACGTTCGCTAGATCCTTGATTACACAGTACACCTATGTGCACGCAATCTGCATATCACTCGCGCGGGTGCATCCCGAGTTAGTTTCAGTTGCACCTAATTTAATACTCAGTGTTTACTGTTTAATTTGATTTTGAATTGTAAAGAAGTGAGTTTAGTGTAAAGTACCTAATATTTTATTAAGAATAAATAAACAATGGATTAAAAAATACTGTTTTCCCGTGTGACATTGTGTCTAATGTAATATAATGCAAACTACGGGAGAATGTCTTGTGTAGGTATATTTTTAGTAGGTAGACTTATATATAAATGAGAGAATATGCTTCGAAAAGTGAAAATGGCACCAAAGAATAAATAATTTGATTACCTAAAGTGTCATTCTATGGAACTTGGTAACAATGTAAACAAACCGCCATATTGAAATTGTCTCTGAATGATGAATTTACTAGTGACTTTTGTTTACATACCCATATAACCATTCCAGTCGCAGAATCACAAAGTGGTAACTAAATGTCAGATGTGTCGTAACAGAGTCCACACAATGTGTCTAGAATTGTTTCGAAACAAAGTGTCGTCGCCGTGTCTACACTTTTCCGTAACAAGGTGTCGACACATTTGTGTGCACTTTGCGTGCGGTTTGCGACTAAATCTGACAGCAAATTTGTGACAGCAAATGTCAATATAAAATACCTCTTGAAAACCAAGGTTTGTCAAACTACTATTAGTGTCTCGTGTGCTCGTAATTCTAGTAAGTCATCATGGGCAATGCAAATGATAATAATCGACCGAAACCATATAAACACCCAACACCCGTCAACCTTTTACAGAAAAGTTTTTAAAGAAATTCAATAAGCTACTTAGGTCAGGCAACGAATGCTCCAAAAGTTGTAGAGGGAAATGCTCGGAACACAATTTTTGACTCCGTAACTCGGTTTGACAAGTTAGGAGGTGAACATATCAAAAGTCCCCGGCCGTAGCCCTTGAGCGGGGGGAGAGAGGGGGCTCTGAAGGTCCCATTTTCCCGTTTTTCGATTATATCTCGGAAACTATGCATCTCAGTGACATGGCCACTTATACAAAATGAAAGTTAATTTAATTTGTTACAAGTTTATTCAGTCAATTTTTTCGATATGTTGAATAGTTTTTGAGATATCCGCTCTTGAAAGTTTATTTAGGGCTCTCAATTTTATCTTGATATATCTATATCAGTGAAGGTGCTAGGCCGTGTTTGGTATCGTTTTCGTATAAATCTGGGGTGCTGAATCCATTTAAGATATCACATTGACACCATTCCACAAAATAAAAATAAATCTTTTTAGGGTTCCGTACCTCAAAAGGAAAAAACGGAACCCTTATAGGATCACTCGTGCGTCTGTATGTATGTCCGTCTGAATACACAAAATAGTTCTTTACCTATAGATGACAGGAAAACCTATTAGAAATGTGCGTTCAAGCGCGAGTCGGACTTAATGTACGGAACCCTTAATACGCGAGTCCGACTCGCACTTGGCCGGTTTTTTTGAAACTCTTCTTGACGCTTAACCGCTGAACCGATTTCGTTGAAATTTGGTATAGAAATAGTTTGCGTCCCGGAACAGGACATAGGATAGATCTTATAACCAAAATCATCTTTTGAAGGTGTGAAAAGTGGCGTGGAAATTTGTACGGGGAATCAATAACCGCTGAACCGATTTATATGAAATTTGGGATGGTCTACATCTTTGATTTAGTTAAAAATGATGAAAAAACATGACTTCAAACCTAAACTTAAACAGTATTAACTTTAAGAAGTCAATTCTGAATTCCCCCCTACACCTCATTTCACACCTTTAAAGGATGATTTTTGAGATAACTTATTATATCCTGTCTCGGGACTCAAAATATATGTGTACCAAATTTAAATTAAAACTGTTCAGCAGTTTAAGCGTGAAGAGGAGTTTAAAAGAAAGTATTTTAGTAAGTTTATATGTTTTTACTTCGGAATGGTGTCAATGTGATACCTTAACTAAATTTGGTACTGCGAATTTATACGAAAACGATACCAAACATGGCCTCGTAGCTTTACTGTTGTAGAAGTCAAAATAAAATTGAGAGCCCTAAATTCTTATTACTTGGCCAAACTTGTGTAGAAGGAAAAGGTAAAATAAAAGTCTTCGGCAAGAATATAAGACACAAATATATTTTTTTTTTGCGTTACTATTTCATTCATCAAATATAAACATACCTTGATTATACTATTCTAGTGAGATCCTCATAGATAAACAAAAACATTTACTTAAAAAATTACAAGGTCGAAATGTCACGGAACTTGTGAGAGTAATATGTGAAAAATATAAACTTTTATGACAAAAAAAATCTGGACACAATTTAAGAATCACCCAATTGCGTCGAGGAATCATCTGTATTTTTGTTTCATTACCTCCTCGCTTCTTTTTTGTCCTTTGTATTCTGTAGCAATTTGTTAGATCTGAAAATAAAGATAACTTGCGTCGTCACGGATGTCGATTTATAGGTTTTAGGGAGTGCAGAATTCGAAAACGATGATCATTTTATAATCCAAGATGGCGGTTACGTATTTTGTCATAAAAGTGGAATCCAAAATAGTCATCATTTTCGAAATCTGCGCCCCCTAAAACCTATAAAACGACATCCATGACGACTTTTATGACATAGTGCATGGCCGCCATTTTGGATTCCAAAATGGTCATCATTTTCAAAATTGGGGCCCCCTAAAACGTATAAAACGACATCCATGACGACTTTTATGACACAGTGCATGGCCGCCATTTCGGATTCCAAAATGGTCATTATTTTCGAAATCGGCACTCCCTAAAACCTATATATCGACACCTATCTCAACTTTTATGACAAAGTGTTTTGCTACCATCTGCATGCAAGACATTTCTATTATTTTTACGTACAAAAATGGCCCCCTGTCAACTTTCAATCGAGATTTAATCGATAATTTATTCGATTAATATTCAGATTAATTCAATTTCAATCTATGTTACGTCGACTAAACTAATCGCGATTAAAATTTGAGAATTAACTTTTTTTATTCCATTAATTAGTCGAATAAACAGTTAATCGATTAATGCCCATCTCTGACCACGGCATTTTTACACTTTGAGAATATCTGAAACAAATCAACACAAGGAGCCATTTTGCAAATCCAGTAACATACCAGTAACTTTGTTATTACTTTTGACAGCGCGTGTCATGTGTCAACACAGAGTCGACACAAAGTCGAAACATTGCAACTACTTTGTGACTGCAATATTTCTCAGCCTTAAACCATATTTATACATCATAATTAACAAGTTTCGTAGTATGTAAAGCGTTATTTCTGTTATTTAAGTATAGTATACGCATCGAAGTACTAAAAATGCTTCAAATAATATAGTTATGAACACAGGCACTGAGAAGTAAACAATTTCATTTCCGGCTAAACTAAAACAATGTGGTGGCGCGTTGATTATATTACACTTAGTTTATCAAATCACTCGAGCAGTTTAATTCCCCATAATAATTTAAGTCATATTGTAATATAAATGCAAACAATATATAATTACGTCTTGTAATCCGTTTTAGAGATGGCGTATTAATGTCACTTATTTTTATTTAAGTATTTTTCCATCTGACAGTTTCCATTTGACAGGAACAAAATGAACGAATGAACGAATGATTTTGGCATAAAGTAGTCGCAAACCCGAAACAATGTGTGCACACGGCGACCACACTTTATGTCACTTTGTGTCATGTGTCGACCCTTCCCCATTTCTGGTAACTGTGTCGACACGGCGACGACTCTGCGACTGGAATTGTGACCGAAACAGACGGTGTCGACACAAGATGTGTCAACACCGCGTCGTAACGGCGACTGAAAATGGTTGTATGGGTAGTTAGCAAGTTCCATAGAAAGACACTTTACTTGGAAATTGGTAATTGACAAAATAGCAAGTGATAAGAACAGTATACGTGGCGGCAAACTTTACCACGCCAGTAGAATGCTGCCTATCAGTCACACGTTCATTCAAGTGAATGGAATCAACAAGATCTTCATTGAAAGTAAGTGGTTTTGTGTTTGAGTCATATAAGCCTTGTCATCGTGTTCAAAACATTGGAAAACCTCAATTATACTCTGTGTCTTTAGGTCTACCCTCAAATGGCTCGTTAAGCCAGTTGAGGGTAGATGAAAACATTACACGATCAAATAATGTAGGTTAAAGTCAGGTCGTTCAGTGACTGATCCAGGTGGTTTTGTAATTGGTCGGTTAACCAATAAATGTTATAACTACCCAAAAATTTACAAATTGTTTGTTTACTTTTATTTAAATACCTAAAGATACTGACGAGGTATAGACATAAGGCCGTGGTAACTAGGAATAACCCCTTACCATTAGCCTTAATGAAATCAGGTCAGTCTCACGGCGAGCAACGGCGAGTTAACTCTCTACCCCTACCTGAATCTGCATGTGGCAGTGAAGCGGCAATTTCATTAAATGAATTTGCAATCAAGAACTTCGATTCTCATTGCTTAGCGAGCTACAGAATAGATTATATTTTCCATCGTATTTTCTCGGAAACGTACGAACGTGTCTTGCTATTTCAGTCAGTCTCGGTACAAAAAGCACTAAGGTTGACTTCATGCAGTCAGTTCAGTGCTACTTCAGTAACATGTCAAATACGAAGGTTTCCGAGAATATACGATGGGAAACACTTATGCAGTACATCTGTAAAGCAAGACTAACGAAAGGTTTAGCCGGGTCCACACAGGGCGAGCATTCGCGCGAGGGAATTTCCTCGCACACAAAACGGCCGAGGCACGTCTACACTGGCCGTTTTGTGCGCGAGAAAATTGCTTCGCAGTGTGGACCCGGCTATTGACAGTCAGTACTTACGTATTGCACATTTTTCTCTGATGCAACGCTGCAGCAGTAAAGCTGCTGTAGTCGTAATCCGAATGTAACCTTTAAATCGCTGAAAATTAAGTACAAATATTTACATAACTCAAAAATGTCTGCATGATCCTAAATAAACTCAGACGAAAGGTCAAAGTGTATCTTTCGGGGAAAACTTCTTTAAGCCAAAATATTGCGGATTTCATCCGATTACTTTCTATATAAAAAAAATAGGTACTTCGGACGTATAAACTTATACCTTTAAACGAGAAATTCTTGTATATGTATATATATACTTCGAGGATCTCGGAAATGGCTCTAACGATTTCGATGATATTTGCTATATGGGGGTTTTCGGGGGCGAAAAATCGATCTAGCTAGGTCTTATCTCTGGGAAAACGCGCATTTTTGAGTTTTTATATGTTTTCCGAGCAAAGCTCGGTCTTCCAGATACTATTAATTAAAACATTCAATTTCGTTGAGAAATATCAGATACGTTGATACTGAAAAAACATTTTATTTTATCCATTCCATGAAAGATAGCTTCAAGTACCTATCGAACGCGATTAAAATAAAGATATTTTTACTTTCCCTAATAAATATTCAAACATTCTAAGCTCCGTTCAGAGGGGCTATTGATATACCGCGAAATTGAGCATCTTTCTCTTTTAAGGATTAAGGCGTAATTGGAGTGACAGAGAAAGATGCCCGCCATTTGCGAACTTCGGTGTTCACGGTAGGCCCTCGGTATTAACGTATTAACTAAAAATAGTTGTAAAAACAACACATTTTTTTCAACCTTGAGTTTGTTATCATAATTTGGCCCAAAGACACGTAAAGAATAGACTAGATCCGAGGTCCAACTTAAGCGGGTGTCCTGGCGGGTTACTCGGTAATCATGAAGAAGGATTCAGCCTTACTTAAGCTCGCCTTGATTGTATACAAAGTGATTGGACAACGGGCTTCACTAGATCGATTGAGCAAGATATTGGTTTTAAACTCATTAAGAACCAAGAAGAAACAGTAAAGGTATCGCCAGAAGAGTTGAGATGAATTATTACACACACAGCTGCATGAATGAATGAATGAATGTGACTTAAGCGCACGATATTAAGTAGAGATGCCCCGAATAGTGAATTTGGCCGAATACCGAATACCGAATATTCGGCCCCCCTCTCGGCCAATACCAAATATTCGGCATAACATGCGAACATTTTGAGTCACAATTATTACGAAAACTGTTCGCCAACAAAGCACAACGTTTGTTAAGATATATTTTTATGTAGACCAGAATTAATGAATGTAGTTAGAGTCAATCAAATCAGACCCATGATAATAATAAAATATTTTGGAATCAACAAATGCTCAAAAACTTGCCTTCGTATTTAACCACTTTCCAAAAATACATTTTACATATTAAATATATACCTAGTTTTTGTTTTTTTATTTTTTATGTTTAGGTAGGTGCAACAGATATTCGGTATTCGGCCGAATAGTAGGCAACATTCGGCCGAATACCGAATATTCGGCAAAGTGGCCGAATAGGCCGAATACCGAATAGTTGCCGAATATTCGTGGCATCTCTAATATTAAGCCACAAACAAAAACCTTGATGAAACTTTTTGGTCTATCTTGTAATTGGCAATGAGCATCAAAAGTAGCGTATCGAACTATGCGTCAAACAAAAGTATCTACAATTCTTAACAAAAAGATGCATTTCTCTAGGTACATACATGTAGAATTGTAGAATAATTAGACTACTTATCACTACACCTTATAAAAAAAGTCCCCCGCCTCGTCTGTCTGTTTGTGTGTTTGTATGTCCGCGATAAACTCAAAACCTATTGAACGGATTTTCACCTAATAGTGTGATTCTTGAGGAAGGTTTAGGTGTAGTTGAAAATAATTTTTAACGAGAACTGTACATCAGATATACGTAGGTATCTCTATTTGGAAAATTATTAGAGGGTGGCAGATAGATACTTTTGGTACGTACTGCGTTGTTTCATCCGTCACTATTGACGCCGACTGTACAAGTAAGTATAAAGAAGAGCACCGCTCAATGGAAATTGATATTTATTAGAGTCTCTTAGTCAAAATACAATATAGCGCTTTAGCCCTTTCTCAGTGGCGCTATAGGATATTACTAGAGAATTAGAGATGCACCGGATATTCGGTTACTATCCGGTATCCGGCCTTATTTTAACATCCGGCTGGATACCGGATAGTGAACTACTATCCGGCCGGATACCGGATAGTAACTTTGCTTGATTTCGGAGTAAACAAAATTGGAGTAAAAAACAGTCACCGTCATAATCGTACTCGTTTATTATTTTAATACAATTTAAACATTCCACTCACTTGCACGCGCACTCATTTCGAACTAGGAATGAGTCCGCGCGAACTTTCACTACGAAACAGCTGGCCCAGCCAAGGTTACAATCGCTATCGCTTCGACAACGAAAAGCATTTTGTCTCTCTATCACTCTTCCATATTAGTGTGACAGTGACAGTTGCGTTTCGATCGCTACGGAGCGTAAGCGATTGGCATCTTGGCTACGCGGCCAGGCCGTCGTCACTGTCGCACTAATATGGAAGAGTGATAGAGAGACATAATGCTTTTCGTTGTCGAAGCTATAGCGATTGTAACCTTGGCTAGGCCGGCAGGTCAAAACCTGCACAATGCGCACCTGAAAAACCAAAATGTAGGTATAGTTCCGCAGGCCGAATATTCGGCGGCCGGATACCGAATGTTCGGCCGATGGTCAGGCCGAATATCCGGTATCCGGCCAAACAACTATCCGTTGCATCTCTAGATATTATTATTTTTTTTTTTTATTTAATCTTTATTGCACATAAGAAAACACACTGTACAAAAGGCGAACTTAATGCCATAAGGCATTCTCTACCAGTCAACCTTTAGGCAAAGCAGATAAGTTGTAGGCGGTGCAAAAATATGTGGTATACTTTTATTACACTTTACAGTACTTTTAGATTCAAAGTAACGTCACATTCTAATATGCTATAGGTACACTAAGGTAGGAATTTGCTTGTATTGAAGCTTAAAGTTTTATTTTATGGCAAAAATTTAGTATCAATCTTAAATTTAGCGTTTAAGTATTCGTAGTTGTAGTTTTATATTGTGTTAAAACTGGTTTAGCTACATATGAACTATCACTACCTACTATCAGTTACTTTGAAAGAGTAATCAAACAATTTGTATGGAAATTATGTACATTACAATTTCTCCTGACTATGTCATTTGAATACGAAATTAAGTAAAGGAGTCATTTATGACAATTTCATTCGATAGCGTGACGGACGTACGCGTATTAGTGTTAAGTCTTGTGTTGTATGGGATTTTGAACAGCGCGCCAAGCGGGACGTTGAGGAAACTCAAAATCCCATGCAAAATGAGACTTAACGCAAATGCGTACGTCAAGCCATCGGATGAAATTTACACTATAGTTCATTTTTTTTAGCATTAGAAAGAACTTGAAAGAAGGTAACCGATCTTGACATGTCATTTAATTGAAAAACGCTTTTTAAAAATCAATAACTATTACTTATGAAAGCAGAAGAATATAAATGATCGTATTAGATTCATAATAGTTACATATTTGCCGTAGCTTATTTTTAAAATGTGTTTTTCAATTAAAAGACACATCAAGATTGTTTACCTTATTTCTAATGCTAAAAAAAACGAACTATATATAGGGGTACTGTCTACAAGCGCTAGACTCAAGTAATAATAGTGTTGACTAGCGACCCGCCCCGGCTTCGCACGAGTTAACAAATTATACCTACACCTAAACCTTCCTCAAGAATCCTATTGATAGGTGAAAACCGCATGAAAATCCGTTCAGAAGTTTTTGAGCTTATCGCGAACAAACACACAAACAGACGCGACGAGGGACTTTGTTTTATGAGGCGTAGTGATAATACGTACACAATATACTTTAACAACCTATTTATTTGAAGATAACATGATTTGAAACCCTAATAGGATCAGAAAATGCAACGTGACTTTTCCTAGAGTCATCATACATTGGTGCTTTTATTGGGTGTTTAAGCTGCCTAGTTTGTAAGGACCGCGCATTGTATGTCGGGCAGGGTGGAAGTACCGACAGGGTGCTATGTGTGCCGAAGCTCTCTCTTGGTGATTGTTAGTATACGCGCCGCCCGCCCAGGATACGCTACGTGATTTCTGCTTTCCTGGTAGTTACGTGGATACGTTTAAAATGTTGACTGTGAAAAACGTGATTATTTAAAATGGGTGAGTAGAAAATTTTAAATGTGCAACATAGGCAAGTTTTAGCTAAAAATCGAGATAGCCGGTAAAGGTCTGATTACCTATTCTAATACCTATGTTAAAACGAGTCACAATAAAAAATATATATGTACATAAGTAGGTACTTATGCGACCAATAACTTACAAACTAAAAAATCGTAATTTTTACCATGATGAACATTATTTTGACCGCAACTTTTGGTGCTGTAGACCAGGTATGCACTAACAGCAAATCAAAAGACATATTATTTAAAACGTAGGTACTTAAGTACTAAAATACACCACATAATCTTAAGAGCCCATCAACGTGCACACTAGCGCCAATGCTAATTAATCGTGATTATTTAAATTTATCGACAGGTATTTAAAAAAGGGGGCCGCTACGTACTGTATTGTGTATTTCAGTACCTTTTGAATACATCAAACTAGTTTGTGCTGGATTCGTCGAACTAGGACCTCAAAACAAAAACGGCCGTTTTAACTTTGGACGCATAGATTGACGAATCCAGCAACATAAAAAGTAGTTTGATGTATTAAAAAGGTACTGAAATACACAATACAGTATGTAGCGGCCCCCTATTTTAAATATCTTTCGTTAAATTTCAATAATCACGATTATTTAGCAGTGGCGCTAGTGTGCACGTTGATGGGCTCTTAAATTGCCAGGAGACAGCTTCAGCCTTGTCCATTAATGACGTCATTCAAAGTTTGTTTACCAAAGTGGAGAAAAATCGGCAAAATCCAATTATCTCCACGATCCCTTCTTAATCGCTTCCACTTTTTTCTTAAAAGCAAGAATATAAAAATTCTCGTATACAATTTGTATTTAATAAATAATAAATATTGGGCAATTTTACATAACCTTCTTCCACAGTAAGCTCAATAAGCCTGATAAAAAGAAAACCTGCCAAGTGCGAGTCGGACTCGCGCACGAAGGGTTCCGTATCATTACGCAGAAAACGGAAAAATATCTCGTTTGTTGTATGGGAGCCACTTAAATATTTCTCCAACCTCTCATTTGCTGAAAAAAACTGGCCAAGTGCGAGTCGGACTCGCGTTCCAAGGGTCCCGTACATTAAGTCCAACTCACGCTTGACTGCACATTTCTAATAGGTTTTCCTGTCATCTATAGGTAAAGAACTATTTTGTGTATTTTTTTCACAATTTTTGACTCCGTAGTTTCGGAGATAACAGGGGAGGAATGGTAATTTTTGGGCTATTTTCTTAAATAACTTCTAACCTATTAAAATTATAAAAAAAATATATTTGAAATTCTCAAAATCTCTTTCATTTGACATATAACATAATATAGTTTCAAAGTCTTTTTTTTTTAAATTGCTCATTTACCCCCCAAAAGTGGCCCCCATGTTTAAAATTCATTTATTTACGTTACATGTCCGTCTTTGGGTCACTAATTTACATATGTGTACCAAATTTCAACTTAATTTGTCCAGTAGTTTCCGAGAAAATAAGCTGAGACAGACGGACAGACAGACAGACAGAAGCACGAGTGATCCTATAAGGGTTCCGTATTTTCCTTTTGAGGTACGGAACCCTAAAAAATAAATACCTATGCTGGAATTCGGTAGGGGTTGCTCGTGAGCTGCTCTACAAAAAACTCAACTTAATTTGGCTTTTACTCCCAAACTAAAGAGGAAAGTACTTTTTTTTCAAGTAAGTACAAGTACCAATTGTGTACTAAATCCTCATAAAATAAGCCAGAGAGCATGATGTCCTATTTCACATCTGTAGGGTCAAGGCGGAAACAGTGGCTCAGTCGCCCAAATATCGCCTCTCTCGTGTTAAAATTAGGTTGCGTGAGCCACTGTACCCGGTCTTTTTCTACCGAGGCAATGTACCCTCCTTGACCCTATCTAGTCAAAAACTTAGGTTATGGTGCATAAATCATCTCAAAAATATGTCCCATAGCTCTTATGTCAGCGAATTAAGAACTATGGGACATATTTTTGAGTAAGATGTCTACACCCATATTTTAACACTCGACTGTACCTACACAGAAGAGAACACGTCAAAAGAGAAATTAACAATATTTTTACAAACTACAAAATATATAGGTACAAAAAAAACTGTACATAAAAAAATATGTCAACACTCTGTCAACAGAATTGTGGGTCATAATAAAATAAAACTATCTTCTAAAAGTAAACCTTACATAGAAAATAGGTAGCTTTATGGCCCGGCCACGACATTGCGCGACCAGCGGCGGCGGCGGCAACCATAGGTGGGAACGAAAGGTCCAATCACTGTCTCGCTCCAACCTATGGTTGTCGCCGCCGGCGCTGCCAGTCGCGCAATTTCGTGGCCGAGCTGTTAGTTTTACTTTTTTTATTCAATAAGTAGCCATAATTCTCTAAGTTTTAGATATAATTTGTACTCCATTTCGGGTTTCACGGGCCTATAAATCCCGGTCTTTTGATAGGCTTGCGTGGGGATATAGATCCAACACGTAGAGGCCCCTTGGAGAGCTTTAATGTCATGTAGAACGCCTGCTGGAACCCGTTCACAGGCGCAACAATAGACACCCATGAACCGGTCGCAGCAGGCATTGGGACTATTGTAGAAAAAATGAACAGTATACCGGTCTATGGATTGAAGTTTGGGTGGACAATTAAACTGGGCTATTGTAAAGAGGTCCGGACACCTGCCATAACAATGTTAACACCGTCATCGAGGCAGGCGGTGACTCGCCGCTGACTAGATGGGCCCCTGAAACTGCCGTCGTAAAGACGACCAGGAGCAACATCGGTGTGAGCGGCTCAGGGGTGTCGAGAGGTGTGCGCCGCTTTCTACCCAGTGGCTGTTACCAGCCACTGTGCCAACTCGCGTCTTATGCATCTTTCACTTCCACCCCTGGAGCATATAGCTCTAGCGACTCCTTTCTGGACGGCCAATGAAGGCAAGCCAGAGCTGAGAGTCCTGCGGGTCCCCTTGGGGTCCACTCCGACCGACGAAGACACGCCGGAGACGGAGACCCTGACCGACTCTCGGGAGCACTCGGGTCCGTGGGGTCGTTACTCCCCAACAGCTCGCCACAAGCTGCCCTGCCTTTCCTAGATATAATTATTATTAAATGTTTTAGGTTAATTTTAAATATTTTAAAATAAATAGTTTAGAAATTATTATAAACAAATAATTTCAACTTGTAATATCAGTATCACTAATCGTAATCAGAGCTAGAGCATGTTAATAATCAAATGCAATAGGTGCTATAAAACTACACTCAAACGGTTTATTGAACAAAATGAAAGTAATAAGTAGATTGTGCTAATAAAGTTGATAGGTGCCTACGTAGTTATTGGTTCCAGATTAGTGGGTCCCACGCAGGGGCGTATTTTGAAATTTGGCGCCCCGGGCCAATACGTTTCGCCGCCCCGGAAGTCAAGGAAGAAAAACAAAATGCCATCCGCCAGGGGCGGTATATGCCGCCCCTGGGGGTTGGCGCCCCGGGCCATGGCCCGGATGGCCCTAGGGTAAATAACGCCAAGGCCAGGTCGAACAAATACATGTTTTTGTTATTTTACAACAAGGAACAAAAATTTTTTTATAGGTACCTATGTAAACTCCATAATAAATGTTTTTTGCTCCCGTTAGACTGCACGACTGCCTCGCATTGCTGCACATGCAAATGTCGGCGGCCGATCGTAAAATCAGGCAGATCATGAAATTCCTAGGCATATCGTGAATCGTGAAAATCATTGTCTCATTCCCTGAGTCGACGGCGGGGCTCCTATTTTTTGCCCTTCGGGCATCTGAAGCAACCCAACGAACACTATCCTACCTTTTTTTTACCTATCTATTAGTTTAACGCATTCACTGCCAGGGGGCGTGGCCTAGGAACAAACTTGTACAACAAACACAGGGACTTTACGATCGGCCATACAAAACTCATTGGTTGAACAAATAGGACAGAACAAATAAAAGAAGGTGTAAATCTTGCGGTCGTGCTTGAAAGTAAGTAACTTATAATGAAGTGAAGATGTTTTTGTTCAACGTCTGGTACCTACGTAAAGAACGTGTACCGTAAAATGGGATGAGTAGGGTCAAAACTGAAATTCAAACCTCGATAACATTTTATTTTTACATATGAAAACTGAATGGTGTATACATATAATAAGTGTTCCGGACGTTTGTATTTTAGTTTTTATTTTATTTTGGGTAGTTCCATTTCATAACTTTGACGATAAAGAGGAAAACCCACCTCACCCCGTAGTGCCTCGTATTTGGGGTGAGAGGGGTTTTCATACAAAGGTGATTTTGGAAGATTGTTGGATCGATTTTTTTTTATTATGCGTATTACTATAGCTCCATTTTAAATTGGAATACATTATTTTTGTAGCAGTAGCCTTAAAATCCCTTCTCACCCCCCACTCAAACCTACTCTCCCCATACATACCCCACCTCTCCCCGCGAAACCTACTCACCCCGTTTTACGGTAACTAAGAAATGTACATAATGTTTTTGGCTACAAATATAATGACCACCAAAAAATACTTTGGTACCCTAAATAAAAAAATCATGCTTACCAAAAAATATTACTGAACACCAAAAAAATAAGGCCTAAAAATACAAAAGTACCACCATTTTAATTACGACTGCACTTCAAATTGTATTCAAATACCAAATATATTGAATGATCACCAAAAATCATTAATGATCACCAAATCTTGAAGACCAAATTAATGCGATATTTTCACCTAAATAAACCACTATGATTACCAAAAAATGTATACATATTACCAAATAAAGTAAACTGATGCCAAAATTACTAGCCCCTCCCGCTCAACCCCCCGTAGCCCGCACCGCATACCTCCCTAACCTAATCTACTTTTCTAGTAGCATTTCGTTATGCTACTAGAAAAGTAAGTTAAACTGCTATCACTTAAGTGGGTTAGGTTAGGTTAGCACTGCGACCCTTACAGAAACGAAATGGTACTAAAAAAGAAGGTTAGGTTAAGTGTCAACTGCTACCCATACAGATACGAAACGCTACTAGAGAAGTGGGTTGGGTTAGGTTTGAACTGCGACCCTTACAGAAAAGAAATGCTACTAGAAAAGTGGGTTAGGTTAGGTTTGAACTGCGACCCATACAGAAACGAAATGCTACTAGAAAAGTGGGTTAGGTTAGGTTTGAACTGCGACCCTTGCAGAAAAGAAATGCTACTAGAAAAGTGGGTTAGGTTAGGTTTGAACTGCGACCCTTACAGAAAAGAAATGCTACTAGAAAAGTGGGTTAGGTTAGGTTTGAACTGCGACCCATACAGAAACGAAATGCTACTAGAAAAGTGGGTTAGGTTAGGTTTGAACTGCGACCCTTGCTGAAAAGAAATGCTACTAGAAAAGTGGGTTAGGTTAGGTTTGAACTGTGACCCTTACAGAAACAAAATGCTACTAGAAAAGTGGGTTAGGTTAGGTTAGAACTGCGACTGTTACAGAAATAAAATGCTACTAGAAAAAGGTGACGAAGTGGATTAATTAATTTAATAGGATAACGATATATTAAATATTTGCACATTTTAAATTAAAATGTGGTTACAATTTTTGTGATCATTTACTATTTTTGCGTTTACAATGATTATTTTGGAGTAATTTGCTTTAGTAGGATAGCAAGATTTAAAAATTTGGTTATCATTTTACATTAAAATGGAGTTCTAATTTTGGTGGTCATTTACTATTTTTGGGTTTACAATGATTATTTTGGTGTCAATTTCTTTAATAGGATAGCAAGATGTAAAAATTTGGTTATCATTTCACATTAAAATGGGGTTTGAAATTTGGTAATCATTGACTATTTTTGGGTTAATAATGATTAGTTTGGTGTCATTTCCGTTAAAAGGATAGTAAAATGTAATAAAATTGGTAATCATTTCACATTAAAATGGTGTTATAAATTTGGTGATCATTCATGATTTTAGGGTGGTAAAATAGATTTTTTTGGTATTAAATTTTACTAAATCTGGTGATCAGTTAAATAGCAGCCAATGTTTTTACCTAAGCGGCTAAACGCTGGCATTCTGTGTTATAACACATTTACAAGACACAAGAAAGTAAAGTCGGAACGTACTAAGTTTAGGTAATTGCTTCCTAATTTGTGTAGGTAAGTTGACCTTTAAACAAGTAAATACAGGACAAGCGACAATAATTAAATGCTTAGTGAAACTGTTATTAGTGCTAGTTAGTTAATTAATAAACAATAGGCTGAAAGACTTTAACTATGTATCGTTTTTAGGGTTCCGTACCCAAAGGGTAAAACGGGACCCTATTACTAAGACTTCGCTGTCCGTCCGTCCGTCCGTCCGTCCGTTCGACCGTTCGACCGTCCGTCCGTCCGTCCGTCCGTCTGTCTGTCACCAGGCTGTATCTCACGAACCGTGATAGCTAGACAGTTGAAATTTTCACAGATGATGTATTTCTGTTGCCGCTATAACAACAAATACTAAAAACAGAATAAAATAAAGATTTAAATGGGGCTCCCATACAACAAACGTGATTTTTGACCAAAGTTAAGCAACGTCGGGCGTGGTCAGTACTTGGATGGGTGACCGTTATTTTTTGCATTTTTTTCCGTTTTTTTTTGCATTATGGTACGGAACCCTTGGTGCGCGAATCCGACTCGCACTTGCCCGGTTTTTTAACTACGCCTAGCAGATGTGTATATAGTTGTGTAGATAGCAGACAATTTTATCAATGTATGACACGGCCACTTGCACCATTCAATAACCCGGGGTTAACCGGTTATGGCTCCTCTACACGATGGGCCAGCGCCGGCCACTCCAAGGGACGCAGCCATGCGGTAGAATGAGATAGCAATATCACTTACTCCCTCTAACGCATAAATGCGTCCCTTGGAGTGGCCGGCGCTGGCCCATCATGTAGAGGAGCCATTAAACCTGGACCTACCATGGTTACCAGTACATACAATTTAAAAAAAAAACGGTGTACTTACACTTGTTTTGGATTTCGTGCTAGTTTTTAAGCCAGTTGCATGCTAGTTGCATGTTTCCCATGATACTCGTATTGTATGAAATTTGTAATAAAGTAAATAAATAAAATAAATAAAAATTTGACACTGGGTGAAAAAAATCATTTATTTACATACAATATATATACAGTGGTACTACTAAACGAAATTAATAACTAGCTTAAATCTAAAATAGGCCCTTGAGGCATTGTACCAAGAATGCTGGCGGCATTTCCTCGCTGTATCGCAATGCTGACACGTTGTGCGAGGTAGCCGCCAGCTCTTCGGTCACCAGTTACGTCAACCAGACGCTTCGCGATTTCTGCGAACAACTTATGCGCGCTGGGACCCCATGGACCTAGAGTTTCAACACCAAATGGTACAAAATGGTACTCTCTACACTGGGTTGAATGTCAGTCATCATCATCATCTCAGCCGAAAGACGTCCACTGCTGGACAAAGGCCTCCCCCAAAGATCTCCACTGCGAACGGTCATTCGCTGAAGTCTGGCAATTCTCTGAGCTATGTCGACAACTTTGGTTTTCCTGCGGATCTCCACATTTCTGATTCGATCACGCAGGGTAACTCCGAGCATAGCTCGCTCCATTGCTCTTTGAGTAACCTTGAGCCTTCCTATGAGGCCCGTTGTGAGCGACCACGTTTCTGTGCCGTACGTCATCACTGGCAACACACACTGGTTGAAGACTTTCGTCTTAAGACACTGCGGTAGTTTGGACGAGAAGATGTTGCGTAGCTTCCCAAACGCTGCCCATCCAAGTTGGATTCGACGAGCACATCTTTCTTAAAGTTGGACTTACCTAACTGAACTGTTTGTCTCAGGTATTTTTGATCCTCCAACTTTCAAAGGAGTGGGTGCAACATGGGAGTTTGACATAATTTTCGTCTTCTCCATGTTCACCCTTAGACCCACTTGTTGAGAGACTGTACTGAGGTCGTTGAGCATTTTGCCTAGGTCTTCCAGGTCAGCCATGACAACGATATCGTCGGCAAAGCGGAGTTTGGTTATGTACTCGTCAATGTCAATGTGACACCATAAATGTGCACCCCTGTTTTATACGAAAACGATACCAAACACGGCCTAGTAGCTTCACTGATGTAGATATCAAGATAAAATTGAGAGCCCCAAATAAACTTTCAAGAGAGGATATCCCGAAAACTTTTCAAGATAGTGTAACAACTATTATTCTAGGGTTACTAATATGGAATATTTCCTTAATTAATTAACAAAACAAGGCAATATGGTTAAAACATTTATTCAAATTATTTTGAAATTAACCCGGAGAGCCTTAAGGGCCTTAACAACAGGAACTTAAGGTAAACTAGCTCTTATCTAAATAACACGAGCACCAGACTCTTATTTAAGTGTTGAGGGAACAGTTATGGGTATAGCGAACTCTTATTTAAAAATGTTTTGGTAGAAGCGGCCTACTGACAGACAAATTTAAACGGTAGTGAGGGGTACGAGGGCGCCAGAACCAGCATCTCTGGTTCAGTAATTAATATTAAATAAAGGGTCGATCTAACCTCCAAAACTTCGAGAGACCGTAAACAATACAACCGCCACGTTGACCAGGAACCTCGACGTGGAAGTAGGGAAACGCCAAACACAGCTCCCTGCCACTGGTAGCTCGGTTTGCAGAAGCTGGCATCTTGAGGCCACACCGTACACTTGTAATAAAGACGGTAAATCTTGAAACCCTGAAATTTATAAAACTACTAAGTAACAGAACAGTCATTCACAGAATCGAATAAATAAGTATACTGGACTGCGTGTAGGTCGCTGCTTACCCGGGGCAGACAATAAGCGGGCGTAGGAAAGGACTTGCATAATTTCAATGCACCCGGGGCTTCAACTGCACAGGACGATTCACATCCAACGAGCTGCAATAATATAAAAACAATCAGCACTGCACTAACAAACCCATACAAAATAATGAAGGAATCGACGAGCTACTTACGATTAGGCGGCTTAAACCGCGATATAGGTAGACTCAGACGGCACCAGGCCGTTGGGAAAAGGAAACAACCACGCCTTGCTACGATCTCTTCCGAATCCAAAAAGAACGGCCCTCGACGTGGCGAGCCATCGGTGACAGATGAAACGACGGGGTTACCAAAGCCCGAACTGGATTCGTGCGATCCTAGGTGATTTTGAAAAGGAAACATTACCTTTCTTTTTTAATTTACTTGGACTAATATTAGATAGAACGGAAAACCATATTTGAAGACAATTTTAATTTACAAACCCCTTTCGATTAAAAAAAAACCAAAAATGTAGGAAGAAACCGAAATTATTTTTAATATAGCAACACGGACCAAGCTTAGTTCGATAGGGCGCTGCGTGAATACGCCTGCGCTCGCTAGATGGCGATAAGGGTATCAAACGAAGATGGGTCCCATACTAAACAGTAATGAAAAAATGAAGAATTAAAATTTTGTTGTTACAGTGCTCCCCTTCCCTAAGAAAATTTTGACTACGGCAAAATTTTGAGCTGGTCCCCAGCTCGCAAAACCATCCACGGAAAGTACCTAGACAATTATATACCACTCAAAAAACTAACTAACAAAATAAATCGAACCCACGCACTAAACAATAGGAAAATAAACACAGCCGAGCTGTGCACAAGTTACTACATATGAACTATAACATTACTTTACTGTAATCTACACTACGATACCTGAAATGTACACTAACCCAAACGAAACTACACACTAATAGGCGAAGCTGAAAAGCTCCCTACCTACGCACTGCATCGCTGTATATCTTGGCGGCGCAGCGAGCGACCTGGGTCGCGGGCTGCACGTCCAAGCTATATGGCGGTATGTGCGTAAGGTAACAGATTATTCAATAATCTGTGGTAATGACTGAGTACAGTCAATTACCCATATGAGTCAAGGCAGTGTCCGATAGCTCGGCTAAAGAGCCACTGAGCTACCAGTCGACACTCTTCACAGGAACACTGGCCCTGCAGTGTGAAATCAGGGATTTCGCCCTGCACTGCCAACACTTACTGTGGATAGACGGCTTATAGCCAGGTGAAATTAAACTAAGATGCTACACAATTCAAGGAACGCGCGCTTATCAGGCCGTGCCTTCAGTCGACACAGGTCTGAACGCTAATACCTATAAAGAAATACCACAACACAACAACGATACGTTAACCAGCTGTGTCTGAACGACAAGCAGACGGTAACGTTCGAAACAAAACGAGACACAAGGAAGTCGACTGTACAATATCCGTCTCAAGCGACGCAAGACTGTCAGTCTGACACACAAAAATCCGATGTTTGCGGACAACGCTTTAAGGCGCGTACCACAGAACATCTACATTAACGTTCACGCATATGATTTAAGTCATATCGCAAAGCATTAACAAAGAAGACGGCACTGCTATTAAGAGCTTGACGGTTTAAATTCCGCCAAAACCCGACCAGCCAGTGCCGATTGGAATGCTGGTTTAAAACGCCAGCACCCCGGTAAACTCGCGAAGAGACTTTAAAATCGTCCTCTCCGCCCACCAACGACAAACAAACCACGTGCCTGAGTTACGTTTGCTCAGACACGATCGAAAGGTAATACGCGTGTTCGAAAGGTAATACGCGTGTTCGAAAGGTAATTTTCCCCTCCGGACACTACATACATAAACTCCTGCTCGCAACACAAAAAAAACTCCTACCGAACATCAACAACAAAAAAAACCGCAATACCCGATAGTAAACTAATAAGTAAGTATTTACTTCACCTAAAGTAACCACAATAAGGAAAAAACTCGATTTAAGTCGAGACAATAGATAAAGAAAAGTAGGTAATAAACATAACTCCCCTACGAAACAACTTTTAAAAACCACTACAATAAGATTCGACCCTAAAGATCAACCGCTATATGGATATCAGTAAGTTATTTAAAAAAAAAACGAAAGTCAACAACGATAATTGTGACTGACTGTACCCAACCATATGAAGAAACTATTTAATATTAATTTTATTTATTTTAAACTTCAACTCCAAACATCCCGTAATAAATTTAATAAATGGAAACACCTGCTGACTGTACTTCACTATAACCTCCAAATTTGCTCCCTCAAACTTTTTACAACTCCACATTTATAATTAATAAAATATCGTTACATTTTAAACAGGTGTACAGTCAACTAAGTATACACACAGTAACCTCCCACTGAGGAAAAAATAAATACTTTAATTTAAAAGAACAACAAGTCTTACACCTTGGTACAGGAATGTCTAACTAACATTACACCTTTTATATATATTTTTTAAATTAAAGTAAAAGTTAACTCAAGTTTAAGTCTGTGTACTTGACACTCCGAACCACAGCACACATGTATACATTTTTAATTAAGACACTATTCCACTAGTTGTAATTTAATTAATAATTTCTACACTCTAGTACTAAACAGTACAACGCAAGTAATAGATAAGCAATCTCCACACACATGTACACAACCTAACCTATAAGTATGCTCACATGTGGTAAATAGTATAACCTAACACAGTTATGTAGTATAGTTACATTTTAATTTTAATAAGGGTAATAATCCTTAACACAATACAAGAATACACACAGCACCATTTCTACCAAAAAAAAAAAACTCCCTTTAGCTAACACACTGTGACCAAAGAGGTTCGCTAATATTGCCCCACGTTGGGCGCCACTGTAACAACTATTATTCTAGGGTTACTAATATGGAATATTTCCTTAATTAATTAACAAAACAAGGCAATATGGTTAAAACATTTATTCAAATTATTTTGAAATTAACCCGGAGAGCCTTAAGGGCCTTAACAACAGGAACTTAAGGTAAACTAGCTCTTATCTAAATAACACGAGCACCAGACTCTTATTTAAGTGTTGAGGGAACAGTTATGGGTATAGCGAACTCTTATTTAAAAATGTTTTGGTAGAAGCGGCCTACTGACAGACAAATTTAAACGGTAGTGAGGGGTACGAGGGCGCCAGAACCAGCATCTCTGGTTCAGTAATTAATATTAAATAAAGGGTCGATCTAACCTCCAAAACTTCGAGAGACCGTAAACAATACAACCGCCACGTTGACCAGGAACCTCGACGTGGAAGTAGGGAAACGCCAAACACAGCTCCCTGCCACTGGTAGCTCGGTTTGCAGAAGCTGGCATCTTGAGGCCACACCGTACACTTGTAATAAAGACGGTAAATCTTGAAACCCTGAAATTTATAAAACTACTAAGTAACAGAACAGTCATTCACAGAATCGAATAAATAAGTATACTGGACTGCGTGTAGGTCGCTGCTTACCCGGGGCAGACAATAAGCGGGCGTAGGAAAGGACTTGCATAATTTCAATGCACCCGGGGCTTCAACTGCACAGGACGATTCACATCCAACGAGCTGCAATAATATAAAAACAATCAGCACTGCACTAACAAACCCATACAAAATAATGAAGGAATCGACGAGCTACTTACGATTAGGCGGCTTAAACCGCGATATAGGTAGACTCAGACGGCACCAGGCCGTTGGGAAAAGGAAACAACCACGCCTTGCTACGATCTCTTCCGAATCCAAAAAGAACGGCCCTCGACGTGGCGAGCCATCGGTGACAGATGAAACGACGGGGTTACCAAAGCGTCCAAAGCCCGAACTGGATTCGTGCGATCCTAGGTGATTTTGAAAAGGAAACATTACCTTTCTTTTTTAATTTACTTGGACTAATATTAGATAGAACGGAAAACCATATTTGAAGACAATTTTAATTTACAAACCCCTTTCGATTAAAAAAAAACCAAAAATGTAGGAAGAAACCGAAATTATTTTTAATATAGCAACACGGACCAAGCTTAGTTCGATAGGGCGCTGCGTGAATACGCCTGCGCTCGCTAGATGGCGATAAGGGTATCAAACGAAGATGGGTCCCATACTAAACAGTAATGAAAAAATTAAGAATTAAAATTTTGTTGTTACAATAGGTATCGAAAAACTTGACTAAATTAAACATGAGACCTTCCTACCTCCTCTCCCCCCGGCATAGGGGCTTATATAACTAGGCCAAACTAAGTTACGGAGTCAAAAATTGTGTTCATATAGATGGTCAAGCAAATCTTGTCAGTAGAAAAAGGCGCGAAATACAAATTTTCTATGAGACGATATCCCTTCACGCCTACATTTTTCAAATTTGCCGCCTTTTTCTACTGACAAGATCTGCTTGACCAACTATAGCATTTCTCTCTACAACTTTTTTTTGAGCATTCGTTGCCTTGCCTGATCTAATTCAGTAATTTCCTTAAAGTACTTACCTATATAATTCGATTTCGATCAGAAGCTTTTTGTAAATACCGCTATCAGCCGGCCGCGGTAATAACAATTAACAACTGTCAATAGCGGCGTAGGTATATAATTTAATTGATAATAATTTGTTTAGAAACAATATAATTTGTTTAGAAACAAGTTTGTCTCATAACAAATTTGTTATGAGACAAATTATTATCAATTAAATAATTTACGCCGCTATTGACAGTTGAAAATTGTTATAGATTACCGCGAAGGTGCTTAAATTTATGTAAATTAACTTTTTTTTTAAATATAATTATCCATTATCTTTTCCGGAACACAGAATCTTGGTACCACACAACGCCGTTTAGGGTTCCGTAGCCAAAATTACAAAAACGGGACACTTACGTTTTTACAATACGGTTTTAAGTTTTTGTATTATTATTTATTTTTAATGGTGACTGCCGATTTTGGACCCTTTAAACACAATTGCTTATAAAATACAAATTATAACGTTTTAAGACGAAAGTGGAGAAATTTGTACTAAATCTGTTTTTCGCTCCTAATTTTTACAATACCTAATTAAAAATATTTTGTTTAATTTATTTATTTGAACTTTATTGCACAAACAAAGAAATACAAACAAACAAATACAACAACAGTACAAATAGCGGACTTAATGCCAGAAGGCATTCTCTACCACTCAACCATTGGGTCAAACAGAAACATACCTACATGTAGATTTTAAATAAATATACATAACATCCATAACTCAGGAACTATATAATATTTGTGATGAACACACAAGTACCCTATCCTTACCGGAATTCAAACCCGTTTTCTGTTTTCGGTTTGACAGAAAGCAAATATGTATAGCAAGTTCTGAATTGCTGAATCTCAGCCCCTCCATACTAAATTTGGCCTTGTGCCATCGTCACCATATAAAAACAGCTTTATGTATATGTCGTAGTCAGATCGTATAATCCGCCGTATTACATTACGGCTAGCCGTTATCAAAAACAGGGGCGTTTTGAAATGCGGCGGTTCGACGATTAGCCGGATTGTCATTGCGATACGTTCTTCAATAAGGCGGCCAACGTTTAGCTGCATCGTACTACTATTTTAGATTGTAGAGTGACCAGTTTTTTCGGTCGCCTACGTAACCGGAGTTTGACAATATTTGCAATTTAATTTATTTTTACCATGGTCCCACCGCACTACATGTGTTTCTTTTCCAAAACATTTCCTTCACAACTTAAATAGACGGAGCCCCGCAAGCGGGGCTCCTATTTCTGGGCGGTTTGCCCTTCGGGCATCTGAAGTTACCTAACGAACCTAACGTACTTACCTACCTACGCTTTTTTCCCCAAAGTGTAATGTTTTCACGGACGTCTCACTAAATCAATAGGTAGGTAGGTTAGGTTCGTTAGGTAGCTTCAGATGCCCGAAGGGCAAACCGCTCAGAAATCGGGGCTCCGTCTAGTTAAGTTGCGAAAGAAATGTTTTTTGAAAAGAAACAGTCCGACGAACTCCAGATTTGATGGACACCCCAGCGTTTGTCAGGCAGCGCCACGGGTGTTAAAAATGGGAACTAAAAACTGTCAAAGCGGCGGCTAATGACTCGCTGTATTACATTACGGCTAGCCGCGTTGAAGAACGTATGGCGCCGAATACATTCCGGCGGATTCTCATTCAGCCGCATTCAATCCGGCTAATCGTTAAACCGCCGCATTTCAAAACGCCCCTGTTTTTGAAAACGGCTAGCCGTAATGTAATACGGCGGATTATACGATCCGACTGCGACATATATATCTGATTCTGCAGATTAATAAATTATTGGTCTTCACCCTCCGCCATTTTTAGGGTACCGTATCCAAAGGGTGAAAACGGGACCGCATTACTAAGACTTCACTGCCGTCTATCCGTCTGTCTGTCACCAGGCTGTATCTCATGAACCGTAATAGCTAGACAGTTGACATTTTCACAGATGATGTCTTTCCTATTTCTGTTGCCGCTATAACAACAGTACTAAAAAGTACGGAACCCTCGGAGGGCGAGTCTGACTCGCACTTGTCCGGTTTTTCCTATAAGATTTTCCACATACATATCTTCCTCAGAAGTTAAGTGAAATAATAAAAATATATAACTATTGGACAATTTTACACATATCGACCTAGTCCTACAGTAAGCTCAATGAGGCTTGTATTGTGGTACTAGATGACGATATACACACATTCATAACTCAGGAACAAATATTTGTGATAAACACACAAATGACCTTACCGGATTCGAACGCGCCTCCTAGCTTCGTAAGCAGGGTCACTACCGACTATTATAGGCTAGGACGCCGTGAGAATTATTTATTAGACTTACGATATTCCCTCATTATTTTCAATGAATGTAGAGGCTGGTACCATCGCACACTCTGTTAATTGTACATCGGTGGACCTTATGCTTCTTGTAATAAGGTCCGCCGATGTACAGTTAGGAGTATTGCTGTGTGTACTATCATAATAAGTTACCTTACCATCGACACACCCTTCATGTTGTTTTTATTCGGTGATCAATTATTGTTACGTTGATTCGTGATTGGATAAAAATTAGGGGCATTAGGGCACAAATCGTAAACAAACCCATTAGTTAAATGCGGGCCTACCCTAGACGCCAATCGTTTGCGCCGTAGCGAACGAATCGGTAATTTCTCTCTATCACTTTTCCTTATTAGTGCGACAGAGAGATAGCGTATCGTTCGCTATGGCGCAAACGATTGGCATCTTGGCTAGGAACCTTGATTTACACGATCGAAGTTGTTACCAACTTACAATTAGTTAGCAAGTAGTAAGTAGATAAGACTTATAAGCCGTACACAATTTAGGGCATAAATTATTTATTTCACGTTATTTTATTGATGTTATATAGATACAGAAAAAAGAAAGAATCGCTTGAACCAACTTTAAAGGTATTAAAAACTTTCTTAGGTATACTTAAAGCTTAGATACTTTTTAAGTACTTACTATTACGTTATTTTTCGTATAGACATTATAAATTATCGAGATATTTATATTAAATTTAACGTGGCCTACAGTAATGTCAAAAACGATGTTGTAAGATTGGCTTTTGCTGCCAGGGCACTTTGCCAAAAAACGATGTTGCTGCCCGGAATTTTGTCATTTGTGGCAGCATTGCAGTCGGCGGTAATGTCGCGCTGCAACACTGCTGCAGCAATGCTGGTGAAAGTGGTGAAGTCTGAATGCGAACGTCACCTTAAGGGTAACATTCCAATTCTGACCGCAGCTACAGTACTAGTACGAACGCATCGGTGTTATTGTCAATTTCCATAGTAAAATGAATGGTAGTGCTGCTGTCGTTGGAAATGGACTGTCACCTTAAGTATTACGTTTAGCCAATAGGTATGCTATAATTAATGCAGCAGCAGTTGCCACCCAAATGTCACCTTAAGGGTAACATTCCATTTCTGACCGCAGCTGCACTACTAGTACGAACGCGTCGGTGTTATTGTCAATTTCCATAGTAAAATTAATGGCAGTGCTGCTGTCGTTGGAAATGGACTGTCACCTTAAAATGAATGGTAGTGCTGCTGTCGTTGGAAATGGACTGTCACCTTAAGAGATTTGTGACGTTGTATACTCAGCCTGGGGTCAAGACATGCGTCATATAACTACTAAAAGCTCGTATAGTATAGTATACTTAGTTAGATCATTCTTTAGTGATATGATTTCTCTAATTGACAATTGTTTACGATTCCCAGCGGGCTCAGCACGGTTCCATTTTTATCGACTATCACTATGCGCGTCCCTTTCGCACTTACATACTTGTTAGAACGTGACAGGCATGGTGACAAGGGATAAAAACGCGACCGTGCTAAGCCGCCAGGTCAGGGCCGCGGGGTTAAATCAAAGAGTGGTACTACCTTCGCCCACACTGTATTTGTATTTGTATTCTGTATTTGTATTTGTCAAAGACTTTTTTATGAATGAGCTAGGCCATATAATAAATAATAGTATTCTGTATTTGTATTTGTCAAAGACTTTTTATGAATGAGCTAGCACAGAATAAATAATAGTACTACCGTACACTCGGAGTAATTAACAATGGAGCCGTTGGTTATATCCTCTAAGACCGTACAGAAAGGAACACTTCCTACAAAACCGAAGTTTGACAGCGATTCAGGGACGAATCGTGCTATCCCTTTCTAATGTATGGCACTATCCCTTTCGGCTATTTAGGGTTGTCAAAATTCAAGTGATTATCTTATCTGTGGTCGTGCACGCAAAATGACGTCAAGTGGTGCGAACCCTAATACTTAATTGATCGGAGCAATGCTGAGCCGAACGGAGCCGAGTTTGCCCGAAGTCATGGAGTGTCTCCCCACTGGCCAGTATCTTTGCGAGCGAATATACCAGGGTGCCTAGCTATGATGCCAATCATCTAATATGGAAGAGTGATAAAGAAAGATTACCATTTCGTTGACTACGGCGCAAGCGATTGGCATCTTGGCTAGGCTCTCTGGTAGAAATGTAGGCTGCCTTCTCATAACATAAGTAAATATAACAATTGCTCCGGGTGACACTTTTTTTTATTGTTATATAAAACACATAGGTACTTACATATTAAACAGTACCGTAAAATGGGGTGAGTAGGGTTCGCGGGGAGAATTGGGTTATGAATGGGGAGAGAAGGGATGAAAGGGGGTGAGATGGGATTTTAAGGCTACTGCTACAAAAATAATGTATTCCAATTTTAAATGGAGCTATAGTAATACATATAATAAAAAAAACAATCCAACAATCTTCCAAAATCACCTTTGTATGAAAACCCAACTCACCCCAAATACGAGGGACTACGGGGTGAGGTGGGATTTCCTGTTTATCGTCAAAGTTATGAAATGGAGCTACCCAAAATAAAATACAAACGTCCGGAACACTTATTATATACACCATTCAGTTTGCATATGTAAAAATAAAATGTTATCGAGGTTTGAATGTCAGTTTTGCACCTACTCACCCCATTTTATGGTAATGTACAACAGTTTGTTGGCGGTGCGCTCTTATCTTATCTTAAATTAAAACTTAGTACCTAAATCTAAAACAAGCTCAAATATAAGTGTCCAGAAATGCACTGTTTCCCCTACAATACAATATAAAAACCCTGCGTTTTGCGTTTGTTATTTTGACCTTTTGAACGCTTTATGTCATAAACACATACAACACTCAAACGCCAAGCTCCCGAGTGGAAGGGACCCAATGTAAACCTTGAAAGAGTGCAGGTTCGAAGGAAGGAAGAAAATTAGAAATTAAATAAAAAACCAGGCAAGTGCGAGTCGGACTTGCGCACGAAGGGTTCCGTACCATAATGCAAAAAACGGCATAAAAAACGGTCACCCATCCAAGTACTACGCCCGACGACGTTGCTTAACTTCGGTCAAAGATCACGTTTATAAACTGAAATAAAGATCACGTTTGTTGTATGGGGGCCCCACTTACATCTTTATTTTATTCTGTTTTTAGTATTTGTTGTTATAGCGGCAACAGAAATACATCATCTGTGAAAATTTCAACTGTCTAGCTATCACGGTTCGTGAGATACAGCCTGGTGACAGACGGACGGACGGACGGACGGACGGACGGACAGCGGAGTCTTAGTAATAGGGTACCGTTTTACCCTTTGGGTACGGAACCCTAAAAACTAAAGGCGAAACTTAATGGCAACACCAGTCAAGTGGACTTGTTTGGTTTGGTTTCCTCATGGTGTTTTCCTTTAACGTAGGTAAGTAACATGTATAATACTTCTTCTTCTTCCTTGCGTTATCCCGGCATTTTTGCCACGGCTCATGGGAGCCTGGGGTCCGCTGTCCGCTTGACAACTAATCCCAAGAATTGACGTAGGCACTCATTTTTACGAAAGCAACTGCCATCTGACCTTCCAACCCAGAGGGGAAACTAGGCGTTATTGGGATTAGTCCGGTTTCCTTCACCGAAAAGCGACTAGTAAATATCAAATGATATTTCGTACATAAGTTCCGAAAAACTCATTGGTACGAGCCGGGGTTTGAACCCGCGACCTCCGGATTGCAAGTCGCACGGTCTTACCGCTAGGCCACCAGCGCTTCCTAACATGTATACTTATAACATGTATACTTATACATATATATATACATAATTGATTTATGAGGTTACTAATGAGCTCTGTGTTGTCAATTTTGCTGTATAAATTGTCCTATTATCTTTGTGCATTAGTTCCTCACTAATGCACAAAGATCTGTTGGCAGTTCGTAGAAACCATTTTTACGTAAAACTAGCGACCCGCCCCGGCTTCGCACGGGTTAACAAATTATACACCTACTTACACCTTCCTCAAGAATCACTCTATTGATAGGTGAAAACCGCATGAAAATCCTTTCAAAAGTTTTTGAGTTTATCGCGAACAAACACACAAACACACAAATAGTCAGACGCGGCGGGGGACTTTGTTTTAAAAGGTGTAGGGATTACCAAATTACCTTATACCGGGTGTGGCCTGCAACACGAGCAATTAATTAAAATATAGATTGTACTCGGTCTCTCGGTCAAACGGTGACACTTTATTTCAACAACCTTTAAAAATTATGAAGTACATATTTACACTCCCTATTTTTCATACAAAATAAATATCATCTTCAATGGACGCCATCGCCACGCCATATCATTGTGATTTACGTTGCTTGTCACGCCTTAAACATAACAAAATTCGCAATACATTGCGTCTTAGAATAAACTTTAAAGTGTATTAAAAATCAAACCACAAGTTATTTTTAAAAGTCGCTGAACAAATGTTGGTCAGTACGAGGAGTACAGCCTACAGTTTAATTTTTTGCTCATGTTACAGGCCACACCCGGTATAAAACAAAGTCCCCGCCGCGTCTATCTGAGTAAACTCAAAAAACTGGATCTTTTCCAGTCAAGAGTGAATAGACATCTCTTAGGTAACTAAGCATGCTGCATCCTAGACCGCATCGGCACTTACCATCAGGTGATAGTAGTTTGTGTTACAATGATATATCTCCGTCAAGGGCGTACATTGAATCCTGAATGAAGCGATAGATTCTACAATAAAGTATAATCCTGAGCGTAATGAGGGATTCAAGTGTTAACGCCCAAGCCTAAATAATTTTGATACCGTGTGACACATTGTTATGTTCCAAAATATGTATTATTTGGCCAAAAAAAATAGTATGCAAGAAAGAAAAAATCGTGTCCTAGAACAGAAAAGTACAACTTTGATCCCTCCTAGCAGGGAAGAAAAGTGCCACTTTGATCCCTCCTAGCGGGGAAGAAATAGTAGTTTGTGTTACAAGGGATCAAAATGATATATTTCCGTCAAGGGCGTACATTGAATCCTGAATGAAGCGATGGATTCTACAATGGAATCCCGAACGTAGTGAGGGATTCTAAAGTAGAATCCTGAGCGTAATGAGGGATTCAAATGTTAACGCCCAAGACGAAATAATTTTGATACCGTGTGACACATAATGCTTTTCACATCAACTATGAGGAAAATAAAAAAATCTTAGTGTTGACACTACAGTGTTGCCACTTTTTAATTTCTACTCTTTTTTGCCAGGCTGTACATACGATGTTCATAGTTAATTATATTAATATTTTATACTGGCAATGAAATGTCCTTGAACAGAAAAGTGCCACTTTGATCCCTCCTAACAGGGAAGAAAAATCCATTTTCTGATTAGGTGATGTGAAAAAGTCCTTTTTCAAATAGGTGATGTGAAAAGCCTTTAACTGATCATCTTGCTCGCGTTAACCCGGCTTTTTGCCACGGCTCATAGGAGCCTGGGGTCCGCTTGGCAACTAATCCCGAGAATAGGGTATTTTTCTACTAGTCAAATCAGTTACTTTTTTAGAACTGTCAAAACGATCTGCTAATATGGAATTTATATGGAACATTACATCACGTCACGATCAACTCGCCTTCTTTTTATATTTCTATCCGATTTATTAAATATAGATGGTCAAGCAAATCTTGTCAGTAGAAAAAGGCGCGATATTCAAATTTTCTATGAGACGATATCCCTTCGCGCCTACATTTTACAAATTTGCCGCCTTTTTCTACTGACAAAATCTGCTTGACCAACTATAGAACTTGTGTTTTAAAATAACTCGTATCTGTGTTTTTCTTATAATTATCTGGTGCTTTATTTCATGCATGGTGTACTGTACCTACATAACTGCAGAGGCCGTGAAGTAAGGGATTGCAGGACGAGATTGCGGTAGACGGCCGAGTCGTAGACGAGACCGGATACAGCGAGTCTTGCAATCCCTGTTCCGGCCAAGGATTGTATAGTGCTTTTCTCAAACAATGTAGGAAAATAAATAAAAATGTAAATAGCCGCCTTTTTTATTTTTTAAACTTGACATTTGAAAAAACTATTCGAGCACCATATTTAACCGCTTATAAATATAGTCCCATAGATTTATTTTTATTTTTATTTTAATGTCACAAGTATGCTTACAGAGAGTGGTCGTTGGCTGTATGTAGGTAATATTTCCTTTGTCAGTCTAATCTTAGTGAGCAAATTTGAATAGTTAGAGCTTCTTCTTCCTTTTCCCTTATCCCACCTATGTGGGGTCGAGTCTCCTTGTCAATTTGCGCCAGAGTGGTCGGTTCTTTTAAAAAGTTAGAGCAGCGGACAATAATGTACGTTTCATACTAACTCCCTACATTACTTCTTGGCCTGGAGCCATAAATGAGCAACTTCATGTCTTCATTTCGTGACATCATTAACGCATACATTTCGGAGTATGTTTGAGAAAAATAATTTATTTTAAATACAGTATAATACTATTGTGTTTTTAACTCAGGTGAAAGGCTCTAAACAACATTCCATCCCTTTGTTAACAATCTTCTATACTTTGCTCCAGTTTAGCCTAATTGTGACGGAAGGGTAACTACGGAATACTACACTGAGCATGGCCCGACATGCTCTTGGCCGGTTTATTCTAATGCTATAAAACACTAGTGAAAGGAAGGTACAAGGCGACTAATGCGGAACCACCGCCGACCGTATCATTTAGAACACCGAATTTTATTTACCATTTAGGTACTAATGTCTTCCGCGTTCCGATAATTTAGTAAGTAACAGACCGTCGTCAAACATATTCCCTTGCACGAAATTGATTAAGTAGATATGCTTCACGTAAAAAAAATAGTTTGAAATAGTTCAGACCTGCTAGCATGAGTTGCGTTCTCGCTGCTAGCCCGTCAGATACCGTAAAATGGGGTGAGTAGGGTCAAAACTGAAATTCAAACCTCGATAACATTTTATTTTTACATATGAAAACTGAATGGTGTGTATAATAAGTGTTCCAGGCGTTTGTATTTTAGTTTTTATTTTATTTTGGGTAGTTCCATTTCATAGCTTTGACGATAAAGAGGAAAACCCACCTCACCCCGTAGTATTTGGGGTGAGAGGGGTTTTCATACAAAGGTGATTTTGGAAGATTGTTGGATCGATTTTTTTTTATTATGCGTATTACTATAGCTCCATTTTAAATTGGAATACATTATTTTTGTAGCAGTAGCCTTAAAATCCCTTCTCACTCCCCTCTCAAACCTTCTCTCCCCATTCATAATCCACCTCTCCCCGCGAAACCTACTCACCCCGTTTTACGGTACCTTGCTTAGGTTTTGTTTCGTGTCAAATGTGTCAGTGAGTTATATTTACTAAGACGATATAAGTAATATTTTTGCCTATTAATGGAAATGATGTGGACGACGTATAAGATGTCTGTCTCTAAAAATGTGTGGAAAATATTGCCTTTGTACGCTGAACGTTGTACCGGTAAGTGTTGCTTACCTAGTATTTAGATAGTTTAGATACATTTAATTCATAGTGATTTCCACATTCGGTACAAAGCGTAAAAAGATATGGGGCATAATCTATGAAAAGGGACCTTTTTGTCGATGGCGTTTACGCCGCACAGTGTCGCGCGGCATTGTAGGTATTTATATCGGAGCATCGTTAGTAACAGTGTAAGCGCCATCGACAATAAGGTCCCTTTTCATTGATAACGTCACATATAGGTAATCTTAAAAGTACCTAAGTAATAATATAAAATAAAACAATACTAATTAAAGTAATTAGAAGAAGTAATTTTTAATTGCTTTACATATTTAAAAAAAGATATAAACTAATAACCCGCATTTTGCGTTGCCGTAGTCGGGTAAAAATAAGACTTTGTGGTGTCTCCTCTAGCTGTCACTGCCAAACGTCGTTCCACAATAACCTAACAGATGGCGTTAGGGAGCTTAGAACGCACAAACTACTAAGAAGATACTACAGCTGGAACGCAATTAGTATTGAGACCTACATCGCGCTTACGGAGTTATAACGTCAGTTGCTATATATTATACATATAACTTCCGACCAACTCACAGTGGACTTCGGTCCCCAGGCATAACACCCGCCTGGAGAGAGTACTCTCTATTCCCTCTCTACCTTCTACATTGGTGACTTTCTACAACTTTATTAAATTAATACTATAATTTCATACAAAGATAAACGTTGATTTTAGAAAACCATATAAATCTGCGCTGCCCATCGGAGCCCCGCCACACTGTTACCGCAGGGTTATTCCCACTAGTGTTACCACCAAGTTCTTACCAGTGGTAACTACTGGGAAATTTTTTCTCACCTTTTACCACTGGTAACTACTGGGAAAAAATATTCCCAGTAGTTACCACCAACTCGGTTTGGTGGTAACTACTGGGAATTTTTTTCTCACCTTTTACCACTGGTAACTACTGGGAAAAAAAATTCCCAGTAGTTACCACCAACTCGGTTTGGTGGTAACTACTGGGAATTTTTTTCCCAGTAGTTACCACCAAAATTTTGTTAGAGCCTAATACTAATAAAAACAGATAAATACAGTTTGTTTTTTTATATACACCTGCAATAATTTACTGGGTAAATATGTAGGTCATACTGAACAACTTTTACTATAGAACCAATATTGAAAAGGCGAAAAAGAAATTTACTCTCCCATACAAATATCAACATCAGGCCAGCCAAAATGTATGACTCAGCCAATTTTTTTAAATAAATGTACGCTTTAATACATTATTATAAATTGATTAGTGTTTCATTTCAGTAAACTGCCTTGAAAATTATCAAAAATACTAAAGCATAAATAATCTGTTTAATTACTTACCTACCTAATAAAATAACTTGAAAAATAATCTAAATGCTTACATTCACATTTTAGTCTTTGCACCTGTACCGGTTAAACTTTTTTAATATTTTTGATCACTTTTAAGGCAGTTTACTGAACCACTAATCGACTTATAATTATTTATTAAAGCACTCTATATTTATTCTGTTTTTATTAGTACCTATTGTAATTTAACTAAATTTTGGTGGTAACTACTGGGAAAAAAATTCCCAGTAGTTACCACTGGTAAGAACTTGGTGGTAACTAGTGGGAATAACCCTTACCGCAACGCACACTGTACCTACACTGTTACACTGTTACTGTTACGCAGTTATACTGTTTTTGCGCAAATCCGCGTCGCGACTACTTTTCGCGTTTTCGCTGACGCCACTTGAAGGGATACCTAAAGCAGTGGTGGGCAAAGTACGGCCCGCGGGCGATCTCCGGCCCGCGAATGGATTTTATCCGGCCCGCCGCCGGTCCTATGAAATAATTAGTATATGGCATTGGCCCACGATTATCAATTTATCAAAATAAATTTTGGCTACAATTCTGGCCCTCCACTTAAATTTTCTAAACTTTCTGGCCCCCCATGATTAAAGTTTGCTCACCACTGACCTGAAGTGTCATTCTATGGAACTTGCTAACTATCAAACAAACCGCCGTATTGAAATTGTCACTGAATGATCATTTCAATATGGCGGTAGGTAATTATGTATATTTCATACATAATAGAGGGTGCTTGCTAAATCTAGTCCTTTCGTTAATCTATTAACGAGCCATTAATGTGTCGTCGGCGGTTAAATCACAATCGAGGTGTAACCGTTTGATTAATTTGTTTTTGATGAGCCTGTTTTTAGTGAATCCATTTGTGACCTTAATTAGTGTTACGCGTTGTCCCGGCATTTTGCCACGGCTCATGGAAGCCTGGGGTCCGCTTGGCAACTAATCCCAAGAATTCGCGTAGGCACTAGTTTTTACGAAAGCGACTGCCATCTGACGTTCCAACCCAGAGGGTAAACTAGGCCTTATTGGGATTAGTCCGGTTTCCTCACGATGTTTTCCTTCATCGAAAATCGACTGGTAAATATCAAATGATATTTCGTACATAAGTTCCGAAAAACTTAAACATTCGTTTATTGCCGTCTGTAGGTATAGTTTGAATAATCTCAGGTGATTTTTTCGGGCCCGGACCCTAATCTGTTAAACAAAAGATATTGTTTCCTTTATGCAGTGGTTACAATGGTTACTGCTAATAGCCCCGACGTAAGTAACGGGAACAAACCCATTTAAAAAGCAAATTTACCATTCTAATTATATGGTTCAAATTCTTGAATCAGCTCATTCGGAGATAACACGTTTTTGCTATCTCTAAAAACAAGACCGCCCTAATTGTTCTCTGAACAAGCTGTCATATGAATTTGAACCTTAATACTATCACGATAGTTGCTTTTTAAACGACATGGTTGCTTTGGCACGTGGCTGTACGAGTAGACCGCTCTTAAAAGAAACAAAGGCTTTTGTTTAACGGATTAGCACCCGAACTCGAAAAATTCACCTGAGATTATTCAAACTATATGTATTTTCATGAACTCTTACATATTCCGAACCGAATAACAGTGAAAGTAATTTGAGTGTTTGTGGAGGTGGATCAAAAGGGCCGTTTCGCCGCCCTAGTATTATATTACTGTTATGGATACTGATAACTTTGTGATAATAAGCCACCTCGGTTGATGTTAAATGAGCTTCATAACATAAATAAGTTAATAACATAATACGTGGGCCATACTGAAAGATTCTGGATTCTGATATATGAGACGACATTTTTCTAAGTGGCCAGTTCTAGGAATTTTCAGAATGCCCTAAGTAAAAAGCTACCTATCCATGTACCCCGAAATATGATTGTTTATTCAAAACATAATACTTAAGTGAAAAACCGATTTAAGACTATAAATAAGAACAAGTACCTATATGTATACGGAGTATTAGGTACTAAGATTTTAGATAAAAGTTGATTCTGAGTTTCATAATTATATCCCACTTGACAAGTTAACACATAAGGTCCTAAGTCATTAGTACGGCTACCACCAGTTTTGACATTGACATAACGCTCACGTTTACGTAACTTACTTTCTATGCATCTCGCTCGTACTCGCATATGCGAGCAATAGTGGAAGCGAGATGTACAGAAAGTAAATTACGTAGACGTGAGCGTTATGTCAATGTTAAAACTGATGGTAGAGGCTTAGGGGATTAATCGAGTGACCAATAGGGTATTTGACTATAATTAAAATAAATTGTTTTACACCATGCGTGAAATAAAGCACCAGAAGATTAATAGAGAAACGTAGACAGCAGTTATTTATAGACACGATTTTTATTTTTAAACCCGTATAAAACAATATAGTAGATAATTTGATTGTGACGTCACATGCTGGTGTTTCATATAAATTTCATAGTAGCAAAACTAGCAAAATCGTTTTGACAGTTCGAAAAAAGAAACTGTTTTGACTAATAGTCAAATACCTACCCTATTAACGGTTGTAAGGGCGATTTAAGTGGTATCCATACGGGACTGATCAAATCAGTCGATTTGATCAGAAATGAAATTGGCGTCAATCTCCAATTTTAGATTTATGGTGATATTACAGCTCTCTAAATTGAGAAAATGCCCCAGAACGAAAATACTGGCCTCACAAATTGGTATTCTTGCGTCCGCACCTCATTTTATCGGTAATATCGGTCATTATCGGCGGTCAAATTCGGCTAGCCAAATTGGTATTTGCGTCCGCACCTCCTGATTCGATCGGGCAATTGAATCAGATTGGCGAAAAATTGACTAATCTGGATGCGCCTTTAAGAGCCAACGGGAGTGGTCATTTCTCCATACAAATGTACTCCTCCGTGGTTTTTAAAGCTAGAGCAATGATTTTTTCAACACAGATTAATATTGTCAATATCTGTGTCGGACCGTTTTGCTTTTTTTTTTTAATTTTTGTTTTTTAAGGCGCTAGAGCCCTTCAATAATGGCCAAAATGGCCTAATTGACTATGCCGCAATGAGAGGCGTGGCATTCAAAACTGATATCAATTAGCCAAAAAAGCAAAACGGTCCGACACAGATAATTTCATAATCATTTAGATTTCCAAATTTGGTTACGATTGGTTAAGTTTTGGAGGAGGAAACAGAGGAGTACGAAACCTCGCTTTTGAGATTTTTACGCAGGATTTTTCGCCTTGTCCTTATCGCACTACTTTTAGGCGCCGCTTCCGTTAGCGAGACGGGTATATTTACCTAAAATATTTAAAACTCAGCTCCTGTTTCGTCTTAAGAATAGCGTATGGTCGTTTCGGCGGTACGGTACGAGCAAGAACATACGCATTACATTTCCCTACAATTGGTTTTTACGAGCTTATACGCGCATTAATTTTCCCTACATTTGGTATATACGAGCTTGTCATGCGCGTACCCGTACACCCGTATTTAAGAGTACACTCGTATAAAACGCTAATATATAGTGTTAAACCAATCTCTACATTAATATTTAATTTAAATCCAGTAACTGTAATGTACGATAAATAAAATAAGTGTTAAACCGCCCTAACCATTGACGTATATATCTAAGGACTGGCCTTACGGGCACTAAAAGTGGTACTAGTTCAGCGTTGTCACTCACAAATTTCAGCCAATCGAACAGTCTAACGCAACTAGTTGCGACTTGCGACCAATAACGCGCGTGATGCGAACTCGTCAACCAATCGCGCGCGTGATGCGAACTCATCAACCAATCGCGTTGTAGCGGTGTCACACCGCTGTACTGGCCCCTGTCATACCTCATTATTATTGCCCGTAAGGCCAGTCCCTAGATATCTATGTCAATGGCCCTGACGCTGTTACATTTTCGCCTCAATCACCCTTTGCAAACGTATGTTAGCCTAGTACACATAGATAACGATAATAGTGCCATGTTCCGAAAAATGGCTTAATCGTGTTTTTCTATGGAGGAAAAACACTATGATATTACTCATAAGTAAGTAGTTTGTCGCAAACGTAAACAAGTTTGATGACTAGTTGAAAACACATCGATGTTTTCGTAGGTAATGACTTGTTGTTATTTTTGTATTTTTTTAACATCTAATGACATGGCAAGTCTTGCAACAAGTCATAATGACCTTGCAAATACAAAATAGGCTGTAATCATATATAAAAAAAAACCGGCCAAGTGCGAGTCGGACTCGCGCACGAAGGGTTCCGTACCATTATGCAAAAAACGGCAAACAAATCACGTTTGTTGTATGGGAGCCCCACTTAAATAATCTTTATCTTTTTATCTTTATCTTTAAATACATCATCTCATCTGTGAAAATTTCAACTGTCACGTGTCCGGGCCGGGCCTTCCGGCGTATCATCATCTATGGAAACCATACATATTCAGTAATTTTAACCAGTACGTCTACCACCAGTTTTTACATTGACATAACGCTCACGTCTACGTAATTTACTTTCTGTACATCTCGCTTGCACTAATATGCGAGTACGAGCGAGATGCATAGAAAGTAAGTTACGTAAACGTGAGCGTATCTGTCAATGTCAAAACTGGTGGTAGCCGTACAGTTGTCAATGTCAAGTAAATAAATACCTGATTAAAACATTGTAATATTCACTTGTAATAAAAATAGTCCTGCAAGACGATTTTTACATATAGGTATACTTCTAATAATAATGTCATTTTTGTTTTTTTTTTGTAACTGTTAAAAAGTATTTTTGATTATATGAAATCTTGCAAACTGTAAAATAATACCTATTACTTTCATTAGAAATGTTTATCTTTGCAGTTGTTTTTGTTTTATGCTTTGGTTGTACAGTCAGCAGCAGAAGTTGCTAAGCGGGCCAGGTGTTCAAAATGATCTTGACGCGACTTTATTGTTAAGAGAATAAGAGCGTGTCAAGGTCTAGATCTCTGTAAAATTTCCTTTAACCCGCATACATATCAATGTGGTTCAGTGAAGGGGACGGACTGAAAATCAGCAGCGCAGGCAATGTGTACCTATTGAAATGGCTGACGCAGCGTATGGTGAGCCCGTTCCTTTTTCCGCACATGTCATTTTTAGGGTTCCGTACCCAAAGGGTAAAACGGGACCCTATTACTAAGACTTCGCTGTCCGTCCGTCCGTCCGTCCGTCAGTCCGTCCGTCCGTCCGTCCGTCCGTCCGTCTGTCTGTCACCAACTGTATCTCACGAACCGTGATAGCTAGACAGTTGAAATTTTCACAGATGATGTATTTCTGTTGCCGCTATAACAACAAATACTAAAAACAGAATAAAATAAAGATTTAAATGGGGCTCCCATACAACAAACGTGATTTTTGACCAAAGTTAAGCAACGTCGGGAGTGGTCAGTACTTGGATGGGTGACCGTTTTTTTTTTTTGCTTTTTTTTTCGTTTTTTTTTGCATTATGGTACGGAACCCTTCGTGCGCGAGTACGACTCGCACTTGCCCGGTTTTTTTTTATTATATTTGTAACCTGTCTGTTTTTTGGCAATAAATGGTTTCTTATTCTTATATTTAAAGGGTTCGAAACGTCGGGATGTAGCTATGTAAAATTCATTAGATGTATGTAAAATTAATTAATTTCGTTATTCGCGATATAATCCGTTTACTTAGTTTTATTACATGTCGGTCGCTTCATCATGCTAGTTGAGACAGTTATCCAGAGAGTTAGTCCTCCTCATCACCGTATTAGTTTGCGAAGTAGTAAAGAGCGCAATTAAAGTTAGTATGGAATGATGGATCTTATGGATAGGGGATTGCAACGAAAGATGACGAGGGCAAATGCAATGAGCTAATGACCTTATTTAAGATGGTGCTATTAATATTATTTTTGTCAGAGAAAGCTCATGCCACCTTAGGTTTTAGTCCCGGTTTGTGGGACTGGAAAATGTGGGAGGGGAGGTCGTGCCGCTCACGCATCGGCCTCCACAGTCACCAAACCCGTTGTCTAAACAGTAGGTAATGCATAAATCGTCTGCAATAGACGCAAAGGCCTGTGCTGATGATGATTAATCTTATTAATAAAAAAATGATTTCTTAGTCCTAAAGTTACTGTATTTTCCAATGTAGCCCTATTTTTTCTGCGAATTTTTAATTATAGCACGTTTCTTCGCATGGGAGGGACTGAAAGCTGAACCGAAAGTCATGCAATTGCAATGTGTTATTGCAATTGTATGATATTCGGTTTAATTATAAGTAAATAATTACCTACTTACATATTATGATGGCGTGAGAGCTACAATGTTGCAAAGAACTTAATTATATTTGTGATGATATAATGATATTCAAATTATCTCGTTCTGCGTTGTTTACAAAGTTGACCATGTGTTTGTGTTTCCTTAACTAAACATAGCTAACTAGGTACTTTGGAAATTCTATAAAAAATAACATTATGTAAATTGTTGTTATTCGAATTTTTATTCCATATTATCAAAATATTTTGCAAGTTTCTTGACGCTTATGGTTCCAGAAATAACTCCGTAAATCAATCTTAAAGGTAACTTAACTATATATAGTATTTGGAACATTCAATTATGGAAATATGCTCGTAAATTAGTCAACAACGAATATATGATCATTATAAGAACAATTTATAATATTTTCGACGTTTCCCTGTTAGTTACACTGGTCGTGGTCGCGGATATCTGACGTTCCAGCAAAAATATCAAAACAGAGATTTGTGTAGGTACCCTACGAAAAGTAAATGAAAAGTTGAGACATCACAAAAAACAAACCACCCATCGACCCATTCAATTCAATATATTTAATATCAAAAACTCATGTCACATTATTAGTTAATGTGTATATAATACATACCTAAATGTAACAAAGTTAATTCGCGATAGAGCCGAATAAATTATGATTTAATATGTGTATTAACGTGAAAGTTTTAAATGTTATATAAATTTATTATTAAGGACAGGGCCGTCTTAAACTATGCTGGGGCCCTTGGGACATAAGATTTGGGGCCCTTTTGGAAAGTAAAGAAAGCGACTTAAACTAACATTTTTCTACTATGATCTAATATTTATTATGTGTAATCAAATATACAGTTACTGTCTGTCCTTCAGGTCCCCCTGAGGATGGGGGCCCTGGGCACGGGACCCGTGTGCCCTTATGGTAAAGACGGTACTGTTTAAGGATTAGGCAAACATCCTCTCCGTGCCGGGGCGTGGAGTGAGCGTCAGCCTGATGGGATCCTTCGCCTGCGTGATAAAGGTTCTAGGTTCGAAGTCCACCTCGCGCGGCATGCCTGGCGCTAAACTCAGGCTATACTTCTTCAGCAGGGTCACCATGCCGGCCATCATTTGCATACGGGCAAAACGCATTCCTGAAAACAAAAGCATTTTGTGATTTCGGCCACGTCAAAAACGAATATCGAAATTTCTTTGTCTGTCTCTCTATTGCTCATTGAGTATTCGGCAGATCAAGAAATTTCGATAAAGCAAATGTGAAAGTTGCAGAACATTCTTAAAATTTTCAAAATTTCTGGAATCTTTCATGAGAAAATTCTCATGGAAGTCTCCACTTAGAAATTTCCCGTTCAGATTAGAGATTACTCAATGTTCTTAACTGTTGAAGACTGTTTCACTAAACATTTACGTCACTCATTGGCGTATATTTCAAGTGTCATAGAAATCGAAACTAACTGTACGAAGGTTTGGCAATAAACGTACAGAAAAAAATACCGAGCCAATTTCACTGGAACTTTGCAATTTTCGAAAATATCGGCCCAAGCCCTCCTACACATACTCTTAGGTGCGACTCAAATGGCGAGCTTTACTGCATGTCTTGCGGCCGGAAGTTTAAAACAAAACTCGGTTTCGCAAGTCACGTTCGAGCCCATGGACGTCAGGCTTTACTGAATACCTGATACTGATTTGTCCGGGTGTCGCCGTCGACGGATACGTCTGGGAGGACATCATCAATTGTGATCATGATCAATATTTAACTTCTCTGCTCTTTAATCTGTTTAAATTTGTTTAGGACCCAAGAAGCTCTTTCTATAATTACAAATCTGACGACGACGATAAATCAGATGATAGCTTTATCTAATTTTAAGATTGTTGCTGTTACAAAATTCAAACGAATTACAAAGGAATTGAGAAAGTTAAATAACAAATTGTGTTTTTGGTGAATGTTTGATCATTTTTATACTTTGTAGGAGGGACTTGAAAATAATTATATAAATACCGACAAGTTAGTTTAATGTAGATCTGTATTTATATTTAGTAGATAACTTTTTGTTTAGTCATTATTCACTAATAAAATAATATATCTATATAAATTGGCCATCGTTAAGTGCCATACCTATAAGAATAAATTCTCTCACAAAATAATGAAACCTATATTTTTTTAATTCGTTCAGGCCCGACTTAAATTATTGTAACACAGTGGAAGACAATGTATGACACAAGGGTTAGAAAAATTGGTTAAACGGATATTGTGAAAAGTGAATGTAAAATACTTATTTTATAACGAACTTCCGAACTCAATACCATTGGTAGCTCCTTAACACATTAAAGACTAATAATTACACATCGGTAACTCGTGACATTTAGGTAGCACTTTAAAGATTAGTGATGAGCACACATCGGTAACCCGTGGCACTTGACAGTTTCTAACAGACTAGTGATGTGACAATGTTCTTCCTATACGACTCGAGAAAAAGAAACCACTAAAAAAAGGAATTAATTAAACTAATCTTTTAAGTGCTACCTAAATGCCACGAGTTACCGATGTGTACTAATAATCATAAAATACTTAAAAAATGCCAAAAAAACTAAACTTACCAATACATATTCTAGGTCCCTCTCCAAAAGGCATGTACGAATAGGGAACGATATTCTTCTTCTCTTCACCCATGAACCTTTCTGGTCGGTATTTCTCAGGCTCCGGGAACAAATCTTCGTTATGATGCAAGTGGTACACCGGCAGGTGGACGCGCATCCCCTTCTCTAGCACCAGGCCTGAAGGCAGGGTGTAGGGTTCCACCACCTCGCGAGCCAGCACTCCTAGTACCGGGTACAGTCTCATCGCTTCGTTCACACACGCTTCTAGATACGGCAACTCTGTTAGGCAATCATAAGTAACTTTACCCCCAGATTTCTTCAAATACGCATCCACCTCCTCGAACAATCTTGGTTGTTTTTCAGGATTTTTAGCTAATTCGTACAACGTAAAGCACATGACAGATGCGCTAGTTTCAAAACCAGCGGCGAAAAATACTATGCATTGAGCAATCAGCAACTCGTCTGTCACTTCTAAGTTTATCCGTTCTTTTTTTTCGGACTCCGACTTTACATTACTCATGCTATCTCCAGACAAGAACTTATTTTCTTTTAAGTTTAGCATGAGATCAACAAAATCGTTCCTTGCGGATGGCTTGTAGTTTCGATCTTTGAATACATCAGATAGTAGTTTGTTGAAGAACTTGTCGAGTTCTTCAGGGAATGTCTTGAAACCTAAGCCATAAAACACATAAGGCCAAATAGCGCGTGCTACAATCTTGAATCCTCTGTAGTTTGTCAGTTCAAAGAGCAGGTCACCCATGACCTTGAAAGGATTGTTATCAGAATCTTTTCCCATAACATTGCTGTTTACCCCAAAGGCGCAGGAAGTGATACTGTCCATAGCAAACCGCACTGATGTCGCTCTGACATCAAGGTCTGGAGACTTCTTGGTTTCTTCGTCAAGAAGAGTTTCGAATTTCTTTGAACACGTTTCAACTAAGTGAAACATGTGCTTCATCTTGGAGGACGAGAAGAGCGGCGTCAGATTCTGTCGAAGTACCTTCCATCGGTTGCCTTGAGTGAAGAACAGATTTTGAGTAAAAGTTTCTAAATGTGTGTAGTTGGATACCTCTCGGCTGCTGAAGTAGTAGAAGTCTTTAGTTGTGATGAGCTTGATCAGCTCGGGGTCTTGTACCACTAAGGCAGGCTCCGTACCATAATAAACTCCGAAATACGGTTCTTTTTGAAACTTTTTGCATAATTTTTGGGCCGATTTGCCCCAGTACGCCTTTAATAAAATGTATCCCGCAAAATTTCCGAATATGGGTACTGGTTTCTCGAAGGGTACTCCTCTTTTCTCCCAGTAATTTAATTTTCTATTGGCTATGAAGTAAAGTATCGAGAGGGCCACGACAGTGGCCGATATGAGGACTAAAACGATCATATCGTAGGAGATGCCAGACTTAAATGTTTTGTTTTGATATGCGAGTCTTATATATCGACGTACTTACGGATGTAGAGCTATTAGGGCGACCAACATTTGCCATAAATATACATATGTTACTAAACGGACATAACAAGGAGTAGGTACCTAAAGTAAGTATTTATTTTTGATGATTCTTTGCATACTGCGTATTTATAAGTGTTTTATATTTTGTTTGATATCTAACTAACTTTATTTCATGAAACATGCAATAAAGATATATACATATATGAGTAGTTTTTTTGTACATACATAGTAGTAGATTTGTAAATCCATATTATACCAGAAGTTTTCATGGAACTTACACAAAAGATAAACTTAATGTCTCCCGTATTTATGGGTTCGTAAAACTGGCCGTTTCAGCAAATGACTATTTATGACCGTTCACGTATCAAATATTTACCGTTACATTGAATGAATATTAAGTAATGAATATATATTAATTTATATACTAAATTAAATCTAAATCCCTAAATAAATCTAATTATACACACGAATAATAAAACATATAAAAATACTGATAGATATTTATATACTTAATCTTTTTCTATTTAGAGATTAATATATTAATATCGTATTTTAAAGCGTGTCTTATTAGGTAGTAATGATTATTGATCATCATTAAAAAAGTATTAACTTTTATGGGTTGATTGGGGATGTAAGTAGGTCAAATATGTAACACCTTTGTACCTATTAATATCGTTGCATTTTTCTTATGAAAACAGTTTGTGCATAAAACTCATCTCTTTGTTCGAAAACTTTTTCGTATATTTTTTTCATCCTAAACTTTAAAAAGACCTAGACTTTTTCCTAAAAGAATATATTCTTCCTGCTGTATACCAACTAGCATTAAATCATTATTCCACTATAACTTGCAACATGGGCGTTTAATAATTTGACAGTTAGGAACAAGTTTTAGTATAATTTTCGTAATAATAAATGATTAGGCGACGTTGGGGACGGGTTGGAGTTAGGTTGTTTTAGAATATTTTTTTTACTTTAAAACTATTTGTACGCAGCTCTAATTATTTTGCATTCAATGGATATTATCTACTTCTTGGTAAAAATTATTGTTTTAATATTTTACTTGCGCGAAGTGAAGTTAGTGTTCCAATTTCCGACATGGTAAGTATCTAAGTAGATAGTTTGACTAATATAAAATTAAAGATAACTCGAGATAAAAAATTGAAGAAATTTGAATTTAAAATAGAATGTTTGTTTATTTCTTTCTTTGTTTTGTCAATAAAGCAGTTATTATGATTTGTTCAAATAGAATTTCTTTAATTGTATATCTCGATTTATCAACTTCTTCCCGGAGTGTACAGAATGATCAACGAATTGCAACATTGATGACGTTGTTTATTCATCGATAACTAAGTATAATGAATGTGCGATGGACAATTAGTTATATGGACATAAATATGCCATAGTCAGGCATAAATATTGATAAAATACAATGTAGTGTAATACAAAGTGTACTATTACATTGTAATGTAATGGTCAAAGACGCCTAGTCTTTCTAATATGGCAGATATTCGAGAAATTGTGACCGGTTCCGCCGCGATGGAGTGGCCTTGGCGTTCAGAGCGTTAGCCGCGATAGCTAAAGACGCCGGTTCGAATCCGGCCTCCACCACTTCACTCCGCTCCGTCACTTTTTCTTTTACATATCAAGAAGAAGAAGAAATACATTTATTTTAACGCCACGACATAGTACATAAAATAGATAGAAACAAAAGATATGACGCGCTGCGTGAAACTTGCGACGGCAGATATGGCCGTCGCGCGGGTTTACCTTTTTATCTCTATTAGGTACCTATTTATATTTCTGTTCAAACTTTTTCTCGTCAGATCCCTCAGCCTTTAAGTATTTATACTAAAATTATATTGCTATAGTATGATTTATCTGATGAAAATTTTTGTTTTAGGTGTGGAACCGTCTGGAAAGGATGGAGCGGTGGCAGCAACGCCGGGGGAGAACACCAAGCCGGAGGTGTCGACACATTGCGTGGTCGGAGGGGCCCACGCCTTCATTCTTAGGGTAAGGGATGTTCAGTCAGCAAAGAAAGGGTGGCAGCAATAGGAGAGAACACCAAGCCGGAGGTGTCGACACATTGCGTGGTTGGAGGGGCACACGCCTTCATTCTTAGGGTAAGGGATGTTCAGTCAGCAAAGAAAGGGTGGCAGCAATAGGAGAGAACACCAAGCCGGAGGTGTCGACACATTGCGTTGTTGGAGGGGCACACGCCTTCATTCTTAGGGTAAGGGATGTTCAGTCAGCAAAGAAAGGGTGGCAGCAATAGGAGAGAACACCAAGCCGGAGGTGTCGACACATTGCGTGGTCGGAGGGGCCCACGCCTTCATTCTTAGGGTAAGAGATGCTCAGTCAGCAAAGGATGGGGCGGGGGCATGGGGGATCGCGGTGGCAGCAACGCGAGGAGAGAACTGGGCTGTAATGTTGTAAAGTGTTTTAATTGTTTTCTCTGACTCTGGCGGAACCTGCGTGCCGCGTCTTGTACCCATTTGAGACATGTGGTTGTTCAACTTGCAGTGGCCAGTTAGTATTCTACTAGTATGTAGTTACCGCGCAGGTTTTCTGCCTTTTGAAACAACCGTAATGTATTTTATATTTGTTCCAGATATCCAGTTTCTTCGGTCTAGCGCCGCTTAAGTTCGAGACGCAGTCCAACGGCTTTACAGTCACTATATCTAGCGCTATGTGCATATATAGTTACATATTAGTCACAATATTAGGTAAGGGTGTTATTCCACCTTTCCACCTGTCCAATTTATTTGTCCAATGTCATTACGTCTTACTCTCTCATTAAGTAAAATGTGAGACGCAATACACATTGGAGAAAGAAATTGGATTGGTAGCTGTGCTACAAAACACTTGAGCTTTGACCACGAAAACGCTCTGATGAAATTGAAAGAAAGTAGAATGTGAATATATTAAAACCATGTCACGCACGCTTTATAAGTCGAAAATAGCTAGAGAGTTTTATTAATATGTTGTAATATGTTGGCTCGCAGGTTCGCAAGATGCTCACAGCCTGTGAAAATTACATTGTTCAAGGCATATTGCCAATCTTTTTATACATGCGGTCTGTGGGTCAACTTTACGCAGCGGGCATATAGCGACTTGCGAGTCCAATATAACAACGCGTTTAGGGTTCTGTTGGGGTTGCCGCGGCACTGTAGTGCGTCGGGCATGTTTGCGGAGGCGCGGACCGACGATTTTGCTGCCATAATGCGCAAGCGGTGCGCCTCCCTGCTAGCCCGAGTTCGCTGCAGCACCAACGGGCTCCTGAGCGCGTTCGCGGACCGCTGGGATTCCGCGCTGATGCGGAGATGGACACAGCTCCATGTATCGCGCTCCACGTAGGTAGGTTATAAGTTTTATTTGTTAATTTTATTTATGTTGTTTTGCACTAACACTAAATTTAAGTAGTATAAACTTGTTTCTAACATAATATGGGACTAGTCCTGAAATAAATATTATTCATTCATTCATTCATTCATTCATTCATTAAGAGTCAAACGTATTTAATATGTCTGAATATCACGGACGTTGTATTATTAAAAAGGAGAATATGGATGGCTAATATTAATTTTGCACGAATTCGAAAAGTAAAATGAATAAGACTGTTTTATGTGTATATGTCACTTTATTGCACATAAACATGTTTACACAAAAAGACAAAACGCAGTAAAAGATACATGTTCAAAAGCGAACTTATCGCTAAAAGGGATCTCTTCCAGCTAACCGTTTTGACGTGATAACGTCTTAATAAATCGATGAACACCGGTAGCATGCACGAAAAAGTGTCACGTTGTGGACATATATCTGCATGGTAACGTTACGGCTATTTTTCATCAATGTTTTCTTATGACGTTATCACGCAAAATTATCCGTCCGTAAACCGTCTTTACAGACAACCATTTTTTTATCAATGATGGACGATTTGCTAATTTTTATGCCAATTTAAACCACCTTTGGCCAGTCTTCATTCTATATCATTTGTCATGTCTTGATATTGGTTGTTTTCCTTAGATTGTACCTATAAATAGATAACCAAAAATAAAGATTAGATTTTAAATTCTATGAGAGATTAAAACGAAAATATTAAGACTCGCGCTTTTCGCGGATTAGCAAAGTAATATTTTCATTTTAATTAGAATGTATTTCCGCAAAGTAACGCCTGATTCTATTCACTCTATGAGAGATATATTAAAATTCATTCCTTAGCTTCCGGAGAATATAATTTCACACACAGTTACGTGGAGCGTAATAGGAAAGAAAAGGTAAATAAGAGAAGAAAGGTACTCGTAGGTATAATTACAAGAAAATCGGGGTCTCTGATTATCTAAAAGATTCCTTTCATTTTACGTAATTTGTAAGGGTGTTATTGTATTTGGCATTGAAGTACCTACATACGAGTATCTGTCCCTTTCATTCAATAAGCAAATATTCGATATATAGGTACTTACTTTAACTCATTAGGTGCTTTTAATCTTTATCTTGGTCGTCCACTAATATCTTGGCAGCAACACGATTTATTGTCACGGTGAAGCAGGGGGCCTAAATGTATGATTTTATGCATATGCTTTCACTAATACCTTATAGTTATAGAAAGATACATAGAGGTATATATGTAGGTATACACATAGAGTAGGTAGTGTATACAGTACTTAGTTAGATTTAAAAACGTATTATAGGCCAGATGGGGTAAGAGAAACTGTATGAGGAAAGTCATTCTACATTAGTATTTTTAAGTTAATTTTTATTTATGAATTAGTTTAATATTTATCATTTCATTTCGTTTTCAGTATTATCATTTAAGTAACATATTTTTAATACGTATTTTTAACTGTCTCTAACTTTTGAATGGTTTGGTTCGGCTAGACCGAGTTTAGAGCAATTATTTCATGCAACCGATGATGCCAAAAATGCGGGGGTGCGCGGGACGAGGTGAGCGAAGTCCCGTGCCGTGATTGGTCCGTTCAAAGACACGGACGTCACACAAAGACACTTTCGACTCGAACATGGAGTAAAATTACCGTATGCGTGGCAGAGGGGGTATAGCGCGACTATGCTGGGGGTAGCGCGACTATAATGCTCAGTCTGGAGGATGTTTTGTCTGTGAGTTCGCCCTTGTCCCTACTATATCCGCACGCCGCTCCGGTGTGCGAGCGGGACACCGCTATACAGTATGTATCTGAACGAAATTATGTTCTATCTGATGTACCTGTATTCCTCTCTTCCGTACAAGAAAGTGTTACTTATAGGTACCTACCTTACTTTATTTTCCCTACAAATATTTCTCTTGACCCGTAGTTCCTCTTACCTCACCTAGTCTTACCGATGTATAAGTAATTTAGTATGAAATTTCAGTAATTTGTACAATCTTCGGGCTCGCGACGGAAATCAACATCGGGGTCGAGCTGTCTGTGCGGATGTCGTCACGAATGTCGCAGGTAAATAGTCAGTGTTTCCTGACATTTTCCCAAGTCAAACAAGGAAATTGAAAGTCATCATTCTGTTGCCCTTGTCCTATTCACTTGGGGTCGGCGCAGCATGTCTTTTTCTTCCATACCTCTCTCTCGCCCGTCATCTCATTATTCACTCGTGTTCGTTTCATATCATCTCTCACACGTCAATCCACCCTTTCCTCGATTTTCCTCTCCCGTTACTTCCCTCCACATTCATTCGTAATACCTTTCTCGTCACATGACGTTCATCCCTCCGCATCACATGCCCGTACCACGCTAGGCGATGCGCTCTTACTTTTTACAAACAAGGAAATTGAAAGTACACTGAGAGAAAAATTATCACCAGGAATTAAAAAACAGTTCTGTACTGGGGGAAAAAATGAAGTTTAGTAATAATTATGGAAGTTTCACTATTTCTGTAAAGTTTATTTATTTCTACAAACAGCTCAGTAATCCTAAATCTAATTTCAACAAACAGATAATAGAAATTGCAAGAACTAATAGAAATTGCAAAAGTCAATTTGTTCCTATTAGTTGACTCTCCTTGTCCCCGGATTAAGTTTTTTTTTTGTAATTCTAAGTGTGTTTTTGTTATACTTTTCTCTCAGTGTAATACCTACATATCTGCTATTTCCCGCCACCGCAACACTGTGGCAGTAGGCAGTAGTAAGTGTGCAGCAGTCACAATCTAAATGTAACCTTTAGAAGCTACATTTATGCCGCAGGTCGTATCGACATGCGACGTGTTAGTGGTGGTGATCACCGCGGGCGCCGGCGTGTACGGCGCTCCAAGGAGGATGCGGGAGATGCTCAAGTTTATGGACAACGTCGCGTCTGTGAGTTACTCTAAACTATTTCTGATGCCCTGGTACCTCTGGCAGAAAATATGAACACATATAGTTAAGTTTTTGATATTCTTAAAACTTTCAATATTACCCTTGTGTTATCTTCATTCCTTTGTATATCTCTGTAATAATTTAGTAGGTAGTAGTAGTAGTAAAAAATACTTTATTGTACAAAAAGAAACATAAAACATGAAAGAACCCACATCATTAGTACAAAGGCGAATTTACTGAAGTAACATGGCCGTATCTGATCTAATGATGCAGTCGGGAGGTAGGAAGGGGAACTACTCAAGAACTACTCGATGGAAAAACACAAACACATCGAGTTTAGGCTGATTAGAGAGGTCTCAAGAAGTACATGCAAATGAGTATAGTCAGCAATAAAAGTGTGTGTCACAATAGTTATTTGTTTTACAAGGGGGCAAAGTTGTTGTTTAACCGCTCGTGCTAATATTGATACCCGAGCAAGCGAAAGATTCCAAAATTGAAAAACGAGCGTAGCGAGTGGTTCAAAATATGAAATCTTGAGCGTTGCGAGGGTTTCAAAGCACAAGGGTTAAACAAAATTTGCCCCTGAATGAAACATAAAATTTTTCACCACACCAAGCCGAATAAAATATTATCTGACTATAAAATATCACGCAAAATCAATCCAAATCCAATCCAAATAAATGTTATTAAATATTTATCATTCAAAATCATCATTTAAAAGTAAATTCTAGCAGCAAACATAAGAAATTAACTCAAAATTTGCATTTGATTACTTTGCCTCACATGTGAATAAAATGCAACTTTGCTATCAGTTTTTGAACAATCAAGAGAGCCTTTACCAGTTGGTGTGGTGAAAAACCATTTTTTGACAGTTATACTTGTTGATTGCAGGTGGACAACAGTATAGGAGCCCAATATTCCCTCGCCAATGAACGCAAACTCTGCGCGGTTCTGCTGGCGATCCTCATCTTCTTCACCGTGCTTATCGCAGACGACTTCTGCTTTTATGTGCTGCAGGCCAAGAAGATTAACAGAGAATGTAAGTTACAGTTGCAAGTTGTAATATCATCTTAACCACTTGACCGTCCGGCCCGCAAGACTGTTTTCCTCTCAACCGGGTCTGTCCGGGTTTGAAGAGAGGAGTATACTGACAATAGGCACTTTTTTCATACAATTTCTATTTCGGGAGAAAACGTTTTCCACTCACTAAATCTTTGCTTTGATTTTGGTGGCGATCGCTTCAGCATAATATTTGACTGTATTTAAAATAAATTATTTTACACCATGCATGAAATAAAGCACCAGAAGATTAATAGAGAAACGTAGACAGCAGTTATTTTTAGACACAATTTCTATTTTAAAACCCGTATAAAACTATAATGAGTAGGTAATTTGATTGTGACGTCACATGCTAGTGTTCCATATAAATTCCATAGTAGGAAAATCGTTTTGACAGTTCGAAAAAGGAAACTGATTTGACTAGTAGTCAAATACCCTATAACATCCTAAAAATTATGGAGAATGGAAAATGTTTAGAAGTGGAGAAAGTTTTCTCTTTTTGCATGGACGAGTACCTACGAGCTATACTTTACTCTTAAGAGTCACACAAACGTTGTAAAAAGGTAGGTAAAGATACATAGTCCTTATTTAATTCACCGTTTTAATTTTATTTAGCCATGTTTACAGGAATTCCATTGATGTGTTTTTTCACACACGTTGTTTTCGAATAACTTTCAACAAAACCCATTTGAGTTTAATCAATCAGTGACTGCGTCTAATAATAATCCGACATTGTTTACATGAAGCTTTATTCTGGTCATTCCTATCCCACTGTATCTACGTCAAAGTCATACAGGGTGAGAAATGAAATAGAGCCGTAAGAATCAGAAACAAAATGGGTAAATAAATAAAAATGGTGTTAGAAAATTTAACATAACTACAGTTCAAATCAAAACGTATTATATAGGGCTGATTTAGACGGCGAGCGAACTCGCATGTGATTTTAGTTACATTGCGGACTGTTGGTTACGTCCAATTCAACCGACCGATCAAAAACGGCAATGTAATGAAACTCGTATGCGAGTTCTCGCATCGTCTAAATAGGGCTGGTCATTCTCTGAGAATATGTCTGCGAAAAAACCCCGAGACATGCTTATAACAATGGCAATGGTAAACATAAACATAATCTGGGACGCTAAGCGTTTGCTCTACAACATTCAAAAATAGATTGACGAATTGTGTACGTTAATCAATCGAGCGATATATCCAGCGGTTATAATAGATAGACCATAGACCACAGACATCTCAATAGAAGCCGCATGTTTGTTTGTAAAGCAAACATGCCATTGACAATAGCTAGATGGGTGATATGATTTATATAGCTGGTCAAGCAAATCTTGTCAGTAAAAAAAGGCGCGAAATTAAAATTTTCTATGGGACGATATCCCTTCGTGCCTACATTTTTCAAATTTGCCGCCTTTTTCTACTGACAAGATCTGCTTGACCAGCTATATTTTGCAATGGGGCAAAACACTTACGACGTAAGGTTGACGAAATGACCAATTCTTATAGGGAGCATTTTTATGAGTTACTACTTATAAGAAGTTTTTTCTTCGAATCTCATATGGAGGTCCATGTTATAAATAAAAACATACCTACCTATTTGTGACGCCATATGTGTGAAGTTAATTAGTTTCTCTTAAACGTTTTTTTACTCAGGAGAGCGTAAAGCTATTTGCTAAAACGAAGTCGCAATTTTTGAATTGATATGAAGATATTCAATGCTCCAAGTGAGATTTTCCCTCGTGGCTCTGAGAAAGTTGTCCAAAAATACAATAAATATTCAAAAACATGTTTATTAGTAAAATTCAATTAGGCAAAACAACATTAGAATTAAGTAATTTAATATTAAATAAATTAGTACGCCTATAAATACAGTATAAAAATAAAATAAAATAAAATAAATATTCATAATGTCCCCAACATAGATGAACATTGGCGTGGGAAGTCAGTGCTTTAAGTAATCCATTGTATACATGTCTGTGATTTTAAGATACCCGAGCAGAGTCTCGGCTAGCGGCCATTATAAGTAACGACCACTTATTGAATTTATGGTCTCAGTAGATAAACGCGTATACAATGTATGTACATAATACCATGATAATAATATGGGGATGCATACGTCAATCGTGCATCTATAATTATCTTCTTGAAATACCATTTAAGGATGACTCACGCTAGACCGATGCGTACCAGGGCCGAGGCGTCCGATATGTAATTTTCTATGACGGCTGATCGGTGATCACGTGGTGGGCTCTGGAAGCTCCGGCCCGGCCCCGGCTCGGTCTAACGTGAGTCATCCTTTATATAGTTTTCAATTGTATTTTTCAAACCGTATATTACGGATAAATGTTTTGGTTTCGACCTTAACGACTTTAAAAAGCGGCGTGACATGCATATAATGGTTCATTCTCAAAAAGTATGTCTGCGGTATAATTAGACGTAATTAGTCTAATTAGAGACAATTGCCGCGACCCATACAAAATGTATGAGAGTCGTGGAAATTAGACTCAACCGCAGACGTATTCTCAGAGAATGACCCTAATACGTTTTGATTTGAACTGTATGTAGTTATGTTAAATTGTACAATCGCGTACCTATTTAAGTTTTAAGATTTACCTCCGACGTTTCGAGGACGGCGTTGTCCCCGTGGTCTCGGAGAAGACTAGCTAAAGTTGACATCAAGATATTTCTAGCCGCGCGAGTTTTTCGAATTAAGTACCCCCACTTGGTTGCTTGGTTGGTTGGTTGGATGGTCGGTTGGTTGGTGGTTGGTTAATAATGTGTAAAAATCGTGAAAGTTTAAATCAGTGCTGGGTAGTTTTTGTGTCAGCTCATTCTAACGAATCCGTCTGCAGGGTGTTCATATTATCCTCACACTCTAATAGAGCCTAAATGGTCGCGCACTGTGCAGTTTAAGAGGAATTTCTTCCTGCGGGCGCTCCGGCTGTGAAATCAACTCCCTGTCGAGGGGCTACAGTATGGGGTTCTTCAAAAAAGTAGTGTTCAGGTTTTAAAGGGTCGGCAGGCGGCCTGAAATTAAAACTGACAATTATTTTTCTCAGGGGACATAGTGACGAACTACATCGCCTTCTACCTGCTCTGGTACGTGGTGATGGTTCTGGAGCTGCAGTTCGCGTTCACCGCGCTGTCCGTGCACACGCGGTTCCGCGCAGTCAACGACGCCATCGCGCTCACGGCGCGACACGTCGCCATACCGCGTAAGTATTCAGTTTAGCCTTTTACATAACACATCGCTACACGGTATATGGGAATTCCTTGACTTGTGACGAACTACATCGCCTTCACCTACTCTGGTACGTGGTGATGGTTCTGGAGCTGCAGTTCGCGTTCATCGCGCTGTCCGCGCACACGCGGTTCCGCGCAGTCAACGACGCGATCGCGCTCACGGCGCGACACGTCGCCATACCGCGTAAGTATTACGTTTAGCCTTTTACATGACACCTGAGGATAGAATTGAGAAAAGTATATGCTTTTGTCTGTCGTAAGACACCAGAAAGCGTCTGGCAATAATGTAGATATAATAACCCCTTATTCGCGTTCGCGTTCACCGCGCTGTCCGTGCGAACGCGGTTCCGCGCAGTCAACGACGCCATCGCGCTTACGGCGCGACACTAGTAAGGGTAACATTCCATTTCTGACCGCAGCTGCACTACTAGTACGAACGCGTCGGTGTTATTGTCAATTTCCATAGTAAAATGAATGGTAGTGCTGCTGTCGTTGGAAATGGACTGTCACCTTAAGTATTACGTTTAGCCAATAGGTATGCTATTTGTCGCAAGAAAGCAGAAAATTTTAATACTTACCTACATCACTAATTACCGGCGAGCGTGAACTTATGAGGAATGTTATGAAAGTGAAGAAAGCGAAAGAGGTATGTCAGGATCGTAGCATGTGGAAATCCGTGGTCTCTGTCTACCCCTCCGGGAATTAGCGTGATTATATGTATGTATGAATGTATTTATGTATCACTAATTAAGTATAATATTTCTAATTAAGTAATCATTATAATAATTGCAGTACTTATGAAAATAGTGTGTACGTGCAATTCAACGTGCAATAATCAGCAACATTGTTGCTACATTTTATTATGGTATTAGTTACCTTATTATACACTAAACAACAATTAAAAAGGGGCACTTTATATAGAAACTCTAAGCAAAGTGACCGTTTTAATTGCTCTTGAGTGTACATAATATGACCTTCTTTCCCGTGTTGTAAACAAGTAAAATGAGTCCAATTAATAAGGCTTGAAATATTTGAAGTTTCCATTATAATATTCTCAATTTCAGAGACATATAGGTACCTACCTACATAGTCGCTTCCTTCAATCCTCTTCTTCTAAGCCAAAACATTTGTAACCTAAGCTACTTTTACTAGGAAGTTTTATACACTATAATGAAGGAAAATGGAACATACATAATCCGTAACAAATTTCTCATAAGTGTAGCAGGTACTTCACAAAATTCAAGAATGATAATTCCGCATTGAACTATCTTTTTTTTTTCATATCATACCCAGTTACTAACATGTCCACTTTTTTTTTCAGTGGAACAATTGGAACAACCAGCACCCGTCAATATGTTCGCGATCCGCGTCGCTCCGGCCGACGCGCGCCGCTCCGCCAGCAACGTCAGCTTGCTGGTCGACACGCTGCCTGGCGTGGGAGACCACCCCGTCATCATTAGGAAAAACGGTGCGTAGTTTTCGGCTCCATCTTAAAAGTGGGCGTCAAACCAGGAAATTAGAAAGGAATAAAAGATACCGATGGCGCGCTGCGCGAAACTTACGACGGAACGGAACGGAAGTTCGCGATCGTGCGGGTTTTAACGTTTTTGCCGTTAAACGGTTGTCATATTATCATTATGGTCCCTGTACTCGTGAAACAAATGAATTGCCGCTGAATCTAGCTTAAACGTAAAGAAAAGAGACAAATAGAGATCTTTTCTAAACTCTGTTGCAGGACTTATATAACTCTAGCATATTTCTTTCATTCAACAACAGATAATAATACTATTTAAGGTTCCGACCAGGGCCGTCTTAAACTATGCTGGGGCCCTTGGGCACATAAGAATTTGGAGCCCTTTTTGAAAGTAAAGAAAGCGAATTAGCCTAACATTTTTCTACTATGATCTTCTATTTATTATGGGTAATCAAATATACTGTTAATGGCTGTCGTTCGGGGCCCCCTGAGGATGGGGGCCCTGGGCACGGGCCCCGTGTACCCTTATGGTAAAGACGGTACTGGTTCTGACGGAAGATCAGCGCTGCGGTCTCCGCAGTATTTATGCTGAGTCAGCGCCTAATATATATTCTTTTACTAAACTTATGTAAAATATGTCAAGTATGTAAATTGCTATTACTGCCATTTGTGTCAAACTGTATGTTGCCTTTTTCTTTTTTTGTATCTTGTCAACTTTCTTTTAGTCTCTTGTTATTAATTTATTGTGTCACAAAGCATGTAAGTTGTGAATAAAGATTTTATCTATCTATCTGTCTATACTAACCCCATTTATGTATATTGATTTTTTTTATTTTGACCAGTAAACGGAGAGCCCCGCCTAATCGTGCCCCCGTGCGAGGCCATCCGTCGGCTCGCAGCGCTCCACGGCTCCTTGTGTGAGGTGGTGCAGAGGATCGACAGGAGTTATGGGCTCCCGCTCATAGTTATACTGCTGTCTACGCTGCTGCATCTTATTGTCACGCCGTACTTCCTTATTATGGAGATCAGTGAGTCCGTTCAGCCTTATGATCTATCTGCGGACTCTAGTGCGGACACGTATGTTGCTTTTGTGCAAGACAATGTTATACCACAGAACAAGTAATTGGTAGTATTTCATCACTACACCTTATATTATAAAACAAAGTCCCCCGCCGCGTCTTGTGTTTGTGGGTTTGTGTTTGTATGTTCGCGATAAACTCAAAAATCACTGAATGGATTTTTATGCAGTTTTCACCTATCGATAGTGATTCTTGAGGAAGGCTTGTATATAATTTGTTAACCGGTGCGAAATCGGGGTGGGTCGCTAGTAAATAGTATTTCTAAAACTATTTAGTACAACATTAATAAGCGAGCTGGAGTATTATTTCCCAACTATTTCTCTCAGAGTCATGTTTAACCATTTACGAGCCCTGCTTTCTCATCGGCCCTTTCGTTACCTACGAACTGTCACTGTTTAGAAGGTATAATATTATCAAACAGTGCGAATATTTTTAAAGTTTTTGTAAGCAGCATGAGTCTTATTGGTGAAAACTACTCAAACGCTTACGTTATAGTCTCGTAAACACCATCTCTGCGTCATTTTGCACGAAACTATATACAAAAATTCCAGTGGCGTAGCGTGACCTAATCTAGCCGTGGACGAAGTCGCATCTGCGAGGCCCCCATTTCTTTCACTGTGCCCGAAGGGGGCTCGCGCGAGGCCCCCCTTGGGGCGCGAGGCCGTGGCCGACGGCCCACTTCGACCACGCCTAGCTCCGCCACTGATTAAAATTCTTTGGAAATATAAGAATATGTTTATATTATCCTTCCAGTTGTATCTACGAATCGAATCCACTTCTTGGTGCTCCAGTTTATGTGGTGCGTCACGCACATGCTGCGCATGTTCGTCGTGGTCGAACCCTGTCACTACACCATTACTGAGGTACCTACCTTTTTATACCTTCGTGGCAAACAAGTACAACTTGTATATATCCCTTCAAATGGAAAATGGCTTAGGATAACCCAATACTGGAAAATCTCGACTGGTAGTTCATATTACAGCTGGAGATCACAAAAGCTGGCACGGATCTTTAACAAATTACCGGTTTGTACAATCACGTCACAAAATTTCGATACGAACAAAGTGTCAAAAGTATGTATACATGACCTTATTGCTCATATATGTATGTATATTAATAAAACAGCGGTCATTACAATTTAGAATCCTACTGACTGCGCCAACTATTAATAGTTTGATCCGTTCAATCATAGACAAAATATAAGTCAAAGATAAACTAATCACATATTACAAGCTATATTATTATTAAACTTCCAATTACTATTCCAGGGTAAAAGGACCGAACAGCTGGTGTGCCAGCTGATGACGTACGCGCCGTCTGGCGGCGCACTTCCCTCGCGTCTGGAGCTGTTCTCGCGGCAGCTCCTGCTGCGCTCCGTCACCTACTCCCCGCTGGGGATGGCCACGCTGGACCGCCCGCTGGTCGCTTCTGTAAGAATTGTAGATAACCGTCAGGCGGCGCACTTCACTCGCGGCTGGAGCTGGAGCTGTTCTCGCGGCAGCTCCTGCTGCGCTCCGTCACCTACTCCACGCTGGGGATGGTCACGCTGGACCGCCCGCTGGTCGCTTCTGTAAGACTTGTAGATAACCGTCGGGGGGCGCACTTCCCTCGCGGCTGGAGCTGGAGCTGTTCTCGCGGCAGCTCCTGCTGCGCTCCGTCACCTACTCCCCGCTGGGGATGGTCACGCTGGACCGCCCGCTGGTCGCTTCTGTAAGACTTGTAGATAACCGTCAGGCGGCGCACTTCCCTCGCGTCTGGAGCTGTTCTCGCGGCAGCTCCTGCTGCGCTCCGTCACCTACTCCCCGCTGGGGATGGTCACGCTGGACCGGCCGCTGGTCGCTTCTTTAAGACTTGTAGATAACCGTCGGGGGGCGCACTTCCCTCGCGACTGGAGCTGTTCTCGCGGCAGCTCCTGCTGCGCTCCGTCACCTACTCCCCGCTGGGGATGGCCACGCTGGACCGGCCGCTGGTCGCTTCTGTAAGACTTGTAGATAACCGTCGGGGGGCGCACTTCCCTCGCGACTGGAGCTGTTCTCGCGGCAGCTCCTGCTGCGCTCCGTCACCTACTCCCCGCTGGGGATGGCCACGCTGGACCGCCCGCTGGTCGCTTCTGTAAGACTTGTAGATAGCCGTCGGGGGGCGCACTTCCCTCGCGTCTGGAGCTGTTCTCGCGGCAGCTCCTGCTGCGCTCCGTCACCTACTCCCCGCTGGGGATGGCCACGCTGGACCGGCCGCTGGTCGCTTCTGTTAGACTTGTAGATAATCGTCGGGGGGCGCACTTCCCTCGCGACTGGAGCTGTTCTCGCGGCAGCTCCTGCTGCGCTCCGTCACCTACTCCCCGCTGGGGATGGCCACGCTGGACCGCCCGCTGGTCGCTTCTGTAAGACTTGTAGATAGCCGTCGGGGGGCGCACTTCCCTCGCGTCTGGACCTGTTCTCGCGGCAGCTCCTGCTGCGCTCCGTCACCTACTCCCCGCTGGACCGCCCGCTGGTCGCTTCTGTAAGACTTGTAGATAGCCGTCGGGGGGCGCACTTCCCTCGCGTCTGGAGCTGTTCTCGCGGCAGCTCCTGCTGCGCTCCGTCACCTACTCCCCGCTGGGGATGGTCACGCTGGACCGGCCGCTGGTCGCTTCTGTAAGACTTGTAGATAACCGTCAGGCGGCGCACTTCCCTCGCGACTGGAGCTGTTCTTGCTGCGCTCCGTCACCTATTAATGGCCACGCCGTTTGGCCGTTGAACGCCGCGCCGTTTGCATACAAAAATCGGTAATCTGTGTGCCGCGCAGAAGCCAAAGGCTTAATCAATAATTACCTTCTTTTCTTGTAATTTCTTTTAATACATTTTAATAAAATTTTCTACAATAAACTTATTTTAAATATTTAATGTCTTATTTTCGTTGCAGGTAATCGGCGCAGTGACTACGTATTTGGTCATTTTAATACAGTTCCAAAGATATGACAGTTAAAATGAACTGACCTGTAGGTATAGTTATCGCATCGTAAGAAGAGGCCACGCATACAACACACGTCGTTTATGTTATGTGTAACTGCTAGCGTATACTTGTGTATATGATTTTATATATCGTAATAGATATAATATAAGGTGAAATTAATTCTGTACTGGTCCTTCTCCGACCGCAGATCGCTGAGTACCTAAGTACTGAGCGGACGGCCGTGCGTGCTCGCGGATAAATTTTAATGTGTATGTTATTGAATTGTTAATTTTACTTATTTTTAACAAAAAAAAGTAAACATAATCGATGAGATCGATCAGATATAAACTACGCATTTTTCGAAGCATTTTTCATGTCAATAGCTTTTGTGCAAAGAGATACAAATGATTGGTGTGTTCCCATTTGTGCCCGTCTGGCACAGATTTGAATAGGTATTTCATATTAACATTATTAACCATTACTGTTTGTCTCCACTTCATGAATGGCCGCGGTCATGTGGGGTGGGGACAAGTGGGAATAGGTACACGTATTACATCAATTGAAGAAAACCAAAACTAAATATGAGATTAAAAGTGTAAAGTAAATCTACAAGCAAGACATGAAACGTGTATAAATAAATCCTGTTATATACAATTATATATGTATATAATATACATACAGCATATACATCTAGTCAAACGTATTGCTAATATCAAAGACATATGTAACTCCGTATAAGATGAATAAAGTCTAAGGAAAAAACGTGCCTCGGATGTCAAGATGAAGTCATTCTCGGACAGATGGCGCAGACACCTTTGGCCTATCCTCGGCTAGATGGCGGTGATGACACCGTTTCATATTTAACAATTTTAGCACATAGGTATCAGTGAATGAACATGGGGCAAAATGATATAAAAATAATAAAATCATTTACCCATATATATTAATTTTTTGATAGTTTTATACGTTTTCATTTTGAGTTTTGGTCGTGTATCGATAGATGGCAATAAAATTTACTGTGACTACAAAATTTACTATGACAGGACCCCTCTATACTATCTATTCTCTTTGCTAATATTCATATAATAGTGTAATGTACCTACATATTAAGCTTATATTAAAGTACCTACCTAGTAAGCTACCTAATAATAGGTAGTCATAAAATAAATGGACTTTTTCGTTGAAGTTTATATATTTAAGTACAGACATTATTTCAAAATATAAAATACGAGTAGTTAAGTAAGATAATACATAAAATGTTGTATAAAAATTGTCAAGCGCTAAAATTAGACAATCCGCGCCGCCTATTTCAGCTGTCAAATTTCTGGTTATAGTTGAATTATCGAGAAGATGGAATTGCATTTGTAGTGGTTGTATGCTGATAGTACAAGAAAATAGAAAATTCAAATATAGAATGCCTGTAATAGTAGATTGTTAACCAAGGGTTGAAAGGCACCCATTTCTGTCGAGGTAGTTTGGCGCTCGAACGCAGTGAGAGCGCCAATAGTCCGAGACGGAAATGGTGCCTTTCACCCGAGTTAAACACTCTACTTTTCATATCGAATGCGAGGAAACCAAACAAGACAAGGCAATTTCGCAAAATCAGTAATTGAAGTACCCAATATACCTACGGCCATGATTTTTTTCCTTAGGACTTACTTGCAATCGGAGACTTTACATGTGTGAAGATTAATAAACCCTAGCGAAAATCATTCAGATTGCAATATTTACGAAAACACACATTTTTTAACAAACTGCAGTAATTTTAAAATGATTTGTTCATTATAGTGTGAAAATCAGCGGGATTGCCTCATACTTTTTAATTTTATACTTTTTCGTTCTAAAAGCCGCCACAGACTACCGGACCGCACCACGACCTTGGTACGCCGCACCGCGCAATAACATAATAAAAGTATTTTAAATATTAAATAACAATGTAATTAATAATATAAGAAATTTTTATCTTGTATTTTATTTTATTTTTATGAATATAGTGCTAAATAACTTTAAAAACCAATTTAATATCGTACAAACGTTTAACTGTGGCTGTATAAGATTCTGCCTTTGCTCATTTACGCAAGTGTAAGGTTTAAAAAAATATTTTTTCATATCTCATGCTCTGAAAGTGGGTCGTTGTTGTTCTAAAAGGTGCGCAGAAAGTGATACGTTTATGCTCTAGCGCAGAAAAGTGGTGTACTCCTCTGCGTCCCCGTCCCACGAACAACTGGTCGGAAACAAAATGGAAAAATAGTGTCTTTATTTCCTCGCCTGGTACAATTGGTAATTGTTTAATTTTCACGTTAATCCTTTTTTTTTATAAAAAATGATGTAAGTAAATTGTTAAAAACCAATTATTCTTGATTTCTTTCGTTGAATTCTATTTACTCGATTTCATAAGGCGGGTACCAAAAGGAATACACCAAAAATATTTTTTTGAACCTTACACTTGCGTAAATGAGCAAAGGCAGAATCTTATACAGCCACAGTTAAACGTTTGTACGATATTGAATTGGTTTTTAAAGTTATTTGGCACTATATTGATGAAAATAAAATAAAATACAAGATAAAAATTTCCTATATTATGAATTAAATTGTTATTCAATATTAAAAATCCTTTTATTATGTTATTATATTACCTCTGGTGCGGCGCACCAAGGTCGCGGTGCGGTCCGGTAGTCTGTTGCGGCTTTTGGAACGAAAAAGTATAAAATTAAAAAGTAACAGGCAATCCCGCTGATTTTCATGCTATAATAACAAATAATTAAGAAAATTACTGCAGTTTGTTATATTGCAATCTAAATAATATTCGCTAGGGGTTCTAAATCTTCACACATGTAAAGTCTCCGATTGCAAGTAAGTCCTAAGGAAAAAAATCATGGCTGTAGGTCTATTAGGTACTTCAATTATTGATTTTGCAAAATTGTCTTGTCTTGTTTGGTTTCCTCGCATTCGATATGAAAAGTAGAGTGTTTAACTCGGGTGAAAGGCACCATTTCCGTCTCGGACTATTGGCGCTCTCACTGCGTTCGAGCGCCAAACTACCTCGACAGAAATGGGTGCCTTTCAACCCTTGGTTAACAATCTACTATTGGTGTATTCCTTTTGGTTCGAGTCTTATGAAATCGAGTAAATAGAATTCAACGAAAGAAATTAAGAATAATTTGTTTTTAACAATTTACTTTCATCGTTTTTTATAAAAAAAAAGGATCAACGTGGGATTAGTAAAATTAAACAATTACCAATTGTTACAGGCGAGGAAATAAAGACACTATTTTTCCATTTTGTTTCCACCCAGTTGTTCGTGGGACGGGGACGCAGAGGAGTACACCACTTTTCTGCGCTAGAGCATAAACGTATCACTTTCTGCGCACCTTTTAGAACAACAACGACCCACTTTCAGAGCATGAGATATGAAAACAAACAATACTACTACATATGCAATTCCACGCTCTCGATGATTCAACTATACAATAGTTTGCACTACTATACGAGTTTTTTTTAACTTATTATGAAGTTACTATAATTAATAAAGATAACAATGTATGAAATGAAATGTTGTGTCAATTTCGACAACCGGTCTGGCCTAGTGGGTAGTGACCCTGCCTATGAAGCCGATGGTCCCGGGTTCGAATCCTGGTAAGGGCATTTATTTGTATGATGATACAGATATTTGTTCCTGAGTCATGGTTGTTTTCTATGTATTTAAGTATTTATATATTATATAATTATATCGTTGTCTGAGTACCCACAACACAAGCCTTCTTGAGCTTACCGTGGGGCTTAGTCAATTTGTGTAAAAATGACAATTTTGACAACCGGTCTGGCCTAGTGGGTAGTGACCCTGCCTATGAAGCCGATGGTCCCGGGTTCGAATCCTGGTAAGGGCATTTATTTGTATGATGATACATATATTTGTTCCTGAGTCATGGTTGGTTTCTATGTATTTAAGTATTTATATATTATATAATTATATCGTTGTCTGAGTACCCACAACACAAGCCTTCTTGAGCTTACCGTGGGGCTTAGTCAATTTGTGTAAAAATGTCCTATAATATTTATTTATCTATTTATCTATTAATTATATTAAGAACTTGGTCCAATAGGTACATTGACTCAGTATTAAATGTATTTTTGAGTACTTAAAGAAACAAATAATATTTTTGTATGATTACCTTGACAACTGTTTTCTCAGAATATTTTCAATGCAATCTTATCGACTTCGTGAATCGGGGGGGGAACATTAGGAACAACCTACCTACATATTTTTTTTAAATTAAAAATGAAATAACTAGGTCCTATTCACCGCCTATTTTTGAAGACGGTTTAACCGGAATTTAATTTCCAAGTACAGCAAGCTGCAAAAGTGCATACCCACTTTATGGTTGAATTTTTTGATAATATCCACATTATAAATGAATGTGGATATTATCAAAACTGTAACAATATTTTTTCTACAATCTAAAGTATTTAAGTATTTCGTTGTGCCTATTCTGAGAATAACGTAGCGTTAGACCAAGCTAAGTTGGCAGCGATTTTGATAGCCCAGACTGTGCAAGTGTTATTTAATCGTCATAATGTCATAGAAGTTTGACGTGTAAAATAACACTTGCACACTCTGGGCTATCAAAATCGCTGCTAACTTAGCTTGGTCTAACTCTTATTGAAAAGGTAAATTAACCCGTTAGACGGTCGTCGGCTCCGGTGTGCGAACGGGGCATCGATATACTTGCATAACGCTGTCTCGCTCACACATCGAAGTGGCGTATGAATCTGCATCGGTGACAGTCGATTTATTTAAGTATTAATTAGTACCTATGGGTCTCTATTGTTTCCCAAATAGTTTTAAGTCATAACGTATTGTTTGTCCGAATTTTCGTTAGTCATAATTGGTTTTTCTCAGAAACGCTTAACTTTTTAGGATTGCCATAAAACAAACCTAACCTAACCTAACCTAACCTATCTATAGAATAACCTTACGAAAATCTTGAAAAGTTAACGGTTTCAGTTTTATGACTAAAGATAATATAATGACAAACAATACATTATGACTTGAAACTTTATGGGAAACAAAGGGACCCCGTACCTATAAATTAAGCTGTACCTACATATGAAAAACATTTAAATACATGATAATCTAATGAAATACAATTGTTTGTTTGTTACTATAATTTCCTGTAAGGCCTTAACCATTTCTGCTCTTCCCATGACCATAGAGAAATAGTAAGAATAGAGTGCTCACTCCATACATCAGTTTTGGTACCAAAACGACTATTATTTTCGCAGTCGACATCTAGCATCGAGTAACGGAATTATCAGTAAGTACCGCTACTCGATTGGTACTAGAATTCTCTATAGTGTCGCGACTCACGAAAATTGTATTGAATAACAATTTACTACTAATATTAAAAGCAGAAGTCGTTGAAAATAGAGTTCCGGTTAATCCGGTTATAATATGAGCTGAAAAGTGTTGAGCATTAGACTTTTCGGTCGGCGCAACATCTATTGTCAAGTAGTCTCGATGCTAGATGTCGACTACGAAAATAACAGTCTTTTTGGTACTAAAATTGAAGTATCGAGTGAGCACTCTATGTATTTTTTTCTCTATGCCATGACAGGCAGAAGGGTGACACTGGATCCTTTGAGGCGCTCTCGGCTCCGTTCGGCTCAGCGTTGCAACGAGCAATTATTAGGGTTGGCGAAGCTTGACGTTCCTTTGCGTCACAACCACATAACGAATGATAATATAATGACCAGGCCCCAATTTCACCACGGTGACAGGTGCGACAATTGTAAAATCACTGTTGCTGACGTCACAGGCATCCATGGGCTACGGTTACCGCTTACCATCGGGCGGGCCGTATTCCTGTTTGCCACCATCATTGTATTACTTTATTATATCGGAAAAAAACAGATATTTATTTTGCGAAGTTTCTGACAATTGTCAAGATTTAGAAGAATTGTAGGTAATTCTTGACAGGTAATGAGTTATATGTCAGAATTTCGTGACAATTGTAGTGTTTCTTGTGACAATTGTCATAAACTTAGCAAGAGAAATATCTGTTTTTTCCGATATAATAAAGTTTTTTTTAATAAAACAATGATGGTGGCAAACAGGAATACGGCCCGCCCGATGGTAAGCGGTAACCGTAGCCCATGGATGCCTGTGACGTCAGCAACAGTGATGTTTTACAATTGTCGCACCTGTCACCGTGGTGAAATTGGAGCCAGAGCTCGGACTAATCATCGCAAAACAATTGCAACTCAGAAATGGAAAGGCGTGTAATGGAGCCGTATTATGTAAAATATTCTGAATTAGGTATATTTACAACTGCAACCCGAAATTCGCCAAAAGTTTGTGGATTCTGACATTTATTCGGTGCCACAGGTTAGTGAAAAGAGAAAGTATTAATACAATTGAATAAAATACCAGTAATATTAATAAATATGAATTTATTTAAACTGATTTACACGATCAAAAATCATTATACTTAAACCTTTTTAAAGTATTGGGTACCTAAGGAATTATTAAGACAGTCCACCATTATTTTTAAAATGCATCTGTCACCTGGTTAGAGGTGGGTACTTAACTTATGTTTCAATAATGTCGTTTTTTCAGTGTACCGCCTGCCACATATATCGCACGAGAATGGTTTCTCACCTTGATGAGTTTTTTTATGTCTATTCAACGTGCCCATTTGCGAATAGTTTTTTCCACATATGTCACATTTGTACAGGTCTACTTTCGTATGAAGTTTTTGATGATCCTTTAAATATTTTATCCTAGCAAATTTCTTTTCACATATATCACATGAGTATTCTTTTTTGCCTGTATGGATTACCATATGGACCCGTAAATGATTAATTACCCTAAACTTTTTATGACATATTTCGCACGAATAATCTTTTATATCTGAATGTGTTTTTTCATGCATCTTTAAATTTGCCAATTGCGTGAATACCTTATTACATATTTTACATGAATGCGGCTTTTCTCCGGTGTGAGTTAATTTATGTTTATTCAAAGTGCCAGATTCTGTAAATCTGTTATGACAAATATCACAAGAATATGGTTTTTCTCCAGTGTGGATTCGTTTATGACGATTAAAATGACTCATTTGCGTGAACTGCTTATTGCATATTTCACAAACGTGTGGCTTGTCTCCGCTATGGATGAGTTCATGTCGTTTCATAGAACTCATTTGTGTAAAGTTCTTTTTGCATACTATGCAGGTGTACGGCTTTTCTCCAGTATGTGTTCGTTGATGCGTCCTTAAAGTACTTAATAGTGTGAATTCTCTATGACATATATTACAGGAATAGGGTTGTTTTGTTTGTGGTGCATTTACTTGTGGCAACATCGGTTTCTTTGGCTGCTCGTGACCTGTAGACAAGGATGGGGCGATCGGCTGCTTGATGGCATTCGTTTTGTCTCTCTCCAGTGCGACTGAAACCAAAATGCATCTAATAAAATTTTATTTCTTAAGTCTATCTATACAGAGATTTTAGGAACTAGGAGTAGGTAAAACTTCAATTAAGTCATGATTACGTATTTACATTAACTACGAGTATGTCTTTGACGTTAGCAACTACATACAACAATTAGGGTAATTCGCCAGTCGAGTTACCCTAACTGATTTCTTGCCAAAAAATGTATGGCCCCCAAGTTCTTTGGATTTAAATGTTAGACTTTTGTGTTGTATTGGACGTGCTCTCAAAACTTTGTGTAATTGGACATGCTCTGAAAACTTGATAACTGTAAAATCAAGAATTTAGAAAATTAAAAAAAACTTGCATATTTAGGAATCTGGTGATGAGGTTTAAATCCCCTAAACATTTATTATGAATATTGTATAGAAGAAAATAATTTGTTATTACTTTATTTTAATGAGAGTTTGAAACTGTATGCGAACATGGACATGGTGTAGTAAGTAAATATTCTATACTAGCTGTGCCCGCGGCTCCGCCCGCGTGTAATTCGGTCTGTGTCAGTAAGCGGCTAATTTCTAATCCTAATTTCTCTCCCTCTCCCCTGGAGGCGGAACTTGAAGTAAAGTTGACAGATGGATATGCTAGAGGACTGAAGTCCAGATAAAATATTTTACAATTAGGTACCACTAAATAAAACTACACTCCAAAATCAATAGTTTTATTCGCCCTTATTCAAATTTTACACGTGATTTAAACTTAGAGAATATAACCAAACGGAGTGGTCATTAACAGGCGTTCCCCTCTGTCGAAAATAGGCGGCCAATGGTCAACCGACGTTTATCTGACATGTTTACGTTACGTAGGTACACATTTGATGTGCCCCTCCCCCGCAAAAAACTCCAGACTATTTTGTACCGAAAATTATAGACATGGCGTCTCCGTTGGTTATATTCTCTAAGGATTTAAACGACAGAGTAGTAGGTGTATATCGGACGATACAGTAAGGTATACGCGCGCGAGCGAAAACGAAGCGGCCTGCCTGGCTAGAGCGCCACTTACCGTGGTCTTCTTCAGACTCCTGAGGAAGACCACGTGCCCCTTGTAACCTCAATGCGTTGCGAAACTTACGCGAATGATTCGATTTTTTTCGGGAAGGCATGGTAAATGCGTATAAAATGCGAGTCCCAAATCGTTTGACTCCGCAAACGACCAGTGCCGGATTAAGATATTTTGATGCCCTAAGTATTTCTAGACCATGGTGGCCCCTCTCCCTAGGGTCATCAAGATTACATTGTTTTTTTTTTGGTAAATTGAGTGACGTTCATTGCTGCATTTCAGCTGAGAATGGAAATCAGTCACATCATTTTATCACGAAAATTGACAGTGCCGCAGCAGTAACGTTGCAACAGAGTATCTAATGCTGCTGCAGTCGCCACCCGAATGTCACCTTTATCATAAACATCTTAGAATGTTAGTGAAAACGCGAGCGAAGCGAGCGCGAAAATTTTTCGATATATAAACGCAATTTGATAGACAGTTGTACATTTTTACTTTTAGTATGGGAATCAGTCACATCATTTTATCACGAAAATTGACAGTGCTGCAGCAGTAAAGTTGCAACAGAGTAATGCTGCTGCAGTCCCCACCCGAATGTCACCTTTATCATATCTTAGAAAGTGATTGAAAACGCGAGCGAAGCGAGCGCGAAAATTTTTCGATATAAAAAAACGCAATTTGATAGACAGTTGTACATTTTTACTTTTAGTACGGAAATCAGTCACATCATTTTATCACGAAAATTTACAGTGCCGCAGCAGTAACGTTGCAGCAGAGTACCTAATGCTGCTGCAGTCGCCACCCCAATGTCACCTTTATCATATCTCAGAAAATTATTGAAAACGCGAGCGAAGCGAGCGCGAAAATTTTTCGATATAAAAACGCAATTTGATAGACAGTTGTTCATTTTTACTTTGAGTATGGAAATCAGTCACATCATTTTATCACGAACATTGACAGTGCTGCAACAGTAACGTTGCAACAGAGTAATGCTGCTGCAGATCCGCACCCGAATGTCACCTTTATCATATCTTAGAAAGTTATTCAAAAACGCGAGCGAAGCGAGCGCGACAATTTTTCGATATAAAAAAACGCAATTCGATAGACAGTTGTACATTTTTACTTTTAGTATGGAAATCAGTCACATAATTTTATCACGAAAATTGACAGTGCCGCAGCAGTAACGTTGCAACAGAGTACATAATGCTGCTGCAGTCGCCGCCCGAATGTCACCTTTATCATAAACATCTTAGAATGTTATTGAAAACGTGAGCGAAGTGAGCGCGAAAATTTTTCGATATAAAAAAATGCAATTTGATAGACAGTTGTACATTTTTACTTTTAGTACGGAAATCAGTCACATCGTTTTATCACGAAAATTGACAGTGCCGCAGCAGTAACGTTGTAACAGAGTAGCTAATGCTGCTGCAGTCGCCACCCGAATGTCACCTTTATCATATCTTAGACAGTTATTGAAAACGCGAGCGAAGCGAGCGCGACAATTTTTCGATATAAAAAACGCAATTCGATAGACAGTTGTACATTTGTTACTTTTAGTATGGAAATCAGTCACATCATTTTATCACGAAATTTGAATGTCACCTTTATCATATGTTAGAATTTTATTGAAAACGCGAGCGAAGCGAGCGTGAAAATTTTTCGATATAAAAAAACGCAATTTGATAGACAGTTGTACATTTTTACTTTTAGTACGGAAATCAGTCACATCATTTTATCACGAAAATTGACAGTGCCGCAGCAGTAACGTTGCAGCAGAGTACCTAATGCTGCTGCAGTCGCCACCCCAATGTCACCTTTATCATATCTCAGAAAATTATTGAAAACGCGAGCGAAGCGAACGCGAAAATTTTTCGATAATTTTATTCTGCTTAAAAGGGTTAATCCGGCACTGCAAATGACGGAGGTCAATGTTTTTTCAAAGTACCCACCTTCGTGGTCATTATTAAGTGCTTAAGGAGGCGATGCGTATGAATATGGATTTGATATGGATGCGATATAATTACGATTTGGTATAATTCATGACGGAGAAAATAAATAATTTTATGCAATTATACGCGTGTTGATATGTGTGTTTATTTTACCACTACGTAACTTATGTAAACCCATTTTTAGTTTTCTTGGTTACTTAATGTTTACTCAGCTCCCCAAAAGATGGCACTGTGCAATGAGGGGCAATTAATTTACTGTCGTTTAATTTTGTTGTATTATTAAACCAACACAATTATTCAATTAAATTTGTTGATATCCGTACGATTGATTGAAATTTTAGAAGAGGGGTCTTCTAAACTTAGAGTTAATTTGGCAAAATCCTTCCTCGGTGGCTTATTTATGTCACATCGTATTAAATTCAGCGCCATCTGTTAGTTTACCAGGGTACTCTAAAGTGTTAGCACATATTTGAAAAAAGTTTGCCCCTCCTTCCTAAGTAGCGCCATACGATTCAGGGGCAAACTTAAGTCAATCGAGTGTTGTGGCTACCCCCCCGTTTAGGGGTTGAATTTTTATAGCCTATAACCTGGCCGGGGATGTTCTCGACAGATTAGTAAAGTTTTCATCAAAATCCGTTCAGCCGTTTTCACGTGATGCGCGTTCAAATAAACAGACAAACAGATAAACAGATAAACAGACAAACAGACAAAAATTCTAAAAACTGTTGGAACGTGTTCTGTTATCAATTCTAAGTATCCCCAGCCAACTTTTTTTCAAATATCTTCCATGTACAGACTTTCGACCCTCTTCAGCTTTATTATATGTATAGATAGAAGATAGATTGTGCACCATAAAGTTAAAAAATACACAGAATGCGAAATACAAGCTTAAGACTAGGTAACAACAGGCGGTCATATCGCTAAAAAGTGATCTCTTCCAGACAACCTTAGATACCACCATGAAGAACACACCAATAAAAGTTGATTCTGTAATAAAATGTTCTGAAAATTGCCTATTAATAGTAGCACTTGCTATCTTACAATCATTGCAACTGCTCTTATTATGAGATAACTATCTTTTGCCTTATTACTCACCAGGAGGCAGTCCTTCGGAACCAGACTGTTGCTCTTCACACACCAGCTCTGTCTTCACCGCAACCTCACAGACCTTTGAGGCTGGTTGGTGGTTGGTAGTTGGTGGTTGGTGGTTGATAGTTGGTGGTTGGTTGGTTGGTGGTTGGTGGTCATGGCTAAAAACCTTTGTGTTTTCCCAAACGGGCTCCTGCTTTACAAATACTGATTCTATCGCATATTCCACTGTAAAGAATAGGAAGATATAATTGATATAACTGTAAGTTGAAATGGTTGACTGACAAGAATGGTATTACTAGTAAACTTAGTTATAGTGCAATAACGGTTCAATAGAAAAAAAACGGGCAAGTGCGAGTCGGACTCACTTAAAAAACGGCAAAAAAAAACGGTCACCCATCCAAGTACTGACCCCGCCCGACGTTGCTTAACTTCGGTCAAAAATCACGTTTCTTGTATGGGAACCCCACTTACACTTTATTTTATTCTGTTTTTAGTATTTGTTGTTACAGCGGCAACAGAAATACATCATCTGTGAAAATTTCAACTGTCTAGCTATCACGGTTCGTGAGATACAGCCTGGTGACAGACGGACGGACGGACGAACGGACGGACAGCGGAGTCTTAGTAATAGGGTCCCGTTTTACCCTTTGGGTACGGAACCCTAAAAAAGGTTGAGAGTAGCCTAGCGTTGGTTAACACTTGAGTAATAATTAACCAACACTCTAATATAATTAAGTTGAAACTTGTAAGAGTTTAAAGATGAAAAGAGTTTTTCTTTTCAACTTGTCATAGACATAAACTTCATGAGTTAGGTGCACAAATCATATTACGAGCGTCTACCCGCAAAATTGCGATCTGACGAAACATTTGAACGCCAATTGAGACTCTTTTTATTGGATAATCCATTATATTCTGTAAATTAATTTATGGAAATGACATGTAATAATCCAAATTGAAAATAATTCATTTTTCTATAGACCTGTTTTTCATTTTAATTTATTTTAATTTGACGACCATTATGAGATATCCGTGCTTAGCTTAGCCATATTGACATTGTTTTTTATTTTATATTATTTGACATTGTTAATAATTTAGTTAATTAATCGATTGCTTATAATGGTTTTTAAATTGTGTATTATTTGACATTTGTATAATTATAATCAATTGTTATTTTCCTACTTGACAATCATAATATAAATTCGTATAGATTAGTGTAAAATAATTTATATTGTAATTTCATATTATGAAATAAATAAATCTTAATCTAAAATCATACAATAACACCTAGTTTATTTACTGTTCATTTTGATAAAACCTATAAAATTGTTGACGGAGTCTTTATTTGGGGGCTTGAGTCCTTTCGAGTTGAGCTCAAAAAAGACTCAACCTCAACATACAACTCAACTTGGGATTTAACTCGTCGGAAGTTTTTTAAGTGCAGCACCTCATAAAAACAAGTTGAGTTCTTCAAATATAGACTCAAAAGACTTGAGTTCATACCAAGACTATTTACTAGCACTACACTATTTTGACTCATTCTTTCATTAAAATGCTCGCTGCTACATTTAACTCAGTTATTTACATTATTGATTTAAATTAAACAGAAATATGTTGAATGGGTCCACTATTAAATTGTTTGTCCGGTAACAAATTAAATTGTTTTACAGCATTCATGAAATAAAATTTAAGGTAACACACAAAAAAAACGAGATTAAACAACTATTGATAATAACTAGTGTATATACAGTCGATGTCAAAGATATGTTTACAATTTTCGCCTTATTACAATGGAGTAAGGTGCAAAAGTGTAAACATATTTTTGACTTTGACTGTACCACAAAGTGCACCTTGTTCCTTACTTTCTAGTAGTGGCTGTGTTTCGCGCTTCACCGCATCGTCCGCGTTCAGTCGAGCCTCGTCGCCGTCCCAATCATGCTCCTTCTTTACTAGTACTGTTTCTAATGACATACTGGGGATATCCTTCCTTATGAATGCAGCAGAGACGAGAATACTAGTTATATTTTTGTATACCGGAGGACTATGGCGATCGATAACATTCAGAACTGGTTTACAGTCCGAAATACCTTAAATACGGTCTCCCGAAGATAATAAAATGGCGAGGATTACTACACCAAGAATCTCTGAGGGTTTTGTTTATGTTTGCGACGATGGTTTGCGAAGATTATGAATAAGTACGAAGACGAAAGTTGACGAAATAAAGTATCGCCATACAGCGAGGAAATACGGGTAGGTACTGTAGGTTTTTAAGTTTTATTATGTTTCTTTCTTTAGTTTCATCAATAAAGTACCCAATTAAGAGCGAAACAAAGCGGATCAATAACAATGTTGACTTTTGTTTGACATCTCTGACAGTGACAACTCTAACGAGTGGAGTAGTGACAAGTCAATTTGACGAAAAAATACAGGTTTTGCAACGTCATTAGCGGTTTTCTCTTTGTCTCAAATATAAAATTTGACAGGGGATACAAAATTAAAAATGAAAATTCAAAGTTTTCCCGTTTCCACAACAAAACTTTTCATTAATTTCTTCAAGATTCGATGGAGATAATCCCTCAAGTCACAAGTTAAGTCTAGCAAGAACCCATTCTTAGTTACATAAATTTATTTTATATATTGCAAGCAATAAAAACTTATCTGTATCACATTTTTAACCTTGTTAAATGATAAAGCAGGATTGCTTGAATTAATTCATTTGTGTTATTTGAGCCAGTCAATTTACACCATGGTTGTAGAAGTGCCGAAAATTCAATTAGGAAATGGACAGACGATGCCGATTGTCGGACTTGGCACTTACGCGGTAAGTTTATTTTGAATTGTTTTAAACTTGTAATTTTTTAAATGTTATTTCTTATACAATAACTTTGAAATAAATTGTTCTACTGTTTTTATGATTTAATTAAGAGACTGGTTTCCTTGTATTAAGAGCATGTATAAGATATTCTTCTAATTTTCCTTAAGCAGAAAAACCCAGCTTATTATTTAATTAGTTTGATTACTTGGGCATATATAACCTTCCTAACCAAATTCACCTAATTGAATTACATATATAATTTAATTATATATGTAATGAACCATACAATTTGATATAAATTAAGATAAATACTTTGTGAACAAAAGTGTTTTTCACGAAGTCACACTCCAATACTTTCTAAACATGTCATATAGTCGAGAAATTGGGACAGGACTCCGGGTACTGCCATGATGGGGTGGCCTAGAGGTCCATGGCAGCAGCTGCAATATTTAGCTGAAGATGCCGGTTCGAATCCGGCCGCTGCCACTGTAGGGCTTAGTCACTTTTTCCTTAGTATTATATGACCTATATAATAATATAATGTTTATTATTTTCAGCGTAAAGCAGAGCCAGGCCAGTACCGGCAAGCGGTGGAGTGGGCTATCGAGGCAGGGTACCGGCACATCGACACAGCCTCCAGCTACCATAACGAGGAGGAGGTTGGGCAGGGAATAGCGAACGCCATCAGCAAGGGACTTGTTACTCGGCAGGAGCTGTTTGTCACTACCAAGGTTAGTATCACTCTGAGTCTTTATCGTTGTTTTAGATTATCCTCTAGCCGCCCAGAGACCTATAAAAAGGTGTCCCATTCCATTCTAATTTGACAATTCAAAATTGCAATTGCGTTGGGGTGAATCAACTTTTAGAACACTGATTTTGTGTCTCTAGACTCCCTAGCAAAGAAAAATCGATTTTTCAAAAACCATGCTGAATTTGTTACATATTTTACACGGGCATTATTATATCCATAAGTATTTAATTAACACATTAAAATTAACAACTTGATCAGATAAAAGTTACATTTTGTACGGTAACGCAGCAGAAAATAGGCAAAAATGGTGTGTACCTACTGAATTTTGTATGGGAAAAAACTTCTTTTCTGCTGCGTTACGTACTATGTATGTGTATGTGTATCTGTTGCTTAGTTTTAAGTTAAAGTGTCCATTGTATCCCCAAATTGGGGTACCGTTGAAACTCCCATGTATCATGTCACCTCTGTAACACGGTTGTACAATAAAGAACTATATAAGTATTAAACTTTTAGTCACTTAACATAATACAAATCAGCCACATGCAGCATGCAGCCAAGCCTTCAATCAGTCCAAAGTTCACCGTAATTACTTTTCTAGACTTTATAATTAATTAAGCCTTTATAAGGCAGAGGGAATATATTTCCCACCTGATTTTGAACTTTATTTCAAAGTGATAGGGTTCAATTTTGCATAATTCCTGACCCGCTTTATATATACAGTCAAAACCGTTTACGACGACATCGTTTAGAACAACATACCGGTTATATTGACCAAAATCAAAGGTCCCGGCTGAATTCTATTAGACCGCCTTATAAAAAACACCGCTTTTTGCGACATCGCTTATTACAACATATCTCTTTAAGCGACTACATTTAACTGATATTTTCGGAGAATTATATCTGTTAGAACGACCAGCCGTATTGTAAACATTTGAATAGGTGAGGGCATTATCCCCTTCCCACATCTGGCACACTAAAGTCATTAAGATCGCAAAAGTAAACAAAAACAACTTGAGTTTAGGGTCTATTGTATTTCTCAGAAACAAAATAGGTACACGTGTATGCAGTATAATCGAAACCCAAAGCCCGCTTTCTCATTTCTTTTCAGTCAGTTTGTTACTTATCCGAACACAAGACGCACCAAAACATATTATGACAATACATACTTTAATTAAAATTCAGCGTGAACTAGTAAAGTGCGTACGTACTACAGAAGTGTTTCAAACAAACTAAAATAACAGATTTTGTTAATGTAGAAAAATGATAATTATATGTACCTACGTAATGTCTTTTTATTATAATTTTCATGTGATATAAATAAAATGTAGTTTTATTTTATAGATGAGCATATTAATCACACATTTAATAATAAGTATTAAGTACGTTATCGGCTGTTACGACTATCGGTTTTTACGACCAAATATGAGTAGTCCCTTCGATGTCGTTATAAACGGTTTTGACTGTATATATATATTTTTTGGGGACATATCTTACACAGATCAACCTAGCCCCAAACTAAGCAAAGCTTGTACTATGGGTGCTAGGCGATGATATACATAGATTACAACCATGACTCAGAAACAAATATCTGTGTTATTACACAAATAAATGCCCTTACCGGGATTCGAACCCGGGACCATCGGCTTCGCAAGGAGTTTCACTACCCACTAGGCCAGACTGGTCGTCAATATTATAAAGGGTTTACTGCTTTGCTTTACAGTTGTGGAATGACTGCCACACGGAGGCTGACGTTATCCCGGCACTGGAGAAGTCCTTAGCAAAGCTTAAACTGGACTATGTGGACCTGTATCTTGTACACTGGCCCGTCTCCGTTAATGTAAGTCAACTACATCTATTTATCTAATCTAATACCTTTAAACGAGCAAGTCTTGTATATTTATTTCGGGGATCTAGGAAACGGCTCTAACAATTTCGATGAAACTTGCTATATAATCGGGGTGTTCGGGAGCGATAAATCGTTCTAGGTTCTAGCTAGGTCTTATCTCTGGGAAAATTCGCATTATTGAGTTTTTATATGTTTTTGTCTCCCAGATATTGCTTAGTTATGTTTCGCGAACAAATCTATTATGTGGAGGTACTATAGAATATGTATCGCGCAAATCCATATAGTTTTTATGTCGGAAATCATCCCTGAAGAGAGTGCAAAGGGGGGTGGAATCGAAAGAGTTAATGAATTGCCTAATAATTGAAGTAAGCAATGTGCGAATTGAATGATTGCTATTAGCATTATCCAGGCGCTATACCTAATACTTTAGCTGCTGTCACTAATTCCACGCAGACGAAGTCGCGGGCAAAAGCTAGTATAAATATAATTTTGAAATTAGTTTCATTCGGCCAAGCGAAACCGAATAGGATATTTTATTAATAAAATAGGTATTTGTACGTATCATGTATAAGTATGTCTAAAAAAGTCTGTTAGTGAAGGAAGTAGTGTCACCCAATGTATCGGACGTGCAAATTTTGGTATCGGATGAATTCACTTGGCACAGATGTAGTATACGTAAAGCTAAGCCAATCCAGCCCGGTAGCCATCCGCCACCCCCTGGTGGGTAGGCAGGGGGGCATCCAAAGTTACACGCCTTCTATCGGCTTCTATTTAACCGACCACCTCGAGTTTGGTATGATTTCCACATAAATCGGGCATGAGGAATTTATATTTGAGACATTTAATGTACAGTTTAATAGAAAAAAATAAAAATATTGACGCTCAAATCAAAATCGGTTTGCTATTTTTTTTATTCAACTATTACTATTATCAGCCGAAACTACAAATGCTAGAAAGTTGAAATTGTCACACCAGGTTACATTATTAATGTGTACAAGAGATAAGTAGCGATTTTGAAAAATTCAACCCCTAAGGGGGTTAAAAAGGGGATGGAAGTTTGTATGGAGTTCATGTTTTATTTTAAGCTAGGAATTTTAAACATCGTTAAAAGATATATTACTGAAATACAAGAAAACTAATTTCAGCGTTTCGTTTTTGAAAATTCATGCCCTAAGGTGGCGAAATAGGGGTTGAAAATTTGTATGGAGATCTAAAAAAATTTCGAGTGTGGGGCTTGAAACTTTTTATATGCGCATATTATTAGAATACAAGAAAAGTAATTTCAGCGTTTTTAAAAATTCATCCTCTAACGGGGTTAAAAAGGAGTTGAAAGCTTGAATTCATTACAAATTACTTTGACTGCCCCCCCTGCCTACCTGCCAGGGGGTGGCGGATGTCTACTGGGCTCAATTAGCATAGCTTTACGTATAATTATTACATCTGTGCTAAGTGAATTCATCCGATACCAAAATTTGCACCTAATGACACTACTTCCCGTACTATGTTTAGATTTTGACTAAATATCTATACTGAAAGTATAATGTATTCGTAGTTACGTACCATATCTTCCAATTTTACTCAAGAAAAGATAGATTAGGTAAAAAAACAATGCTTGAATATATAAATTATATTTTTAAAGTTATCACTTAAAATAATCATTTTTTTTTAGATTACTTTTGTGTAGTGTCGTTTAATTGTCTCCTTCAATCAATTAGATATTTTAATTGCAAATACACAGTAAGATAAGGTCTTAAAACTTTCAGGTACAATGTATTTGCAAGTAAGCGTGCATATATGCATGTACCTAGGTACATACATGCTTATGTTCAACCACGAGTGTACCTAGGTAATACTAATCCCACCAAAAACATTTTCATGTAAAATGTTGCCAAGACGAAACCATAAGGCTCGTGCTGACAAAAAGTTATCAGATCTCTTGTAGAGCCAAGCTTCTAACTCTACAAGGCTGGCTTGACCGTTTCGCTACCGTCACATGGGCTTAAGAGCCAACGGGAGTGGTCATTAATACTATCTTACATACCAAATTTAGCTTCCTAGGAATTACCTAGAGGTTTTGATGATCAACAGTGAGTGAGTCAGTGACGAAATCGAGGTTTTTTAGATATTAATAAAATCTAAAGCATAGAGCTATACAATTGAAAATTTTTATGCTTAATAAGTTCACTATTGACATCATATCCCGAGAATTTTATTTATCTGGTATAAGTAAAACACCGTTTTGTCGCATAAATAGTGTTTAGTTTTTAACTTTATAAAATATATGTGTATGTTAGTCTGTAAGGTATTTGTAATATGGGCCTTGTAGCCTGACTTAAATTTTAAATAAAATAAATAATCCAAACCCAAGTTATGAGGGTTCTAAAAAACGACGAAGCGCTTCGAAAAAAGGTAGGTAGTGCCCTTGCGCTTCGGTTTGCTCGTCTTGGCGTGCCCCCAGGTGAAATAAATTCGGAAGTATTTTTTGTGCTCCTTAATTCCTTATGTGAGATGAGAGTATATTCAATCTATATTCTATACTATGGTTATATGTATTAGGTACATATATTATAATTGCTTATATCCCCTTGCCCTGTTTGATAAGCAAGTAGACATGCAAATCGCCGATGTGCTCCTTCTCTGGAACAGTTTCTAACTTGATGTCCACTCTGCATTTTTCGAAAGGCCACACGTTAGGGTAGTTGTGCGCTGGTACTGATATGTTGACCAGGGCCCAACGGCGCTGAAAAATAAATTACAAAATAATACCACGGACCCATCGCGAAAATCAAAAATACAAATTTAGTTATCTGCCTCTCTATTCGAGCGACAGAGAGGTACAGTTGAGTTGCTCGCGACACTGACCCGTGAGGTCATATTTGAGATCTAGTCTGGCTTCGAAATATTCTTCTTTATTTGTCGTAGGTCTTAAAATTAGGTCACATGTAATATGAATATATAAGTAAATACTAAAACACGTAAGTACCTACAAAAACAATACGAAATACATATTAACCAGACATCGTAAATTTTATAGCATTTTCGGTGCAGCGGAGTGGTGTTAACGGAATTGGTATAAACAATTTCAACCCTATAATGATTAATTAGGGTTAATTAACCTTAATTTACCATTTATTATCTATACCAACCGTTAACACTACTCCGCTGTACAAAAATGCTATAAAATTTACGATGTCTGATATTAACACATTATAATACAGTGGTATCCAGACGGGACTGATCAAATCGGTCGATTTGATCAGAAATGAAATTGCCGTCAATCTCCAATTTTAGATTTATGGTGATATTAGAGCCCTCTAAATTGGAAAAATGCCCCAGAACGAAAATACTGGCCTCACAAATTGGTATTCTTGCGTCCGCACCTCATTTTATCAGTCATTATCGGCGATTGAATTCGGCGAGCCAAATTGGTATTTGCGTCCGCACCTCCTGATTCGATCGGGCAATTGAATCAGATTGGCCAAAAATTTACTAATCTGGATACGCCTTAAACCTAACCTAGGGCCTGCAGCCGGCAGCGGGGCAGGGCCCAAGCTGCCGGTGGTCAGGGCCGCAGAGGGAGGAACCGACGTACTATAAGCGCCGCGGTGACCCAGATTACAGCCTTCTGAATCTGACCCTTCCTGCCAGCTAGCGAGAGTATGCGTGTTGGTCGAGACTTCGCTATGAGACCGTTCGCTGACAACGACTATCGGAACAATGGTCGATACACGCCCCAATCCCGACATGGCGGTTATCTCGTGAGGCTTATCTAGGTACTTGTTGGACTTGTCTATAAATATTCTTACTAGCTTTTGCCCGCGACTTCGTCTGCGTGGAATAAATAAGTAACAGCAACTAGCTAGAGTAAGTATGACGCCTGGATAAAGTCTAATGGCAATCATTCAATTCATAAATCATAAATCAATAAATCATAAATCATAAATCATATATTTATTTGTAAACATAGGTTTTTACAGATATAATTGTACACTTAAAAAGAGTATCACTATGTTTAGCCATTAGGCATACAAATATTTTCCAGATGGTGCATGCATATTTACAAACTTAATCTATAGAAATAAAATATAATTTAGTAATTTACATTCCTACATATACCTATATAATTAATATTCTGTATCAGACAAATATTCTCCGATCGAGTAGTATGCTTTCCTAACTAAAAATTTAAACAGACTCTTTTTGAAAATACTTATGTCATCTAATTTAGTGATATCATCTGGCAGTTTGTTATAGAGTTTAGGGGCCATGCCGAAAATACTTTTGGCCATAAAAGCCGTTTTTATTGATTTTATATAAATTTTGTTGCAACGACGTGCACTATTGGTAACAGAAAATTGGCTAATATTATTTTTAACATATACCGCTACTTCGTAAATATACAGGCAAGGTAATGTGCGTATGTTGAGCCTAATGAAATTTGGTTTGCTGGTTTCGGTTTGTGGAACCCGACACACTGATCGTAGACATTTTTTCTGTGCCTTGAAGGCCATATCTCGGTCTGTGGAGTTTCCCCAGAATATTAAGCCATATCTCAAAGTTGAGGTAACATAGGATTGATAGGCGGTTAATACTGCTGTTTCATTGACAGTTTTAGCCAGATTATATAGAGCAAAGGAAAATTTATTAAGTTTTTTACATATAATGTCAATCTGATCTTTCCAAGTCAATTTATTATCTAAACTTAATTTTGTCAAATCTGTCTCCTCAATAAGGTGCTCTTTATATTTTACAGTGAGTTTTGGTAATTTATCAACTCTTTGTTTGAAGCTCATAATTTTGGTTTTGTTTAAGTTTATGCGCAAATTATTCTTATTCAGCCAGTCAATTACGTTCTCTAAAGTTTTATTTATGGTAACTTCTAAAGCTAGCGGGTCATTTCCAGTAAATATAATCGTGCTATCGTCAGCGAAAAGAATCATAGAATGTTGCGTTATCTGTGGTAAATCATTTATGTATATTAGAAAAAGCAATGGGCCTAGTACGCTGCCTTGAGGCACTCCGTATTTAATTTCTTTATGCTTCGACGAGACACATATTTCAGTTTTCGATTTAGTACAGATTTTGTTGATTCTGACTATTTGCTTTCGTCCAGTTAAATAAGATTTTATGAGATCGTGAACGTTCCCGCGTATGCCATAGTCGTATAATTTATTTGAGCATATATAGGTACAGGTACTTAATTGCTTACATCAATTATCAGGCAATTCATTAATTAATTTAACTATATCAATTCCACCCCCCTTTACACCTCCTTTAGGGGTTACTTTCGTCATAAAAACTATCCTATGTCCTTCCCCGGGACTGAAACTATCTCTATGCCAAATTTCAACAAAATCGGTTCAGCGGTTTAACACATTCACTGCCCCCAACGCACATGTGCGGTCACCGTCATACAAGTTTGTTCCTAGGCCACGCCCCCTGGCAGTGAGAAGTAACAGACAGACAAACACTTTCGCATTTATAATATTAACCTTTTGGAAGCCAATGACCGATAATCCGCACCGCAGGTCCAACGCCAAAGACAGATTAATCGGACACAGACCACAGAGCAACATAGACCTACGTGCATATGCATAAAGTTCAATTTCAGTTTTGACACTTCGGTGACGTGGCGTCCGAGTGACTGCTTTTGTGTCTGACACGGTGTCGAAAAGGTTAAGTAAAGTGCACTGGGGTAATTTCAAAAGCGGGGTAATTTAGAAAATGGCAAATATCTATAAAACCCGAAGTACTTCGTACTTTACCAACGCTTACCACGTCATCTTGCGTACTGTTACTACAGTAGAAAATGCTTTAGTAGATATTTGCCATTTTCTAAATTACCCCGCCTTCGAATTACCCCAATGCACCCTATGGATTAATATGGACTTTTAGGGCTGATTTAGACGGCGCGCGAACTCGAATGCGATTTTAGCGGACTGTTACGTCCAGTTCAACCGACCAATCAAAAACCGCAATCTAATGAAACTCGCATGCGAGTTCTCGCATCGTCTAAATGAGCTCTTATTCTAGTTGGTTGGGTGAAGCAACTTACTGGCGGTGCAGGACACTCTAGCCCCGCGGCGCGCAGCGCCCTCCCAATGTATTTATCCTTGTTCACAATATCGCACAGTTTGAACTGGAATTCCACGAAACTGCGCTTGTACTCGTTGTGAAGGTATTCGTAAAACACGAAACTAAGCTGGAACAATCAATCAATTAATCAATCAAAACTTTTATTGATAAAATAGAAGTATTTTACATGTCAACACATTATTTCTATTACAACACACATTGTTATTTTATACATGAAAACATTACTTACACAGAATACCATTATTATGTTAGGTCAAATTATTAATAAAACATTAATCTTCACACAGTTGACTGACAATTCAAACTTCTCTTAAGGGATTGCAAGAAAATTCGACCTATTCGACAGAATTAGTACCGTACAGAAAAGAAACTTCCTACAAACCCGAAGTTTGACAGCGGTTCAGGGACCAATCATGCTGTCCCTTTCTAATTTATGGCACTATCCCTTTCAGCTAATTAGGGTTGTCAAAATTCTAGTAATTATTGTGCCAACCCTAATAATTGCTCGGAGCAATACTGAGCCGAACGGAGCCGAGAATGCCCGAACGCTCTAGTTTACCCCTGCCATGGCGCCGTGATCCGGGTGGCTGAGTAGACAACTGTTGCGAATGCAAAGGAGACTGGTTTGATTCCAGCCCGGGCACTATGCCTTGGTCACTTTTTCTTTCGTATATACGACATTTATTTCAGTTTATACTTTATGTAGTAGTGTTTCTACTTGAACGAAAACAAATTAAAATATTTTCATAAAAAAATTATTTAATTTGTACAGTCAACAGCAGAAGTTGCTTAGCGGGTGAGGTGTTCGAAACTTCGAAATTATCTTGACGCCAATTTATTGTTAAGAGAATGAGAGCGTGTCAAGCTAATTTTGAATACCACGCCCGCTTAGCAACTCTTGCTGCTGACTGTATACTTATAAAATTAATGAATATTAAATGCAATATTTACCGATACATTATTTCCCCAAACTTGCTGATTAGTCCCCACCACGTTTAAGTAGTAGCTTCCGCGTCGGACGTACCTCCTCACATTCACTCTCATGTCGGTCACGTACTTTTCATTGAAGTACCCGACATCGGCACGTTCAAAAATTACTTGTAAATTCTAAAATAACATACCTACATTAAATGAGGTACTCGCGAATACAAAAACTACACAACACATCATGTTTTGAATAATTTGGTATCGTCTTGGGTCGTCCCATTCGTTTTTCGTCAAGTTCTTAAATTAGTCCTATTCTGCTTTCGTCACTCATTCTACATTGAAAGCCACCGACGATTGTGACGAATGTAGAATGAGTGACGAAAGCAGAATAGAACTAATTTAAGAACTTGACGAAAAACGAATGGGACGACCCAAGACCTTTACCAGATGACACTTCGACACATATTTTCACACTAAAACGTGGCGTTAATGGAAGGGACATTAAAGGACATCTATAATGGTACGCAGTATATGTATTAGAGAATGTTGACTATTCTAAGTAGAATGAATCCATGAAAGTCCAGATTTGGAAGAATCAGGATTAAGGGGAGTTATTATTACTATAGAGAAGCCATACCTACCAAACAATGAAATTGTCGCAATCACAACCTGTACCATGCGACCAAAACGTCGTAAACCACGTAACATTCATGGTGCTTACGCGTTTAGTTCGTGAGATTCAAGGTACCTATCGTTTTGGGTCGTCCCATTCATTTTTCGTCAAGTTTTTAAATTAGTCATATTCTGCTTTCGTCACTCATTCTACATTGAAAGCCACCGACGATTGTGACGAATGTAGAATGAGTGACGAAAGCAGAATAGGACTAATTTAAGAACTTGACGAAAAACGAATGGGACGACCCAAGACGATACCAGATTCAAGCTCCGCTTCAATGGTTGTTATCAAAACAACAACTCATGGCGCAAAATACTGGTCCTCTGTGTCGGTTCTATAGGTACATATTATCTATCTATCTAATACCTTTAAACGAGCAATTCTTGTTTATTTATATATACCTACATTTCGGGGATCTCGGAAGCGGCTCTAACGATTTCGATGAAATTTTCTAAATGGGGGTTTTCGGGGGCGACAAATCGATCTAGCTAGGTCTTATCTCTGGGAAAACGCGCATTTTTGAGTTTTTATATGTTTTCCAAGCAAAGCTTGGTCTCCCAGATGTTGTAGTAATAATAGTTCAATGACTTACCCAAACATAATTTACGCTAATGAGAACCATAATTACAAGAAAAGTGATCCTAGACATTGTCAATCCTCCAAGTCCTTACTCGAAATATAGGAGCAAAACCTGCCTGATTAAATATTTTAATTTAATGCGCATCAAATTTGGAATGTGTGCGATCTAATACATATGATTCGTAAACAAATCGTTTATGCGTAGGTAATATAGATTAATCTACACACACATCATAATCCCTCTATGAAGCCTTCAAAATCCGTCAATAATGGCCAACATTAAGATAAACTGTTTTGTTACAGCAAATTACTCATCTGTGAAAATGTTGTAATAGCTTCGGTATATCAAAATAGATTTGGTATATTAAAATAGATCTATGAAAAAAAGCAAATTGATTTGACCCCTATTCTAATATCAGTCGAGATAACGTTTTATTCGAAATGAAATGTCATAGCCGGAGAGCTAGCTACGGAAATAGGTATGCAATTTATAGAGCAACGAAATCCCTCTAGTTAGTGTGCCATACTATCATTATTAATTAATCCGGGCGCCTGGCAGCTGTTCAGCGGTGGGTGTGACAGTGGTTGGGCATCAAAGGGGTTGTAAAATCAATCGAAGGTGTGCAATTTATGGAGCTCCGTGTTTGGTGTGATATTATAGCTAATTATGTATTTAATTCAAATCTAACAATGCCAGGCGTTTTATTTGAGGGAAAAGTAGTGCCAGGTGATGAAAGTACACAAACCACTTGAGCGCCTGCATAAAGACCACGAGCGAATTGCACCTGACTCACTATTGCTTTACGCATAGTCGTATATGTCTTCTACTACTATGTGATTCTATTATGAAACTCCATTCGTTCGTTTTATAAACACACACTCGAGTTTTAATGCCTTTCATTATGTAGCAGTCACATAAACTACTCTTGCTTGCAAATCCACGCAAATCCATTACTATCATCACTACACCTTATAAAACCAAGTCCCCCGCCGCGTCTGTCTGTTTGTGTGTATGTACATATGTACGCGTTAAACTCAAAAACCACTGAACGGATTTCATGCGGTTTTCACCTATCGATAGAGTGATTCTTGAGGAAGGTTTACGTGTACAATTTGTTAACCCGTGCGAAGCCGGGGCGGGTCGCTAGTTAATATTTTAAATGCGAAAGCATGTCTCTCTGTATGTTACCACTTTACGCTTAAACCACTAAACCTGGGGGTATTGTATGGGGAATGAATAACCGCTAAACCGATTTAGACGCAATTTGGTTTAGGTTAAGGATATATAATAGTTTTAACCCCTATATCATCCCTTAGGGTGTAAAAAGGGAGTAGAAGTTTGTAAAGGAAATCAATATTTCTTAAAAAACCGGGCAAGTGCGAGTCGGACTCGCACATGAAGGGTTCCGTACCATAATGCAAAAAACAGCAAAAAAAAACGGTCACCCATCCAAGTAGGTACTGACCCCGCCCGACGTTGCTTAACTTCGGTCAAAAATCACGTTTGTTGAATGGGAGCCCCAGTTAAATCTTAATTTTAATATGTTTTTAGTATTTGTTGTTATAGCGGCAACAGAAATACATCATCTGTGAAAATTTCAACTGTCTAGCTCTCACGGTTCGTGAGATACAGCCTGGTGACAGACAGACGGACGGACGGAGGGACAGCGGAGTCTTAGTAATAGGGTCCCGTTTTACCCTTTGCGTACGGAACCCTAAAAAAGAACTATATTAGGTGTCATTTAACTTTCGTTACATATAAAGAAAGTTTTGCATTTTTGATCAATTCATTAGGTATCCCTTTCGGGGGTGAAAAGAGGGGTGGAAGTTTGTATGAAAAAAAAAAAAGCAGATTGGATAAAAACAAACTACCCAAATTACAAATTCAACACATGTAAATAGACAAAGTCACGGGCAAAAGCTAGTATCAATGCAATTGCGACAGCGGATACCTAATACAATTATGAATGAAATGTAGGTAGTTTATAATCATCCTAAAATGTGACGTTATCTATGAAAAGGGACCTTATTGTCGATGGCGCTTACGCCATTATTAACGATGCTCCGATATAAATTCAATGCCGCGCGACGCTGTGCGGCGTAAGCGCCATCGACAATAAGGTCCCTTTTCATAGATAATGCCCCAAATGAGAACTTTGCGGAATTTTATACGAGAAACGTAACGAGTTTTTTTTAACAAGGATCATAGTTGTAGTTTTCCCCTGGTGCTAATAATTAAGCTCTGAGAAAGCAAAAGGATGCAAAATGAAAATGGCGTTGATTTCAAGCGGAGTGAAATTGAATTAAAAAAAGCTACCTAGAAAACTTAAATTATTGCTAACAGTCTAATGAGTCTAAGATACTACTCGTAGGCCGCGAACTGTACGGTTACCATCAGTTTGTCACTGACATAAACGCCGTCGAGAACGTAATTTACTTTCTATACATCTCGCTCGCACTCGCATATTAGTGCAAACGGGATGTATAGAAAGTAAATTACGTTCTCGACGGCGTTCATGTCAGTGACAAACTGATGGTAACCGTACTGGACGCACGCACCGGCGGCGCGGCGAGCGGCAAATCAGTCGTTCGTACGTTTGGTCGAGCGCAATTAATGTGTTTATTTGCCGCTCTCCGCGCCGCTGGTCGTGTGCGTTCAGTCTTTGGCCTTATAAGTGTGACAATAGCTCTGTCTGTCTATCTGTTACCTCTTCAAAACTGTTGTACCGTTATACGTAGTTTATAAAATTTTATATGGATGCAGATATTTTAAGTCCGGAGAGATATAGGATACTTTTTTTCTACGCAAACCGAAACTAGTTAATTATAAATTAAAATATTGTATCTCCAGGCTTCTGGAGAGGACATGGGTATCGACTATCTGGAAACCTGGCGCGGAATGGAAGAAGCCGTGCGTCGGGGGTTAGCGCGCGGCATCGGCGTTTCTAACTTTAACGCCGATCAGCTGCAGCGCCTGATACGGGTTACGCAGATCAAGCCGCTTGTGAATCAGATAGAGGTAACCTAACGTCAGACTGGTTAGAGGTAGCTTGGAGTGGTGTGTGTTAGCCTAGCGCGTGGCATCGACGTCTCTAACTTCAACGTCGATCAGCTGCAGCGAGTGATACGGGCTGGGCAAATCAAGCCGCTTGTGAATCATATAGAGGTAACCTAACGTCAGACTGGTTAGAGGTAGCTTGGAGTGGTGTGTGTTAGCCTAGCGCGTGGCATCGACGTCTCTAACTTCAACGTCGATCAGCTGCAGCGAGTGATACAGGCTGGGCAAATCAAGCCGCTTGTGAATCAGATAGAGGTAACCTAATGTCAGACAGGTTAGAGGTAGCTTGGAGTGGTGTGTGTTAGCCTAGCGCGTGGCATCGACGTTTCTAACTTCAACGCCGACCAGCTGCAGCGATATACGGGCTGGGCAAATCAAGCCGCTTGTGAATCAGATAGAGGTAACCTAACGTCGGACAGGTTAGAGGTAGGTTGGAGTGGGTGTGTTAGTCTAGCGCGCGGCATCGGCGTTTCTAACTTCAACGCCGACCAGCTGCAGATCAAGCCGCTTGTGAATCAGATAGAGGTAATTTTAGCGTTAGATAGGTTAGAGATAGATTGGAGTGGTGTGTGTTAGCCTAGCGCGCGGCATCCGCGTACCATACCAGCATGCATACCAGCTACACCAGCTGTCGCGAGTGATCAGCGCCTCGAAGTTCTTGCACAGATTAAGGCACTTTATATTAGAGATTCATAGGAATATCAACTGTGTACATTTTCATCACTTCAAAAAAAAACTACAATATAATCCTATAGATACAATTACATTTCAGGTAAACCCGACGCTGACTAACCACGAGCTAGTCAACTTCTGCAAAGCCAATGGCGTAGTCCCAATAGCGTACACCGCGCTAGGCTTACTATCGGAGGCTCGGCCAGAGTTTGCAGACAAAGATGTTATAAAGACGGACGCGGCGCTTGGTCGAGTCGCCGAGCAACATGGGAAGACCAGGGCACAGGTCGTGCTTAGATATCTGGTGAGTTGTATGTAGACTTGACCTAATATACCGGCTAGGCTACTTGACAGAAATTACAACCTAGTTGCCTATAATCTGACCTTTATGATGGTGCTTGAGAAAAGACGTGGTAGTGACGTTATGCTTCGTTCGAACTTTTGTTTTAGACCCGGCCATGATATAAATTTGTCTAGCAGTAACGGCGCGTCATGTTTGTTTTACCTTTAAAACCTGTAAAGTGCCGTCTTTATTGGGGCATTTAGTATTGGCAAAGAGAATTCGAAATAGAGAGTTACTGTCATAGTAAATCATGTAACTACAGTACATTTACTGCCATCTTTCCACAGAAGATTAAATTTGTTAGAACGCCATTTGACTTTGATCATTATTCTAACAGTTTAATGTTCTGTCGAAAGATGGCAGTAAATTTACAGTGGCTACATAATTTACTTTGGCAATCCGTCTCTATACACTCTATTCTCTTTGGTATTAGTAATCACGGTCCATATCCCGGTCGATTTAAGTACAGTTCGTAAATGCACTAAACATCTTATATAACTTCTAGATCCAACGCAGCATCCCCGTGATCCCGAAATCTTTCACACAGTCTCGCCTAGCCGAGAACCTGAACATCTTCGATTTTGAGTTGAGCCCCGCCGACATGGATGTTGTCGACTCTTACAATATCAACCACCGCTGCGTGCCTGCCACGGGATTCGCTAAGCTTAAGAATTACCCTTTCTAATCTATAGTACCTTCGAGCAACACCGGGAAGGGAGTCGGCATTCGCACTATTTCCCCTCTGCCGAAGCACATGCCCAACTGGGCATCAGTGTTGGCCGAAACGTTAATGCGATTGAAAATTCTTGACCATTAACCAGTACAAGCTGAACCGTCAACTGTAACCGTCCGTTAACGTTCAATTTGTAATGGTTAATGTTCAATTGCAATTAACGTTCGGCCAACACTGCTGGGCATGCACACAACTAGTGCGGTGCGTTGTGACTCATCCGTACACAAAAAAAGATCGAGGTGTAGTAGAATATAGCTGAGTTTTGGGACTAAAACTAGTTTATATGTAAAGTTATATATGAAAAGGGACCTTATTGTCGATGGCGCTTACGCCATCATTAACGATGTTCCCATATAAATACAATGCCGCGCGACGCTGTGCGGCGTAAGCGCCATCGACAATAAGGTCCCTTTTCATAGATTATGCCTCATATATTAGGTTTAGGTACTTACTTAACATATTACAAATCAGCTTAAATGTCTGAGCCAGTTATCGGAGGTCCGCTTAGCTATTTTCGTGTACATATAAGCATATCCAATTCGACATGGTTGTCACTTCTTGTATTTAGTTGTAGTTGTTTAAAATTTAAATGCACTAGAATTTAGCAGGATTAGTTATACGTACAAAGTACAAATAGCAACCCTGGACTATACAGTGTAGGTATATTCGTAGAATGTAGATTGTTCTAAGAACACTATTGCGTAGAATTTCGTTTGTTTTAACTACACAATTCACGAATTACACAATTACGTAGAAAAGAAATATTTTATCACCGCAAGTGCTTTGCAAATATTATAATATACTTATAATTTTACTTATGATGCCATTTATTATTTTATTGTAACACTATGTATGTTATTTTATAGTTTTATAGTAAAAAAAGGAATTTAAACAAAAAGTATTTTTTTGCAATTATCTCATGTATTAAACTAAATCTTGTTAGAGTTGGACCAAGAAAAGTCTGCAACGATTTTGATAGCATACGCAGTTCAAGGGTTATATAATCATAATTTCATAGAAGTTTGACGTTTAAAATAACCGTTGCACTTGCTTGCACTGCGTGTGCTTTCATAATTGTTGCAGACTTATCATGGTCTAACTCTAGTCGTATTTTAAAGTTTGTGGGAGAGCTTTTGAAACTGTATGATGATGACTAAATACGTTGTTATACCGCTCAGCATCTGAAATAAATAAAAAACAAACTCATGTAACCAGGATATCGGTGAAATGTCGAATAAGTATTTGGCAAAAATGTCATTATTGGTAGAAGCTTTTATCGCTGACTGTACTTTTCTTCCACAAGCAATTAATACTAAAAGCCCAAACACAATTAGGTCGTGTTGTTTCATCACAGAGTTCCTATGGCCACCTCCTGTCTCCATCATCAGATCAGCTGGATGGTACCATAATATTGCATTGTCACCGATATACATAAGTAGGTAGGTATGCAAATTTTCAGCTCAATCGGAAATTGGGTCAAATTTAGCTTCCAAGATTTGACCCACACTAACAAACTTTACTAATTAAATTAATGCTTGTAAAAAACAAACTCACGTAACTAAGATGATGTATCGGTGAAATATTAAAAATACTCCAAATTTTCTTTTAAATGGCGCTTGATTGGTGCCATTTCTATAAGTAGGTACTATTAAAAAACCAGCCCATTATGTTATTATGTAAGTAGCACAGTCTATAAAACAATACAGTCATTCGACGAAGCGAAGCCGTCTAGACAGGGCAATCGTGCAGGGTGCGAGGGGCGAGGGGTGGGCCGCGCGCACCCGAGCTGCATACATCGCCATTGTTAGTAGCTCGGTACTACTTACAGGACTAGCGTGTCTTATTTGAAGTGTCAGTGACAACTCTACTGTGTTCTTGTGCGGTGTCAGCATTTACGCAAACATCAAAGGCGTCGGTTCACTGTTACTTTTTACACAGTGTAAGTAGTGTGTAAAGAAAAACCGGGCAAGTGCAAGTCGGACTCGCGCACGAAGGGTTCCGTACCATAATGCAAAAAACGGTCACCCATCCAAGTACTGACCCCGCCCGACGTTGCTTAACTTCGGTCAAAAATCACGTTTGTTGTATAGGAGCCCCACTTAAATCTTTAATTTATTCTGTTTTTAGTATTTGTTGTTATAGCGGCAACAGAAATACATACATCATCTGTGAAAATTTCAACTGTCTAGCTATCACGGTTCGTGAGATACAGCCTGGTGACAGACGGACGGACGGACGGACAGACGGACGGACGGACGGACAGCGAAGTCTTAGTAATAGGGTCCCGTTTTACCCTTTGGGTACGGAACCCTAAAAAACATACCATCGCCATAAGCGGCCGATCCAGGGTGTAGATTCCAAGCGGCGTGAACCTGGGCTTGTTCAGCACAACCAGCTTAGTGAACTGCTCCACTTCCTTATTTAGCTGCCCACTTGGAGCCACGTGTGTCAGCTGTCTCAGTAGGACCTCGGTGCGCTCTCTCTGAATATGAAAAGTGGGTTACACAATGTAGAATTTCTGAACAAACATGTTGCTGATTTTTTTTACTTGCTAATATCATATCAAAGAGAATTTAGTATAGATGCGCATTGTCAAAGTAAATTTTGTATTCACAGTAAATTACTGTCATCTTTCGACACAGGATTAAAAATTTTGAACGCCATTTGACTTTGATCCTTGTTCTTTCAGTGATATGTGCTAAAATTGTTAAATATCAAACAGTGTCGCCATCTGCCCGAGTATAGGCCAAAAGTATGGCGCCATCTTTACTATACTTTACAAAATTTACTAACATAGAGTCGGACCAAGAAAAGTCTGCAGCGGATTTGATAGCCCACGCAGTGCAAGTGTCATTTATACGTCATAATTTCATAGAAGTTTGACGTTTAAAATAACACGTGCACTGCGTGGGCTATCAAATCCGCTGCAGACTATTCTTGGTCTGACTCTAACATTTTGCCCGAGATGTACCTCCTTAAGGCCCAGCCAAACAAATAAAAAACCTACAATTTGCCACTGAAATTTTAACCTTTAGTGCAGGGAATAGAGTTGATTTTGGTTTTATTTAAAATTGAACGAAACAAAACAAATGCGACTCTGTTCCAATTGAATATGATTTAAATTTCATCGAACTGAATAAGTACTATAGGTAGGACCTTGGGCCTTAGGAGGATATAAAGTCTGTCAAGCAAAGTATGTCAGTAGCAATGTACAGCAAAGTGAAGTAGGGCAACACTCAAAGAGCAATATTGGCTCTAAGAAAAGCAGCAATGTACATCGAAACAAACCATGTATGTAATTATCATAACCTCAAATTTTACAAATATTTACGATCAACGAGCATGATTGTACATTGTAGGCACCTTGACTTTGTCATGTACAATCTTATTTATTACATTGGTATTTAATGCTGACAGACAGCTGAAATTTCTTTTGAAATAGCAACGATTCAGAATGTAAACAAACAAGATGGCTGTCATTCACGATCCACATTCCACAGATGACACGCGATTTTGGAATTATTCGAAATCAGTGTTGCTAACCCGCGATTTTTCAAATTTGCCGCCTTTTGCCACTGACAAGATTTGCTTGATCAAGTATAATAAGCAGTATACCTGTGAATGCACCCTGTGGCACGGCTCTATGGTCAGTACCAGGATAGCCAGGATGGCGAGACTCCAGTTCAGAGACAGCATCACATCGAACACCACGTTTCTCTCGCCATCAACTGTGCCGACAAATAGGGAATTATAATTTTGTGAAAGATACCGGGAATATCCCAATATTTCCCGGGAAAAAATCCCGATGAGACGTATAAAGTATTGAGCTCGAAATATGAAATGTGTTATTTAGTTAAAATAGTTAATCTTTACTTCACGCAATAAGTCATTCTCTACATTCATTCTCATATGGTAGGATAGGTATACCTACTACCTACTCGTGATTATAAGACCGCCGAGTTTGTATATGTTCAAATACTTCATTTTAGCAATAAAGATTCTACGACCCCCCCTCTGGTCTGGTTTCGCCTCTGGGTTGGAAGGTCAGATATTATGGCAGCCCTTTCGTACAAACTAGTTGCCAAGCGGACCCCAGGCTTCCATGAGCCGTGGAAAAAAGCCAGGATAACACGAGGATGATGATGAATTCTAGCAGTTGACCGTCGATAAGTGCGTTATTTATCACCCAAAAGCCCACTTGCACCATTCCACTAACTCGGGGTTAACCGGTTAAACCTGGAGTTACCATGGTTACCAGTACAATTTGACACTGAGTTAACGGTTTAACCGCTTAACCCCGGGTTGGTGCAAGTGGGCCTAAAGCGGTAAATTAAATACGTACGTGCATATATCAACATGTAGTATGGCGTCACAACCAGTTTCATGAAAGTGGTCATGAGTATGATCATGAGCAATAAGCCGTTGGTTTCGTTCATCTGTCTCATGATGTCGCCAATACGCTCGTGTGAGAGAGCGAGACGCCGAATCTGGGTTTTCAGTTGCGCTGGGTAAGTAAAGTTTGGCATTCCTGGAAATTATAATATATATTAATTTAGGTATGCAACAAGTGGGCTCGAATTAAGTTCTCGTTGGTAGGGTACCTATCAGAATCATCTTCATGTCATGAAAACTCGTCCTAAGTAGGGTATGCGCTCGGGCCCTGATCTTCTATACAAAATCAGTCACGGAAACGGGAATACCCGGGACTCACTATACAATGTCAGTCCCGGGAGCAGTCCCTCGTCCTAAATAAATATTAGGAAATAGGCATTTTTTATCCCGGGATTCATACATTAAGTTAAAGGGATGGAATATAAATTATAAGTTAGTATATAGAATAGCGAGCCATGGAGGGCGCCATGCTCGGCATCAAACTTCAAGACCGAGAGAGGAATGCCAAGCTGCGAGATGTGGGTGACGTCTTTACCAAGCTTAAATGGAGTTGGGCGGGACATGTTGCCAGGCAGAGTGATGGCAGGTGGATCAAATGTTGACGGATTAATGGCCGCTTTCGGATGAAAGAAGCGCCTGGCGTCTTGGCTCGTTGGGTGGATGAGGTTCAAAAAATCGCGGGGCACTTTTGGATGAACTAGCCCAGGACCGGGATAAGTGGCGTACACGAAGAGAGGCCTATGCTAGCAGTGGGCGACTGGAGGCTAAAATGATGACGATGAGTATAGAGTACGATTTTAGCTTAAAATGTAAACCCAATTCAGTCGTCTTCGCTGTCAAGGCTGGACCCGTAATGCAGTGTAGTAGAGTGCTGATGGAGCGTGGTTTGCTCAGGAACTCTTCCAGCGTCATCGGCGCTGGCTTCATGGTAGCTTGCCATCCGGAAACAAGAAAAACAATTGTACATAACATAATCGGGCAGAAATTTAGTTTAGATTATATTTTTTATACGGAGAATCATTCCCTAAACCCTGAAATGGGGGTGGAATGATCGGAGTAGTAAGAGGGGAGAGGGTAAGGCCTTTAACACATTCACTGCCAGCGACCCGCTAGGCGGGTTTTCTGTTCGTATGCGCTTTTTCCTACATAATTAAGGCTTTTCCCAAGTTATCGGCTACGCTCGTAGCGCGTAGCTCGCGTTGGCACTGAATGTATTAACGATTTTTACTTGAACCAAGCTGGCATTAGTTTGTTACTAGGTACATACTACATAGTACTAGTTAAAGACTCGTCATCCTCTGCTTTCTAAACGGTCGTTAAAGACGCGTTGGACAGAAACCGGTGGAGGCAGATTACCCGCTCCAGATGCAACCCAGATGCAACCCTGATACTGACCACGATTCTCAGACATGAGGGACCGACCAGAAAGAGACATACTTAGGTACTTAAAATCTTTTCACAATAAGTATATACTTACGAAGACGAAGCGATTGCAAGCGATGGTTGATAGCTGCAGCTGCACCATGCACGGTCTCAACTGTGAGAGCCCAGCGCAGGACCGCCAGCCACCACAACAAGTGTGCCACGTAAAATGACAGATGCAGGCACAATATAGCTGCAAGAAATATCACTATCACTACGCCTTATAAAACAAAGTCCCTCGCCGCGTGTCTGTTTTGTGTTGGTTTGTTCGTGATGAACTCAAAAACTACTGAACGGATTTTCATGCGGTTTTCACCTGTCAACAGAGTGATTCTTGAGAAAAGTTTAAGTGTATAATTTGTTAACCCGTGCGAAGCCAGGCGGGTAGCTAGTGTCTGTATATTGTAAGCTTGCAGTGGCATGCTGACAAACATTTTATATCTGTGCCAAAAGTATATCAGGCGCAATATACCTGACTCGCAGCTGACGTATTCCACTAAGTTTCCATACCTTCTTCAAGATAGCTTCTAGTTTGTGATATAAAAATTCTTAAATGACTAAAATATTTGTTTTTCTACGTCCTTAGATGAAACGTGTTCCACAATCCAGGAACAGGAACAGGTCAACAGTTGACGTTGGCAGAGCAACATAATTGACATAATATAATAATCGTCCCGGAAGAAATGACTAACAAAGTTTGTACCTGCCCCGGTTTAGGCGTTATTTTCGTTTTCACTTAATCACTTTCTCCATCTATTGTAGGTATAAATATAGCAAATCGCAAAAAATAGACTCTCCCATAGGAAATTTCAACGCCAGTCCAGCAAAATGTATGGAACAGCCAAATTTTATTTCGTGATTTCAGTTGGGGGTTAGTTCCATAGTAAAAGTTGCTCAGTATGACCTAATCATTAACGGCTTTGAGTAAATGATTTTCGTTCATTTACATACTGTATAGCAAGTAAGGTACAGGTACAAACAGCAACACTCCTAACTGTACTGTACATCGGTGGACAGGTCCATCGATGTAGGTACAGTTAACAGTGTGGCCGATGGTTTTTCTTGGATATTATAAGTGAATGTCTTAATTTTTTTTTATAAATATGATACTTACTAATCGTGCCATCTTCTAAACTTTGTGGATAATAAAATACAACATCCATAATCATAACGAAGACTACCCACATCAGCAATATAACCATTATGATACTTTTTATTTTTTCAGTTTTAGCGAATGGATTGTTTAGATTCAGGTCCGATTTGATCTGCAAATGATTTGAAAACTTATACATTATATTATTATATTACGGCTTGCCTTAAAATTAGTTCATTGTGTATGAAATTTTATAATATTACCTATAATTTTTAAATATTACCTGTAAGATTACCCCCGGTGTTTCTTCAAACTTTTCAATTCAAATATTGTTACTCCTACAAACAGAAACACCTACAGGTTTTACCATGACAATATTTAAAACGTGTTCCGTCGCAAACGCTCCCAAATCGATTGCAATTCCATGCCGACTACCAACGAAATAAGTAATTTTCCCGGTAATTTACGCAACGGGAATATTTACGGGAACGGGAAATTTCCAGCGGCGCATCACTACCCTAAACCCCGTAGCATATATTTTTAGGGTTCCGTACCCAAAGGGTAAAAACGGGACCCTATTACTAAGACTCCACTGTCCGTCTCGCTGTCTGTTATCATGCAGGCTGTATCTCATGAACCGTGATATAGGTATAGCCGGCCTAGACAGCTGAAATTTTCACAGATGATGTATTTTCTGTTGCCGCTATTATAACAACAAATACTAAAAAGTACGGAACCCTCGGTGGTGGTTATTAACTTACGGTTAAAATGGATTTCTAAAATTGTTGTACCTTTTGTAACTGCTTCAGTACTCTCTTCAAGCACTCCATCTGGGCCGGCCCTGCGTACACGGCGAGGCTCGCAATGCCCATAACCAACGCTACCTCAGTAAGCCATATGACCGCCTTCAAAAAAGTGGCGCCGACTCGGAGACGCTTTTCTGGCTCTTGGCAAAAGTCAAGGACTATACCAGTTATAATTGCCGCATCTGAAACAATAATATATAACGTAGAGGCTCCAGTGCCCGACACAGCTCCAATAATCGACATATTCAAAAATAATGTAATTACAATAAAGTTAACAGCAAGGTGTCGAATATTGGGATGTTTAGGTACGCTAATGAAAAGGAAACTAAGGAGTTTTTTATGGGCTATTCTTAGCCAGACCGGGCCGTGTCGGGCCGGAGCTTCCGGCGCTTACTTTTCTATGACATGACAGGCGATCACGTGATGTTTACCATAAATAAGTTTTTGGCAAAAAATTCATTTTTGGTACAAGCTTTTATCGCTGACTGTACTTTTCTTACGACAGACAACTAATACTCATCGAGACAATTCTAAAAACCCCTAACACAATTAGGTTGCGTTGTTTCATCACAGAGTTCCTATGGCCACCTCCTGTCTCCATCATCAGATCAGCTCGATGGTACCATAATATTCCATTGTCCTCCGATTTATACATGCATGCAAAATTTCAGCTCAATCGGAAACCGGAAAGTGGATCAAATTTAACTTGCAAGATTTGATTACAGACCGACTGACAGACAACGGGACAGGTGAAACTAAATAAAAGCTTGTAAAAACGATGCGCCGGAAGTTCCGGCCGGACACAGCCCAGTCTAACGTGAGTCATCCTTTAGTCGTTCTCATCCGCTGCCCTTCATCTATATTAAAAGCAGTAATAATACACTTATTAATACGAACTGAGCAATGTCATCCCGCAGGCCTGCAGCGACGCAAGCGACGCGCATGTTTCGAAGCGCCAGCCGCTGTGTATAGGTGCGCGGCTCAATCGCAGCGGCGCAACTCTTGCGCAGCAACAGAGCCGCAGCAGCAGGGCCAGCGCACCTTCCGCGTACAACACTTCTTCCACTGATTACATTTAAACACATTAGTAAACCTTACGCTCAGTGAGAGTGAGGAAAGAACAAGAACCTACCTAATCGAAATTCGCGAAATGCGGACATCTTTCTCCTTCACTCTACGCCTTTATTGGAATAAAAGAGAGAGATCCCCGCAATTTACGAATTTCGGTTTTCGAGGTATTTATTTATTATTTATCTTCATAGCAACAAAGAAAAGCATTAGTTATCTATTATCGAAGAAAATATTCATCTATACATAGATATATTATATAGCACTCACCATGATTATTACGTTTTTTCATTTCTAGAGAACTATGTACCTACGTATACTGTTTGGTTTTCATAGTAGGTACCTGTTTCAGCAGATTATAAATATTATAGTCTATTTGTATATGAGTAGCATTGTAGTAACAAAGTATTAAATTAATAGTATTAGTAAAATAAACTACGTACAAAACAATATTCATTTAAATAGATAGATCAACCCAAACACGTGATCAAGCCTAGTCAGCCACGAGCGGTCTGTCTTACCGATTTAAACCAACGGTGCTAGTTTCACGAAATTAGAGAAACTAGATATGTCTCATCTTTGCAATGTATGGTAATTAGGTACGCTTTCAAGAAACACCTTCATTATTTAATTTGTTTATCCTATTTATTTGGGACTGATGTAATGACTAATGTCGGAAAGTTTACAAATTTGCGTAATTGTCACATTGAAAATTTTCTGAAACTTCTCATATGTTAGGTATTGTACCTATAGATATCAATTAATTATACTTAACGCAATTTTCCTTAATTTCCTATAAAATATTTCCGAGAGCTCCAAGTTTTTTCAAACTTCCTTTCTTATTAATTTAGGCTCAACAGCATCATCATCATTGGCCACAGCATCTTGACCGATGATTGTTGCAGCGACAGTTTATTAAGAAGAAGAGGTCTGTGCGCCGTCGGAGATCGGAGACGCGGCACATCTTTTCCTGTGGCTGTAAAGTCCAATCGCAGCACGGCACTTCCTGCCACAAAGATCGCAGGTGAAACGCGAATCTGTTGATGGTTCCTGTGAAGCCTGAAGTCTTTTCTGCTTTAAATCATCGAGCTAGACTTCGTCATGCTTCGCAATGCCATCATGTAAAAGTTTACGCTATTCCGCTCTTTTGAGGGCTTCCGTTTCCCAGGTGTTCGGGTTGATGCCAAAGGACAACATGTCTCGCTTGCAGGAATCCTTAAAACGAAGTATCGGGCGTCCGACTGGTCGTTTGGCGTATGGCGTTTGGTTTTTGTTAAAAGTGTGTGGCTCAGGATGCATCTTTTCATTCTTATTCCTCGCGTTATCCCGGCATTTTTGCCACGGCTCATGGGAGCCTGGGGTCCGCTTGACAACTAATCCCAAGAATTGACGTAGGCACTAGTTTTTTACGAAAGCGACTGCCATCTGACCTTCCAACCCAGAGGGGAAACTAGGCCTTATTGGGATTAGTCCGGTTTCCTCACGATGTTTTCCTTCACCGAAAAGCAAGGGTAAAATATCAAATGATATTTCGTACATAAGTTTCGAAAAAATCATTGGTACGAACCGGGGTTTGAACCCGCAACCTCCGGATTGAACTCGCATGCTCTTACCGCTAGGCCACCAGCGCTTCTTCATACATCTTTTCATTTATAAATAAAAAAACCCTGTCTCATCTAGTTGTACCTAGTGCTTATACAGGTAGGTTATATAACCTATACCTATTTCCGGAAGGAAAATTTTCATTGTTTGTTGACTCGGGCAAAGGAAACAAATGACGAACCGCACCGAGCCTATAATAATTCGTAGGCTTTGTCTTTAAAGGGGCTTTTGACGAATGTTTAAGTACTGGCCTAATAACGACTAGTGGTAGGTAGGTACATCGTCGCTGACAATATTTTCTTGTTCAAAAAGCAACACAATTTATTTAAATTTATATATGTATGATATAAACAAAATTCACAAAAGTTGCATTTATTGCTTTTACAAATTTTATTATAATGCCTTATTGAGTTTTGAAAACGAATAATGTTGTGATTTACTTTTATTAGCACTCATGAAATAATTTACAATAGGTACACATTTAACCTTTTGGACGCCAATGACCGATATATCCGCACCGTAGGTTCAACGCCAAAGACCGATTAATCGGTCACAGACCACAGAGCAACATAGACCTACGTGCATATGCATAAAGTTCAATTTCAGTTATGACACTTGGGTGACGTGGCGTCCGAGTGACAGCTTTTGTGGCATGGCAGACATGGCGTCGAAAAGGTTAAATTACTAATAAAATCCGATTACGAGAGAAAGTCTGCGATTAGCATCTAATATTCACTTCTCCTCCTACCTATAGTAGTACTACAGCCGTATAGTTGGTAGTTTAATCAAAATACTTAATTTTAATTTGTCATTTTGTTTACTGGCAACAAAAGATTAACACTTTGGTGAAATATTTCCCGTGGGAATATTACCGGCGCTGGGAACATTGGCAACAGCGCATCACTAGTACCTATCGTCCATCGGAAATTCGATTCGAATTGAAAATTGAAACATTGGATTGTATCCAGGGGGTGGATGATTGTATTATTGACATTATTGTTTTAGTTATGCGTGATGTCACGTTGTTTTGATTAACATAGCTCCACTTTAACTTTGTGGGTCATACATACGTAGAAAAACAAAGGTTTAGTTACTTCTGTTCTTTAAAGTTAAGTATAATGGTGTATGAGCCTAATTTTTGTTTGTGAGATCATGCCCGAAAGCGCCATATTTTGGGTAGGTAGGGTAGACCGAGGCGAATCGGGTCATTTTTTGTTTGACGGTCAATAAATACAATTTTTAAGGTGCTACTGTTTTTATTAATATTCAGTTGGATAAATTATTTATTAATGAACAGAATTCAAAGTTCAGACATAAAATCAAACTTAAATATGATTTATGAAAAATAAAATACAAAACCTCTTAAAAAATCCGATTCGCCCCATTTTAAGGGGTAAAACGGATCAAAAAAACTCTGTCATAAAATCTTAATTAATAATGGTTAACAATGTTAATCATATGATTAAGAATCACAAAGGTCAAATAATTGAGATCAACTATCATTGGTATCTTTAATGTTGCATTTGAGCATTATTTTTATTCCTCCTTTCTAGTTCAATTTTTTATCACGCCACCTACAGAAAGCGCAACATAATATCACTCCTATATGCTACTATATATTTTAACAATAAATCCAAAACATGCTAATGGCCATTTAGCAACAAAATCGAATAACTTAAATGAAAATAAACAAAAACTGTAAACTTTTGCAAACCAAAACATGAGAAATCACACATATCCTATTCACCCCATATGAGAAAATTAGTTGTTGGTAACAAAAGACTCTACGTAGGGACAGCGGTTTCGTTAATACCTTATTAGCAGCTGTAGTCATATTTTCTCCCGACCATTCCCCCTGATACCTCCTCTTTTTATACGCGTACGCACCATCTAAAACATGCGAACATAAAATAAGCCAATAAAAACGGCCAAAAACCTTGTTTTATAATGTGATCCTAATCGCCCCCAATCAGATGATCCGAATAACCCCATATCATATGTTTGAATTATTTTCGCGTAACGGAAATATACCTTTAAATACAATAAAAACAAAATCAAACCAGGAAACACTATGCGCCATTAACAATAAGTAACAACAATTACAAACCTTTAGCCTTTTGCATTTACTTTTATCACGGACTGTATTTGCACATTTTTTACATCGGCGGTAAAATCACAATACACCTGTACGAGCGACTCATCGGGAAGTGTCACCGTGACCGACGCGTGAGTCTTTTCCAATGGCAGTAACTGTGTGGAGACATGCGTTAGGAACAGAGCTAACGCGGGACGCTGATTGACTGGCTGTAACTAATCGCGATCTTTAAAATTTTACAGAAATGCTTATTTTGATCCGATTTCCCCAGTGATCCGAATCGCCTCGGTCTACCCTATCTACTTATGGTATCTACTGAACTGCTAAGTTATTTTGGAGCAGTTTTTTATTAGGTCCCTATGACATTATCCTTTAGCATATAGTTTCATCCCGTACCGCTATTAAGTTATCCATTGGTCGTACTTCTCAAGACATTTCTTTGAAAACTTACTTTATCACCTTTTAAACCCTTGATTTCCCGTATCCCACTTTGGGAAACCCTGAGCGCGTTACATAACATCTGCCATTACGAAAATGAACCCTTTTAAATCTCAATTATGATCATCACACACTTAATGGCCAATTATTAGCAGAACACAATATACCATCGGTCCAGAGTATAGTGGTTAGTTGTAATGGTTCCAATCATGGTCATGACCATGGGTATTAGCAAGTTGATAGAGAATTATGAATGAATAGGATATGCCCGCGACTTCGTCCACGTATACAGAGTGGAATATTTCTAGAGACTGAGCTGAAATGATAGCGTTATCTAAGTGATCTACCATTGAGTTATTATTAATGGTAAAGCTGGATTAAAAAGTAAAACTAAATTATTAAAATGAACTATTTTTATATCAATTACAACCCTACCACTACAAAGTTAAATTATTACTTAAGTATTTACATTTTAAATTGACAGGTCATTAACTTGACTTTACATTCGATGCTCGAATCTACTTGCTATAGCATGTTTCAACTCTATAGGGAGTATAGGGTTTACTCAACCCTATATGGTAGCCCCCCGCCGGGCTAGCACATGATTCTGATATCTCGCGGCGAGATAGACTACCCGTCCATCTTTTCTGCGAGATACTGTCGCGCCAATCATGTGCTTGGCCTACAGACGTAACCTGAAATTAGGGCGAGTAGAGTCTGAGTCTGTGCGGAAAGAGAAGTGTCGTGGAATGTAACGGAGCCCATACATTTCACGACTCTTCCCTTTACGCAAGGACTCTAGGAGTTTTTCAAACAAAATGGTTGTTGTTTTTTCATCCATTTTTAGGGTTCCGTACCCAAAGGGTAAAAACGGGACCCTATTACTAAGACTCCGCTGTCCGTCCGTCCGTCTGTCACCAGGCTGTATCTCATGAACCGTGATAGCTAGGCAGTTGAAATTTTCACAGGTGATGTATTTCTGTTGCCGCTATAACAACAAATACTAAAAAAGTACGGAACCCTCGGTGGGCGAGTCCGACTCGCACTTGTCCGGTTTTTAGTATTGGTTCAGGAGTGTAGTTGCATGAGGGCCATAACTAGCATGAGTGCGCTTCAATGATAATAATTTGCTAATTGACAGGGATTGGCAACCTAATATGTTCTAAAGCTATAATGAACGGTCTTAGACTCCCGTCTCTAATACTAACTTTGCACCGATTTGAACAGAACATAACATCAAATTTGACATGAATAATGACATTGCAACATGTTGTCATCGCAAATGCCATACTTTGTCATCTTGGCTAGGTCCCTTGAAATGTTTACAAACCCTGCCGTTCCGATGCCTCTGCTTACATAAAAACCCACAGCACTCAAGCCAGCAGGCTTCGCCGAGAAGTCACAATGTCGAAGTCACAGATATTGGTGACAACCGTAGTGTTGTTGCTGTCTCTGTCTCTCGTACAGAGTGTGGAGAATGAGAGCAAAGATGTAAAGGCGAAGGCAGAATCTGACGTAGCGCAAGATGATATGAGCGATATGAACATCATGGGAGCGCTGAGCGATTGTAATGAGACCTTCAGGATTGACATGTGTAAGATGGAAATATAACACATTTTTTGGACCCATGGTTAAACGTTAGAAGGGCGGGGATCTTTTTTTCTTTCAGAATAACCCTATAGGGTTATTTTTTCAAAACGTATACGTTTTGAAATACTTTTGACTGACATCATAAGGTTAAAGTGAAAAAAGATCATCCCACTTGACGTGTAAGGTCAATATGGAGAAAAACCGTCTACGTCACGTCTTTTTTGGTAACCGAAAAGTTTGGGTGAAACTTTACATCACCTATTCAATGTTTTCGTTTTTTTTTTCAGCATATTTACTGGCTCTAAATGAAAGCGGCAGTTTTCCTGATGAAACCGACAGAACACCGAAGGTAAAATTTATTTCCTCGATTTTTTTTTTTGAAAACGAAAAATTATTCGTTAAAGGTTTCTAAGATGCACTATCGTCCGTCCATAAAAGGAAAGACGAAATTAAAACTGATTGGCGAATGCGTCACGCCGCACCCAGACCCTAAATTAAAATAAATTTTCACCTCCATTATAATATACCTACTTTTAGGTAGGTATTGATGTCTATTAAGCCAATGTAATACATATCGCGCATTGGATTACTCTGTAAAGTGGTATTGTATACTTGATTATTAAATAAATAAATAAATAAAAAAATAATAAGGTTTAAGTGACGTATTTTTATCACGTATTTCATTTTTATTTGGTACCTATTGTTGATTTATTTCACATATTATTGTTCTAGTGTTACGTGCGTTGCGTGCTGGAGATGGTAGACGTGGCATCAGCTGACGGGCAGTTCGACCCTGAACGCGCTGAAGCTGCCCTTATGGGTATCAGAGGAGTTAGAGCGCTGAGCAACGTCAAGGAGGTGGCTGTCACTTGTGCTGACCGACGTAAGTTCCTGATGGTGCTGCTAGTTGGCTGACGGCCAGTTCGACCCTGAACGCGCTGAGGCTGCACTCATGGGTATCAGGGGAGTGCGGGCGCTGAGCAACGTCAAGGAGGTGGCTGTCACTTGTGCTGACCGACGTAAGTTGCTAATAGTGCTGCTAGTTGGCTGACGGGCAATTTGACCCAGAGAGTGCTGAAGCTGCTCACATGGGTATCAGGGGAGTGAGAGCGCTGAGCAACGTCAAGGAGGTGGCTGTCACTTGTGCTGACCGACGTAAGTTCGTAATGGTGCTACTAGTTAGCTGACGGCCAGTTCGACCCTGAGCGCGCTGAAGCTGCTCTAATGGGTATCAGGGGCGTGCAACATTACATTACATCGAGCGTCAAAGGTATTTGAGCATGTATGAAAATAAGAAATTACTTTTCGTTTGGCGTTTGTCCATGTACGATTGTTATCTTGGCTAGCCCCCCTGGTCGTTATACTCAGTTTGAGCCCTTAGGCAGGATTACGCACTCACTAACGTCAAAAATATCTATCAATTTTTCAGAGGAAACCTGCAAGTGTGAGAGGTCGTACCAATTCGTCAAGTGCCTCATGGAGATGGAAATTAAGATGTCTGAGAAATCTTAGAATAGTGACCAACGCGCGACCTTCGAATAATCAAACGGTTTGTTTAATTTTGTTTTAGTGATTGTATATAGACAAGCAAGTTTTATAGGAATAAACTATTTTTGTTATCCTGTTCACTGGTTTTTGATACTCATATAAAATTACCTATAGACGTGTAAGGTGTGAAAAGTTTCCAAAAGAAACAAAGGATTTTTTTAGTTGGGAAATTTACTAAATTTCCCAAATAAAAAAATCTTAATTTAAGAGGGATTTTAATCTTCTCGGACCAAAGAGGTGTAGGGTGAGAGCCGGCGTAGCTTTATTTGACGTTCGTAATAGCATTGTATCATGCCTAATACTTGGAAAATAAACTTTATCTTATGTTTAAATGGAAAAATTCGATCCGCGTAGAAATAGGTAGGTGTACTTATATGAGAAATTTTCAAAATTGTTCCATGTATTAAATTTCGCTATTTGGGAAACTCTTCTCAACGATAAAATGTCGTCAACTTCCGAAACAGACAACTTCTTTTACAGAAAGGATCTCTCCCTTCCTAGCTATCTATCCCACATGGTGGTGGGGTCAGCTTTCCTAGTTAACCTTCAGCCTTCTCCACCTCGCCCTACTGTCCTCGACATCGTCCTCGGATAACTTGCACTCACTCATTGTCCTTTAGCACTACATCCTTCTATCTTGATTTTAATCATGTTTCCTTTCGTCTTGTTTGTTTACACTGTTTACAGAAAGGACAACAAAGCAAAAATAAGTAACTAAAAGTCCGATCCCCTATTGTTAGAGCAAAAACCTTAAAACTAGTTCATATAGTTTTAACAATTTAACATGTTAGCTTTCTTAGACCTCCAATTTTGAATATTTGTTGCGTATAAAGCGGCCAATTTATAATGGTTTAACAGAATTGTGCACAAGGCTAAGGTCGTGGGTTCGAGGCCGGCCAATACAATACGTTTTGTGCTTAAGACGAAACAGGAGCTGAGTTTTAAATATTTTAGGTAAATATACCCGTCTCGCTAACGGAAGCGGCACCTAAAAGTAGTGCGATAAGGACAAGGCGAAAAATCCTGCGTAAAAATCTCAAAAATCGAGGTTTCGTACTCCTCTGTTTCCTCCTCCAAAACTTAACCAATCGTAACCAAATTTGGAAATCCAAATGATTATGAAATTATCTGTGTCGGACCGTTTTGCTTTTTTGGCTAATTGATATCAGTTTTGAATGCCACGCCTCTCATTGCGGCATAGTCAATTAGGCCATTTTGGCCATTTTTGAAGGGCTCTAGCGCCTTAAAAAACAATAATATCAAAAAAAGCAAAACGGTCCGACACAGATATTGACAATATTAATCTGTGTTGAAAAAACCATTGCCATAGCTTCAAAAACCACGGAGGAAAACGAGGAATACGTTTGTATGGAGAAATGACCACTCCCGTTGGCTCTTAACACTTAGGTATCCCATCCCTCTGATCTTACGGTGACCAATTCTAAAATTTCAAAGGCAATATTAAAGAAACAATTATTCCATGACACACAACTTTTGTATACATATTTTAAAAGTCTTAAACTAAAACTACAATAAATATTACCTAGAGTAGGTTTGTGGGTAAGATAAACACGGTAAACTCATTTTAATTATTTTTATTCATATAAATAACAAGTACAAAATACAAGGACTAGCACACACTTAAAATAACAGATCTTTGGACACAAAATACTGTTTTTAACTCTAAAACCACGTACACCCAGCCATTGAGGTTGTAAATCGAGGGGTTTCCAAAAGTGCTTGCAAAAGATGACAAACTTAGGACGGTAAATAGGTATTCAGAAATGATGTTGATTAATGATTATTATTTCGTGACATTCGTTTTTTAAGATCTCTTCTTTAGATCTCTTTTTAAGAACAAAACTCTTACGACTGCGAACTGTCGCAAATAACATAATTCATATTTATAATTTAAAATTAGTAAACAAATCATAATTAGGTTATTACACAAACATGCGTATGTATTTCACTTTTTTTAGTGGTCAAACGAATCGTGCCTTCTTTCTTTTTACCAGTTTTAATTTATATTTAAAAAGTTGAAAAAAAAAGTTTTAAGAATACGTTTCATACTATTTCAGTTTCTGTGTCATGTATAGCTAGTCAAGCAAATCTTGTCAATAAAAAAAGGCTCTAAATTCAAATTTTCTATGGAACGATCCCTTCGCGCCTACATTTTTCAAATTTGCCGCCTTTTTCTACTGACAAGATCTGCTTGACCAGCTTTGGGTTACTAATGTATTACCGAAACTTTTTTGCCAGATTTTCATATCCCAAACAATTTATCCCAAAAACATAAAAGCCAACTAATCATTTCCCAACCAAACAAGTCGCATATAAATATATTCCAAGAGAATGATATGCAAAAAAATATTTTGACATTTCCTTACTTTGGCAACATTCATTTTACCAAATTTTAATTACTAGTTGTAAATAATTATTAGTTGCCAAAGAATACAAAACCCATAACAAAACATGACAAATGTAACACTTATCAAAAAAAGAAATTGCTAATTTTTATTTGAACAAATTTTAATTACTCCAAATGAGTACTTACCAAAGAATACAAAAACCAAAACAAAACGTGCTTTCTATTTTTACAAACTTTCTATTTTCTGCTCTGAGGAATACAAGGTAACTAACGAACCTATCTAGGTAAAAATATAGGTAGTCCTGTAGTGTTTTTTTTTCAATGAGCTCCGATAACAATCCCTTTTTTTAAAGCAAGTGAGACCCGGCAGCCGGTCGACGAAGCCCCGCTTCGCGGGGCTTCTATTTTCTGCTCTGAGGGACACAAGGTAACTAACGAACCTATCTAGGTAAAAATATAGGTAATACTGTAGGGTTTTTGGATAAGACATAATTTGTCAAGTAGTGGTTTTGCAATACATTTATTTGAACAAATATTTTTTAAGTAAAGATATTTTTGGAGAAAATATTTTGTCCAGTGATTTATTTGACAAAAATTTTGAGCGAACATTTATAGTCTAAGTAAAACATTTGGAAAAAAATACAGTTGGTCTTATAAAAGTTGTAAAGTAACAGTTTGGGAAGTGATCATTAGTCGGATTTTAAGTTTGAAAAATGTTTATATGGGAAAGATTGAGTTGACAAACGTGCAGTTGGTAAAATTTGGTTGGGAAACGAAATTTGGTCAAAAAAGTTTCGGTAAATTAAAAGGATCCCACCAGCTTTATATATCCCGCTTTTCTAATTTGATACACATAATATGTATTTTTAAAAATGTTTCGCGCCTTTTAAGGGTTCAGTATGAAAATTTGCTTTAGTTTCCCTTAATTGTGCAATGTCTACAGCAAAGACGCGAACGAGTTAAGTATACTATAAAATGTGTATGACCAGTCCCATACAACCATTTCCAGTCGCCGTTACGACGCGGTGTTGACACATCTTGTGTCGACACCGTCTGTTTCGGTCACAATTCCAGTCGCAGAGTCGTCGCCGTGTCGACACAGTTACCAGAAATGGGGAAGGGTCGACACATGACACAAAGTGACATAAAGTGTGGTCGCCGTGTGCACACATTGTTTCGGGTTTGCGACTACTTTATGCCAAAATCATTCGTTCATTCGTTCATTTTGTTCCTGTCAAATGGAAACTGTCAGATGGAAAAATACTTAAATAAAAATAAGTGACATTAATACGCCATCTCTAAAACGGATTACAAGACGTAATTATATATTGTTTGCATTTATATTACAATATGACTTAAATTATTATGGGGAATTAAACTGCTCGAGTGATTTGATAAACTAAGTGTAATATAATCAACGCGCCACCACATTGTTTTAGTTTAGCCGGAAATGAAATTGTTTACTTCTCAGTGCCTGTGTTCATAACTATATTATTTGAAGCATTTTTAGTACTTCGATGCGTATACTATACTTAAATAACAGAAATAACGCTTTACATACTACGAAACTTGTTAATTATGATGTATAAATATGGTTTAAGGCTGAGAAATATTGCAGTCACAAAGTAGTTGCAATGTTTCGACTTTGTGTCGACTCTGTGTTGACACATGACACGCGCTGTCAAAAGTAATAACAAAGTTACTGGTATGTTACTGGATTTGCAAAATGGCTCCTTGTGTTGATTTGTTTTCAGATATTCTCAAAGTGTAAAAATGCCGTGGTCAGAGATGGGCATTAATCGATTAACTGTTTATTCGACTAATTAATGGAATAAAAAAAGTTAATTCTCAAATTTTAATCGCGATTAGTTTAGTCGACCTAACATAGATTGAAATTGAATTAATCTGAATATTAATCGAATAAATTATCGATTAAATCTCGATTGAAAGTTGACAGGGGGCCATTTTTGTACGTAAAAATAATAGAAATGTCTTGCATGCAGATGGTAGCAAAACACTTTGTCATAAAAGTCGAGATGGGTGTCGATATATAGGTTTTAGGGAGTGCCGATTTCGAAAATAATGACCATTTTGGAATCCGAAATGGCGGCCATGCACTGTGTCATAAAAGTCGTCATGGATGTCGTTTTATACGTTTTAGGGGGCCCCAATTTTGAAAATGATGACCATTTTGGAATCCAAAATGGCGGCCATGCACTATGCCATAAAAGTCGTCATGGGTGTCGTTTTATGGGTCGTTCTCTCATTTCGTGCAAATCGGTGATGTTCTCTCGAATTGTAAATTTTCTTTTAAATGGTAAATTTTTGGGTTTTCATGCATTGTGGATTCATTTATTAACACTTTTATGCTAAAGGCACCTTCGTAACCTTATTACTTTTCATTTAATAAGACTGGTGGTAATGAACTACGCGCTGGTAATGAAATGGGCATGGATGGTAATTTTATCAGTGGACGGTAATGAAACAAACTTATGAAATCGCAATAAAAAAACTTTATTTAACGAAAATTAACACCATTAATATAATTAACAATATAAAATTACGTGTCTTAAGCGCTGTGCAGACGATCAAGCCGACTTAACAAATACTCCGGCTTGACAATCGCGACTTATGTTTACCACCTAGCTTGTAGCGATTGTCAAGCACAATTTACGTGATTGAAGACGTATTTCGTATTATTTATTTATTTAATGTTTACACAGCACTACATCAGTCTTATCACCAACACACTGAGAAACTACATACTTTAATTTAAAATTAACATCCAAATACACTCGACTGCCAATCCATCCACCGCAGCTCCATAAACTCGCACTCATGAGTCTACAGGAGATGCACTAGGAGAAGCCTAAGGGTTATATTTCTAATGTCCGGCACAAAAAGTCTTACAAGCCTCTCTACTAGTTCAAGGCAGTCAGAGTCTCCACGAAAAGCCCAACAAGCTAAAAGTAGTAGGCTTAAGTTGCGCCTCACCTCCAAAGAAATGAAGCCCTGGGTTTCTAAAATAAATATTTTTTAAATACATCCTAAGGAAATTCTTTTGGACCTTTTCCAATAGTAGAATGTACGTTGACTCGTAAGGGACCCAGGCTAATGCTGACGCCTCCAGCTTGCTTCTGACCAGAACATTGTAAAAAACTTTTATGGGGCAAGGGTCATGGAATTCTCTGACGTTGCGAGTGACAAACCCTAATCTACTGAAGCTACAGTGGCAAGTGCTTTGATGTGGTCGTGAAATGTTAGCCGCGTATCGAATATGACCGCAAGATCCTTTACTGAGACGACTCTTGTTATTACAAGAGCCTATTGACCCAAGAGTCTATTGGCTCAGATCCAAGAAAATATTAAGCATGTGTAGGAAATAGGGCTCGATTAAAACTACACACTTGACACTTAGCCGCATTGAAAGTCACTTTGTTATCCCGACTCCATTGGAACAGAGATGAAACATCCTCCTGCAGCAACTTACAATCCTCCTCTTTCTCAACTCAATATACCAATTTAAGATCGTCGGCGTAGAATAGACAACGAGCGTTATGGATAACCGAGGGCAGGTCATTGACCATTATTCCAAATAGGAAAGGCCCCAAGATTGAATCTTGGCTGTCACCAGAACGAGTATGGTACGGATCTGGTACGAAGTGGCCATGCTGGTCGTTGCGTACTGCGGTTGATCACGCAGATAACTGGCAAAAATGTTAAGCAAATAGCGTCTAGGAATACATCGTTACCCACACGATTGAAGGCTTTTCTGAAATCATAATACAGGACGTCTACCAGGATACCATCCAGATGCTCTGAGATGGTGTCAACCAAGGTCAGGTTAGTTTCCACAGATCGTTTCGCTCTGAAACCATGCTGAGTGTTGCACAGGAATAATGGTTTCACTTGTTTCGACAACGTGCCATGGAGTATGGACTCAAACAGCTTTGTTATAGCTGAAAGAAAAGAATACCGTGACTTTGGGATCGGTCTTACCCGTGAAATCTTCCAATGATGAGGATATGTACTTGTGGAGAGTAGGTACCATATTAAGCATGAAGTGTATTGGACCATTCAAATGCTCTAAACTCCCCTTTAAGATATATGCAGGTACCTAAGTAGTCTGGACCAAAAGCATAGACGCCCGAAAAATTTACTTTGGTGTTAAGACCCCTTTGAGCTTAAGTTCGTCGACAGTGCACCATGAATAACAGCAGATATGCCCGTATGTGCTCCGATCCTCAAGCACAGATGGATGAACTTGCGATGCTCCACCGCCCTGAGAGTTTATTACACCGCTTTTTACTGCTGGTATCAGTTTTCTGAGATTTATCACGCACGGATTGGGAATTGTCGCTTTTGACGGCGGAGGCACTATTATTGCTTATCGGCCTGTGTTTATGTTCCTGTAGTTTCTGCCTTTTATTCCAAACATTTGCCCCGTTTTCTACCTTATCGTCGACAGGTATCAGATGATTCCAACTCTCTTAGTCTCTTAGTAACGTGTCAAATTTCTCAGCACAGTCCTTGAGTGCGGTCTGGTATTACATGTAGAGCGGCAGGTTATGTTAATCTACTGCGCTCTAGTTAAATCCAAAAATCACCAGTTGGGCTCCCCTATATATTATTACATACAGTTTTAAATGCTTATGCCAACATACTATTTATAATAACTTAAACCTCTTTCCATTAAATGCACTGCCTCAAATACATTATCATTACCTTCTAAATTCGTTCATTACCTTCCCTGGCAAAATTGGAAGGAAAAGAAATGAATGAAACATATATGAATGAAGTTTTGGAAGTTTTCGTCGCCTAGGTCGGTTGATATCTGACCTTGATTTCGCAGAATAAGCCACCCGAAAGGCAACCCTAAAACACATCAATTAGGTATAATTTTAATAATGTACAATTGGTACTTACTGTATAAATCACTAGATGGCGATGAAGATTTATCTGAACCACACTCCTTCCCGACACGAGAGAACGTAGGTATTTTCGTCAAAAGCAACATACGGACGACCACTGCAGTAGCACGCGGCCAACTGACTAACGAACAATGTGTTGTATCCGCGGGAAGTGCTATATACCCTTGCTATATAGCAAAATATACCTAATCCATTTCTCGCGTCGGTAATGAAGAAATTGCTTGGACCATACACTTATAAGGCTGTATAGTTTTATTGTTAATTTCTTAGCGTATAATAGTACACGATATAAAACATAACTAAATTACTTGTTTACTGAACCAACAACAAGTTTTCTATTTTTAGTATCTTAAGGTTCAAATGGAGGTCAAAGTTATAACTTCACGCGTTACATGCAGAGAGGAATGAAAATAGTGGGGGTTAATTGTAAATATAAAGAAAATAACCACCTTTTTAGAATTGTTCATGGCGGGCCCATATACTTTAGGTCCTATGTTACAACCTTGCATTAACAGATATTCGAAAACACCATCACATTTTTGGTAAATTGCAAATAATACCGATTTGCACGAAATGCGAGAATGACCCTTATAGGTTTTAGGGGGCGCAGATTTCGAAAATGATAACCATTTTGGATTCCAAGATGGCGGCCATGCACTATGTCATAAAAGTCGTCATGGATGTCGTTTTATAGGTTTTGGGGGGCGCAGATTTCGAAAATGATAACATTTTCAATTTAAAAATGGCGGCAATGCACTATGTCATAAAAGTCGTCATGGATATCGTTTTATAGGTTTTAGGGGGCGCAGATTTCGAAAATGATGACTATTTTGGATTCCAAGATGGCGGCCATGCACTATGTCATAAAAGTCGTCATGGATGTCGTTTTATAGGTTTTAGGGGGCGCAGATTTCGAAAATGATGACTATTTTGGATTCCACTTTTATGACAAAATACGTAGCCGCAATCTTGGATTATAAAATGATCATCGTTTTCGAATTCTGCACTCCCTAAAACCTATAAATCGACATCCGTGACGACGCAAGTTATCTTTATTTTCAGATCTAACAAATTGCTACAGAATACAAAGGACAAAAAAGAAGCGAGGAGGTAATGAAACAAGCAAAAATACAGATGATTCCTCGACGCAATTGGGTGATTCTTAAATTGTGTCCAGATTTTTTTTGTCATAAAAGTTTATATTTTTCACATATTACTCTCACAAGTTCCGTGACATTTCGACCTTGTAATTTTTTAAGTAAATGTTTTTGTTTATCTATGAGGATCTCACTAGAATAGTATAATCAAGGTATGTTTATATTTGATGAATGAAATAGTAACGCAAAAAAATATATATATTTGTGTCTTATATTCCTGCCGAAGACTTTTATTTTACCTTTTCCTTCTACACAAGTTTGGCCAAGTAATAAGAATTTAGGGCTCTCAATTTTATTTTGACTTCTACAACAGTAAAGCTACGAGGCCATGTTTGGTATCGTTTTCGTATAAATTCGCAGTACCAAATTTAGTTAAGGTATCACATTGACACCATTCCGAAGTAAAAACATATAAACTTATTAAAATACTTTCTTTTAAACTCTTCTTCACGCTTAAACTGCTGAACAGTTTTAATTTAAATTTGGTACACATATATTTTGAGTCCCGAGACAGGATATAATAAGTTATCTCAAAAATCATCCTTTAAAGGTGTGAAATGAGGTGTAGGGGGGTATTCAGAATTGACTTCAAGTTCAAGTTAATACTGTTTAAGTTTAGGTTTGAAGTCATGTTTTTTCATCATTTTTAACTAAATCAAAGATGTAGACCATCCCAAATTTCATATAAATCGGTTCAGCGGTTATTGATTTCCCGTACAAATTTCCACGCCACTTTTCACATCTTCAAAAGATGATTTTGGTTATAAGATCTATCCTATGTCCTGTTCCGGGACGCAAACTATTTCTATACCAAATTTCAACGAAATCGGTTCAGCGGTTAAGCGTCAAGAAGATTTTCAAAAAAACCGGCCAAGTGCGAGTCGGACTCGCGTATTAAGGGTTCCGTACATTAAGTCCGACTCGCGCTTGACTGCACATTTCTAATAGGTTTTCCTGTCATCTATAGGTAAAGAACTATTTTGTGTATTCAGACGGACATACATACAGACGCACGAGTGATCCTATAAGGGTTCCGTTTTTGGTTCCTTTTGAGGTACGGAACCCTAAAAAGATTTATTTTTATTTTGTGGAATGGTGTCAATGTGATATCTTAAATGGATTCAGCACCCCAGATTTATACGAAAACGATACCAAACACGGCCTAGCACCTTCACTGATATAGATATATCAAGATAAAATTGAGAGCCCTAAATAAACTTTCAAGAGCGGATATCTCAAAAACTATTTAACATATCGAAAAAATTGACTGAATAAACTTGTAACAAATTAAATTAACTTTCATTTTGTATAAGTGGCCATGTCGCTGAGATGCATAGTTTCCGAGATATAATCGAAAAACGGGAAAATGGGACTTTCAAAGCCCCTTCTCTCCCCCCCGCTCAAGGGCTACGGCCGGGGACTTTTGATATGTTCACCTCCTAACTTGTCAAACCGAGTTACGGAGTCAAAAATTGTGTTCCGAGCATTTCCCTCTACAACTTTTGGAGCATTCGTTGCCTGACCTGAGTAGCTTATTGAATTTCTTTAAAAACTTTTCTGTAAAAGGTTGACGGGTGTTGGGTGTTTATATGGTTTCGGTCGATTATTATCATTTGCATTGCCCATGATGACTTACTAGAATTACGAGCACACGAGACACTAATAGTAGTTTGACAAACCTTGGTTTTCAAGAGGTATTTTATATTGACATTTGCTGTCACAAATTTGCTGTCAGATTTAGTCGCAAACCGCACGCAAAGTGCACACAAATGTGTCGACACCTTGTTACGGAAAAGTGTAGACACGGCGACGACACTTTGTTTCGAAACAATTCTAGACACATTGTGTGGACTCTGTTACGACACATCTGACATTTAGTTACCACTTTGTGATTCTGCGACTGGAATGGTTATATGGGGTGGTTTATTCTATTGGTTTGTCATATAGCAAGCACCGAATAATTAAAGTCCGAATCTCTATCCGAAGAATCCCTGCCACACCGCTCCGAGCCAGCCGCTCTGGGGCTCCCTGAAATCCCATTAAAATGCCATTAGAAACTTTAATTTGATTATAAAAATAATTGCCAATCAAGTTCACATGGATTTTCAATTTAGATTTGGTAAATGAGGTCGACGAATTTCGGTTAGTGCCATGGGTGTTTAGATACCAATATTCTCGAAGCTAAAAAATTGGGAGTTGAGATGGTAAAGTTTAAGCAACTTTTCAGGATACCTGACATCGCCTTAACAATATTGACGTGTAACGAACGTACTTATGTACTTACCTACTAAGATTAAACATTTAAGCATATAGGTATATGTACAATTATAAAAGATAACCATGTGTGTTTTCTGCAAAGCCGTAATAAAGAATAGAGTCAAAAAAGCACGAAAGATCTGTGGTGTCAATCACTCGCCTGCGGCGGGCGGCGTCTGTCCCTTTTTTACTTGCTTCGCGTGCAGCGAGTGTTTACACAACTTTAGTAAAAAGTTTTCCGTAATGATAAACATTTAATAACTCACTCTTTCTGGCAGTTGTACATGGAGTTAACCTTCTTCACGTCGCCGCGACTCAAGCCTTCCCTTTGGCCCAGGGTCACTCCGCCAACCTGAATACACATACCTTAGGTGAACTAAACCTTAAAAAAACCGGGCAAGTGCGAGTCGGACTCGCGCACGAAGGGTTCCGTACCATAATGCAAAAAAAAAACGAAAAAAAAGCAAAAAAAAAAAACGGTCACCCATCCAAGTACTGACCACTCCCGACGTTGCTTAACTTTGGTCAAAAATCACGTTTGTTGTATGGGAGCCCCATTTAAATCTTTATTTTATTCTGTTTTTAGTATTTGTTGTTATAGCGGCAACAGAAATACATCATCTGTGAAAATTTCAACTGTCTAGCTATCACGGTTCGTGAGATACAGCCTGGTGACAGACGGACGGACGGACGGACGGACGGACGGACAGCGAAGTCTTAGTAATAGGGTCCCGTTTTACCCTTTGGGTACGGAACCCTAAAAACGAAAAAAAAGCAAAAAAAAAACGGTCACCCATCCAAGTACTGACCACTCCCGACGTTGCTTAACTTTGGTCAAAAATCACGTTTGTTGTATGGGAGCCCCATTTAAATCTTTATTTTATTCTGTTTTTAGTATTTGTTGTTATAGCGGCAACAGAAATACATCATCTGTGAAAATTTCAACTGTCTAGCTATCACGGTTCGTGAGATACAGCCTGGTGACAGACGGACGGACGGACGGACGGACGGACGGACGGACGGACGGACGGACAGCGAAGTCTTAGTAATAGGGTCCCGTTTTACCCTTTGGGTACGGAACCCTAAAAAACCGGCCAAGTGCGAGTCGGACTCGCCCACCGAGGGTTCCGTACTTTTTTGATATCTAGACACGCGGGAGCGTGTCCAGCCAAGTTCAAAGAAAAAGGAACTGGCGACGCAGCAACCGTGTGTAATATTACACGAACCATTTCGAGCTACTTTTGACCCCTTCACAACTTGAAACCTACTTAACCTACACAAATGAAATTTGGCAAATGTATTCAAGCCCCTTAGCTTGTCTAAAATACAAAATTTCATAAACGTAGCTCAAACATTTATTGACGAATTAACGTTTAAAAACCGGCATTTTTGTGACTGACTGACATATAGATCACAAACCTAACCCACTTCCAGATGACCTAGAAACTTGAAATTTGGCATCAAAGTAGACTATTAGGTGTATATAGAGGGAAAAATCTGAAAACTGGAAATTATTGATATTTCGATGGAAAAAAAATAATTAATACTTATAGACCAAAAACCTAACCCACTTCTAGATCACTTAGAAACTTTATATTTAGCATGAAGGTAGACTATTAGGTGTATATAGAGGGAAAAATCTGAAAACTGGAAATAATTGATATTTCGATGGAAAAAAAATAATTAATACGTACAGACCAAAAACCTAACCCACTTCTAGATGACATAGAAACTTGATATTTGGCATCAAATTATACTATTAGGCGTATAAAAAGGGAAAAATCTGAAAACTGGAAATTATTGATATTTCTATGGAAAAAAATAAATTTAATACTTATAGACCAAAAACCTAACCCACTTCTAGATGACTTAGAAACTTGATATTTGGCAGCAAGGTAGACTATTAGGTGTATATAGAGGGAGAAATCAGAAAACTGGAAATAATTGATATTTCGATGGAAAAAAAAGAATTAATACGTACAGACCAAAAACCTAACCCACTTCTAGATGACTTAGAAACTTGACATTTGGCATCAAGGTAGACTATTAGGTGTATATAAAGGGAAAAATCTGAAAACTGGAAATTATTGATATTTCGATGGAAATAATAACAATTAATACTTATAGACCAAAAACCTAACCCACTTCTAGATGACTTAGAAACTTGATATTTGGCATCAAGGTAGACTATTAGGTGTTTATACAGGGAAAAATCTGAAAACTGGAAATTATTGATATTTCGATGGAAAAAAAATAATTATAGACGGTCAAGCAAATCTTGTCAGTAGAAAAAGGCGCGAAATTCAAAATTTCTATGAGGCGATATCCCTTCGCGCCTACATTTTTCAAATTTGCCGCCTTTTTCTACTGACAAGATCTGCTTGACCAAGTATAATACTTATAGACCAAAAACCTAACCCACTTCTAGATGACTTAGAAACTTGATATTTGGCATCAATGTAGACTATTAGGCGTATACAAAAGGAAAAATCTGAAAACTGAAACTTTTTGACAATTGACCGCGCGTTAGCGAGGGTCTCCTTTTCAGCTCAGGCAAACTGCTTTCACGATGAATACCTACTATAGTAATTTCTGTACAAAAAGTAATGATATCCCAACAAAAACATAAATGTGAAATGGGAGCCAAGTTCAATATTAAGAATGTGTCGTTGTTGACTCGCCGACAAAAGAATTGAGATCTATATGGGTGCCAAGTTCTGTGTTGTGTAGAAAATCCTGAAATTATAAAGGATTTGACTTGGCTAGTTTTTACCAACAAACCAAATTTTAGAAAAGTAGCCTATACGTAAAAACTAGCCAAGACAAATCCTTTATAATTTCAGGATTTTCTACACAACACAGAACTTGGCACCCATATAGATCTCAATTCTTTTGTCGGCGAGTCAACAACGACACATATTCTTAATATTGAACTTGGCTCCCATTTCACATTTATGTTTTTGTTGGGATTTGTTGTTATCGGCAACAGAAATAGGTATGTACCTATTTCTGTTGCCTCTCTCATCTGTGAAAATTTCAACTGTCTATCACGGTTCATCAGGTACAGCCTGGTGAAAAAGACAGACGGACAGACGGACGGACAGATCGACAGACCAACGGACATACAGACAGACGAACAGACGGACAGTGGAGTCTTAGTAATAGGATCCCGTTTTTACCCTTTGGGTACGGAACCCTAAAAAAGTATGATTAATTTTTTTATCTTGGTTCAAGGTGTTTTATTTACGACTGTAGATAAGTCATTGAGGCGATTCAAATGTGCAAACAATGCGATAATACATAATTGTATGTAGATTGCTTAATCGATTAAATTATTAACTAACAATATTTGATTAGGTACACACAGACAGTACGTGTTGCCTTCTAGCCATAGTGTTAGGGGCCCACATCAGCCTGTCAGTTGTTCAGAGCTGTCAAATTTTGTTTAACTTGCTTTTAACTGATAGGCTGATATCGTCCAGCTCTCGTCCAGCGAACTGATAATCAATCCCCTTTAGAGTCGGACCAAGCAATGACGAGGTGTGGCCATGTCATCAATTCATCATTCATGATAATCTCAAATTTCACACTCATCTCATATACACCGTGTTTTTTTTGATTTCCGTTAATTTCAAGGGTGCATACCTGAGCTTAAATCAAGTAACTTTCCCAAAGACACCGATATTCTAATTAACTCCATTTCGAAGATAATCAATATTTTATTTTTTTCCTATAAGGCCTCTACAAGCTTGTACACTTGCCTTAAGGCCGGTTTACATATTGATTAGTGTTTAGAATGAGTTCATACATTTGCTACTAAACTTAAGTAAAATCTCGGTCGATCGATGTTCGAATTGACATTGATATGTCACAGATTTCAATTGTTTGGTTTAGTTAAATGTAATGCCCGTGTTACAACAACGCTATATGCTACATTTAATTACTTTTTAATATTATTTTTTCTGAAAAAAAAAGCAAAAAAAAATTTTTTTTTTGCAAAATTAACTATGCCATTTAGTTTTCTTAAACGTACTTAACCATACTCCGAAGTTAACGGAATTCAATAAAAACACGGTGTATAGAGTTCAAGTCGGTGCAAACTTAGCTTAGACGGACTCTTATTGCCAAACCCTAAACCTTATGGCAAAGGAATAAGGTCCACCGAGCAGCTTAGAGTGTTGTTATACTCACCGCAATATCAATTGGCGACTGAGGTCATAATGCTATCTCCTTTACCCTTGTTAAAACCAACCCAGATTGAAAGACATAGCATCATGACTCCAGTCGCCAGTTCGTATTGCGGCTACTATAGCACAGAATAAGTAAAAAACCGGACAAGTGCGAGTCGGTCTCGCCCACCGAGGGTTCCGTACTTTTTAGTATTTGTTGTTATAGCGGCAACAGAAATACATCATCTGTGAAAATTTCAACTGTCTAGCTATCACGGTTCGTGAGATACAGCCTGGTGACAGACGGACGGACGGACGGACGGACGGACAGCGGAGTCTTAGTAATAGGGTCCCGTTTTACCCTTTGGGTACGGAACCCTAATAGTACTACCGTACAGAAAGGACACTTCCTACAAACCCGAAGTTCGAGAGCGGTTCAGGGTCGAATCATGCTATCCCTTTCTAATATATAGCACTATCCCTATCAGCTATTTAGGGTTGTCAAAATTCAAGCCATTATCTTATCTGTGGTCGTGCACCCAAAAGTACGTCAAGTGGTGCCAACCCTAATAATTGCTCGGAGCAATGCTGAGCCGAACGGGGCCGATTTCGACCGAAGTGAGGAGTGACTCCCCACTGACTATAGTACCTTGGGCTCGATAGTTTTCCGTCCGTTGTTGGAGAAGGCGTACTCGGAGTAATGCATGACGCTGTTGTAGTCGTAACTCACGCCGAAGTCGTTCGTGTGCTTGGCGTCCGACTTCTTGAAGTTGTTCTCCGAGCCTGAAACGGATTAGGAATAGACATGCGTTTGGATTTGATCAGCTGAGAAGGAGGAAGCGTAACGAAACTCTTAAGAAGTTCTTATGTTCTGCAGGCAGATGGATCCTGTTTTCTTTACGGTGCGGAACGTATGCAGAACTTCTTCTTGATATGTCAAAGCCTCCTTTTATACATAAGTACTTTCTCAGATCAAGTCAAAAAAGGAAAATATTCAGTTTCATCGATAAATTACAGTCAGTCAAGGTGCCTACATATTTTGATTTACATACAATAAGAATTAATACAGATTGCCTATATATCTTATAGACCGGGAGGTCACTAAAGTTTTTAACCAGAAAGCCACTTCAGGCCTCTGCTTCCGTAGTCCACGTAGGTTGCAGACCATTGTCCTAGGCTATATTGACTTGATGTTCTGCAGCATGCAGCTATTCGTGCAGTATTGTGCCTTTGGACACCTAGGCTCTACAGGTCGACCTCCTGAAGTATACTCTAGGAGGCTTACCTGACTTAATGTTCTGGTAGCGCACATCCACATAGTCATCACGCTCTGGTCGGCTCTGCTCGTGCATAAATCCCACAGCATGTAGAAGTTCGTGCAATACCGTGCCCTTTTTGGACACGCAGCCCGGGTTCTGCAGGTTTACTTCTTGACGCCCACCTGGAAGACAGTGTAAAGGAAAGTCAAACGTAGAGTTACGTTACGTGAAGATATTGAGGCTGTTGCAAAAGGACTGACCCCTCTCCCACTTGTTTTAATGAAAGAAGAGTTAGTGGCTTCTTGGGCTTGGCTGTAGTTTTTAGGCGCTTTCGGTTAGGGCTTAAAAACTACCTAAGTAACTTGAATATTTTGTGATTTTCTACATTTTCTGTGTTGTCAATTTAATTTGTTCAGGATGTACCTATTGACATACCTACAGTCATGTTAATAATTATATTTTGGTCAGGTTTAATTTTAGTTTGACCATCTTGTAAGTTGTATATCCCAACAAAAACATAAATGTGAAATGGGAGCCAAGTTCAATATTAAGAATATGTGTCGTTGTTGACTCGCCGACAAAAGAATTGAGATCTATATGGGTGCCAAGTTCTGTGTTGTGTAGAAAATCCTGAAATTATAAAGGATTTGTCTTGGCTAGTTTTTACGTATAGGCTACTTTTCTAAAATTTGGTTTGTTGGTAAAAACTAGCCAAGTCAAATCCTTTATAATTTCAGGATTTTCTACACAACACAGAACTTGGCACCCATATAGATCTCAATTCTTTTGTCGGCGAGTCAACAACGACACATATTCTTAATATTGAACTTGGCTCCCATTTCACATTTATGTTTTTGTTGGGATATCATTACTTTTTGTACAGAAATTACTATAGTAGGTATTCATCGTGAAAGCAGTTTGCCTGAGCTGAAAAGGAGACCCTCGCTAACGCGCGGTCAATTGTCAAAAAGTTTCAGTTTTCAGATTTTTCCTTTTGTATACGCCTAATAGTCTACATTGATGCCAAATATCAAGTTTCTAAGTCATCTAGAAGTGGGTTAGGTTTTTGGTCTATAAGTATTATACTTGGTCAAGCAGATCTTGTCAGTAGAAAAAGGCGGCAAATTTGAAAAATGTAGGCGCGAAGGGATATCGCCTCATAGAAATTTTGAATTTCGCGCCTTTTTCTACTGACAAGATTTGCTTGACCGTCTATAATTATTTTTTTTCCATCGAAATATCAATAATTTCCAGTTTTCAGATTTTTCCCTGTATAAACACCTAATAGTCTACCTTGATGCCAAATATCAAGTTTCTAAGTCATCTAGAAGTGGGTTAGGTTTTTGGTCTATAAGTATTAATTGTTATTATTTCCATCGAAATATCAATAATTTCCAGTTTTCAGATTTTTCCCTTTATATACACCTAATAGTCTACCTTGATGCCAAATGTCAAGTTTCTAAGTCATCTAGAAGTGGGTTAGGTTTTTGGTCTGTACGTATTAATTCTTTTTTTTCCATCGAAATATCAATTATTTCCAGTTTTCTGATTTCTCCCTCTATATACACCTAATAGTCTACCTTGCTGCCAAATATCAAGTTTCTAAGTCATCTAGAAGTGGGTTAGGTTTTTGGTCTATAAGTATTAAATTTATTTTTTTCCATAGAAATATCAATAATTTCCAGTTTTCAGATTTTTCCCTTTTTATACGCCTAATAGTATAATTTGATGCCAAATATCAAGTTTCTATGTCATCTAGAAGTGGGTTAGGTTTTTGGTCTGTACGTATTAATTATTTTTTTTCCATCGAAATATCAATTATTTCCAGTTTTCAGATTTTTCCCTCTATATGCACCTAATAGTCTACCTTCATGCTAAATATAAAGTTTCTAAGTGATCTAGAAGTGGGTTAGGTTTTTGGTCTATAAGTATTAATTATTTTTTTTCCATCGAAATATCAATAATTTCCAGTTTTCAGATTTTTCCCTCTATATACACCTAATAGTCTACTTTGATGCCAAATTTCAAGTTTCTAGGTCATCTGGAAGTGGGTTAGGTTTGTGATCTATATGTCAGTCAGTCACAAAATGCCGGTTTTTAAACGTTAATTCGTCAATAAATGTTTGAGCTACGTTTATGAAATTTTGTATTTTAGACAAGCTAAGGGGCTTGAATACATTTGCCAAATTTCATTTGTGTAGGTTAAGTAGGTTTCAAGTTGTGAAGGGGTCAAAAGTAGCTCGAAATGGTTCGTGTAATATTACACACGGTTGCTGCGTCGCCAGTTCCTTTTTCTTTGAACTTGGCTGGACACGCTCCCGCGTGTCTAGATTGTAACACCTCGAGGGCCATGTGGCGGATGGCTAGACCGTTACCGAATAGACAAACTTAGCTGTCAGCACTGCACTGTATCAGGCTCCCGAGTGTAACAGACGGCGAGAACTGGCCGACAGAATCAAGAATCACGATCCTCATCAGTGTGCGAGTGATCAAACAGAAATAGAAGCCAATTTAACCAGTACATAAATCTTACCGATCCGTCCAACGCTGGACCAGCACCCGGTATTGCCGCTCTGTATGGTGATGTAGTCTTTCTGGCCGTTGTACGGGACGAAGCGGAGGCACGTCAAGCGGTGGTAGTCAGCTATCGCCTTCATGATGGTGTCGCGTTGCTCTTGATCTGTAACATTAACCGTGAATATTAAATGACTAATTTGTGTTTCCTAATTTCGTTAGTAAAATTAAGGAGTTCAGAGCTTGAGACTGCCAAAAGTAAAAGTCAGAATTTGGCTCAGAACTAAGAGTCAGAATAAATACACAAGGTTTTCCATAAAATGTACGTCGGCAACTCTCCTGGATCCTCTACTTTCTTCAAGAATTTGTATAAAATTAGCAGGGGAACATAGTAGACAGTGGAAACTTAACTACTGCAACAAGCCTTGAGGACATAGAGTAAGATGCCGGTAGGGCAGCGAGAGGCCTCCTTTAGGATGGTTCACGTTTGTATAGGAAAAATTCAAACCCTAGCTAGAAGAAGCGCCACCCCCTCATTTTGTTATGTTACACTTGTTATGTTGACAAAATACGCCAAGTTTTGTAATCTTGTCTCAGCCACAAGGGGGTGCTGAAACACATTGAATTTTTTCAAAGTTGTATGAATCCAAAAAAAACAAATTATTATTTTTTAGATTTTTATGTAAGTAGTAGTTTTCACATTATTTGAAAGTGATTTAAAAGTTATTTAGTACAAAAACATTATTATTTCTATTTTTTATGATTTTTTTAGGTGCAATTCAAAAAATCTACCTTTTAAAAAATCATAAAAAATAGAAATAATAATGTTTTTCTACTTCAAAACTTATAAATCACATGTGCAAATAGTGTGAAACCAGATACTTAAATAAAATTCTGAATAATAAATACTTTTTTTTTTGGGTTTCCTACAACTACAACTAAAATTTCAAAGTGGTTGTAGTTGAGATAAAATTACGAAACTTGGTGTATTTTATCAGCATAGTAAGTGTAATAAAATAAGGGGGTCCCCCGTAGGAAAATAAAAATAAATGTTTTTTGAACCACCTTAGCCTCCTTTCTTATCCCGTTCCTCCCCAGCTGGGGGATGAATAATTATGTTTACCTTTGCGAATTCCCCCATTTCCGATTCCTAGGAAAGCATCAAGACCTCTCATTTTGTTGAGAAGTTACTTTAGTTACCAGGATTTAAGACTGTAGTTTAGTTACTCACTGTATCGTCCTTCGATGACGTAAGGTATGATGCCGTTAGGCCACCGTGAGGTCTCATCTCTCATCCCGTTTCTCCCCAGCTTTGGGATGAGTATATCACCCTCTGCGTACTCCCCCATTTCCTCAGGGTTCATGGGTGAAGACTCGTTCCATTTCGCTACTGCGTCACCTGTAACATTGGGTTTTTAAGTCAAAATTTTGAACAAGTCTTTCATGAATTCTATCATCGCTTGAAGCCTTTGAAGGCGTTGGTAAGCTCCGTATTTTTATTGATTTATCTAAACATTATTGCACAGAAAATGAGAAAACATACAGATGGTGGACATAATGCCGGTGAAATCAATCATCGTTAGACTAAAGAGCCACACTATGCAAAACTTGGATCCCTGAAATTAGTTAGCTATGCCATGCCTGAATAGACCAGAAGATGTCTTAAGGCATCATCTTCGCATCTTCTACGCTATAGTGAGTCTGAGAGAGTAGCCGCGGAGATAAGGTAACAAAATACTGTCACTGTGACCTAAAGGCCGCTAGGTTATCCAGCACGGCTCCCAAAATTTGAGACGAGCGTGTAACCGTGATGTCTACTCAAGCGGAGTGTAATGCCTTAAGTAACTTAAGGTATGTTAAGTTTAATTACGCTAAGCATGAACACTCGTAAAGTAAACTTGTTTATAAAGTATCGTATTGTGTCACTACTATCAGTACATAAAGGTGAGGAAGTGCGCCGTCAGCGGGAGACATTTCTGAGGCCCTAACTTGAACATCGGAACTCGAATTTACGTTATCTCGCCTCTCTATCGCTCTTGCATATTTGAACGATAGGTTAGTAGTTTCTCTCATCGGTTATCGCGTGAGGTGTTTATACTGTTTATGGGGTTGATGCTAATGTGCACCACACAAAATATTGGATAGTTTATGACGAATGATTCCGGTTCATGAAGACATGTTTTGGCATTATCACTGAAAGGTTCCGTAGACACAGTACCTACGGGAAAATTGGAACCCATACTCGTATAGTTTCATCATGTCCGTCTGTTTGTTTGTAGGTATCACTTTATTGTTGAAACGCGTATTTTCAAGAAGTTAAGATGAACCTACATAGGTACTTTTAACTAAAACTATTTTGAAGAAGTAGTTTCAGCAGAGGTAGTAGGTTCAGTAATTTAAGTACCGCTTAGATTTCATCACAACCGTAAATATTAATGTTCAGTGAAAATTACCGCCAGAAATACCTACTTCAACCTAATTTGTACCTAGGTACTTAATGAATAAGTAAACTATTTAAATACATTACAATTAAAAATCCTATAAGATTAAGTGGAGGTATTTCAGCTTCAGCATTTCGCCGCTGAATCAGAATGATGAAGTTTAACTTAAGTATTTATACTTTGTAAAACCAAAATAACCATTAGGTTAAATTTAGCTCATGCAGGGACTTACAGGTAAAATGAAAAGTGACCCCTTAACAATTAATTAACCACTTACCGCTTTCACTGTTAGGAGAACCGTATAGCTGAGGTCCTAGATGCGACAAATTGATCTTTACATCATCATCATCAGTACCATCTATGCTATTCGCTGCTTCTATAACTACGTCATCATCTTCTAGAGGGAACCCTTTACACACCGAAATTACAAATAAAAGTAAAATAACTTTAGCCATTTTAGCGAAATTATTAAAATAAATTCAGCGAAGTACCAGGCTCGCAGGAGTCGCAAGAAAGTGTGCGCTAAAATACCGCGAGTGCGTATTTATATGCCTCCGACCTGACATAGGGTAAACAGATATACTTCCCGGTACAGGATGTACCGCCGAAAAATGTACATTGTACTAAGCATCGATAAGAGGAACCTTCGCTGTGTTTTTGGTTTATGTTTCCTGAATGGGACAGCTGAATATTGTTTGTAATCCTCGCTGATAAGAGATCGCGAATTCTGACATTTTTATATGGAGCAGTGTGTAATATATTCAGAACAGTGACAACATCCTCTATAGCTTCATGCAGTAGGTAGATAAAATATGAATGCAACCGAAGTTTAAATCAATATAATTATTTTAAAGACGGATTCGCGGCTCTTTCGTCACTGGCTCTGACCAACTGAGCTACCGAAGCTTATCCGATTGCGGCAAATATTGTTTTACACGCTTCATGGAATTTATGCGTTAAAGATGACTCACGCTAGACAGGACCGGGGCCGGGCCTGAGCTTCCGGCGCTTTGTTTCCTATGTAAAGCACCACGTGATCACCGATCAGCCGTCATAGAAAATGACATGTCGGACGCCTCGGCCCGGCCTAGCGTGAGTCATCCTTTATGTCCATTTGTTACCCACGTAAGAAATAAGACTCATCCACCACCAACCACCAAATATTTATCTGACGTTCAGGCAACGATCTAATTTCAATAATAAAGTAAGGGCTAGATGCGTCTGACGTATAGTGAGCTTCTTAATACAGCCGAATATGACCATTATAATGGATATAATTATAAATGGTTTGTACTGCAAATTTTCCTTGTTTTTGAAAATACCGGGATCCCGGTATTTCGGGGGAAGATGACTGTACAGTCAGCAGCAGAAGTTGCTGAGCGGATGTAGCGTTGACATACAAATATTGATATGTATGAATAATTTAATATCCTCACAAAAAAGTCCGGACATCACCCGAAAATCCAGAATTTTCCTGGAAGGTCATTTTTTCAAAAATCCGCCTCTTAAATCCCTTATTCCAAAATCTTTCGTACTGTAGCATAACCTTCCCTTTCCTCTGGCCAACTCTTTAGTTGTTAGTTGAGATATCTTAAAAACCCTGACTCTCGCCAACTTCCCCGCTATCCTGATAAGGACCAAATATCCTGACATGTCAGGACTAAACGGGTGAGGTATTCAAAATAATCAGAGTGTAGGTATTCACTTCATCACCTCCCCGCTTCGCTGAGGGCCTACCGCGAACACCAAATGTTCGCAAATTGCGGGCATCTTTTTCATTTACTCCAATTTGGCAATTTGGAATTAGTAAATGAGAAAGATGCCCGCAAACTCCGAAATTTGGTGTTCGCGGTAGGCCCTCTCGATGAGTATACGTTAGATTAGAAGGGCGGGTGGAAAACTCGTAATCACTAATCAGATAATTACAAACCTTACATCATATTCGGAAACGAGCGCTTTATCGTACATTGGCACGGCCATGTTATTGTACTGTTCGCTTTCCCAACCTCTTATCTTTATCGCCATCGTTTTCAAAACTCAACTTTATGGTATGTTGAAGAAGGTAGTTATTTCCGTATGACGATTATTTATATATGATTTTAGATCGGACGATATTTCGCAGAAAAATCCTGACGTGTTTTTGACGACACTTTGCCTCGTACCCAGTGTAAGTCTGACCTCCGATTACTTGTATTTATAACAATTTTCGGGTTCTAGTTATACTGGAAAGGGGAATAATATAGACAAAATGTGTTGTGATGATAAGACAGGCAAGGTAGGTGAAATGTTTGTTTAGTTTCATTTTATTTGATTTAAAAAAGGAAAACACCAGATGACCTTATTATTTGAAATTCAGTTCCGTTTTCGTCGTATTCCATTTATTTATATTACTTAAACATTTTATTGTTTATTTGAGTTGTTTCAAGGCACTATAAGTACCTACTCTAAGTACCCACACTATGGTATTAATTGAACTTTCATTCACTTACATTCTCACATTATTAGACATACGCGAAAACCTTTGATGGCAATGAAGACGACGGTAATACGGGAAAATTTTTTATATTAATAAAATAAATCGTTATTGGACATTCTTACACAAATCGACTAAGCCCCACAGTAAGCTCAAGAAGGCTTGTGGGTATTCAGATAACGATACCTAATACATTCATACTTAGATACATAGAAAACGCCCATGACTCAGGAACAAATTCTCCGTACTCACACAAATAAATGCCCTTTCCGGTATTCGAACCCAGTGCCATCGGCTTCATAGGCAGGGTCACCACCCACTAGTGACTACAGTTCGGTTTTTTTAGCATTAGAAAGAAGGTAAGCGATCTTGACATGTGTATTAATTGAATAACGCTTTTTTAAAATCAATAACTATTACTTAGAAGAATATAAATGATCGTATTGGATTCATAATTGTTACATATTTGCCGTGACTTATTTTTAAAACGTGTTTTCAATTAAAGGACATGTCAAGATTGTTTACCTTTTTTCTAATGCTAAAAAAACTAACTACCTATAGGCCGCCGCCCGGTCGTCTGGAACCCTAAACAAAAATTTTAAACCTACGACTAAAAACGCAATTAAAACTCGCTAATAATAGTACATAGAGGCGGGTCAGCTACCTCTAGCCACAATTTACGGCGTCTTAAAGATAACGCCAAGAATAGGGGACCCCTATTCATAAATTAACTAAGACATAACCCTAATTAAATTGGCTAGACCTGCGGTCGGCAACCTTTTAGCAGCCAAGGGCCACATAGCAGTTAACGAAGTGGACGCGGGCCGCACATTGTTAATATTTATGACTTTATCAGACATTGTCATTTGTTAATATTACATACAAAATAGACAGGGACGATGCGGCCCGCGGGCCGCTGGTTGCCGACCGCTGGACTAGACAATAAAGTGACCTATAAAAGGGAATATCAACTCTGTTACTATTGAATTAAGACTGAAATTGCAATGATGCTTAATTGCAATGATGCGATTACAGGGTCGGTATCGAAGACCTGGAGGGATCGAAATCGGCAGATGTAGGTTGGAGACGCGTTGGAGGGTCTGCCATCTTGTGACCTGAATCGGAAACATATGTGCACATGTACATTGCCAAAGCAAGTGCTAGGTACCATCTACCGTTCTCGTCGGTACGTTTCCTTGTGCATAGGTTCTGCCATCTCGTGGGCTACATCGGAAGCATAAACGACACATTTACGCCTCGCGCCAAAAATCTGCACGGGGCCTATGCTGCCCCCTATAGTCATGCACGGGGCCTATAGTCTGTATCTTTAGGTATTTAAATAAAAGTAAACAAACAATTTGTACACTTTCGGGTAGTTTTATTGGTTAACCAACCAAATACTATTAAACCGTCTGGATCAGTGACTGAACGACCTGACTTTAACCTACATTATTTGATCATGTAATGTTTTCATCTACCCTCAACTGGCTTAACCTTTTCGACGCCATGTCAAACACACGAAATTGAACTTTATGCATATGCACGTAGGTCTATGTTGCTCTGTGGTTTGTGACCGATTAATCAGTCTTTGGCGATGAACCTGCGGTGCGGATATATCGGTCATTGGCGTCCAAAAGGTTAAGGGGCCATTTGGGGGTAGATTTTGTTTACTTTTATTTAAATACCTAAAGATACAGAGTATGGGGACCTACTCTGCCCATTGCCTTTGTCCCTCCTTTTTGTCACTACTATATTTGCTACACATTCAATAGTTTTCTTATAAGAATATTTAGTGGGATGTAGGCAAGGACTCAGATAAGGTCTACCGTAAAACCCCCCATTTATATCCAATACAGCAACTATGGTCCACGAGTTCAAAAGGAAATTAAGTATCAGTACCAATGTTCCTTTTCATTTACTCCGATTTTTTTCTTCTATTTATAAACATAGCTTGCCTTAGAACTACAAAAAACACAGTAAAAGACACACCTGAACGAAACAAATACAGTTTATTTTTGAACCATTGGTGTTTTGGACTATAGTTGGGACTGTTGGGAGGTTTTACGGTACTTGTCTACAGTAGGTAATATATAAGTTCAAGAGAGGTCCTTTAAGAGTAAATTAAAGTTCAAATTGTCTGTGACGTATCCGGGACAAGGCATTCGACGGGTTAAGAGTCCGCAGCAAGCTCGGCCGAATTTCACCTTCCCATACAAACGGAGTTTCGTTCTCATTTTAAAACTACGTGTTGGATTGTAATGAAACTTTGCACATACAATGACATGAGGTATATCTAATAGTCCTGTTATTAGTTTATATAGCTCTAGTTTATAAAACAAACGAAATAGAACAGATTGAGCATAAACAAGTTTTGTATGAAAAACTTAAATTCGGTGTATTCTTTAACTATGGTATGAAACTACATAGTACATAAACTAGATTTACCTTATCCTATACATAGTACAAAGTAGCTAATACTATGTAGCTAAGTTTTAGTTGGTTTAAAATGAGTAATAACTGCGTTTGTATGGAGAACCGAGCTTGCTGCGGACTCTTAACTCAATCATCGACTGCAATTAGGCGCCATTCATTTATTACGTAAGACTATTAAGGGGGGGGGGGGGGGGGCGAACGTATGTTATTTTTTCTTACAAGGGGGAGGAAAGAAGCTTAAACTGGCAAAAATCGTCTTACGTAAGAAATGAATGGCGCCTTAGGAATAAGAAATCAAAGTCAAAAATTCAGATGTTTGTATTGTATTTCTAACATATTAGAACTTTATACACTACATCATCTTTATATACATGAGCATTTTTGCTTCGCAATATTATTACAATTAAAATAAATTTCTCTCTTTATTATATTATTTTTACATTTCCTTAGTCCACCTAGTATTTAGGCAAAGTGACAAAAACTAAAACAAAATTACAGAACAGGACCCCTACTGCCCGATTCTAACTTTAAGATACGTTAATTAATAGATCTAGAAACGATATGGATTAAGTAGATGTGTCAGTGTCAAAAGTGACGTTTTTGTTTGAGGAAACGTAACATTAGACACTGACATATCTAATCCATATCGTTTCTAGATCTACTAACTGACGTATCTTAATGTTCGAATCGGGCCGTTGTAAATTATATTCGATAGCGTGACGTTCGGGTCTGCGTTATGTCTATTTTTGTATGGGATTTTGAACAGCGCGCCAAGCGGGACGTTTCGGAAATCAAAATCCCATACAAAATGACACTTAACGCAAACGCGAACGTCACGTCACGTTATCGAATCACTAGGGAGTAAAGATAAAACACACTTAAGTTTTTTTAGAATAAATAGTAAAAAACAATTGTGAAGTTTATTTTGTCACGACCAAATAAATACATATACAGGAAGGCAGTTGACAAAATAGTATATTATAATAAAATGTGGCATTCCACAAGAAAAGGACACTATTCCCGCCAGCACTCGTTTCTGCGTCATTTATATTTTTTTATCGTATGCTTTGAGCGGTTCCTTTTCTTGCAAATATAGATGGTCAAGCAAATCTTGTCAGTAGAAAAAGGCGCGAAATTCAAATTTGCGCTTCGATATCCCTTCGCGCCTACATTTTTCAAATTTGCCGCCTTTTTCTACTGACAAGATCTGCTTGACCAACTATAGACACAAAATTTAAAAAGTTTACAAATTGAAATGGCAACCAGCGTCATTTTACGTTCCCAGTTTTTTGGTAATAAAAATATTTGGTCTGTCAAACAATCCTCAATTTAATGTTAGAACCCTAGTATTGCACTACCTATGTATTAATTAGACGAATTCTTAAAGCTTGTTAAAAAATTCTTTACAATTGGGTTTTCAGAAAAAAGTGTACGATTTACTTAAAATAAACCTATCAAATTTTGGATTATTTGGAGTCAGAATCAATAGCCCTTGATTACAAAAAAAGAAAAATAGTGTCCCCAAATTTTCATAAAATTTTTAGGTGTCAGTTTTGTGACGATCCACACAAAATGTATGTGTTTTTTTCGGACCCTTTTTTCTTTTTTAAACCGATAGTCCTCGTGATCCTGAGTAGAAAAAAAACCAAAAGGGATAATTTTTCCAAAAAAGTAAATGGTACTTTTTCCTGAAAATGCCCACATTACGTACCGTAACCAAGTCGAAAGGTTACGGGGATCATAGGCAGTTGGCACATATTGCTTTGTAGATCGCACGTATGCCGTCCCTTTCGTTTGCAGCTGATCGACGCTGGGCAGAAAGGGACAGCCGTGGCCGGTTAAAAGCTACATCATCAGTCTCGGTATTGGAGTATGCAAGAGATGTGGCTAACACACTGGCTAACGACCATTCTGAGGGCCTACCGCGAACGACGTTCGACGTGTTGCCTCTCTGTCGCACTTGTAAATTCTTACGTAAGTGTGACAGGGAGGCAATACGTCGAGGGCCTCAGAGACAATTTTTTCTCCTATTAGGATCGAAAATGTTGTCGTTCTAAGTAAAAATATCATAAGTCATTCGAGAGACCAAGAAAAGTTAGTAACGGCTCTTTCAAACGAGTTTTACAAGCTAAAGTCGGACCACGCTAATTTTGCATTGATTTGGGACTGGTCAAAGTGTGGAAGTGTGACCATAAATGTCAACAATTCTACGAAAACTACGTTTATTGTTAAAACTTCCATACTTTGTCGCATTAAAATCGGTGCACAATGAATAAAGATGGACTGTATGCCCTCTTCATTAAACTTTGCAAGCCTCAATGAGTTAATTTATGTTTTACCCCTTTCTTACGAATACGTAAATCAAAATGACAGATTAATTAGACCAGGGGTCACCAAATGGCAGACCAGTCCGGATCCGGACCGCCGACCTATTTTATTTTTTTGCTTATTTAATAAAATCAAGGAGAACCGGACCACGACAGTCATTTTATTTTAAGAACCGGACCCCTGAAGAAACTAATTGGTAATTAGCTAATTAACTCGTAGCGGGTTTATGAATAAGTTTTCGTGGTCATACCAGGGGTGCGAAACTCCTGACTTCGGTCAAACTCGGCTCCGCTCGGCTCAGCATTGCTCCGAGCAATTATTAGGGTTGGCACCACTTGACTTCCTTTTGCGTGCACGACCACAGATAAGATAATCACTTGATTTTTGACAACCCTAAATAGCCGAAAGGGATAATGCCATATATTAGAAAGGGACGGCATGATTCGACCCTCAAACGCTGTCAAACTTCGGTTTTGTAGGAAGTTTCCTTTCTGTACGGTAGTACTATTAATTATTCTGTGGTCATACCCAGTGTAACGCCACGCATATACAATATACTATACTCCGTATCTTTAGGTACTTACTTAAACTTAACTTAGGTACTTAAATTAGAACGAACAATTTGTGTATTTTCGGGTAGTTATAACATTTATTGGTTAACCGACCAATTACAAAACCGCTTGGATCAGTCACTGAACGACCTGACTTTAACCTACATTATTTGATCGTATAATATTTTCATAAGGCATAAGGAACCATTTGAGGGTAGATTTTGTTTACTTTTATTTAAATACCCATGGTATAATAATATACTCCGCCTGGTACTCCATTCCCGTCTTTTCTAGGTCACCTAACTGACACAAGTCTACGTCATCATGCGACAGCCCTATATGATAATATGCGATAGCGCTATATATAGCGGCCATCTTATTGTGACATAGGCCTGTGTCACTCTGGGAATAGAAGACCATGTTTTATTAGACTATGTACATACTAAAGATACAGAGTATAAAACAGTACCAATGCCGAAACGAATGGAAGAGTCAACAACGTCAACGCTCAGCTAGCAAAACTTAACAACAGCAGAGAGAGCTACAGTATACCTTAGTACTAAGTACCTACTTAAGTTAGGTCGTCGCAGCCAAGCTAGACCAGGTATTAAAGTCCACGTACCAACGCCCACAGTCAACTGACGGTTAATAAACCTTATTATAAAAAGCATAAGGTCCATCTATGGACAGTTAAAGAGTGTTGCTGTTTGTATGCACATTGGCTATCAGATATATCGGAGCGGCCGAGGTGCTCAAAAATATCTGTGCACGCACTAACGCCTTGGGGGTTGTGCACAAATGACGCGAGGTGTTTTTGGCTTCTTTTTGACCCCCCTCCCCCTTGGTGATATTTGGTGAGGTTTTTGGCTACCCTCCCTCCCCCTACACAACATCACGTGTATTTTATTTTTATTTTTTCATTCGACCTAATTTTAAGATAAATAGTATTGTTTAAAGAAAATCTTGTTTATTTTTCTATTTTCGTTAAATAGACTCGCTATTTTGAAGCGCATAGTGAAGATTTATGTTTAACGAAACCGAGAAAAAGTATTTACTCATGTGGTAGGTTTTTTTTACTTAGTTTCGTTCACTGTAGAAAAATACACGTGAGGTTTCCTTATACCCCCCTCCCCCAACGTGATCTATCGTGATTATTTCGTGACCCCCCCTCCCCCTATCGAACCTCGCGTGATTTGTGCACAAGCCCTTGACAATAGGGGCGTGTTCAGATATTTGTGAGCACGTTGGCCGCTCCGATATATCTGATGGCGGCTTAACAGGCGTACGCAGTATCACAGGTGGAAACCGCGCTAAGCATGTCTGCTTTATATTGCATACAACTTTAAAATGAAGGCAAATAGACAGAAATATAACAAAACTAATTTTGAGCTCTGTGCGCAATTGAACACACAAGTCAAAACAATCAAAGGTGTTTTTAATGCAGTTACAGCAAACATGTTTGGCGCAGCAGAGATCTGAGCGTTTTCTCCGCTTCTAATATTATATTATTATGAAACATTTTATTCCATGTTTTTATGTAGAAACACCGTTAGTCGCCACCACAAACTCACCGTGCAACAATTCAAAGGTTTAAAGAATTCAATAAAATTATTGACTGACCGAAAGCCACAATGTACTCGTATCTCGCAGGCAATTTGTTGCAAGGTGAATAGATGCCTTAAGTTGACAAAAACGGTTACTTTTCACTTATAACTCGTAAACCCTCGAATGGAGATCGATTTAGCTTGGCTGAGTTCGATTACAATAATAGTTCCCTTTAAACCGGGTAAATGTAGGCACTCGGTGAGGACGGCCGCGCGGCCCGTGCCAGCGCCGGAGACCATATTGTACATTTACGTCATTTTAATACAATTTCGTTAAGAATCGGCCGTTTATAAAGCGGTTCACACACGGCACTGCAACCCGTGACAGATGTGGTTGAGCGAGGCGATATTAAGAATCAACGCTATATGTATAGGCAACCGTGCCATTTTTGCGTTACGGTATAGTCAAAAATAGCGTACAGACCGTGCCGAAAGCATCTGCCACCCTCTAACACTTCCCATATAGAGATAGATATCTCATGTACCATCACGCTCCGCGATTGTTACGCCATTTAGGGTCCTAGCTAAATTGGTTGTTCAATACTTCCGCTATGGAATGTCCAATAGCTAGAACCCTAAATGGCGTAACAATCACGAAGGGATTGTTATCTGATTGATAGAGTCGAAAAGTGGTAGACCACTTTCTTGGCTGACCGTACGTACATACCTATCTCTTTTTGTAAAACTATTAGAGAAGGGCAGATACTTTTAAAGCCTAGCTCATTCGCTACTTTGATGCTGGAAATTAATATAAATATTACGATGTCGAGATGCAGTGGCGTATGTAATATGCTTATGTTTATCTGTAGGCAGCCTCTGGTCTCCTGGTGCTCATTGCCAGCTCATATCACAAGATGTTCAATTAAATATTACGCGACACTCATAAGCCACATAATTTGTATAGCTAATCGAAACAATTATACATTATTTATTGACTTTATCTTAACACACAATGTTAGAAATTGACAACACCTATAGACGTCTTTGTACAGAGTTCCAGTTCTATAAGTAGCTAACTGCACACATCACAGATATATATAGAAAAAATAAACTTCATCTTGTTAGTCTATACATAACAAGTACACTTTAGCCTAAACCTACGTTCACAGAAACTGGAAATATTTACTTGTATACAGTCCCCACCGCTATGAAACGGATGCCGGTTAAAACTAAATAAATACATTTTTTGTGTGGACAGGATAACGTGGGCAACTGCCGAATAAATAAACAAAATTCAATTTTAATTGCTCCCTATGATAACTGTCTCTATAAATAAAAATTAAATTATATCATACATCGTAACCGCTACATTTAAATACGCAATTACAGTGGAATATTTGTTTGTGTGTAGAAAAATACGTGAATTTCACCACGGTTTGGCCGGTCGAAATCGTGTTAAAGTCCAAGAATCACAATTTGTCACTTTGCTATCACCGTCTTTGAGTCACTACGGTTAGTATTGCATAAATACATTTTTACATTCACACGCCGTCTTAACATAAGACACGCGCTAGTCCGGCCGCACTTTGTACGGCGGACGCCACTCGCTATAGTCCGACAAGAAATTGTAGAAAATTATTGAGGGCGCCACTTCCTACGTAACTGTCACATTTTTGACGTAAAATGCAACATGGCGACAATTTAGTATGGAATTTTTTCAGTTCCAATTTATTTTATTTCTACTATTTTATGTCGCACTATTGGTGAGGCCAGTTCTATTCGACTGTTCTGTTCTGACGTGATCCCTTCTCGTAAAAAAAACCTATTAAAGGAAAAATTAGAAAACTCACCGCCCCGGGCAAGACTCGAACTCGCGACCTTTCGGACGCTCTAAACCAACTGAGCTACCGAAGCTTACCAGAGGCGTGCGAATTTTTCCATCCCTTCCTTTCTGTTTACACGCCTTAGGAATCCCTTCTCTTGGCAACGTATCTTACAAGTCTGGTAAACTAATTTGTCAGTAGAAAAAGCGCGAAATTTATATTAAGTATAGGAGATCCAAACATTCTAAAATCGGTCACCTTCTTTCTACTGACAAAATTGGTTTGCCTACATATAATTTTTCACACGTTTTTTGTTTTTTTTTTCGTATCTTCTGCTATATTAGGCGCAGGGCGCAGTCGAGCTGACGATCTCTAAATTGCCAAGAAAAGGTCTAAGATACACGGTTTTTTATTCGCTTCATTCATGACTGGCTAATATGGGACAAATTATTTATTTGACAGTTAACAGGTGTCAAATAACATGAAGTTCCCATGAAACGTTAACGTTTTTTCGTATTTCATAATACACATCGACAGTCAGAATAAAACATAACCTCACCTCGCCAAGGAATGGTTGTGGAAGCAACGAAAGCGCGTAATTGAGGTAGCTGCGCTCGAGAGACTTGGGCTATTATTGCTCGTACAATGGCAGTGTTTGACTAACGTCGCATCGAACTAACCCCCCACACTAGCGTCTAAAGCGTCGGCGTCCAGTCAACTCTATGGCTCGACGCACCTGGGTGCCATTTTACCACAAACAAGACATCCTCCAGACTGAGCATAGTAGCGCTACCCCCTCTGCCACAAATATACGGTAGTTTTACTCCATTTTCGAGTCAAGTGTCTGTGTGACGCCCGTGTTGAACGGACCAATCACGGCACGGGACGCGCTCACCTCGTCCCCCGCACCCCTGTATTTTTGGCAGCATCGGTTTCATGAAATAATTGCTCTAAGCTCCGTCTAGAGGATTCCTAGTCTATGCATTTTCCACTAAACACCGACGCTCAAACTGTAGGGGGTCTCGAAGTGCAGGTCCCAAGTCTCCGCGGGGTCCCCTCACGTGTTGGGCGGGGAGGTTGTGGAGGGGGGGAGGACCACGAGGGGCTTGACGATGGCGGCGGCGCTGAGGTACGACGCGCTCACTGTTAAAGGACCGCCGTTGCCGCTTACCACTTGGGTTTCTACCATCTGTAAGGGAAATTTATCTATTAGTTGTACTAAAAAGTTACGTAACGTCTAACCGTAAGTAAATAGAAACACCTACAAAAGTAATTGAAATTTTGTATTGTCTGAAAAAAACATTCAATTTACAATGAAGCGAAGGCTTTTTCAAGTCTCTGTGAATAGAGAATAAAAACATAGATAATACAGATATGGTAGAAAAATTGATCTCATAAAAACGTTAAAAATGGGTCTCAAAAATCTTTTTAAGATAATAAGGCTCAAAGTCACTGAATAGGCTAATGAGCGCTCTATGTTCAGAGTTTCTTTGCGATAGGCACCGAATATTAAGAATAAGATTTAGGCAGATCCTTAAGAGTCGTATTCCACCTATTCAATTTCTTTGTCCAATGTGTATTTGCGTCACACATTTCGCTTAATGAGAGAGTGAGACGTGTGTGTGGTAAAATGTGTGTGTATTATATACTATGTATTTATGTATGTTTATTGATACTAGTAAGTAGTATTTAGATAGCTACTTTTATCTGTACTGATTTTTTCTTCCGCACCAATTGTAAGTTTCTGTTTGGCCCAAAGGTTGACTGGTAGAGAATGCCTTATGGCATTAAGTCCGCCATTTGTACTTTCTTTTGTGCAATAAAGGTTAAATAATAAATAAAACAATGACCTTGTGCGTGAGTGTGTGTGTCTGCAGCAGATGGCCGGCCTGCGACACCACGAGCGGCGTCAGCCCGCTCACCACCACGCCTTCTGAAACGCAAACACACGCGGTTATATGTGGCTTTCTAGCAGGGAAGGGTCCTCATCCTTAAGAGCCCATCGACGTGCACACTAGCGCCACTGCTAAATAATAATGATTATTTAAATTTAACGACAGGTATTTAAAAAAGGAAGCCGCTACGTACTGTATTTTGTATTTAAGTACCTTTTCAAACTAATCTAACTAATCAAACTAGTTTTTACGTTGCTGGATTCGTCAATCTATGCGTCCAAAATTAAAACAGCCGTTTTTGTTTTTAGTTCATAGATCGACGAATCCAGCAACATAAAAACTAGTTTCATGTATTCAAAAGGTACTTAACTACAAAATACAGTACGTAGCGGCCCCCTTTTTAAAATATATTTTGTTAAATTTAAATAATCACGATTATTTAGCGGTGGCGCTAGTGTGCACGTTGATGGGCTCTTAACCCTTCTCTGATGGAAAGCCACATACTTATGTAGATGTCGTGACCAGATAATAGAATTTGATCATTTCATGAAATTCCATTTACGAATTGATCACTTCGTGATATGTTAATTAAGCATTCACACATTTCGGAAAAAAATTACTTTCAGCGACAAAACGTTAATTTAGACAAAAGAAAAAAGTTACATTGAGAGATGCTTAGAAAATTTTACTTTTATGTGAAAAGACAAGCTAAACATTTTTACTTCCATTTTTCATGCGAATCTGTCCTATTCGGCATGAGGATCATAATTCATAAGTTTCATAACATATAAACTACTATAGTTATTTCTAAAAGAATATATTTATTATCTTCAGAATGTATTACTCCGCTCTCGATTTAATAGGCCCCGTGCATGAACTATAGGGGGCAGCATACGAGCAGTCAGATTTTTGGCGCGAGGCGTCAATGTGTCGTTTATGCTTCCGATGTAGCCCACAAGATGGCAGAACCTACTATGCACAAGGAAACGTACCGACGAGAACGGTAGATAGTAGTAGAGCACTTGCTTTGACAATGTACATGTGCACATATGTTTCCGATTCAGCTAGGCCACAAGATGGCAGACCCTCCAACGCGCACGGTCCCTATGGTTTTCCCGACGAAATATTACATTTTTCTCATGCCATGCATTTTACTATGTATTATCCTTGGTTTGCGCTCACCTGAGGACGCAGGTGGAGGTGACACAATGCCATTTTCTCTCTGTATTCTATGATTACTATCCCCTGTTGTCACTCCTGTAATCAAAATAAATAATATTGAACATTCGTGCTAAATTAATAATAAAATAGGACAATCCTTTCTGGTATTATTACTATTACTCAATTTTTGGTATTAAAAGTATATAATTATTGTAATAATCCTGCTTGTACCACTTGCTTAGTATAAAGAAGTATGTATTTAGTTTTAAGTGTTAAGTATTAAATTTATATACACAAACATTGGTTTAAACTTTTGCATTTTTTTGGAAGAGCGGGGTCACAAGCATATCTGTTGCATAAAAGAAGATCTCAACCTATAGTATAGTGTTACATTATTTGTACAAAAACCAATAAATCTTTTTTCATTTTTTCAAAATGTTGGTGCTAGGAAAAACAAACAATCCAGTAAATACAATTAACAAGCACATTATAAACGGCGAAAGAATTAGACTTATCAGACGTAAAAACGGTACGGTGAGGTAGGATTGATAGTTTAAGTACGTGGAAGGAACGCAGTTGACATTAGAGGAACTAGATTCAGGAGCGCAACACTGACCGTTGGTGTGGTGCTGGTGCGGGTGCGGATGCGGATGCGGGTGCGGCTGCAGCACGCGCAGGCCGCCGCCCGCCGACAGCAGCTGCAGCGCCGCGCCCCCCACCACCAGCCCGCCGCTCCCCACCACCTGCAAACATTCACATTCATTAATAACATACGAGCGTGCACACGTCGCCCGACAGGCGGTTTCTTGGTAAGTAACGGTAGAAGCAAGTGTGCGTTTGCACCTCTCTATAGTAGATTGTACAACAAGGGCATAAAGAGACCTATTTTTACCCGAGGCAATTTTTAAAATAGTAGACGAGGGTAAAAATGGACATTTATGCCCTTGTTGTACAGTCGCCATCAGATATATCAGAACGGCCAAGGCGCTCACAAATATCTGAACACGCCTCTATTGTCAAGGCGTTAGGGCGCGTGTTCAGATATTATGAACACCTTGGCCGCTCCGATATATCTGATGGCGACTGTACACTCTGCTTTTCACTTTGATTGCGAGGAAAATATACAAAAAATCAAATATTTTAGGTTATTTTAACGTATTTATTCAAGACTAAAGAAAATTATTCTCGGGCCGGTCGGGGGCGCGGGGCACGCCGATCGGGAGAGCGCCGGCAGGGCTGGCAGTTTGTATGGCAGAATTTGGACTTTATTGCTAAGTCAATAAGGGTCGTAATAGATGATTTTACTTAATGCTCTAGAGCATAATAGCGATTTTATGTCGTCTACGCTCGACATAAAGGTGCACTTTTTGAGCATGAGAAGTGAAATAGTACATTATTGTCGAGGCTCGGAAGTAGCTACTTGCAGGCTGAGGATTCGTATTAAACGGACGACCTTGGGAGTCCGTTTAATTGAATCCGAAGCCAGCAAGTAGCCTTCCAGCCGAGTCATATATAGTGCTTTTCTCAAAAATGGTGCGAGAAATATACATATTTTAGAAATATTTTACAGAAGCAACGTTCTTACGTATATATTTTCACAGAAAAAAGTAGAAACAATTGAAAAAATTAGCTTTGCCGCCTTTTTTATTTTTTTAATAAAAAAATAGAAGTGCCGAAAATACGCCAACCTATTTGAGACAGCTAAATAGTCGCGGTACTAATCATCTGTTTGGCTGTTTAATGGGCCTGTGCCTTCATTTGATATGGCCATTTCAACTTTTAAAAAGTTTGGAACTCGACAAATAATGGAATTTGTATGCAACATTGCAGTCCCAAAATCGAGACTGCAATGTTTTTAACTTTTTAATTTTTGACTGACCATAAACTACGCGCTTCGCGACCTATTTTTTAGACGTCAAAGTCGACTTTGCCGTCCATTTTTGAGAAAAAGTACTTTTTCACATCACCTATTCAGAAAAGGGCTTTTTCTCCTCGGTAGGAGGGATCAAAGTGGCACTTTTCGTCCCTGCTAAGGGGGAGCAAAGTGGCACTTTTCTGTTCTAGGACACTGTTTTTGTTATTTTTTGCATTTTTTTTAGCTTGAATAATATTTTAAAACATAATAATTGTGTCAACACTAAGATTTTTTTATTTTCCTCATAGTTGATGTGAAAAGCAGTATGTGTCACACGGTATCAAAATTATTTCGTCTTGGGCTTTAACACTTGAATCCCTCATTACGCTCAGAATTCAATGTACGCCCTTGACGGAAATATATCATTTTGATCCCTTGTAATACAAACTACTATTTCTGCATTCATATTTCAACGAAATGTTACAATTTATCTTATTCAATATAAATAATTATCGAAATTGAAATAAAGGCCATAACATACCAATAAGTTGAATTTAAATTAAACATTTTGAATTTGAACAATAAAGACTACGCCCTGGAGAGATCCCGTCTAAGTTTGAGTGTCATTTGTGTAAAGATCGGTTTTCCTAGGATAGCGATGCCGTCATATAGCGGCCGTCTCCATACTAAATAATACGGCTAAATATGGATGGAGACGGCCGCTATATGACGTCACTGCTATCCTAGGAAACCAGAGCATAAGGACGACAGACTTACTTGCGAGATAGGGAGGTGTATTTGAGCGGGGTGCACCAGTGTGGTGCTTAAGGTATTGCTGACGCCGTTCTCCAGCTGACCGTTCTGAAAATATAATAGACACTGTTTTGTTTAAGGCTAAACATTCACGCAAGAACGTAAAATAGACCTTGGGTTATCGACTGAACGGAAACTAAAACCTCTCATTCAGCTTGAGGAAACATTTTTTTGACATGTCCGGTTTTTTTTGTGAAATTTGATGAGGTTTAAAAATTATAAAGAATTTTCTTGTAGATTCATTTTTTGGATTTCTTTTTTGATGGAGGAGCTTTGGGGGTCCGCGAGGTCTTCAACTCACAGAGACACTAGTTATGTTTCATATCATGTAAACTGAATATAAGAAATTGTTCTTCAGTGAAATAAATGGTCTACGCCGTAGATTCGATTTTTTGTAAAATTGTTGCTTCATATTGTTATTAATTAATTTAAATGCCCATATATTGAAGTTTCTGCATCTTAAGAGCCTCTTTTAAACATACAATTATGTTTAAATAGGATAATTCATTTCGTTTGTAGGTATAAAACACAGATTGAGTAATCAGGATTCGTGGTTTGATACTTATTTGTATAATTTCATGTTTATTACCTGTGCCGACTCCGCGGGCGCCAACGTAGTGAGGGTGAGCGTGTTGTGCCGCGCGCCGTACGACGTCCGGACGACCTACAACCATACACATAGACATGTATACAACGAGCGTAAACAGGTTGCTGGGAGACTAGTGGGCCTAGGCAATATGACAATCGTTTGTGCTACGACAACTAAAAGCTTTCTGTTTCTCTATCGCACTAATATAGAAGAGTGATAGGGAGCCAGATAACGTTACCTACGTTGTCAAGGCGCAAACGAATGTAATCTTGGCTAGGCCCCCAGTAATCATTCAGTTCTAGTGTAAACAAATGTTTTCACTCGTATAAGAAGTAAGATAGAACGAGAACGCCATCTTGTTAAAGTAACTGATTATTTTGATAGAAGAAATTATTTTATTTACTAATATAATACATGTTATGTTAAAAAGTGAATTTTATAAATGTTAATCCAAAAAATATTCAATATCTGCTCCGCGAGTGCACGGAATACGCATAATAAGCATCAGTTGATCACACTGAAAAGCTCGTTTACACCAAGATTAGCTAATCCGCGATTAGGTCAGTTCTAATTTCTAAGCGGTCACCAGGCGCCCATACCTGCGAGGTGGTGGGCGTGATCTGTATGGGAAGCGTGCGGAGCTTCGTGCTCAGGTTCAGGGTGCGGGGGGGCGAGGTCTTGATCCGCGCCACGGTTGGGGGGGATGAGGTAATCTGGAATTTTATAAATTAATACGTAAGAAAGTAATAATCAATTATGACTTGGAGAATTCAGGGGCAAAACGATACAAATCCAAATTACTAATAAGAATTTTTATTGTATCAACAATTTTCCTAAAGATTTTGTATTCAAAACTTTTCTTATACTAACAATTTAAACTTAAAGCGGTATTTGCGCTTCAAAATGAATTTGGTATTTCTTAATATGAAATGGGCTGTTCATATACCTATAGTTATATTCTCTGAATCTATTCATTTAACCCTTGGTATGCTTATGTAAAACATTGGCTACAGAATTAATAACCTTGAAATTGTAAATTAAAGTCCAATTAATTGTGTGGTACGTATACGGGACAAGGCATATGAAAGGTTAAATAAATCACATTCGATTTCGGTACGTGCGCGTTACTTCAAATTTCAAAAATTCTTGGACGTTAAAAAATTTTTCTCAAAAATGGACGGCAAAGTCGACTTTGCCGTTTAAAAAATAGGTTGCGAAGCGCGTAGTTTATGGTCAGTCAAAAATTAAAAAGTTAAAAACATTGCAGTCTCGATTTTGGGACTGCAATGTTGCATACAAATTCCATTATTTGTCGAGTTCCAAACTTTTTAAAAGTTGAAATGGCCATATCAAATGAAGGCACAGGCCCATTAAACAGCCAAACAGATGATTAGTACCGCGACTATTTAGCTGTCTCAAATAGGTTGGCGTATTTTCGGCAGAAAAATACACTTTTATTTTTTTATTCAAAAAATAAAAAGGCGGCAAAGCTAATTTTTTCAATTGTTTCTACTTTTTTCTGTGAAAATATATACGTAAGAAAGTTGCTTTTGTAAAATATTTCTATGATATTTATATTTCTTGCAGCATTTTTGAGAAAAGCACTATATATGACTCGGCTGGAAGGCTACTTGCTGGCTTCGGATTCAATTAAACGGACTCCCAAGGTCGTCCGTTTAAAACGAATCCTCAGCCTGCAAGTAGCTACTTCCGAGCCTCGACAATAATGTACTATTTTACTCGTAGTTACGTGTTATGTGGTGCCGTGACCAGGATCCTAGATGTTGTAAAGAAATTATTCGTATCTAATTAATTGACACAGAACCCTTGAAATGAAAAGTTCTCCCATGTACGTTGTGTGTAGTCACTTGCAATGCAATAATATGTTAAGCGGGCCACAGACCATCAGTTTTAACTGCACAGTTTAACTGTTCAGTCAAACTGTTCAGTTAAAACGTAGGTGTGTAGGCAAATTTTGAACTGTGCAGGTGAACTGACGATCTAATCGAAATTTCATTAGATAAAGTTTTAACTGAACAGTTTGACTGAATAGTTAAACTGTGCAGTTAAAACTGATGGTCTGTGGCCCGCTTTACTCTTCGAAGGCCGCAAAAATATGTCACACACACGCTCTTATGGCTCTACAAATACGACCCTTCGGCCTTCGTTGTGATTACATAATTATTAGAGGTACAATAAGTGTTGATGTTTAAAAAAAAACAACGGGTAGCACTCCGGGAGTGCCGACAGAAGTGAAAACTCAATGACTAGTCCAAAATGTCTGCAGCACTATGTATAATTGACCCATCCTCCTTTCTATTGAAAAACTTTAGTTCCGAAATTGCTGGCCAGTGAGCTTAAATTTGTAGCGTTAATTGTTTAAAATTCGAATAGAAATTGTAAAGTTAAAGTTGGTCAAGCAAATCTTGTCAGTAGAAAAAGGCGCGAAATTCAAATTTTCTATGAGAAGATATCCCTTCGCGCCTACATTTTTCAAATTTGCCGCCTTTTTCTACTGACAAGATTTGCTTGACCATCTATACCTTGCAGACCTCGCATCTAAATATATTTGGTCATGATATTTTGAGTTTTATTCACCAGTACTAGAGTTCACTTTTATTAGCGATTTCATCAAGATGAGACTTTATTGAATTATATTGGAGTGATATAAAGTTAGAATGTAACTGTGAGATCCTCGTATTTCAGCCCGTACAAGATTAGAACATTGAGCTTTATTGCTTAATATAAAAGTCCAGTTTTAAATAATTGACCTGATTATGATACGTTATGACTAAAGTTCTTTGGTGTATAACATTGTCCGTGACTCATGACGTCAGCGTTACGTTACGTTACGCGTTACGCTGAATCGAGTTTATCATTTTTTCCCCACCTCAAAAAGTGCTCAGCGCCGCTAAAGAAGTTTTCACTTCAAATAAATACTTTATGTTAAATACTTAGTATTAGTTTGTACTTACACTTATAGGGATTCCCACTACTTGTCCATTGACTCTGTCATCCCTTTCCATTTCTAAATTTTCTGTGAAAGCAAAAAAAAAGTAGTAAATAAGTAAACTAATTTACTAGTAAAGTTATATAGCATTTTATGTTCGATATTTTACAATGGGTCGCTTGTAATATTTTATATTTTAATTGAAAAATATAAACATACATGACGTCAGTTACTGCCAGTAAGACAGTTTTCTGTATATTTTTATTTAAAGTAATATGATCCGAAAATTTAATTATAAGTTTGTTTAATTGTGCGTATTTATAAAACTTATGTTTATTTCGAAATAACTCGTATCATACCTATTCCTCTTCTGAAAAACCCTAAAAATATCGAATAATTAATGATTGTTTTTTTCCTCTAACGGATGCACACTGCCGAAAATAATCTCGTCCGTTAGCTACCAGGCTCGCATAAACGTAAAGCGTACCCGTGCTCTTCGGTCGCACCGTGGCACGCACGGACACCTCCCGCTTCAACGCCGCGAGGCGCTGCTGCGCGGCGATCTTCTCGCGCGCCAGCCTCTCCATCTCGTGCTCGCATTCGCGCTCTTTGCGGCGGAGGACCTGCGAACAATGTACCAGGGTTACAGAACTGTTGGGGAGCTGTCAAAACAAGTAAACAATTTGTATACCTTATTTACAAAGGGTTTACGGATGGTTTGTTAAGATTGTTGCTGTTTGTACCGTAAACATCTTGCGATGACGTCGAACATAGTAAACACACAATATGAGATTGCAATAGGCGGTACTAAATGATAATTTAAATGCAAGTATTTTAAATATTAACCTTTTGACCTCCAAACGCACACGGAAAGCCTTGGCTTTAGTGTCATAACAGACAAAAACAGTTGACAGATTTCGATAAAACTGGCGTTACTTAGCTTTGAGTTTGGATTGACATGACATTAATACTGGATGAAGACAACTAATGCAGGTACCGCCGCCATATTTATGTTTGCATTGATCAGTTAGGTAATTTGATTGTGCGTGGTGGAACCTGCCTTTAATCATAAATCATAATATGTAAATAAATAAAATAATTTGAAAACTACCTTACAACAAACAACATTCAAGAATGGTCACCTAATTGTGTCAAAGGTAGAAACTATATTTCTATGGCATTCAGTTAACTCTATCTGGTATGCACCCCGGCCTGGCTGCCTGGGTTTCAAATCAAACAAGTCTTGATCATGGCCTGCCACAATATCTAGAAAAAAAAAAATGAAAAGGACATACCTATGGCTTCTTATTTGAAAAAGTTTTTTTTTGTTTAAATGAAGCAAATTGGCTTTCTAGGATTCAAATCACGGAGAATTTAAGACTAATAAAAAGAAAGTTAGAACAATAGCTTGGGCAATGGTTTGTTTGAAACTTGCCTATCGTTGGACGGGGCTCATTGTTTAAGATTTGAAATGAAACATTTTGTTGTCGAAACAAAATGTGCGAAAAGTTTTGTAAGTTGGCAACAATGGTGGAAGCCATATTCGAAAATTAAATTGAAACAGTAGGCAATATGGGGTGCTTCTGTGGCGAAAGTGGGAGTTATCGCGACCGTAGCGACCAGGGGAGCAGGAACGCGAGGGGGTAAGCCGGTCACGACCGGGAATTTACACTTGCCAATATGTGCGTACCTTTGGGACGGGGCGATTAGGATTATTGAACCCTGTATAATTCTAGAGAGTGTAATGACAGGTCAAAATGTTAAACATGGTTTAATCCTTTTCACCACACCAGCTCGGAAAGGCTTACTTTGCACTTCAAAAACGGATAGCAAAGTTGCACTTTGCTATCAGTAATTCACATGTGAGGCAAAGTAATCAAATGCAAATTTTGAGTTGTTTTCTTATGTTTGCTGGTAGAGTTGACTTAATGATGATTTTTGATGATAAATATTTAATAACATTCATTTGAATTTGATTTGGTTAGATTTTGTTTGATATTTTACATTTAAATTTGCTTCGGGTTGGTGTGGTGAAAAATTTTGTGATTCACTCGGGGCCAAATTTTGTTTAACCCTCGTGCATTGAAACCCTCGCAACGCTCAAGATTCCATTTTTCGAACCACTCGCTACGCTCGTGGTTTAATTTTGGAATCTTTCGCTTGCTCGGGTATCAATATTAGCACGAGGGGTTAAACAACAACTTTGCCCCCTTGTAAAACAAGTAACTATTTCTTAGCAATTGTATATCTTACGAGACATATATGTTTGAAGGCAATTTTTTCCTGTTTACGCACCCTTTAAAGACTACTATAAATTGTTCGTATGATAAACGTGGCCTGAACTGCTGATTTTTTTCAAGGATTATATCTACTCACTAACAATTAGTAAACCTTATTTGTAAGGCCATACGGTCTACCTATGGTCAAATAAGTATGAGCAACTATGTTGGGAAACCCGCATACGTTTCGGTTCGTGTTCTAGTTCGGCGCATGCGTCGCATGTCGATGAAGGTCTGTTTCTGTTATCATCAATTTACTTTTTAAATCTACTGTCCGTCCGTCCGTCCGTCTGTTCTTCTCAAACTTGTCGTGTGTGATACTAACCTGTATATATCTAATCGCTGACGCCAATATTGACAAGTTAGACGTCTTCTTGTCATCAGGGGTAGCAGGCAACTGCCGTTTAAGCAGCTCGAAGCACTCCTTAAGGTGTGCTCGTCTGTTCTCAAACTTGTCGTGTGTGATACTAACCTGAATATATCTAATCGCTGACGCCAATATTGACAAGTTAGACGTCTTCTTGTCATCAGGTGTAGCAGGCAACTGCCGTTTAAGCAGCTCGAAGCACTCCTTAAGGTGTGCTCGTCTGTTCTTCTCGAGCTTGTTGTGGACTTCTCTCGTGCCGGCGCGAGGGGCGCTGCCGCTGCCACTGCCGCTGCTGCTGCCGTTGCTGCCCACTGACGGGGGGGAGGGGATCTGGGGGGTCCTGTGGACAAGAGAATCGTTGAGAACAGGCGACGCAGCAGAAAACTGTTTCGTGAAAAGAGCTGTGAGATTTTTTTTCAATCACTTTTTACACTTGTATACCTATGTTAGTATTTAGAATATTATTTCTTTTATTTTGTTTCAAAGTTTGAGGACAAGTAATATATTCAAATTACTTTCAATGCTGGTACTATGTAGGTATTTGCTAGAAAATGTAGGTAGTGTAGGTACTAGGTAGGTATATTGTTTATCGTTGTCTATGAACATTTAGATTACAAGACATTTTTTTTTTTTGGAAATAATGGTTTTCGCTCGCGACGGTACATTAAATATAATTTTATTTTAATAATTCTTTTGAAGTTAGTATACTTAAATGTTTTTACACACAAATTACCTCATCATCTTCCTCGTGTTGTCCCCGCATTTTGCCACGGCTCATGGGAGCCTGGGGTCCGCTTGACAACTAATCCCAAGAATTGGCGTAGGCACTAGTTTTTACGAAAGCGACTGCCATCTGACCTTCCAACCCAGGGGGTAAACTAGGCTTTATTGGGATTAGTCCGGTTTCCTCACGATGTTTTCCTTCACCGAAAAGCGACTGGTAAATATCAAATGATTATTTCGTACATAAGTTCCGAAAAACATTGGTACGAGCCGCACATCACACATATGTAGATGATATAAGAATAATCAATCACAACCAGATGAATCTCAAGGAAACTGATAACACGTAAATATATGTACATTCATAATTATGTAATTATCAAGTCAAAATACATCAAAACTCGCAAGCGACCGTGTCCATGGAGTAATTAAATTTCAAATTACATTGTCACATTATACGGATGAATGATGCATGCGAACGCAAGGACTGGAAGCCGGTTCGGAATCAATAATTTGATATGGTTTAAATCTTATTTTGATATGACCTTGAGTCAGTGTGACGCTGCACCAGTGTGAGCCGCTAATGTTCATTGGTCCTCACAAAAAATCAGGAGTCGTCTCATAAGACATCTCTCTCGCGCTTATTGGTGCGTGTGAGACGCCTAATGAGATGACACGAGTCAAAGTCGTACCAAAATTAAAAAAAATATTAACCTGTCACAACAGAATCAGCCTCCGATCTCCTATCACTATCTAAAGCGTTGAATTATGTATAAAACCGCACCGAGCGACACCTAACACTCGTGTCCACCCGTGTATCCGTACCCGTGTAACCATTACGTGTAATATTAACCAAACCTTGACAGCAATCGGGTGAAAAATAAAGCACATGGTACATACTAGATAAAATAAATTGTCATTGTCACAGTTTCAATTCTTTGACCCAATTGCATTTTTGAATTTGATTTAAAGGACGTCCTAGATTTCTCACTGCATAAATTCAATGTAAGGCTGATTAATAGTAATGTGAAATGTAAATGTAATGGCATTGCTCTGAATACCTATTTTCAGTTGACAATTCCATCTGAGGCAGTATTGTGAAATTATGGCAATTCCTATATTTTATAAGTAGGTACATGATTTAAATAAGAGAAGAATATAATCATAATAATCTGTATTAAAACATTAACCCTAAACCCTACGCCGAGTCAGACGACGCTACGGAGCCACGCCGTTACGTCGTCGGGTCGTCGCCCAAATCTAATATTTAGTTAATTTCATTTTTATGTGTATTGTTTTTAATGCTGTTACTTATTTGATCAATAAATAAAAATAAATTAATATGATTAGTACGAAAATACAGCTAGACTCTTAGGATCTTAACTACTATATTGAATATTTTCCCTAATGAAGGATATAATATAATCTATGTAATTCTAATAAGGTAGTTATGGAATATATTTCGCTCGAAAAAAATAATTACCGGGTAGCCGGGTAGACGCAATAATTAATTACACTGTAAAGAAAATCGCTTTCATTGAGCTTTGATTACTCCGAGCAATTTGCTCGTGTATCCCAGATTTGATATTAATATATGGCTTTCCATTACAGAAGGACCCTTCGTATGCTTCAAATACAATAAGATCCTTTCCATCTGAAATTCTGATAAAAATGTCCATATTGCACCATTCTCTGTGGAAAACCACATATAATGTACAGTGTTATTGTTTACTTTTAAATGTGACGCGTTACATAAGTGATGTAAGGTTGCAAAATCACAAAAAATCCTGTAAAGGCAGCGTTGGAATGAAAAAGTAATAAAAATAGTTTCCACGGTAGTTAATGATCTTGTCTAGAACTACAGAACCTTCTAGGAACTTAGTTGCAATACTTGCAATGCGATGCGATAGGTGTTAGGAATGTAAAGGCATTTTTATACTAGGTAATAATGGTTGCTTTGCTATCCACCCGTGGTGTTTAATAAGTAAGTACATACCGTCATAGAGAAAAAAATGTATGTGTGATTTTTTTATTTATTTTTAAAATTTGTTGCCCTAAAGGACCTGGGAATTGCAGTACCAATTATAGTCCTCATATTTTACGAATTGGTATATAAGTATATAACTTCATTCTTTAAGTTAACTTGATCCTTAATGTATAACTTATGTTATTACAGACATCGGATTCTATGGGGCAGTATTTATTGACAGCTAGGACTAGCTAGCTAGCATCGATAATTGAGTTTATCGATATAGGAACTCCCTAGCTGTCAATAAATTCTGCCCCATAGAATCCGATGTCTGCGAGTTATGTATTTATGTTTGTACTTTTGGAAATTTTCCCTTGTTCCGATTTCTGATAGTTTTTCATTTGTATGAGCTTTTACTCTGTATATATTCAAAACACTTGCTCTAACAATACAGTTTTAAATATACTAAGGGTTAGAATAAATATAAGAAAAATCCACTTTTAAGGCCTGTAGAGCTGACTCTACAAGATAAAAGCAAAAGTTTTCCTATCCTCAACAAAAAGCGAGCATAACAAGAAAATGTTGTCCTATCCAACTCATTCAGACCGTCGGAACCGGCCGTCATCGTCACGCCTAGCCGAGTCCCCCAGCTGTTTTGGACAGCGCCGGTACTAGGAAAACATACCCATGACTGGTGCTCGTTGTACGCGGCCTGGAATGTTCTTGTACGAAGTCGAGGAGGGGCGCGGGCGGCGCGGGGGCGGGGGCGGGGGCCGGCTCGAACACGAGCGCGGCGGCGGGCGCGGGGGTCACCGGCACCGGCGACGTCGGCCGCACCACGCCGTTGCTACGAGCCGTCACCGACAACCCTGTCACCACGCGCACCGACACCGGGGACTTCGGCTCCTCCTCTGTGAACAAATGAAACGTCATCAGTTTTTATGTAAAAAAATACCCATACTCATAAGCCAGTTTATGTATAAAACAATAATTACACGTAAAACAAAGCATAAACTTTACAAAAAGTCCGTTTGAAATTGTTTTGTGTCTACACCCTCATCTGCGGCCGGCAGGTTGTCAAACCCGTGTCAGCCGCTCGTCGACGGCTGCAGTGCGAGGCGGCAAAGTACCAGGCGAGCATAGCAAGGCTAGCGTTCAAAACAACCGAGCTAATGACATCTCGGTATCGGCGAGAGCGGGACAACGGTACGAGCGCAACACCATTACGTGGCGCGATAAGCGAAATGGAGCTTTAAACTCTAGGCTATTCATTACAAAATGTAGTGTAAGCGTGAAATCAGTCACGCTGCATTGGCGAGCTGGATGGGAGATAGCGCTTAGCGTATTGAATGAAAGGGATAGAGAAGGGGGCGTGTCGTTCGGCACGAGCTGACGTCAGTACATGTGGTTATGAGCGCGTGCCAGTGATTGACGTTCGTGTTGCCAAGGCGCGCCGAAAATCAGCTGCTAGCCAGAAAAAAGCGACCGCGCGTAAACGACCCGTCGATACGCTAACGCTGCTTGTCTGCTACTTCGCTGCGTAAACAAATCGATTAAGAACCGAATATAACTGTTATGTGATTTTAATTAATACCTAGGTACGAACTAGTAGGTATGAGTATGACGTACGTAGCGGCCCACTTTAGATAAGCTGTTATGAAACACGACATACCTAATACCTAACTACATAAAATTATATTCCATAAAGTTTACCTACTTTAAAAACCCCGGGTACACGTAGTTCGTGACCGTAAAAATAAATACTCATATTTTCACGTACCAGGTGGCATCGAACGGGTTAAATTCTCAAAAGTTAGATAATCTGCAAAATGAAAAAAATATCTGTAAATATTTTAATTTCGCGATTGAATTACTTTCATTTCGAAATACGAGTAACTAGAAACTATATAATACCTTTTATTTTTTGTAACATTATGCCATGCCGCTAGTATGTATTTATTTTGATAAATAAAACAAGAGATGAAGGGGACTGAGCCGTTTGTAGATCTAAAATTCTATTGCTCGTGGAATATAACAAATACAGAAGTTATTGACCGCTTTATTCAAGCATTAATAGTACGGAGTCAAGGTTTCTGACCTTACGACTATGACGAACGGACTTTATAGAGCTTCAAAACAACACATCAACCTGAACAGTGAATACCCTGGCCGTCTCTGCCATCTTTATGTAACATAGTAATGACCCTTTTCACAACTACAGAATCTGGCTTCTAGTTTTGTCCAAAACTTTGAGATCGAAAGTGTTTGCTTCAGATGGTACACGGTACACGCACAGGGTACACGGGTGCTCTTTAGTTAGTGTCGGAATGTGTGAGGTACTAAAATACACGAAGATTATACTCGTGCCTTCTAGAGATAGTACGATAGTACATTATTGTCGAGGCTCGGAACTAGCTACTTGCAGGCTGAGGATTCGTTTTAAACGGACGACCTTGGGACCAGTGTACGGATACTGTGAGTGTTGCGTGTCGTGCCGTGGACAATAAACATTAAACTTTAACGGGTAGCTGCAATTTCTTTGTCTACCCCAAACATTTTTATAAACTAATTTCGGGTAGTTTAGTGGTGTTTTATTAATATCTCTGTTGACATTTGTTGGGACGTCAGTCTTTCCGTGACCACAGCGGGTGCAACTCAGCTGAAACGTCGGAATTAAAGGTAAAAACAATGAAATTATATCGCGGTAGACCCGTTTGTGCAATTAAATAGGTCAATATTAATAAAGCAAACAAAGCTTCTAGAATTTACTTCTTACTTGTTCTCGACATTTTCTTACAGTGATTTACGTAAGTTTTTGTAAGTGCCACGGTGGTTGGCTGTCGGCTCCAGACACCAGGGGAACAAAGCCGTGAAGATTACGCAACGAGGGTGAGGGCGGATGTGCGTCACGGCGCGTGGGCTAGCATGGGGTTGGACGCCTCCAGCAATACCGATAAACGACTTGAAAAACTCTTATGTCGGCTACACTCGTCGAGAGAACCCAAGAAAGGTCGAGAACGAGTGCGTACATACTTTTCCCTTCTCGTCTCGCTCTTCCTGGTTTCGTCTCGCGATTCTCCGATCGGAGCGGTGCCGAGACTCGAATCTCGACAAGTGCGTACAGCAGACATTATGTTTAGTCGGAAAAAGGAGTTGCATGAACGTTGCACGTGAATCGAAAGTTTTACGAAAGCACATTTACTGCCTTTATGCTACCTTAAAACTCGACGGTTCGCTTGAAATGTGTACTAAGGGAACACTGCAGACTGCAGGTCCTTTGTTTTGTTTTTTTATTCGTAGCTATTAATTTAATGTAGGTACCCGTGCTAATTTCTCCGAAATTACCTACGCGTTATCGGGGGTGCCTTCGATTATTTCCTTGGACATATGAAATAACCCTATTTTTTATTAAGTAGAATACATTGCTTAATTAGGAAAATTAAGGAACATACTCATTCAGATATATCCTCAAAATCCAGGAGAATATGTATTTATTTTTACTAAAAAAAATATTATATGTGGGGCACCTTAAGTGTCACAGACAGTCTTTAAATGTACATACGTACTTTACGTACGTAAATATATCAGCATCTTTCACTTTGGTACTATAATTTTCTCGCCATCGGCATCTTGCTTTTTTTTACGAGTAAATTCCTTGCGTGGGTGGAGGGAAAATAAGATGTTTTATTAACAATTCTTATCCTGGATAAATAAGTTAGAGTTAGACCAAGAAAAGTCCAGCGATTTTCACAGCCCACGCTGTGACAGTGTTATTTATACGTCATAATTTCATAGAATTTTGACGTTTAAAATAACACATGCACTGCGCGTGAGCTATTAAAATCGCTGGACTTTTCTTGGTCTAACTCTATTCGTTTTCGTTTCTATCTTTATATGAGATTGTCTAAGAATAAGGCACGTTTAATTGAATTTCGTGTATAGTTTTTATTTCATTAACAAAAATATGGTTATGATTATGACTGTATTATAAGTAATACATCTTGGCTGTTTCTATATTGAATATGGGTATGGGTAATCTGCACTTTTGATGTTTATAAAATGAAGGTTGCCTTAAGATTTTAAGATCATGGTACCTACACGAAGGCCACGGCCCTTACCGGCTGCGTCGGCGGAGGTTTCTCGTAACTTTTCGGGTCAAGGATATTTTTCGGCCTTCATTAGTTAAAACGGAGGTCCTATTATGAAAAAAAATACTTTCTTTGAATCTAACTAATAATTAGGCTTAGGACTTTTCGTATCATACCGTGGTTCTAAAATCCTTGGAGCCGCCATATGTGAAATTTTCGAATTCAAAGTCAAAAAGTATGAAGTTATTTTAAAGGCTCAGGACTTTTTGAAGCATACCGTGGTTCTAGATTCTATGGAATGTTTAGTTGTAAAATAATATATAATAAAGTAAAAAAAGAACATTTAATAAAAATAGTATGTATAATGCAATATATTAATTTACAATGCATTTTATAATGGTGATATAAAAAAACCTAGAAAATATAACGTTAATTTCAGCAGACGAAACGCGATCGGTCGAACCAAAAGCTATAATATAACTCGCTAAGCTTTATTCAACAAATAAAACTTAAACTGAAGCTTCTAGGGGCTATAACAAAATTAATTAATTAATCAATATTATGTGTGACTTATCTTCGCTTACCGTTAGTTCTTCTTAAGGTTTTATCCAACTTAGGATGATACTATTCTCATCACTGTTATTTTGATGAGATATGCTATTGATATCGTTCACAACAAACATTTTTTTTGTCGCTGTAAAATATACATCGCATAAGGAACAATGAACACTATATTTTTCTTCATTATATTTTAATTCCTTATATGGCTCTATCCAGTATTTAATCTCGGAAGTTGTAATATTATTCATTTAAAAAAAAATCAAAATTTTAAATTGCGAATGAATTTGCACTAGTCACTAAACACGGGCATCAAAGAGGATGTATAACTAGATAATAGTACATTTCGATGCTAGTGCGGAAGGTATGTCATTACTTCACGAGTACCGAGATATCTTGCCACGAGCCGCAGGCGAGTGGGAAGACTCGGGACGAGTGAAGAATGACATTTCCGCACGTGTATCGAACGACGTTTTTTAATACAGTTGCGAAAAAATAAGTAAAACATTGTTAATCGTACACTAAACAAAAGTGGTAACAGTGACAGCTCGCTTAGACGTCATCTTTAAGTATATTATATCTATGGGCGTTTGGCAGCTATTCCGTTCCATTCAGACACCTTATTAAGAACGGAATTTTCAATATTCAATATTAAAAAATAAACGTGTTATAATGATGAAGAGGTAAGTATTAAAATATGAAATATGTATATTTTTCATATTCTTACATTAACAATAGGTTTTTATGCTGATTACGACGTTTAAAGGAAACTAATATTAACACTCATCAATAAGTAGTCGTGAATTGGAACAAGTATAAATTTAAAAAAATTGGAAAAGTAAAAAGCACTAGTTCGACATAACCAAATTTCCGCACGCTAAACAGCTACGTAAAGTAGCACTTTGTGAGCAACTGTATAAAAAATAATATTGTAGCATCACATGTGATCAGTAATTAGTATTATTATATAGGTTTACGATAAAATTAATTACGTTCGATTAAAATGAACTCAGTAACGATGTGAAAGTATGTATAAATCATTATATTTAATTTGACATCATACTTTTTGACTTTGACTTTGACTTCGAAAATTTTACATATGGCGGCTCCAAGGATTTTAGAACCACGGTATGCTACGAAAAGTCCTAAGCCTACTAATAATGAAAGAACTATATCACTAAAACCAATTTAAAATTAAAAAGCGAGGGTCCGATATATAAAGCGTCATAATTTCATAGAAGTTTGATTTTTAAAATAACCCTTGCACTGCGCGTACTATTAAAATCGTTGCAGACTTATCTCGGTCTAACTCTAATTGCTTTTGATATTTAATTTAATCTAATTTTATATTGAATTTTTACAGTTTTATTCAAGACGCAATGGTCATATCTTTCACCGCAGGTTTCGGGCGACGCGCCATATCTATTGTTTTCTTCAAATTTTCCTGTCTTTACGCCCCCTTTTATTATGTAGATTCATGCGAACGAGATACTAAAGTGATATCACTGATATCAAAATGAAATAATTTTCGATAGCAGCTTCTGGACATTATATATTGAATTTTTGTTTTACTTCTCATAGCCAGAGCTAAGCCATAAAGAAAATTTATTATCATCGTTAGCCTGCGATCCCGTGAGAAAATGATTGCATGCGAAATGATTATTATTAAAGGATTTGTGCAACCAAAGGATAACCGGTCCAGCGAAGGCGTCCATGTCGACGAAACGCTACTAGCGAACCGGTTAAACACGGTTATCATGACTGATCCGCACGCCACTCCGGTGTGTGAACGAGACAGCTATACACGGAATGTATTTCCAGCCGTTAGCCATACTTTAACACTTTCGGTGCCGGGCGCTCCGTTTACAGTACAAAATGAACACACATCCGTGTTCTTGGCAGTGAATGTGTTAAGAGGTAAAAATATACGTCTATAAGTAACTTTTACTAAAGGACCAAACCCGAAACCGCGTATAAAAATTTGGCTCTCCCATAAACATCGACTTCTGATAAGCCAAACTGTATGAAACAGCTGTATAGTGAGAAAAAAACACCTGTATAGTGAAATAGCGATCTCCCACACCGCAGCGGCAGGCAGATCCGAGGGCCTACCACGAAACACGACGTGTTGCCTCCCTGTCAGACTTACGTATGAAATTGCAAGTAAAACAGAGAGGCAAAGCGTCGAACGTGGTTCGCGGTACGCCATCCGCTTCCAATATGAAGACCGTCTCAGTCTGACCTACGGTTACACGCAGTTTTTACGAACTTCAAGGTCAAGTTATACTGGCGACGCGTTCAGCCGGGTAAATTTATTATTGTGAATTATTTTATAACTAGTGGATTAAGTGGATCGAGTCGATCGGCATACCTAAACATGGAGCAAATAGCTGATACCTGTTTGACTGCAGTTTCAATTTATTGAAGGGATTTAAGCGGCGGCTTTTAGAGCCATGATCAGATCAGATGATCCAGCCAACGTTTATTATGAAGAATATCGTAACGTTTTCAAGGGGCTCAAGTCTCAATGCTTCAAGTAGATATTTGAAAACCACCACTAGGATGACTAAAATAGGATTAACATAGACCGAATAAAAATATCAATGTTAATTTATTTCTAAATTCTGAGTTAATAAAGAGAAAATCATCATTCGCACGGTAAGATTAAGCAACCCCCTTTCCGGATTAAATAAATAACAAAAAATAACACGTGTTTTCTAGAGTTGGACCAAGAAAAGTCTGCAGCGACTTTGATAGCTCACGCAGTGCAAATGTTATAATTTATACGTCATAATTTCATAGAAGTTTGACGTTTAAAAGGACACTTGCACTGCGTAGGCTATCAAAAACGCTGCAGACTTTTCTTGGTCAAACTCTATCAAAATAATAATACAAACACCCACTCAGACAAAAAGCCTTCTTTAGAACATCGTTTAAAAATGTGACATCGCAACTATCGCACCTACGCTGTTACTCATAGTGCACTTAGCGAGTTTCATATCTAACAAGCACGGTTACGTGTCCAAATCGAATATTGCATATTCGTGCCCCCCTCCCCGTCTGGATGATAAGCGCGGGGGTACACGGGTGGGGTACATGGGGTACGTGGCACGTGACAGCGCGTCACGCGGCGTCCCGAATGAAACTAGCGAACGTGTGGTAATGGTAACCTCTCTAGCGCTTCTGCGGTGCTGGTAGTTGCACTACAAACATAGTTTCTTGGTGTGGGGATTCAATGAACTATACTTTTTGTTGAATTGGCAACAAGTTAATTCTGGAGACGTGAAAATTGTGATAATTTTCTTCGTGACTTAGAATAAATAAAATAAAAACAAACAATGAGAATTTTTTTTTTCGAAAAAGGTTGTTAGTGCAAAAAGAGAACTAGGAATTTAGCGAATTTACAACTAACGATGCCTTGCAATTTTATAAACGGAAAACTCATATAAACTGAACAAGAGGAAATGTAATGAAATAAATTCTTGGTTGGTGGTTGGTGGTGGTTGGTGGTTGGTTGGGTTGGGTGGTGGTTGGTATTGTACAAGTAAATTATGTAGGTATGCTCTGTTAAGAAATCCTTGAAATTGCAGTAAATAAATTATATAAATGGGTGTCAATAACCTACAAGTCGAGATAAGCAAATATCAGTTTTTATGTCAGCACAAGATAAACAATGCCACGTGTGACGCGATAACAAATCATACCACTTGTCTATAAAACATTACTTTAAATTTTATTAATTTAATACCGTATTTTTTATAAAGAATTTAACCTCCTGAGTCTAAATGTACTTACTTACATTACAATGTACACATTCATGCAATCTAATTTGAACTTTACATGAACCAAATAAAATAGCATTTCTTTTGTTTCATTGCTTTTTAAAACAAACTAAATTCGTTCCAATTTACATGTAGAACAAGGTTCAAATAAAAAATTGAAAAACGTTCTATGGTGGGTCTTACGGGGTTAAATTATAAATAATAACAACTAGCAACCCGCCCCGGCTTCGCACGGGCAAAAAGAATAGATAGTATAGAGGGGTCCTGTCATTGTAAATTTTGTAGTCACTGTAAATTTACTGCCATCTATCGACACACGACTAAAACTCAAAATGAAAACGTATAAAGTTATCAAAAAATGTATATACAGGGTGGAAAGGCACGACGATCCTTTCCGGAAATGGGAGATAGTTTAGCCTAAGCTCTATATTTTCTCCATAGAAACTATGTTAATATGGGCAACCGTTTCTAAATTATGACCTTTTAAACATCCACGCAAAAAACTACTTTGTTCTAACCCTAACAGCTAGGTGACAGGGTCAATGAACTTACTTGTAAACAATCAGTATTCGACAGGAAATTATGCTAATTTGTTGCCATCTAACCATTTTTAGGTCTGCTTACAGCACGGTAAGAATCATTGCAGGATTTTCGCTTTCTTAGTGGTTCCACTTGTTCAATACTTGAATGAAATAGTTATGTTATTCCTTAATATTAATAATACTAACCACAACATTGTTTACAACGACAGTTCAAATGGTGACATTGACAACCACTCAAAAGTACGCAATCGTCTTATAAATATCTCTGGTTTCCTTGACTGATAAAAAGGTTTTAGTTTCTTAACACGTTTCACAAAATTATTTTCGAATAATTGGAAACTATCTAAAATAATTAAAAATAACAAGTAGGTTGTGTTAGTTGCACCAAATGAACTTGCAAAAATTAAATACTAAGAATAAATCATGAATAAATACTTCTTAAATACCTAACTAACAAACCTTCTTGCGTGGTAGGAAATAGACAGACCGTCTGATGTTTGAAATTAAATTTTCATTGAACTATACTTATTGAATGTCATATTCTTCAAATAAAAATGTTAGATGCTCGTGGCTATTTAAATTTGTGAGGCTGTGTAAAAGATATGGTGTACCAAACCAAACGGAATGTGAAACTGCGGACGAAATGAGACAAAGGCTAATTGGTGCTTTCTGCGGAGGATAAATGACGAAGAGCATACACTATATCGCATGTGCATCGACATACTCGGGTACGGGCTGCGGCGGCGTTGTAATACACGGAGGTACATTTGAACACCGTATGTGAAAAGAAGATAGTATTAAATATTGGAAAAAAGTAATTATCTAAGAAAGTAATAAAATTGTTTGTAATATTTTTGCATGCATTTGATTTATTTGACATTTATGCGTCATTCATACATCATTGCGATACTGTCAACGATCGGAAAAAAGTGTAAAGTCCCGAGCTTTCCCGACGGAGATCCTTAATCTAGCCGTCATGTGCACATGCTATAGGGTTATCACCACAGTTAAAAAAAGTAGTATTTTTGCAATTTTTATTTTTTACTCAATTAACGATTCTTACCATTACCAATAGTCTCTGTATCACTTAAACGACCTAATACTTCCGGGAAGGATCGTCGTGCCTTTCCACCCTGTATATGGATAAATGATTTTATTATTTTTATATCATTTTGATCCATGTTCATTCCCTGATATCTAAGTGTTAAAATTGTTAAATATGAAACGGTGTCGTCACGCCATCTAGCCGAGGATAGGCTAAAGGTGTGTGCGGCATCTATTCGAGAATGACTTTTACTTGAATTCCGAGGCACGTTTTTTCCTTAGACTTTATTCGTCTTATACGAAGTTACATATGTCTTTGGCACGGGTTAACAAATTATACACCTAAACCTTCCTCAATAATCACTCTATTGATAGGTAGGTGAAAACCGCATGAAAATCCGTTCAGTAGATTTTGAGTTTATCGCGAACATACACACATGCAGGTGCGGTGCAGTGGTATGAAACACACACACCCCATTTTCATAGCTGTCATCTCGGACCGGAAAAAAACGGTCCGGAATGGGGAAAAGTAAAATGTCGGACGGTAAAATTACGTGTAGTGCACAAGCTACCATATACATTTAATGGCGTGCCATGTCGGACCGTAAAAACTCGGGACTGCCGGACAGTAAAATTCATTGTAGTGCACAATCGCCCTAACAATGTTATTGAGTTTTCACTTCTGCCGGCACTCCCGGAGTGCAACCCGTTGTTTTTTTCTCCAATAGATTCACTATCCTCGAGTTCAAGACTCGATTTACCTCTATTTTAGAAAACAGGCATCGCGTGAAATCGGTGAAATGCCATTTATATCTCTACTAAATCACACTTTAGTAGGTATCCAGCCTAGCTGGAAACTAGCGTGTTAATAGGAATGTTAATTACCTAATATTCCGAACCTGTTAAACTACGTTCAAAAACGCATTCGTCGAGTGTCGCCTTTAAACGAGTCATGCTGATAAGATAAAGGAAAGAAAACGCAATAAATGGCCCGTTTACTGGAACATTGACGTGACGTTGGCGTACGATTAATATAAATACTATAACGTGGCATTGATATGAAGGAACCGCTTTTTTCTCCACAATATATAGTTTTCAACATTTTTTAAGAAGCGACCGCTTGGCATGATAACATTTTTCGCGACCCCCTTAATGGTAGGCTTCACGACCTCCAGAGCTGCCATTGGCTGAAGTGAAAACATATATATAATTAATTAACAAAAAATAAAACATAATACTCGTACTTTTGCTTCCGAATTAATGACCAGGAGCTTTTTTTTTTAAGAAAAAAGCCGTGCGAAAGAATATGTTCTAACAGCTGATATTGTGTTTGGTCTCGTAATTTTAAACATTAACAGTTCTTTTTACAGAACAGTTTCGCAACCTTCACCTATGTAGGTATTTCAAGCAAAATCTATTTGTTCAAGTTTTTATACAACCACCGTGCCCTATACACGTGTACCGTTTTCATACGGTTCAGTTGCGCGATCGAGCATAAGGACATGACGTGTGTTCGCATGAAACTCATACATATAAGTATACCTAAGTAGGTATAGATATAAAAGCATCTGTATAGTATACTGCAGGTGGTGTGTGCGACCATGATATCACTATCAGCTGACTGAGGGCACATGTGTGTGTGCCACTTTCCCTGTTCAAACTTCAAATCACCATCTGACACAATTTTTCTTGTTAAGGGGCCCACAGATTACCAGTTCGCTGGACGATATCAGCCTGTCAGTTATTCGCCACTGTTGCCTTTTGCGAGTAACTGACAGGCTGATATCGTCCGGCGTACTGGTAATCTGTGGGCCCCTCTAGGCCTTCGCTAGACCCTTTTGCTCTAGGGTCTATTCAGCCACCAAAAGTCCAAACACACCGTGATTTTAATGATGTCACAAACCAAAAATCGTGGGTAATACGCAAAGGCCAATGATGATTCAAAAACATAAGGAAGGTACATCATCACCGACGGTACAGCACTAACGATGAAAGTTAGGGCCTTGACAGGAACATCGCGAAACACCTACGTACTACGTACGTCGTACAGCTAATCTCATAAAAACTATACAATTGCGGAGTTACGCAACGCCCGGCACGGGCGGCCATTATTGGATTACAAGACATTGTCTTTGTGTGCGACATCCGCCAGTTACGCAAACACATACGTGAATATATCGTCAGTCAATGAACGGTTAAAGATTTTCATCAAATGTCTGTTTTATTTGCTTATCCCCCATTTGAGGATCAGCGCAGCACGTCCCTCACGTCAGCCAAGCACAGGTGCCGCGAACATCGAAATCGTTATCTGCGTCTCTATCGCTCTTGCATATTCGAGTGATAGAGGCAGCTGGATAACGAAGTTTCGATTTTTTATTCGGATTCCAATAATAATCAGATCAGGGACCGAGGGCCTACCTCCTTCTTTAGATGACATTTGAATATTTGGAATCGACTTCCTTCCTTAAATGTTATTGGAATCGTTCCAGTGCCATCGAGACGGAAGTTCAGGTGAATGCGTGCTCGTGTAGTTGTAACTCGAGGTCAGATCGAGTTACACGTTAGAGCAGTGTTTTTCAACCCTCGTGAAGCCTCACCTCAATAACTAACAAAATAATAATCAACTTACAAAAACTGGATGTACTAATAGCAGTTGGTCTGTGACGCAAAATTTTGATAAAATACAGGCATATATGCCAAGGAGTTGCTGATCTAGTCTTAAACCTCTAAGCAGCCCAATCAACAACGATATGACGCCATATGGGGGACACTACACAGTCGAATCAATAAGTTCTACAACGCTAAGATATGGGGACACTAAGTGCTTCATATCGCTTCTCGTTTTTCACACAATCCGCCCTTTTTCTTGGCCTGCCTACCCTAACTACCAGACTAAGATAATTTAAGTAAGACTAAGGACATGTTTTACTGCTGAATTAAACCCATCAGTTATCTTATCTACCGGGAAAGTGGCAAGTTCATTAGAGAAAATACTCGTAAGCTTTGAAACCATAGAAATTATTATTATATTAGAAATCAAATCTCAAAAGGCAAGGCTCTTGAACTTTAATTTATTTCAAACAAACCTCATACAGCTGTTTAAAGAGTACCTAAGTAATTAATGTTTCGCATTGGAATTGAAGTCCTAATTAGCTTAGATTTCGTTTTAATTGGAATCCCGCAAGAAGCCAAGGTATCAGTTAATTTAGAAGCTATACGATCGCTTAATTGTAACAGGTTGTACAAATTACACCGATCAGCTAATTTAATTAAGAGTAATTTGTCATCGTAATTGAAAACCTACGTATTCGCAATTCCACATCATCAACAGTAAAATGTCATCGATCTAAAACCTACGTAGTATTTAATGCTGAGCTGAGCAAAGTGCATCAAGACACCCAACCCACATATAGTAGAGTTTGAAATGACACTACGGTATTGACCTAGTACGAAATCTTACTCAACTTGTGTTGTATACGTGAGCATATGAGCGTGGCGTGCCCGGGCCGACCTTGGCAAGAGGAACGCCTTGAGTCCGACCACCGCACTTCCAGGAGCAGAATTCTATTCGTCTCAAAAGTCCAACGTCCAAGCAAACCAGTAATGTTCTTTCCAAGTACATATTATCAGTTGTTGAGGAGTTATACTGGTTGGTCTGAGTGTTGGACTCGCCAGCGATCGGAAGGCGATGTAAATTCACCGCAGCACGAACCTAGGTAACGCTTGCACGACTTGTTTTTATCCTCCTCGCTTCTGTCGTCCTGCTCCCAATGTAGAGCTCAAGGGAACATCGGGCTGCTTGGCGAGTTGGCGTAAATAGAACTTGGCTTGACAACGCACAGGTTAAACCAGTAAATCTAACTAGTAATGGAATTTTTCATCAATTTACTTGGCTAAATACTAAAATATACCTATACCTACTATAAAGTTTGAATTGAAAAAGCATTATCCGTTTATTGCAATTCTCGATTGGCGATGATCTCTCGGAGATCAGACACGTATATCAAATATATGCATAAAAAAGGATTCAAAGATTTTGAACCGTTAATGGAAATCTCAACTGAAATAAAGAATTTACGAAAATTCGCCCGTTAAAAGATTTAAGATATTGTTGTTCATGGATGATCCTGTAGATTAGACGCCCGCACAAAACTGTTGAAGCATTCATCGTATTGTTTAGTTGTGGTCTTGCATTTTGTTGTGCAAAAACAACACGAGGTCGAACGCAAGGCCGCTGTGGGCCGGCTTGAATGTGCTAGTCAACTGTAACATACGTCCATTCCGATATAACTTAATAAAGCTCGCTATAACTCACCTAAATACTCCTTTATCCATTTCTTTTTCGGTGGCGGTCGCACGGTCTGATGATCCTTCGTTTCCTTCTTGGAGGGGGTAGTTTGCGATGACGTGGAAGGTTTCTGATCATCAAGAATTCGGGGAACAGTTAGAGCCGTTAACATTTGCTGCGGAAACCCATAACCATGTATAGCATGTCCGTGTGCTTGGAACTGCTGGTATGCTTTCAGGGTTATCGGGATCGGCTCGACGATCTTGCCGAATTCTGTCTCCCTGGTGTTGATGGCAATGGTGTGGATCGTGTCGCTGTAGTAGTCACTCGGAGTGGCCATTGCGCCGAACACTTCCGTACCGCTCGCGTATCTGGCAGTGCATAGATTCACTTCGGATGATTCCATAAGAATGCCCATTCTACAGTAGGACGTCACATATACTAACTCGCTACTGTAAAGTCTCCATGGTCATAACACTTTCGTCCTAACATTCATTTTAATAATTTCAATAGATTGTCCGTATTACTGTTTACTAAGAATTGTTTAAAGTCTCTTCAAATGCATAAGCTAGCTGGATATATCGTTATTGCGGATACGTTTGCGAAATTGCTGAACAATTTATTTGTCCGATAACGCCTGGATAAAAAGTTTTTTGCCTTCCACAATTCAAACAACGACACAATGGATAAAGTCGACCCCGTACAATCTGAATGGCTTCATTTGCTCACTTCTGAAGTGCTAAGTATGACGCAGAAAGATGCTTGCGCAATTAGTCAGTTTGTAAGTTCTAGCAAAAAAGTTGATAGAGAAAGTCTGTCTTGAGTTAAACCGTAAGTAAAATTATACGAATATGACAAGAATCAATACTTATGATAGGTCCTTAGTGGTAGGTTATTATTCGCAAGAAAGAGAGGGAGTGTGAGATGTGAGCGTAAGCAAGGAAGGCAAACTAGTTAGAATGGGTAATGTGGGGCGACCTAGAAGCGGTGCGCTCAACAAGTGAGGGAGGGCGGCGGGCGTCGAACGCATGGCATGCCCCGCCGGCACGTGCACTTGCCCCCCCTCCCCACCACTCGCCGCGCCGCGCACAGTTAACTACACCTCCGCGGCTATCATGCGGCCCTGGTATCGCGGCCAACTGAATTGGCAGACATTGTGGATTAACACATGAACGCTGTTTGCGAATAAAATTTTACTGATAAAAACAAAATCTAAAATGCAAATGTAAACAAGTCACCGAATGATTTGTTTCAACATAACGTAATTATAACAGGCTAGACTAGAAATAATTTTAGCCGTGGAGCAAAACAAGATTGAGACGTAAATAATGGGATGGTTAACATAAAAAGGCCTCTTCAACTAGCTAAAGACAACATAAATAATACCTAATTAACACAAATAACTAAATATCCCCCAAAATTTGTTTACTGAATTAAACACCGCAGCTAATGCAATTAACAATGGTCATGCTCTAAACGCCATGAAGCTTGACAATACATCCCAAGAGGTGCATGAATTCAGATTTATTAATTACTAAATCAGGAACATTCGCGCTAGTTACACGTGGCGTGTGGCTCGTGCTGTATATTATTCAATAACAAACGCTTTATACAATACAACAACGTTGACTTTACTCATTCTCATGAACGATTTTAGAATAGAAGATGAAACAACAAATAACTAAAAAGAAGATCTGAAAAGACAAACTCGACAACATAATTTGACATTTCAAATAAGAGGAAAAACATCAACTCAGTGACAACATTAATAAAGAATTCAAGTAAGTAAATACAATGATTCAACTAAACACAAATGAAGCCATCAAATTAATCATCAATCCCGCAAATTAAATGTCGCATGACACTAGGAGTTCATAATCAGTAAACAACTAAACACCATTAGAACAAGCTAAAATAGTATTAATGTTCAAGTTAACGCAGTGGAAACTAGAAGCATACGAACGTATACAACGCGTGTTATATAAGCGCACGACACGTGTCCATGTTTATATTATGTAATAGCCAGTAACTACTAAGCACTACCTAGCTAGAATGTACACAATACCACTGATTGCGCTTTAAATCAAGATTTCATTTGCGCGTAAATAATCGATAAGCATTATATTTTTGAAAACTTCAAGTGCCAAATAACATTTTAAGCAGAGGAAAACGCGTGGTGTAAAAATGTGTAAGTTTTTATTATTACATGAATCCTAATTATAAAATTAGGTATACGATTTCTCAGTAACTTCTTGAGATGAACTAACGGCAGTACAAGCCGTCATCAATGTTCGTGACGTATTAATATAATCGAATTGTTTTAGCTACCTACATATATATGTATGTAGCTACAAATATGCTTTAGAATGAATGGCCATTGGTATGATGTCGTTAAAACCTACGTACTGAACTCGCCAGACAGATCAATAACAATAACGGACTCCCACCACTTATGATTTCCTTTTCCAGCTATAAACCATTATAAACGACAAAGTTAGTCTGAGAACATTAATAATGAAATAAACTAGATAAAAAATGAATTAAACATGACAATCCAAATGAACCCAACATTTAGAGGTACAAAATAAATATTAAGAAATTTAACAGGTAACAAAGAGGAGGTAAAAAAGAGGACTAAACTGTCATCTAGCTCCACCCCGTTTTATATTTTCTTTGAACTGCTTATTTTGGTCCGAGAGTAGATTAACAGATTGAACACGGGTATAACTATATCCGCCAATAACACAAATTACTATCAATTCATTCCAATAAACATCAAATTGCATATCAGCTGACAGTTTACCACCAGCATATTTTAAGCGACTTCTGCAATTGCTACTAGGTGCCAAAGGAATTTAGACACTTTCGTGAGTATCAATGTGTAAAGATGGCATCCCACTTGATCCGATTATGTAGAAGAGCATTCAAAAGGTCCCTAACCCTCAACATTAAGGAAGGAGATCAGGATCACATATCTAGGATTCGAGACCAAAAACAAATGAGGATAGAGCAGGAAAGGCTGTGTTTACAATAAAGCAATGCCTAATCAGCTCCAATGACTCGTCAGCGATTCATTTGTTGCGTAATCAATCCATATATCGCAATTAGCCAACAGACGTTGCGCAATGTGACATTACTGTTTCAATCATGGAACTTGAACTTGTGTGCCGTATCTATTGTGTAAATCTGGGTCGTATTTGGGTCCATTTTTTCACATGGTGCTTCAATTTCATCAACAAATCACAACCCGGTAAATTGCTAAAAGGCCATAGTCGGTTTTCCATAGTAAGTTAAGTCAATTTGATTCGGGTTTTTTTTGTGAGCACCTCTTACGGTGAAGGATATTTTTGCTGAGTATCAACATCCTACTAGTGACAGTTTTTGACTTATGATTTTATTATTTTTTTTCTTTAATGTATTGTTTTTCGGGATATATTCAAGCTATTTGCTTAAATTTTTTAAACTGGCGTGATTTGAGACCATAAGGATCTGTCAGTCTATCCTTAGGTACTATTGCAAAAAAAATATCGGAGAATATCTTATATCGACACCGAAAATTTGTTGAACTTCATACGTTGTGGATGGCAGTCTGTTTGTCAAAATAATGGTCTGAATTGATCGTCAGATATATGGACATAGAGGAAACCATTTCAATTAGAATAGGGTCTGGAAATCTGATGCAACGATGAAGGTCATAGGCAAAAATGTGTTTTAGACACTGCACTCTGCCACTTTTTGAAGTGAAAACTTCTTTAGCGGCGCTGAGCACTTTTTGAGGTGGGGAAAAAATGATAAACTCGGGACAGCGTAACGCGTAACGCGAAGGCGTCTCTCCTCTCTTTCTACAACACGTCGAAAATGTATGCCTGAGCCAGCTGTTTCATGTAGGCGGCGCAGGGCGCTTGCGTGACTTATGTCATGTGTGACGGACAATGTTATTCACCAAAGAACTTTAGTCATAATCAGGTCAATTATTTAAAACTGGACTTTTATATTAAGCAATAAAGCTCAATGTTCTAATCTTGTACGGGCTGAAATACGAGGATCTCACAGTTACATTCTAACTTTATATCACTCCAATATAATTCAATAAAGTCTCATCTTGATGGATGCTTTATCTGAAATAAAGAATTTGAATTGAATTGAATTGAAATCTCTAATAAAAGTGAACTCTAGTACTGGTGAATAAAACTCAAAATATCATGACCAAATATATTTAGATGCGAGGTATGCAAGGTAACTTTACAATTTCTATTCGAATTTTAAACAATTAACGCTACAAATTTAAGCTCACTGGCCAGCAATTTCGGAACTAAAGTTTTTCAATAGAAAGGAGGATGGGTCAATTATACATAGTGCTGCAAACATTTTGGACTAGTTATTGAGTTTTCACTTCTGTCGGCACTCCCGGAGTGCAACCCGTTGTTTTAATATCAGTCTCTGGGCTTGTAACAAATATTTTGCAATACTTCTTTGGCTTCAGGGCCTTCAGGTCGTTTAACTTTAGGCGAGAGCGTGCATGGATCCGTAGTGCAAAACAGTTTAGATACAATCAATATAATGATAGAAATACAAAATATCGGTACCTCTACCTACCTACTCTACTCCAATTTTTATAGGGTCAACGTCAATAAACTATTTCAAATAGTCATCAAAGATAAAGATGCATGCTTATTCAACAGTCTAAAATAATTTTGATTCTTATTTTAAGAACAATGAAGATTTAGAATTTAAAATTACTTGTTTTAGTACAATGTCACATTTTAGTTTAGTTATCTCTAGATTGCAATTTTTGTATTTTAATGAGGATTGTATTGTTTAATTGTATTCATAATATATTATGTCCATTGAATTTTTCAAAACGCTGTACTTCGATAATTAGTTGATTCTGCATAGCAACTGTTGACCCAGAACCTCAAAAACATTTACTTACAATAATTAATTTACTTCGTCAAAAATTTTCAAAACAGGTTTGTGTTTATATCCAAAATCAGGAAAATTTTCTAATAAAAAAAAACATAAAAGATAACCTGTTTCTTGTAAACGCCTTTACCACCGGCAATATACCGTGGAATAAAGTAGTTTACAAAAAGGTATGGTATGTAATTACAAATATTAAAATATTTCAAGATCATGAAATTTGTCTCCAAAATTAACATATGTACTTAAAGATGGTCATAGACTGTCGGATCGGACTTGAATGTCCGTTGAGTATTTTTTGACTTTGCTAAACCGAAGTGATTCAGGTTGTTGATGATGTAAAAAACTGCGTGTTGGAATTAAATTCTTTTGTTATGACATTTTTTATAAGTAGATTTTTTAACTTTTACACTTATATTATTGGAATAGGTCAATACTGAAGCATATTGAAAATAATATACAATATAAAGAACCAATTCCATTAAAATTAAATTGTATGTATATACAGAAGTGCTAAATTTGTGGCGTAAATAGGAACTATTTTTCCTTATAACAGTTCGTGTTAGTACAAATTTATGTAAACAAGTCGCGAATATCTAGATTAAACAATGTACTCTTTCCAATTTCAACATACCTATCACTTTGTTTACAGTTAGCTTGAGGCCGTAGTCATTAATCGATGTTTTTGTGTTAACATCGATTGTTTAACCAACTACATCTAAGCAATGTCTAAGGTCAGTAACAAATAAAACTTAATGAAAGGCGCAAAAGGTAAAAACCCAAAGTAATCAATAACTCAAAGTGTAGGAGCTGACGAGAATCTAAAGAACAATCCAGAACTCCAGAAGATGCCACATATCAAGATAAGTAAATAGCAGAGGAATTGTACAAATAATACAGTTCTGCCTCGCACTTATCGACCGGCACTACAATGTCCAAGGGACCGCGGATCGGACACAAACTAAGGATTTCATTAGTCACGTACGTGGAGGAGGCGATAACTCCTCGGTGAAGTCAGCAGACGTTTCCCAAGCATTATCGATAGAGAACAAACGAACGAATGAAAAACACGGATCTCGGCCGTCAATGCCTATCGATCACACGAGGAAGATAACGAAACAAAGACTTTTAATACGTTGTATTAGCATCATTACAAACATCACAGATATTAAGTTGAAAATCCATGAGGAAGAAGTATTATATAAATTGTTTAAAAGTCTAAGAAAGTTCTAGAAGCTCTACAGTAAATCTGTAATTCAATAAAAAAAATTCCCAAGCATCTGAGTTACTAACTGCGCAATACATCGTCAATCATAATCTAGATAGATGTTAAATCAAGTGATCAAAAAATAGCCATTAGCGATCAGGAGTGTTTCTGTCTACGAAGCGATCTCGATCGGTGTTAAGGTTCCTTGACTTTTTGCCTTCGTTTGCAAAATACAGGCAGGTGGCAGGAATTATCATCTACCTCGTATTTACTTGATTTTTAATACTAATTAGTATTAGTAAAACGAATTAGTCTTCAAGGTATTGGACTACCCGGACAACAATGGGATCGCTCAAGGGCGGGTACTAGAAACGTAAGATTTTGTGAAGGTCATGAGTGGGCTGGTTCGACCGGCCAGCGGTTGCCAGAGCCGGCGCTGGCGGGGTCCTGCGGGCTGCACCACCAGCGGCGGCGCCGGCACGTGGGGTGAGGCGCGGTGCAGGTGCCGCCGACCTCGCACTATCTCGTCTCGCCGCCGAGGCCGCGATGATAACGCACGCTATTTTCGACCGCTGTCGTTAGCTCGACGATCCTGACCGTCGCAAACGCATCCGCAAAAATTACCACAAATAAACTAAAGACGTATCGCGCGAGGTGTCTGCACGCCGCGGCGGACTGGGTGTGGAGACCGGCGTGTGCTAGCCGAGCGGCGCCGACGCGATTCGGTCGACGACTGATCGCTCGCCGCGTTCCGCCGGCCATCTCCGTCTCGGAGGGAGGGAGGACGACCTCCGGGCCCCGCGCTCCGCGCCGTCGCGAGTGAAAACGCGAGGCAGAATCGCGAGGCGCGGGGGGCGCACGCGGTCGCAACGCTCGCTGCACCGCTCTGCACTTTACATAACGCTGCACGGTGCGGGCGAGGCGCGGGTGCCGCTGCCGAGAAACGAGGTCGCCGCGGTCGCGGGACACCTACAGAATTTAAAGAGGCTCGCGACTGTGATGAAACGGCGGCAGGCGGCATTAGCACGCGGATGACGTGTCGAGTCCAGTAAGTCGGTCGGCGGAGTCAGTGAACCTCGACGGCGAATAAGGTGAATGGAACATGCAGCCGAAACCGGCGTAGGAGCCGCAGCCGCTCCTTATGCACAATGCTGATTAGCTTTCTAATGAAACGTGGCCGTGCGCTACACTGCCCGCCGCATCGCTTAGGCTCGCGAAGCGCCTCTTTTCCATACCGTCCGGAGCAAAATGGCATGCCAGAAAGAGATACGCGAACACTTGTTTGATATAACAACCCATCTATTTCAGAAGCAAATTTTTCTTTACACGGATAGACATAACAGAGTTAGATTACAGTACAGAGTACATTACAGGCTAATATTATTAAATGTATAAGTAATTAAAATTTTAATCGCAAAATGGAACACGACTTATAATTTCTCAGTAATTCTCATGAAAGTTGGCATACTTACACAAGTACCTCGTTTATAGCTGTGGGCGGCATTATTTTAGCGACATAATAGTTCCCTGGGGCAATAACATCGCACGTGCCGTCCGTACCGTACTCAAAGAAAGGTATCAGTTAGTGTTTATACGACGCCACGTTACCTTCCTACGCATGTTACCTATCTATAGCTCCACGAGCTTATTGACGCTCAGCGCTAAGAATAACCTGAACAGATTGCAGAAACATATGATTTTAAGGACTGAACAAACTACGACAGGAAACTAGCTTAAGGAAAATGCCATGAATTCAATTCGAAGCGCGAAATGCGGGGGAGAAAGATTGGAAGTGCAAGTAAAAGGAACACATAAGTGGCAGGCGGTAGGTTCCGCGGGAGGGGCGCGCGCATGCGTGCGCCGGCTGACCTTGGCGCGGTGCAGCGTGCAGCCCGGGCCGCCGCCCCTCCCCCCGCACGGGAAACTCCGCACCTTTTGCTGTTCATGTACCCCGCGTAACCACGCCTGCCGGTTTAGCAGGTTGCTTCGCTTCCATTTTGAGGCAGACACTTACTTAAATCAGGTATTTGGCATGTTTATGGTGTATATAAATTGGGTAGGACTAGGACTGCACGATGATAAACTCTGTATTCAATATACCTATCCAAGGAGAATATGACCGTTCAGGATTCGTTTCAAAATATGTGAAAGCCTGCATATATACTACTTTATATATAGATTGTGACTTGTAAGGTTTCAAGAACGAACGATTTCCCTTTTCCAAGCACCTTTCAAATGTACTCGAGAAACAATCAATTCGTGCGTGGTGGTATGTAAGTTCACCTACCAGTGCCTTCATGACATTACTAATGTTTCAAATAGATCTGTGTTTTGAATAAAAACTTTTGATGTTTGTTACACGATCGTATAAAAAGAGAATGGATTTGGATGGAATTCGGCATACATTTTTTTATTTTATCCAGAAAATTTAAAATGGAGGGTAAATTTTGTCCGGAAGTGCCATTAACGAGTTCAAAACAGTCGTTGACAGTTGCCTGTCTCTCATAAACAGACGACAATGTCCACAATCCTACAAAGTGAATGTTTTTATCAATCAAGCGTGCATTTAGGAGCCCTCATACCGGACGTGCAGATACGGCTGTCTGGCAACCAGGGTTTCCAAACGCTCGCAGAATGCAGGCGAAGCTGACAAAACTTTACAACTGTGATCCCCGGATTCGTAACAATTATACGGAGCTGTAAAGACTGGTTAGGAAGAGCATGTGTACAGCCTGAGCTCGTTGGGCGATGCGAATACTCAACCAGACCCTACATCGATAACAATTACGAGAGACAAAAAAGACGTAAGGCGAGTAGAATTAACAAGCACTAAAGTCCTTTTACTTTCATAATGGGAAATGTGTGAAGCTCATCATTACTACACTGTAAAGCAGACAACAGAGCTTCATATAATTTTTAATAAGGCAACCAACGCACACGTGTTTGAAAAATGTGACATAACATTTAAAATTTCCCCCGAATCAAGGAAACTGAATGGTATTAACATAAAATAATGTTAATATATTGTGATTCATACGTATAAAAAAGGTCAATGAACTTGATACAGAGGACAGAGGCAAACATGGAATAATCCATGACCAGAGTTTATGAAATTGATAATAGCTAGTCGGAGTGGTAGGTATTGAATTTTTATCAAGACCAATAGCTGTAGCGTTCTGTAAGATTGTGACTTGTGCTGTATAGAGCATAAGAAAATGCAAAAATGATGACAAAAAATTCGGTCAGAATCCTTATTATACACAGACAAGAATTTAATACTCGTATAAGAACAACAAAGCAAAGCAATACAGAATATAAATTGTAAGTAAAGGCAGGCAAAAACAACCGGTGCCGTCTCATTGATAATAATCAATCTATTCCAGATACTATTATTAACATAAAGGCAAATGAATTAGATGACATAACAGAAGACTGAAATGAGCAGATCATTCAATTCTGCAATCAATAAGTAAGGAATAGAGAAAACAGGTCGGCCGGAATGAAAATACATGAACATGAGTATATTATATTTAGTGATTAACTAAAAGACAAATTGGTCTGCTGACGCAAATGAAATCAATTTGAACTAATCGTTTATGTAGTTAAATTTATTTAGACGTCCGAATCATAAGAATTTTTAAGTTTACATGTACACTGTACTTTATTCTGAACCTTTCACAAAATATGGTACACAACATTTTATGAATAGTGGATAAATCGATGATCTTATTTATTTAAAAGTTACAAATTGATTGGATGACGATATTTTCAAGGAAATCATTTGTTTGTATTTGAATACATTAAGTTCCGAACTCTGGAAGTCATTAGAAATCATACCTTAGAAACTCAGAACCTAGTAACTGATTGGAGCAAATGCGTCGCCATAATTTCCAGTCATTAAAAATCGTACCCGCGGCGAGTAACGGTCCCGAACGGTACCGTCGCCAAAGTCACCGTCGGACGATAAACATCTTATTTATATTTATCATTTATCGCATTTTCACCCAGCGACCTATGCTTAGGGTTGCCAAGAGCAAGGAAGTTATTTTCCCGGCATGGAATTTTGATCATACAGACCAAACTTTGTTATCACTATGACGGGACATCTAAAGCTGAAAACCAGCGCTTTTGCATGACATCTACAGTGCGACATGAAAGAGTAGAAATAAAATAAAATGGAACTAAACAATTTTCATACCAAATTGTTGCCATGTTTAAGCATTTTACGTCAAAAATGTGACAGTTACGAAGAGAGTGGTGCCCTCATTTATTTTCTACTATTTTATGTCGCACTGTAGTCTGTAGCACAGGAAATGCTGAGTTCATCCCTTTTGTCACACTATTGTTCGTTATATAGATTTAAGAAATTATGTTAATTGTTAGTGTTGCTGTTCTTGTATCCAACATGTCTATTTGTTTGTTTTTTTTTCTTTCTTCTTTGTATTTTTGGATGTTTTCGGCAATACATCATTATTATTCTTATTCTTAAATCATCATCACCTTTTTCTTTCGCACGAGCAAAATACTTGTCAAGACTGGCAAGAATATGAGAATCTTAGGAAATCCTGATTATAACATGAAAACTAAATATTTTTCAAATGTTAGTTTTAGACTTCAAGCACACATTGGAAGTTGGTGCTTAATGATTTATCTATATTTAAAATCTTTATTGATAATAAAGTCGCAAATAAAATTTGCATCAAGGATTTCGTTCGATAATTAATGATTATATCATTTAATTGATATCTGGTAACCCTATTCAAGCTTCTGTTAAGCAAGACAAAACTTAGGCAAAATGTTTTATTTATCAACTGAATTTCAATAATCTGGACCGCTACCAACTTCTGTTGTGTAAAGGTATTTAAATTTAACGATTCTACTTCTACCGCGTTCTAAGACTTCTAAGTTCAGTTGTATACCTTCACCTTCACATATGTATAGTCAGAAAACTAGTGACGTATGCGTGCATTACTTTTCTCTGGTGACAGTATCGTATTGAAAGTTCCCCCTGTTGCTCTTGCATAACGGTATATACATGGCAAAATCGCGAATCTTGAATGTAGACTCTTTACAGGTGTACATACAGCTTTAAAATCTTTGTGTTTTATACCACTAGAGTCACTAGACGATGAATTCCGAATGTAAGGAAACTGCGAAGGCGTTAGCATAGGTACGAGTATTTACACTATTTGGTCATATCTGTTAGGTATTCAACAGAAGCTTGTATGACGACACTCACTTTGTCAGGATGGACGAATGTGTCACAACTTTTTTAAGTATAAAATATACTTAAGTAAATCAAGTTGTAATCAGATGAAATAAAAAGTAAAAAAGTGCCTTTATACATTTTTTTAATTATTTATGGTTTGTTGTTCAAAAGAAAGCGTAAAGAAAAATAAAAGGACTGGATGCTATAACTTTAGGCATAAGGCATTTACTAGCAATGTAATATGGCGTATCTACCATCGTATTAATTAAACAGGTTATACTGTACATGCAGTGGCGTAGCTAGGGGGGGGCGGCGGGGGCGGCCCGCCCCGGGTGTCGCCCATTTGGGGGGTGACACCCGACCGTGAACATCAGTAGTGCCATCTATAAAAAATCGTAAAACTGTGGCAGATTGCACAACCGCCATTAAGGAAATAATATACAACATGCCCGCATGAGGAACCCGAGAGATTTTAACAGAATATTCCTGATCATATTTAAAGACTAAAATGTCCTATAAACTGTTTTGGAATTCGCCTAGCTTCATAGTCCAGTACCACCAGCATAGCAATGTACAAATTGCAGAACATTCCCAAAAAGCGGAAACGTTCTCGAGAATGTTCTCAGAACATTCCTGCAACATGGAAATTATTGTTCTGCCATCTTGGATTTTTCAAAAAAAATTTTTTGTCATAGGAATCTAGAGGCCTCTATCTCCCGCCATGCCAAATCTCAGCGCGTTTGGACCAACTTGAAAAAATTAAAAAAAAAGTCGGCCATTTTGTTTTTTTTTTTTAATGCAGGTTGTTTTGTCTCGGGGCCCTCTATGACATTTGGTCGAGCACCCCCCACCTATCACGCACCGATTAAAAGTTGCCATACAAAATAAAAGTGGCCAGTTTTCCCGCAATTGTAGCATTTTTCCAAAAAAAAAAATTTTCATAGGTATTTAGAGGACTCCGAGATTCCGTGACCAAAATTTCAGCGCGCTAGGACAAACATGAAAAAAATTTAAAAAAAGTCGACCATATTGAAAAAAACATGGCGGCGTCAAAAACTGCCAGGGTCCCTCTATGACATTTGGTCGAGCACCCCCCACCTAGGTCTGACCGTTTAGCCGGGCCGTCATACATTTTTCTGACCGGAAGCGGTAGAGCAAAAGTCGGAATTTTCTGGGGGTAAGGATACTACACCTAAACTATCGTGAATATTCATGGTATAAACTACGATAAATAAATAAATTCTCGTTCTCGAGAACATTCTCAAAAGTTACCAAAAAATTCTCATGTGGAAAGTTTCGCAACTTTGGAAAGTTTTTTTTTAATTATGTGATTATTTCTGTAATTGACAAAAAAAAGTTAAAATTATTTTTGGGTGACAGTTTTACAAATTATAGCTTTTACATTTTATGTACCTACAAAAAAATCGAAAAACGAGAAATTATCATGTGGAAAGTTTCGCAACTTTGGAAAGTTTTTTTTTTTAATTATGTGATTATTTCTGTAATTGACAAAAAAAAGTTAAAATTATTTTTGAGTGACAGTTTTACAAATTTACATACATTTACATTTTATGTATAAAAAATCGAAAAACAATTTTATTTTGGCGAAATTGACGTAAATTCTTTTAGTATATTTTCTTTATTTTGGCCTCAGAAATGCATGGTTAAAATCTCTCGGGGTTCCTGGTATGTAACAATAATATGTTGGCGCCTCGTAGGTTTTTTTATTCAGAAAGGTTTTTTTTATTATGTGATTATTTCTGTAATTGAGAAGCTATGTCACTGTTTCTAATTGGGTGACTCTGGACTATTTGAAATTCATAGTGAAATGGGATTTTACAGAATCTCTTTCAAATCGCGCACTTGGCAAAAAAAGTTTTTTTTTAACGTAAATTATTTGTATATCTTTCACGGGACAATGATGACTCGGACCTTTGGGAGGCATGCGCGGAGCCCAAGCCAACATGTAGATGCCCTTATGACACTTATGAAATGTGGGTTACACCGAGCGGATGCTGTCCTTGCCCGTGTCATAGAAGGCGCGCAGAGGCAACACCCGCCAGGGTGTGGACTATTGAGAGTTCATGGAATCTAAAATGAAAGCGATGGAGTAAATTGTGAGCTATGGAATATTAAACGTAATTTTATAATTGTAAAATATTAAACATATTTTACAATTTTGATTGAATTTTGGGGTGACACCCACAATTTCCGCCCCGGGTGCCACCCATGCTAGCTACGCCACTGTGTACATGGTACCTATTATTCACATTCAAAAGTGATTTGATTGCTTAGCGATGAAGAGCCTACACATGAAAATCCGTTTTCAAATAATCACATTATATACTCAGCATTACTCGGCTTTCAAATCAATTTGCTCGCAATCCGAGATACAACGGAGTGCGTCCTCAGCCGCGAGGTCACGCGATCCTTTCACCGCGCGCTGGGTACGGCGGGTACCCGACCTTACAGCGATGCGATTGTTTGTGTCGGATGCACCGAGAGGCCCTTAAGAGGGGGCTAACGCTAAATTGTAGTTCTTATATTGAATTTTAACCAAAACCTTAAAAGGTCCGGTCACTGCTAGCTGCGCGCTGGGTACGGCGGGTACCCACCCACCCGACCTTACAGCGATGCGATTGTTTCTGTGTCGGATGCACTGAGGGGCCCTTAAAAATTATACGTGCTACCAGTAACAAGTTATAAACAAGTCAAGGTTGTCGTGATTGTTTTGGTAATGGTTTCGTAGCTGTCGACAAAAAGTTACGTCATGTAGACACTCTGCACTTGTGTTGTGCAGCAAACTAAACAAACTTTTTCGGAAAGAGTACCTAGAGAGAAGAGACAGAGACAGATTGGATATTTAAATTAATTTAGAAGTTCATAAGAAATAATTGAGATGACATAAACCTGAACTTATTGCACCAACGGGGACACTACGACCAAACATTTTGGATGGAAATCATTAGAATCAATTTGCCATTCTCCAATCAATAAGAATAAAAAGTTCGATGATTTGCAAACGGGTAAAAATTTACGACACACCAATCAATAACAGTTTTAGTAGGTAATCAATAATTGAGAAATATTTATCTAAGTAGGTATCCAGAGGCACGCATCCCAAAAATATTCATTTTGCGCAACTCAATTGGCTGATTTACTTAGTTCAGCGAATTCGCAATTGTAGCAAACGAAGCCATTATTTTTCAGTTTGCCTAATGTTAATATTTTATTACAGAAAAAAGGGCTAAACTGCTTTGACAGGTTGCTTTTATATAATCCTCATTCCAACTTTCTCAATTGTTTAGAAAGTCTTGAAACCCAACATGTGTACAATTTAATTGCGAAGGATTTGATATTTACCTAGCTTTTCGGTGAAGAAAAATATCGAAGAAATTCAAAGGTGTATGTGAGGTCCCCAACCCGCATTGGGCCAGCGTGGGGACTATAGCCCAAGCCCTCTTGCTTATGAGGCCTGTGCCCAGCTGTGGGACGTATATATGTAGGTTGAATTATTATTTATTATGAACATTTCCATTTACATAGGCTTCTTCAAATAACAGTGTGAATCAATAATGATTCTTAACACATTATTTCGCCAATATTTAGAGGGTTAGGTTAAGTTCAGTTTTAACCTCCTGAGACCCCTCGTTCAATTTTCTCCAAAACAATCAAGGCACATATTTTGACTAAGGTGTAGAGTTTGTGAAGTTAGTGCTTGTAGAGTTAGGGCGTGTAGAATTAGAAGCTACTCTTCAAACCGCTGGATCGCTTTTTATCAAACATAGCTACGAGTAAGAACCACCGCAAGGAAGCTAGTTTTCACGCAAAAAAAAAGCATAAGGACTTCTGCTTGAAGCATAAGGACCCTTCTGTGCTAGAAAGCCACATTTTAACCGTCAGCTAATGATAGTGTTGCTATTATGGTCTGTATCGGAACTCATAAAACCTGCGATTAACTATCGACAACTTTCCAGCGCATACAAAGTCGCCCAACGGCTTACGTATACGTGCGTAGCATCGCTGTTAACTGTCAATGTGAACCTTACTGCGACGAAATAAGGTGTACCGATGGTCAAATGTAGTTCCACATAACGTCGGCTAACTCGCAAACCTCGTAACTCCTCCGGAGGAGTCAGGAGAATTGCAACTCTAGGTATTGTTGGCTAAGGTAGCAAATCCCTAATGTGCTTGAAATGGAGTTGCGAGGTTTTCGAGTTTAGCCGACGAATACATATACAGGGTGAAATTTAATTCACTGGCCAAATTGAAACACCCGAAAGAACTCGAAAAAATATTAAACACGTGCTTTTTCTTTTAATACCGCTCAGTACATTTTTTTCGAAATAACTCATCATCAAGTTGTCCTAAAAACCTCGTACGTTATGGTGAACCGACAACTACCCACTACACCCGCTTCTCTCTTATCAGTTAAGGTCATTGACACCCCGCCCCTCCCGCTGTTTGCAATCGCGTCACCAATTATGAACCCTATTGCAGCGAGATAAGACGCCTACCTACATAAGTTGCTAATTTTTCCTTCATACTTTAACGGGCTTAGAACCGTCAAAATGCAAAGGCAACCCATTTTTAATCTAAAATGTTATTTCTGACTAATGATTATTAACAAAACGTCCGTGGCTTAAAAACAATGAGTAAAAACTAGGTCAGGAATCTTTGCATTCAGGCGTATTTAAAAAATTGAATCAACTTATGTACATTTGATTAAAAATCGATGCAATCAACGAAAGTCACACGAGATGGTACTTACTCTTGGATTCAATCCTTGTCTGCGAAGGCGTGGAACTGATTCCATTTCGTATAATCTTTGTGCACCACGTAAACACTCATCACTTAATAAATAACACCGTACCATTTCGTAATATTCCCGGTTCGAAAACATTTTTTTAAACCTTAGTACGCGCGCGATTATTATTTTAAGGTTGGCGAGTGACGAGTGACTAATCATTTATGCTTACCGTTATGTTTACCGCTAGCGCGGAATGGTTTAGACTACCCTCGAAATTGAAAAACCTGCCTACCATCGCCAACACTAACTGGGTGGACCCTATTGCAACGATTATAAGGTTTAGTGAAGGTCAGATAAGGGTTTTGCTGATGTTGTTGTTAAAACTTACTATTAGGTTTGTTTACATTTGTGGTAATAGGGTGACCACGACTCGTGAAAAATATTTAAAAATTGAAAAATGAAAATTAAAAAAAATGTACTCTTTTTTTTTGCTAAATAGATTCCTTAAGTGTAACCTAGAGCCGGGAATGAATATGGCCAGTGATTTTAATTTCACCCTGTATGTATGCAGAACTGGTGCTGATAAGTGAGCAAACACGATAAGGGTAGCGCGTGTGTATCGGTAAAGGTCCAAGTGGATACGTGCGTGGTCAGTTCGGTTTTCTCTATTATAAGCCTTTGTTTTAGTCGGACCAAGCTAACTCTGCATGGCCTTTGCAATAAACAAAGTGTGGGTGTCATCGTTGATGTAAAATTTCTATAAAAATATTATTTTAAAACTTTCTGTCATGTACAAATCTAAGTTTTACTACTCGCTACCATTTTCTATTTATCTCTCTCAGCTGCAATAGGTTAGCTGGTCTTATAAACGGTTTTAAAGGGATAAGTTCGCCTTTATACACATTTATTGGATTCTCTCTTTGTTAACGTACGTTTTGAGCAATAAAGTGCTACTACTACCACTATTATTATACTACGTTTATAATAAATACATCCCGCGGTGTGACAATTTTATCACGTGGAGCACCGATAAAGCCATCCAAAATACGCCTGCTGGGAGCTACTTCGGAATCGACATCGACGTGACGTAACACATAGTCACATAAAGGGCCATTATAAATCGTTTTTTTTATACTTAAGCACACACCTGAGGATGCCGAAGACCGGGCAAAGTGGAGAAGATTGAGCAGGAAAGCGGACCCTGGCGCTAGGCCGGGAAAACGCTAGGTTGAAGAAGAAACAAAATTACGGTGACACATTATACATAAACGTTTACTAAAGTTGACAAGCCGATAATAATCGTTTGTCCCTTTCTATCATACCAATACGTCGGAAAGTCTGTCACTGTTAACTCTGTTACAATCAGCTTGGTTGGTTATCAAAAATTCTAGTCCCAATAATTCGTTCCTTGACCTTTCAGTGACACTGACAATAATAGGACAAGGGACCACTCGACAAAATTACTTTTTCCCAAGGGTCATCCACTGTTTGGAAGTAAATATGGCAAATAAAGTCAATAGAGGGTATCGACCCTTGAGTTGACTATTTCAGTCCCAAGGAACCACCATTCGACGGACCTCTAGTTAAGAGCTGTCCTCGAAATGTTTGTTTTAGGAATAGCTATTCTAGATCACTTTCAGATGTCCTCATTTCCTTTTTGGTCATTTTCCTTATTCTTACGATGGGAAGGATAGTATGATGAAATTGATGATATTTTGGCGATTTGTTTTTGACGCGGGTGACATACGCGGTTATAACGCTGGTGCGATTCGCACGTCGCTGTTTTTATTACAATTGAACTCTACCAAAATTTTGGTGGTAACTACTGGGGAAAAAATCCCAACTTTTATCAGTGGTTTGGTGGTTACTACTGGGGATTTTTTTCCCAGTAGTTACCAAAGGTAAAAGGTGGGGAAAAAAAATCCCAGTAGCGACCAGTGCTCCCACTGGTACTGGTAACAACTTGGTGGTAACCAGTGGGAATAACCCATCTCGCTCACGCTTAGAGTAAGAGAAGAACCTGTACCTGGGCCTTAACCAAGAGGCCTGCAGAAGGTGAAGAAACCCAGCCTACGTCTATGTCTATCGTAGCTACGTGCATTGGAACTGTTCCGCTTTCGCGACCCGCTTAACGATGCAACGACAATGTTGCACTATTGTATGAACTATGTCAACTATGTAACAAATGCTAAGGTAAACTGGGGGCCTAGCCAAGATGACAATCGTTTGCTCCGTAGTGAACGAAATGCTTATTCTCTCTCTCTTGCATATTAGTGCAATAGAGAGAGGCGTTTCGTTCGCTACGGCGAAAACGATTATCTTAATTAGGCCCCCTGGGCAGTCTTCTGTCATCAATTCATCATCATCCTAGCGTAGTCCTCTTTGGCACGGCTCACTTGAGGAGTGCGTCCGCTCGGCAACTTAATCCCAAGAATCTGCATAGGCATTCGTGTCTCGTTCGACATCCCTATTATACCTAGATGGCAACCCTATTTTTTATGGTAAATTGTTATTACTTATGTATGTATTACGCATGTGAATAGGTCACTTCTGTGGTTGTCATAGGTACATAATATTATTCACTCTTTTCCTGAGTACATTTACGTCCACAAATAGATTAAATATAAATAGACTGCTAGATTAATATGGGAGTAAATAAGGACAAATATTGTTGGTTACTTATCTAAAAAAATAAGTACAAAATACCTACATTACAAACGGAAATCTGAGGGCCTACCGCGAACTACGAACGAACTTTTGCCCATCTGCCCCTGTCGCACTTACGTACGAATTTACAAGTGCGACAGAGTCAAAACTTCATTCGCGGTCCGTGGTATTAGGAGGCCCTTTGATATCGTAGAATTCATTTTCACACCTTTATCGTCGCTCTCCGCGCGTTTTGTAACTTGTTCGCTCTGCACTGACACGGGTTGCAGAAATGAAAAGAGTCACGCGAATCTAGAAACGACACAGCGTAGGCACATTTTGCGGTTTGCAACAACCACACTGTATGACTCGTGTTGCGGCTCTTCAAAGTAGGTAAGGTAAGCCACGTAGGCGTGATAGTGCACACAATAGACAATGAGTTCATCGTGTTGTAAAATAACGCGTATAAGTTTGATTTTAAATCTGGAAAGGATGTTGAAGCGATGTGCCTCGGTGCGTGCCCCCCCGACACGCGCCGCGATCAGCTGACCGGTGCGCCCCCTGCATGCCCCTGCCAGCCTGGCCCGCTCCCCCCGTACTTACTTGCCACTGTCGCTAACTATAATCAACGCATAGAGGAAATTTTATACGTGGCACTGGTGTTTTACGACCACCTATTTGCGTAGGCGCTCGTTTCTTATTAGAGTCGGTAGGAATACTAGGGGCACATGCGTTCGGTAATTAGTAAACAACGTTGAAAATATCCAAGCGTTGAAGATATTTATCACACGAAAGGTGTAATATAACCCGTACTTCCTTCTACATAAGGTTTACAAGTTTAATTTGTCACAAAATTAATGCATGGAAAGAGCAGCCGGAATGTCGTGTAGTGTTAGCGTAACGAGTTACGACGTAGTGAACAACACGTTCCCGTCGAGTGCGAGCCTATCTATGATTCATAGATATGTACGGTGCGAGTCGGCCGCCGCTTTCGTATCGCACGTTGCAAATTGCATTAGATAAAAGCGACCGGCGCGCGGCGGATTGATTATGAGTTACGTGCGCCGCTTAGCGTTCATAATTGGCGAATTTCAGGTTTCCTTTGTTTACGTGGGGCGAGGCCGGCGCGGGGCGCGACGGCGCGGCTGCGTGCCGTTCAAGGTCAAGAGCGTCGGGCGTCGGCTCGCTGCACCGGCGTCCGACCGGACCCGCGGCCGCGCCGTCCGGCCCGCCGGCGGCCGACTTACCGGCCTGGAGGCGCCGCTCCTGCAGCTCGATGAAGCGCGCCGCCTCGAGCAGGGTGTCCAACAGGCTCATGACGCACACGGCACGGCGACGCGCCGCGCGGTACAGGCGCGCCCGCTGTCACGCCGCGACTGGCCACGCGCGCGGCGGTGCGCTCACGTGGCCGCCGCCACTACCGACCAATGGCGGCGCGGCGTGCGCGTCACGTGACCCGCGCCGCCGGCCACTAGCGGCGCGGCCCCAGCCCCGCCGCCCCGCGCAAGATCGATGCCATTGCAGCGATCGAATGCACAAGCGCCCCCGCTCCGCGCCTCCACGAGCCGCCGGCGACCGGTGACGCGGCACTACAGGGCTTTGTTTATCTAATACTTACTTTTTTTTTTTCCGACTAGGAACCGCAATAACTTTAATCAAATGCCTAAGTTTTCAGAGTTTTCTACGAGCTGTGCATCGCTGGCGGAGTCGCTGCCGGCGAGCACGTGCTGGCCCGACTTTCACTTCCGCGCTCGTCGCCTCTAACAAGTTGCACCGTACAATTTTCACCTCAAACATTTTGGGAGCGAGAATTAACTAAAACACCTATAATTCTACGTAGGTGCCTACCTAAAGTCCTATATATTTCATTATTAATCGATTACACTAACCTACCTAGTAATTAAATAGTTACTAGTATTAGAATAATAAACAAAACAGTCTACATAATTATATAATTACCTAACGCAAGATGACGACTTTCTGACGGGGCCTATTACGCCGTCGAAAGTTAGGTACCTATAAATAGGATACTTTTCCGCCAGTTTTTTGGTGCGGAATTTACGCAAGGCCGTTGACCTGTCACGGGAATGTGAGACTCAATGCGGAGTGATAAGGTTCATTTTGGAAAAGCGTGGGCGGGCCGTTTTTGAAGTTTGGATCAAAAACGATCGACGTGACTTCCTAGCGACCGGGCTACTGTACGGCTATCACCAGTTTTGACATTGACATAACGCTCACGTTTACGTAACTTACTTGCTATGCATCTCGCTCGTACTCGCATATGCGAGCAATAGTGGAAGCGAGATGTACAGAAAGTAAATTACGTAGACGTGAGCGTTATGTCAATGTTAAAACTGATGGTAGAGGCTCTTGTGTAGGTAACGTAACTAATAAATGTACAGTCAAAATCAAAAATAGAACTTAAAAGTTCCTATTAGCAAGATGTTGTGTTTAAATTTTTTCATCACACTCGCTCAGTAAATGTGGAATTGCACGCAGGTTTAGCGGGAGTTATAGAAAAAGCGTTCTCCCTAGGGAGTTATGAAGTTTCTAGTGCCATAATTAACAGTTTTTTGTCTTTATACTTAATTTTTGTATCGCAAGTGTGATGAAAAACAATGTGTGTAACTCGGGGCGTAATAATATTGCAAACTCGAGTCTATAAATCGCTCACACAAGCCGTCGCGATTTAACTTACTCTCGTTTGCAATATTCAACTTACGCCCCATGTTGCACAATGTACTATAGTAGGGTGTAGGGTGTCCCCAGAGGCTCAAATTCAACTGGTAGAAAATGGTTAATAGCATTAAGTCCTTTTGCACGATAAGATTATCTTTTGTTCAGTTAATATAAGTAAGTAAGTCTTGTAAGTTTATTGTTTATTGTTGTGTATTGCTATGTGTGTACCTAAATCACATGAAATAAATAATTTTGAATTTTTTTTTTTTGAAATATTAAAAGGTCTGTGGTATCAAATAAATCTCCACGGAATAGATGATTTCATTTTCACAATCAGCAATTACGCTTTTTGCATATAGGTGCATTAGTAGACAATTTTCATAAAGGACTTTTTTTGTGGTGTGGTCGCTTTTTTGCCTTCTGCGGGCATTTTACTTGACAACTACTCCATGTAAAACCATGGTTAAATATGAACTGTGATAGGGACCATCCCATCAGTTTAGTATGCCACCTGTTCAATTTCTTAGCCCAATTTGTACCGTCTTTATCATAAGGGCACACGGGGCCCTTGCCCAGGGCCCCATCCTCAGGGGGCCCCAAAGGACAGACAGTAACAGTATATTTGATTACCCAATAATAAATAGAAGATCATAGTAGAAAATTGTTAGTTTAATTCGCTTTCTTTACTTTCTAAAAGGGCCTCAAATTCTTATGTGCCCAAGGGCCCCAGCATAAATTAAGACGGCCCTGTACCTACTTAGTAGAGAATTTTCATAGGACTTTTTTGTGGTGTGGTCGTTTTTTGCCTTCTGCGAACATTTTACTTGAAAACTACTCCATGTCCATGTAAATATGAACTGTGGTATATAGGGACCATCCCATCAGTTAGTATTCTACCTGTCTAATAATAATTACTTAGCCTAATTTGTATTTGCGTCTCACATTTTGCTTAGTGAGAGAGTGAGATGCAATGCACATTAGACCAAGAAATTGAACAGGTGGAATACCAACCTTAGGGTGGTATTCCATCTGTCCAATATCTTGGTCCAATGTCATTGCGTGTTACTCTCTCATTAAGCAAAATGTGAGACAAAATACACATTGGACTAAGAAATTGGACTTTGAGCAATTATTTCATGAAACCGATGCTGCCAAAAATACAGGGGTGCGGGGGACGAGGTGAGCGAGTCTGATACCTTGTCTGTGGACCCGGACCATCATTAGAAGCGAGAGGTATAATATAAAATATCTGGGGGACCGAGCTTTGCTCGGAAAACTTAAAAACTTAAAAATGCGCGTTTCCCCAAAGATAAGAACTGGCTAGATCGATTTTTCGCCCCCGAAAACTCCTATATCGCAAATTTTATCAAAATCGTTAGAGCCGTTTGCGAGGTAGCCGAAATATATTCATAAATAAATAAATAAATGTATAGGTATACAAGGATTGATCGTTTAAACTTTTAAAGGTACCTATAGATAAATAACTGATTTTAAGATAAACTTCACCGTATCCATGGCATTATAAAGGGCACCAAAATAAAATGTCGTCATTAAATATAGTAGATAATTTATTAATTTAGAAGCATCTGTGACATGGCAGGTAAATATATTGCTTACTCTTATTGCCTATGTCGCTCGTAGGATCACAGTTCCATCGTGCACTTACATAATAGATGGGCATTTTCACTTAAAAGTAACATCAACTTTTGGGTTAGTTCTACTCAGAATCACGAGGACTATCGATTAAAAAAAAAACATACAACCGAATTGATAACCTCCTTCTTTGAGATTTGGAAGTCGGTAAAAATAAAAAGAAATATGTCCCAAACAAAAATGTTACTTTTTTGTAACATGTTTTCACATACTACTTACATTTTGTATGGACCGTTACAAAACTAGACATCCAAAATTTGTATGAAAAACTGGGGACACTTTCTTTGTCTCATTCAATAGTGCTCGTGATTCTGTCTAAATTACCCAAATGTTGATGATTTTTCGAAAAAAGTAAATTATGGTAAGTACCATTTTTTCTGAAAACCCCAAGATAACACAAAATTACTATAACATTGGAGTTTCCAAAAAACTCGTTTTACTCGTACGGTTTTCACAGTCCCATGAATTACTTAGTACTTGTGGTATGTGCTTGTGTGCTTTCAAGTACCTACGGTGTATTTCCATATACACGGTGGCCAAAAAATAAGTGCATTCCCGTTGCCAGGGAGGTTTTGGGATTATACTGAGCAACTTTTACTATGGGACCAATCCCGAAATCGCGAAAAAGCTAGGGAGTTATAGCTTTTTTTCACAATCCATAACTCCTAATAGGGAATAATATAGGCTTTTATCCTTTAGTACACCTGCATGAAATAAGATCTTTTTCGAGCAATTGTGATGAAAAATAATAAATACAAAACATATGTCTTTTGTTCTATTTGTATTATACATGGAAATATTGCTTTTACTTACAATATATTGATACTGTACAAGACACTTGCACCATTAAAATATTATACATTTCTAAAATATATGTATAATAAATAAATACATACATAATCAATTAATCATATTTATTACGACGAAGTGTCGTAAAAAATTAAATAAAGATAAACATTTAAAAATCGATATTATCAATATCACATAACTTCACAATTGGGTAAAGTACAATTTTACTAATTTTGTTTTAATATTTTATGAAAACTGAAATAATCCTACGTACATTAGAGAAAATATACAAAACAAAGCAGGAGGTCCCGGGTTCAAATACCGGAAGGGATATTTTATCTGTGTGTAGGTATAGATACATAATTATATCACAAACAATTGTCCCAGAGTTGTTTATGTTTTCTATGTATCTAAGTATGTATATATCAGTTTAATTATGTACAGACAGGATAATATGTATAAGTATGAAATACAAATCATAATCATAGATATGATAATGTAGTTTTACAAGTTTTGATGCACCAAGAGATAAGGCGCCATTCATTTATTACGTACGACGATTTAGGGGCGGGAGGGGGGTCGAACACATCTTATTCTTGCTTACAAGGGGAGGGAGGGGATTTTCATAGTTCTTACGTAAGATCACAAAGATGCCATTTTTTTTAATTTCTATGAAATTATTACGTTTAAAATAATACTTTCACATTCTATGCTATCAAACACGATGCAGTACCTTTGTAGGTAACAAATAAACTTTCAAAAATGTTTATTTTTTAAGTAAAACTAAATCTAACCAAACGTGTACTCATTTTTTCCTTTAGATTCTTATGCAATATATGGTAATATAGGGGGGAGGGGGTCAGCCTATTCTTATTTTTTCTTACATAGGGGAGGAAGGGGGTCAAAAACTGGCAATAATCGTCTTACGTAATAAATGAATGGCGTCATTATCAGAAAAGCCTGCTCCGTTAGTAGAATTACATAGTTGCCAAATATTACATAAATGTATTTTAAAATCGAGACTGGCGTATTGCCATAGTCTTTTTTGCACGCAAATTTATATTTAGGTAATCTCAGATACCTAATTTAGAATTACATAACGCAATGCCAATGGCAAGAACTAACTATTCTACAACAATTACAAAATTACACACAAACATTAAATAAACTTATGACTAATCAAAAGGAAATGATTAGACGATAATACTAAATTATTTCTAGGTAGGTACATGTATTTGTGGACCTTATACCTACATAGTGAGAAACAACGTTAACCTACGTTCTAAGCTATTTAAAATCTTTGATCATCTTAGAACTCTTAGATCATACACTAGGGTGATTCACGTTTGTATGAAAAAAAAAAAACAAACTAGCTAGAAGAAGCGGCACCCCGTCATTTTGTTACACTTATTATGTTGACAAAATACGCCAAGTTTTGTAATCTTACCTCAACTACAACGTTTTGAAATTTTTAAAGTTGTATGAAATCCAAAAAAAAAAATTATAATTTTTTAGATTTTTATGTAAAGTACCTAGTAGGTTTCACATTATTTGAAAGTGTGGTTTAAAATTTATTAAGTAAAAAACATTTTTATTTCTATTTTTTATGATTGTTTTTAGGTGATATTAAAAAAAATCTTACTTTAAAAAAAAATATAAAAAATAGAAATAACAATTTCTACTTCAAAACTTATAACTCACATGTGCAAATAGTGTGAAAACAGATACTTAAATAAAATTCTGAATAATAAATACTTTTTTTTGGGTTTCATACAACATACAAAATTTCAAAGTGGTTGAGCACCCCCTTGTAGATGAGATAAAGTAACGAAACTTGGTGTAATTTATCAGCATAATAAGGGGGTGCCCCGTCGGAAAATTAAAAAAAAAAAAGATTTTTTGAACCACCCTATCATACACGAAGGAATACTAGTACGCGTAGTGCAAAATGTAGTTGCATTTTTGACAGTATATTTACCGCATTATGTACAGCCAGCATTCATAACACATTTTTATTTCTATGGTAAACAAAGGTTACGATATATTTGGCCAAACAGCTAAACTATCTATTGTCAGACAAGACATCCTCCCGACTGAGCATAGTAGCTCTACCCCCTCTGCCACAAATACGGTAGTTTTACTCCATTTTCGAGTCAAAATGTCTTTGTGTGACGTCCGTGTCTTTGAACGGACCAATCACGGCACGGGCCTCGCTCACCTCGTCCCCCACATCCCAGTATTTTTAGCAGCATCGGTTTCATGAAATAATTGCTTTAAACTCCGTCTAGAGGATTCCTAGTCTATGATTGTCTCTCTGACTATCTATTTGATGCTGACTGTACGGAGCTGTATAGCGCCATCTACTTTGTAAACCTGCGACTACAATTTGTACTACTTTAAGCGTTTTAGTACTTCTTTGCATATCTTACATATTTAAACTGGGTGAGCGTTTTATCATCCAAATGAAATAATGTGAGCTACAATCAAAAACTAAGAATAATATTAACAAATCTCAATTATAATCCTACATTTAACAAATTCTGAATAATACAGCGTTTACAATTCAACTAGGGTAGGGTAAACTACCCGATGATTGGCGCAATTACCCTTAATTGCAATCTATTTTCATTGGAAACCCTTGACTTAACCATTCCTGAACGGAGTTAATTGAACATCGTACAGTGAGCGTGTTGAAATAAGGAAGGTGCCAATCTTTGGTGGAGCCGATAATAGGGTAGTTTATCCTGTATGGCAGCATACCTACTACGTGCGGTGTCCTACGTCGAGTGACTTGCTCGGCCGGAAGATACTATCCTTTTACCCTGGTATGTTTAGAAATCCTGAAAGAAAGAAATAAAAATGAATATAGGGAATATTACACGAAACTCTGCGTAGGGGGCGCTACTACCACATTCCATCACAATCTAGGGTATACCGTGAAAAAAGAAAATCGAAATTTCGTTATCTAACCTCTCTATCACTGTTGCAAATTCGGACAATAAAGGGGCAGATAACAAAATTTTGATTTTCGCGTTTCCCGGTAGGCCCTTGTTAACAAACCGGCTTGATGCATCAATGCCATATTTTATTTTTATTGTCTGTGAAAACTTGTCAAAAAACAGTTTAAGGCACAGCATGTATAAGTTACTCTATGGTTTACTAGCTAGCTTAGTGCTGCACTCTGGCGGCAGAACATTGCAGTAATACCCCCTATTCTTAATTTTATTTCAAGCGATGCTGTGTTTACCGCAGTAATGAGTGAGTATTATTTTGTTAACGTTTAGGTTTTGCAAGGCGGAAAGCAAGTAAAACAACAATTAGGTATTATTATTAGGCAACATGCAGTGCGTGACTAGGGCTTGCATTCCGGAATTCCGGAATTTCGAAATTCCGGAATCTCGGACAAATTTTCCGATATTACGATTCCGGAATTGATACAACTGAATATCGAAAATTCCGGAATTGGATTTAAGTACTTTTTTTAGGTTTTAATACGTTTATCATTGAAAATTATTAAGAAACTACACTGTACTGGTGTTTTTTGTTGTTATTAAGTGCCTCTTAGTCATTCAGTGAACTATAGTATAGGTACATTTAACTTTTCCGTTTGCTAAAGCGGAAAGAGACAATGATGGACTCATAAAAAAAGCAAAGCCATTTACTTGCTTAGAATAGTCAGAATAGTCTGAATCCCTACATAAGCGAATTTTAAGAATTTTAATTTAAAAATATTTAGACTTTATCTTCGATTCAGAGAGGTTTTCTCTATCAACGATTTAGGATCCTGTGGAAGCACATAATATATGATATTCTGAATCATAATTAGGAACTAGGAAGGAAAAAGCCAAACTTAGACCTTCAACTTCTTAAACAACACCACTACCTACTAGGTTAGGAAGAGTAGGAAGCTATTATATTTAACTATTTTATAAAATTATGCATCGAATGGTTTGCTAGCCACTATAGTTTCCCCAAATACATACCCCGTATCATAGAAGTGAATAAATATAACCATTTTAATAAGGTGGGTAAATAAGAAGTGAAAAAAAAAACGGACTTCAAATTAAATTTATCTTAAACAATACACATTTTTTGTTGTTTTTTACTAAAAAATCGAATAAAAATACGATAAACTAACTAACTAACTAATTCCGGAACCAGTTCCGGAATTCCGGAATTGGAATCCAATATCGAAAATCAGTTCCGGAATTGGAAACCATCCGATATTGCAAGCCCTATGCGTGACCCATATGGCCTATGATCGCACACTGTGGAGACGGAGCATACATGGTCGCGATCCTCAGCAATGAGGGACCGAGGAAGAAGAAGGTATGATACTCCAAAATTTTATCAACATGAAGCAAGTTTGATTGGCCCTCGCATTATTTGACGTTAGTCAAACCAAAATTGCTCGTTACATCGGAGTATGACTGACAGTCGGTGTGACATACCTGTCAGCACTACAGCTCTCGCTATCGGCTGAGGTTGCTGACGTATAGACTCTCCGGTCTTGGGCACATTCTCAAACCGCTCTCGGTTCTGGCCCTCGCCCTACTTAACCCAGTACTATCTATCTACAATGACAGTTGTGACATACCTGTCAGCGCTGCAGCTCTCGCTATCGGCTGAGGTTGGTGACGTATAGACTCTTGAACTCGGTTTTGGGCATATTCTCAAACCGCTCTCGGTTCTGGCCCTCGCCTTACTTAACCCCTAGTACCAACTATCTACAATGACAGTAGTTGTGACATACCTGTCAGCGCTGCAGCTCTCGCTAGCGGCTGAGGTTGCTGACGTATAGACTCTTGAGCTCGGTCTTGGGCATGTTCTCAAACCGCTCTCGGTTCTGGCCCTCGCCCTACTTAACCCAGTACTATCTATCTACAATGACAGTTGTGACATACCTGTCAGCGCTGCAGCTCTCGCTATCGGCTGAGGTTGCTGACGTATAGACTCTTGAGCTCGGTTTTGGGCATATTCTCAAACCGCTCTCGGTTCTGGCCCTCGCCCTTCTTAACCTAGTACTATCTATCTACAATGACAGTAGTTGTGACATACCTGTCAGCGCTGCAGCTCTCGCTATCGTCTGAGGTTGCTGACGTATAGACTCTTGAGCTCGGTCTTGGGCATATTCTCAAACCGCACTCGGTTCTGGCCCTCGCCCTTCTTAACCTAGTACTATCTATCTACAATGACAGTAGTTGTGACATACCTGTCAGCGCTGCAGCTCTCGCTAGCGGCTGAGGTTGCTGACGTATAGACTCTTGAGCTCCGTCTTGGGCATATTCTCGAACCGCTCTCGGTTCTGGCCCTCGCCCTACTTAACCTAGTACTACCTATCTACAATGACAGTTGTGACATACCTGTCAGCGCTGCAGCTCTCGCTATCGGCTGAGGTTGCTAACGTATAGACTGTTGAGCTCGGTCTTGGGCATATTCTCGAACCGCTCTCGGTTCTGGCCCTCTTCCTACTTAACCTAGTACTACCTATCTACAATGACAGTTGTGACATACCTGTCAGCGCTGCAGCTCTCGCTATCGGCTGAGGTTGCTGACGTATAGACTCTTGAGCTCGGTCTTAGGCATGTTCTCGAACAGTGCGGCTCGGTTCTGGCCCTCGCCCTTCTTAACCCAATGCCCGTATACTCGGAAGGCGCAGCCATCTATCACCTGTAACATAACAATTACATTATTTAGAAAACAAAATGGTATTTCTTTTTTTGAAATGAAAATTTCTTGTAAGGTAGCAGTCTTCGCAGGCGTATGGTTTTCTCCATGGTATGGCACTGTCCCGTGCTAGTCTACAGTACCCACCATCCTGAAAACACGCATGGTGGTAAGGATCCCCGAGCGCGGAGCGCGGGTGGCGGTGTGTGGCAGTCTTTGCAAGCATATGGCTTTCTCTAGTTACAGTACCCACCATCCTCAGCGCACACATCGTATGGGGCTCCCAGAGGGCAGCATGTAATGACACTGTGCTAGCGGCGGTGCGCGGCAGTCTTCGCAGGCATATGGCTTTCTCCGGTTATAGTACCCACCTTCCTCAACGCGCGCATGGTGTAAGGGTCTCCTAGTGCCGCGTGCAACGAGACAGCGCGGGCAGCGGTGTGTGGCAGCCTTTTCAGGCGTATGGCCGCGCGGACCGCCATCAGACCCATACGTAGCTTGGCTCGCGCGTTGAAGCTGCCCTGCTTTTTCGCCTATAAATTGACAAGGATAGCATGAGTCGATTGTATACGCAGTGTTTGCGTTGCGAAGACAGTCCAGTTGCACCAACCCCAATTGACGGACTGATCAATGCCACTCAGCATTGAGCTATGAAACTTCCCATACTTAAAATAAGATTTAGCGAACGCATTAACGGTGAAACCGACCCTGAAATATTTAATCCAAGACGACTTACTAAATGTTTAAATCTGGGGTCACTCAAAGAATACCGCCTAATTACAGACGCTAAGAGTACCGTAAAATGGGGTGAGTTGGGTGAAATTTGACTTTCAAACCTCGATAAAATTTTATTTTTACATGTGAAAACTGAATGGTGTATATAATAAGTGGTTCGGACGTTTGTATTTTAGTTTGTATTTTATTTTGGGTAGTTCCATTTCATAACTTTGACGATAAAGAGGAAAACCCACCTCACCCCGTAGTGCCTCGTATTTGGGGTGAGAGGGTTTTTCATACAAAGGTGATTTTGGAAGATTGTTGGATCGATTTTTTTTTATTATGAATATTACTATAGCTCCATTTTAAATTGGAATACATTATTTTTGTAGCAGTAGCCTTAAAAACCCACCTCACCCCCCTCTCAATCCTTCTCTCCCCATTCATAACCCATAGCTCCCCGCGAAACCTACTCACCCCGTTTTACGGTATTTATATTTTTTACTTTGAAATGATCACGTTTTAGTTTCGTCTGTCAAATATTAAACATTTGCCACACTGTGCATAAATATGGAATGGGGGATTGTTATTTAAAAACTATCAATACTATACATAACCATGCTATACGCAAACATGCACGCATGCATATTATTTACAAAAAAAGAAAAAAAAAAGCGTGATTTTTGTGCTTTATTTCTGTCTCATTTCCAATTTAACTTACCTTCAGTACTAATTAGAGAAATTAGCGTAATTATGTGAATTTAAATTGCAATATAACACATTGTAATGACAGTGCTATCACTGTGCATGTGTGTGTTCCTCCTAATGTTTGTGAGTGTGATGTGTTTTATGCAAATTCTGTTTAGTGTAAAAACTCAAAAAAGTTATTTGGGTTATTTGTTAGATGACTTTTCCATATTGATTTGAGTTTGAAATACGATATTATTATACCTACCTGAGTAAAATAATTATTTTCCATCGTATTTTCATAGAAACGTACGAACGTGTCTTGCTATTTCAGTCAGTCTCGGTACAAAAAGTACTGAAGTTGACTGAAGTAGCAATGCTACTTGTAGCATCATGACAAATACGAACGTTTCCGAGAAACAACGATGGAAAACAATTATGCACTACATCTTTAACTAACATTAAAGTTTAACTACCGAAGTTTAATGCTCTAAGATTATAGTTTGAAAATGTGAAGGTGTTCGAATGTTACTTAACCTTTTCGACGCCGTGTCAAACACAAAAGCAGTCACCCGGACGCCACGTCACCGAAGTGTCAAAACTGAAATTGAACTTTATGCATATGCACGTAGGTCTATGTTGCTCTGTGGTATGTGACCGATTAATCAGTCTTTGGCGTTGAACCTGCGGTGCGGATATATCGGTCATTGGCGTCCAAAAGGTTAAAGCTCATACTACAATTCGGACATCTTAGAAAAATCTGAGTATAGTTTGGCAAGCCATTTCCGTCAAAAAATGTAGGCGCGAAGGGTTGTATTCCCATAGAAAATTTAAATTTCGCGCCTTTTTCTACTGTCAATGTGGGTTTGCCAGAGTATATATATATATCAATATGTGTGTGTAGTGTTAAGTATGTGTCAAACAACACAATTACCATGGTGATGAGTTCGATCCTGGACATCCGACGGCTGGTGCTCGAGAGCGACTTCTTGAGCGGCGTCATGTCCTGGTCCCAGAGCTGACCGAAGAACATGTAGTGTGCATTAACATGTAGCTAACATGCGAGTTATGCGTTCCTAGTACTAAATAGTAACTACTATTGATTGAATGATTTTTCTTCAGGTTCTTATTACAGCCCGTCTAAGTTAACTCTGCAGCGACTTTGACGTGAAGTATGGAAATGAACTAATGTCATATTTTTAAACATATTTGACAGTCATTGTATAGGCAGTGCAGAGTTGGCTTAGTTCAATTATATATTATTATGTGTAAATCTGTATCACATTGTACGTAGATTAAATGTAAGCAAAAAAACTAAAATAGGAACGCATAACCCCGCAATAACTAAAAAAGTGCTGCTAAGCAAAGAAGTGCATACACAGTAATAAGTGTACGTAGATCGGTTTAGGTAAGCGAAAATAATACTTAGATGCAGTCAGTATTAAAAATAGTAAAATAAATAAAGATCTTGCAAAGCTGACTAGGTTTACTTGGAAAATACTGTTTTACGCTAAAAGTAAGTACTTATTGAGGTGTATAGATTCTGTGCGGAAAGAGAAGAGTCATGGAATGTATGGGGTCCAATACATTTCATGACTCTTCTCTTTCCGAACAGACTCTAGAGTAGACACGCTAATAATAATATTCATCCCAACGGGATGATCCTATGCAACTTTCAATAGAAATAGCAGAGAAAGTGCTATTTTATATATCCTTGTCATAGCGTCGTTTTTCAATTTTGCCTATTTCCAATTGCCATGTCAAAACGTAGACATCTTATTGTTCCCCACCAAAGCTTGGTAGGCAACAATGAACCCGACTAAATTACGTAGGTTATTTTTGGTATGTTGTCAGGAATGTCAAAACGTCGCATTGCTTATGTTCTGTCCCTCACAGGCGCACGCGTGTGGCAACTCTATTGTATACTTGCTTTTGCGTGCGATTTTAAGGATGTTTTAAATACTGGAGTACCAGGGTAGCATGAGGTAGTAAGAGTTCTTACCACCGTGTTGAAGAAGGAATGGCTGAGGGCGTCTTCGATGGGCAGCCTTTGGCTGGGCTCTACTACTAATAGCCTCCTGATAAGGTCCTTAGGGTCATCTGAAAACATCAGAAAATGTTATGTAAATATATAAGAAGCAAATAAAATAATATAATAAAGAAAGGTTTATTTGGATGGTCTTTAGCAAAAATGAGTCATCCCACATCCATTTTGCAATAAAATTTCAACTTTAAGCGTCAATTTTTTGAGTTGACATTTTATTGAAAAATTAATGTGGGTTGACACATTATTGCTTAACAGCATCCATTTAGAGAGTGAATTTTTAAAATGTGTCAGTAAGGGCGGTGCATAGGTATAGTATAAGTTATAATGAGTGAATAAACATCTCTTAGTGAATTATTAAGAGCGTACTCCCATCTTAAAGGCCGGCAACGCACTTACAACCCTTCTGGTGTTGCAGGTGTCCACGGGCAACAGTAATCGCTTACCATCAGGCGACCCGTCTGCTCGTTTGTCTCCTTTAACATAAAAAAACCGGCCAAGTGCGATTCGGACCCGTGCACGAAGGGTTCCGTAACATTACGCAAAAAACAAAAAAAAAATCACGTTTGTTGTTTGGAAGCCCCACTTCAATATTTATTTTATTTTGTTTTTAGTATTTGTTGTTATAGCGACAACAGAACAGAAGTTACAGCCTGGTGACAGACAGACGGACGGACAGACGGACGGAGTCTTATAGTTCGTTTTTTTTAGCATTAGAAAAAACTTGCAAGAAGGTGAGCCATCTTGGCATGTCTTTTAATTGAAAAACGCTTTTTAAAAATCAGTAACTATTACTTATGAAAGCAGAAGAATATAAAGAATCGTATTAGATTCATAATTGTTACATATTTGCCGTAACATATTTTTAAAATGTGTTTTTCAATTAAAAGACACATCAAGATTGTTTACCTTATTTCTAATGCTAAAAAAAACGAACTATAGTAATAGGGTCCCGGTTTTACCGTTTGGGTACAGACCCCTAAAAAGCATGCTCCATCCTAGACCGCATCGGCACTTACCATCAGGTAAGATTGTGGTCGCTTTCCTTAATCCAATATTATTGTTTTAATAATAGTACCTGATATATCAGCCCACTCGGGGCTCGTGAAGGAGTACTTCCCCTCCATGATGTTCCGCAGCATCACCATCTGCTTCCGGTGCCAGAACGGCGGGCAGCCCACTAGTCTGAGAATTAAACGTTCTAGTTATTCATGATAGCCTGGTCAAAAACTGATCCCTAGTGTAGTCAGCACCGAATAGATAGTGTCGGCCAAAGTGACCAAATATATCGGTACACATCCTTATTTCTATAGTAACAAAGGTGTGTTACGAATGTTACGATAAAAAATAAAAAATGGTAGCCAGCATTTCTGGTTCTAGCGCCGAAATTATCCTCAATTTTTTAGGAATCACGTTGGAGCAAAAACAAGTCACATTTGTTTATTGTAATAACTGTAACTTGTAACAAAAGAAGTTAATTCGTAAACATCATGTTCAATAACAAAGACAGTTTGCTATCATTGAACCTAAATCTTGTTTACTTGTTATAAACATCTGCAACTGTTACAAGTGTAATTCTGAGTAATTGAACTACTAATTGGTTATTATGACTAAGTCTTTCATGTCATATCAGATATTACTTAATCGACGTTATTAGTTTTGTTTTCATTTAAATGAGGATATACGTCGTCATTATGATATAACAGATTTGACATATTACGTGAGCAAAATTATCAATAATATACTATTAAATCTGTTTTAACGATACACAAAATAAGTTTTTGGCAAAAATTTCGTTTTTGGTACAAGCTTTTATCGCTGACTGTACTTTTCTTACGACAAACAACTAATACTCATCGAGACAATTCTAAAAACCCCTAACACAATTAGGTTGCGTTGTTTCATCACAGAGTTCCTATGGCCACCTTCTGTATCCATCATCAGATCAGCTCGATGGTACCATAATATTGCATTGTCATCCGATTTATACATGCATGCAAAATTTCAGCTCAATCGGAAACCGGGAAGTGGATCAAATTTAACTTGCACGATTTGATGACAGACCGACAGACAGACAACGGTCAGGTGAAACTAAATAAAAGCTTGTAAAAATCACTAAACTTGAGGCCCTAAAAGGTTATTACATAGGCTGCCTTTTATATTTCGGGATTTGAATAAACTAGTGCTGCCATCTGCCAACTTGGGTTATAAACGTGTAATTTAAACATTTTGGCTGCAATATGAAGAAAAAAAATGTTATGACTCGACTGTCTTTTGTTTTTAATTGTCATTTGAAAAAATATCGCATCGGCTACTATGGAATTGCCTTGCGAACATTTGTGAGCGATTATTATTTACAATTTTCGACGCAGCCTCAGTTAACAACAGTGCATTGATGAACTTTATTGGACTTTTGAAGATGAAACACCATCAATGACGAGTGTTTATCGTTGGTTTGCAGAGTTTGTTCGTGGCCGTAGTTCACTTGTGGACGAGTTTCGCAAAGGTCGTCCAAAATCAGTGCTTGTTCTGGAAAGCATTGACCCTGTGTGTGAATTAATATTGCAAGATCGTCACGTGACTTATCGAGAGATTGAGGCGTCCTTGGGCATTAGTAGGACTAGCATACAAACAATATTGCATGAACATTTAGCAGTCAAGAAAGTTTGTTCGCGATGGATACCACATAATTTGACCGGTGCTCAAAAAGAGGCTCGCGTGGATTGATGCAAAGACATGCTAAAAAAATACAGCGGCGAGGCTTCAAATCATGTGTATGATACTCGTATGATATCATGACAGGTGACGAATCGTGGGTCTACTCGTATGAACCGGAAAATAAACAGCAGTCGACGGTATGGGTCTTTCAAGGTGAACCAAATCCAATAAAAGTGGTTCGTGCACGAAGTACTGCAAAACAAATGGTTGCGTTTTTTTTACAAAAACTGGGCATATTGCAACCGTTCCCTTAGAAAAACGTAGAACAGTTAATTCTGAATGCTATATAACCATTTGTTTGCCAGAGGTGATTGAAAAGGTCAGGGAAGCCAATCACCGCAGACGGATTATACTGCACCACGATAATGCGAGCTCCCACCAGTCGGCACAAACATCCGCCTTTTTAAAAGCTCAAAATATCGATTTAATGGGTCAAGTGCCGTATAGTCCTGATTCGGCCCCCAATGATTTATTTTTGTTCCCACACATCAAGGACAAACTGCGCGGTCAGCGTTTTCTGACACCTGAAGCAGCGGTCGATGCGTTCAAAACGCACGTTTTAGAGGTGTCGTCTTCAGAGTGGTTGTACTGCTTTAAAAACTGGTTTAACGAATGAAAAAATGCGTAGACCTCAAAGGAGAATATTTTTAAAAACAATAAAGCCATTTTTGTTAGTATAAAGTTGTTAATAATTTCAAATCCCGAAATATAAAAGGCAACCCTCGTAAATTGGTCATTTAAGCGTTGCAATTAGTCACAGATTCTTTAGAATATGTTGTATCAGTATTTGTCATAAACAGATTTTTGGAAAAAAATACAGTTTTCACTAAACTGCCCGTAACTCAGAATATAGAATTAACAAAATGGAACCTTTTTACTAACCTTGTAACATAAAACCATTTAATCACCATCAGATATATTGGAGCGGCCAAGGTTCTCAAGAATATCTAAACACTAATACCGTCTAAAACCTTTAAATAGAGGCGTGTTCATACACTTGAAAGCAATTAAAATTTGGCGGTTCGGATATACCTGATGGCAAATAAAACCGTATATACTTACAATGTGAACATTATAACTCCGCATGCCCAACTGAAATGTAAAAAAAAACAGTATTAAATATTTACACTTTTACTAAATAATTAAGAATAATTCAAGTATTTTATTCCTGATAAACTTAAAACTAAAGTTACATACAAAAGTATAACTAAACCTACAAGTATGCATAAAATAGGTAAGAGTTAAAGTTTACCACGACATGGTCTCGCCTCAGCATAATACTGACCCGAAAGTCAGCGCTGATCTTCCGGCGATACCATTCGTGGGTCACGGTCGAATGTTTTTCTAAATACAGCCAAAAAGAATAGAGTGTATAGAGGCGGATTGTCAAAGTAAATTATGTAGCCACTGTAAATGTACTACCATCTTTCGACAGAAGATTATAACTGTTACTGTGAACGCCATTTGATCCTTATTATTTCACTGATTTGTGTTAACTTGTTAAATATTAATATTAACGCCATCTACTCGACTGTAGGCCAAAGGTATGGTGCAATCTTTCCGAGCGATGGCGCCATAACCTTCAGCATACTCTCGAGTAGATGGCATTAATATTTAACAAGTTAACACATATCAGTGAAAGAATTAATGATCAAAGTCAAATGGCGTTCTAACAGTTTTAATCTTCGGTCGAAAGATGGCAGCAAATGTACTGTAGCTACATAATTTACCATGACAGTAACTCTCTATTTCAAATTCTCTTTGATACAGCTTAGATAATAAGATATAATATATATGTCATAACATTGATACATAACCTCAGAGTTCTAACACGCCCCTCATATTGCTTATTTTCAGAAAATAATATCTAGTGTTGATCTAAAGGAGTTCAAGAGGTCTGGCATGAGGAATCGAGATGAAGCGGCGATGCGTCAGCTTTCAATAATTATGTTTTTGGTTATGTGATTGTAGATAACTGTACTTTATAACATATAGAACTTTCGCGTATTGAACACAATATGTTAAAACATATTTATACTGGGTCAGGGTTGCGAAACTCCTCTCTTCGGGCAAACTCGGCACCGTTTGGCTCAGCATTGCTCCGAGCAATTTTTGGGGTTGACACAACTTGAAGTCCCTTTGCGTGCACGACCACAGATAAGGTGGCTTGAATTTTGACAAGTAGCCGAAAGGGATAGTGCCATATATTAGAAAAGGACCCTGAACCGCTGTCAAACTTCGGTTTTGTAGGAAGTTTCCTTTCTGTACGGTAATACTATTATTTATTCTGTGACTGGGTCTATCGCGAATTCCTTTATTTTCGACGTTTTGACGCAGTTTTCACTTAATACCATTTAAAACTTTCGCGTTTTGAACACACCTGTGCAGTTCTAACAACAGCAGTTTAAAAAAAATCCTAGCGCTTTTTTACCGATTCCGCTGAAAACTTGCCAATCTTTGTGGAGTGTGTGAGTACATTACATGCTATTATCGAAGACAGCGAGGTAGATGCTGCTTATGTGTTAGGGGATTTCAATGCTCACCCTAATGAACCCTTTCACAAGGAACTTATGAGTTTTTGTGAGGACAGTCAGTGGATCTGTGCAGACCAAGAAATGCTTGGGCCCGACACTGGTACCTATACATATGTGAGTGACAGTCATGGATGTGAGCGCTGGCTGGACCACTGTGTGGTGACTCAGGCGGCCTGGTCTACTATTTCTAAAATATATGTAATGGGTGCATTACATTTGTTATAATTACTTTTCATATATTATAGTTTGTTATATCGTTATTTTGAATAACGTAATAAATGGCATACTACCGTAATATCTAATTAACGGTATACATAATGTTATAATTGGTATAATGGTCATAAGGTATATTTACACTTGGTATAATATACATTGCCATAATTATTATATACTCTAAAGCATATTATTTATTATAACAAGTGACATCACATAATTATTTGTGTGGCATAATAGTTGCATGACATAAATGGGTTAGGTTAGGTTGGAACTGCGACTCCGCACAAACAAATAATTACCTAGCAAAAAGAGGGTTAGGTTAGGTTAGAACTTTGACCCTCCTTAGAAAAAAATGCCTAGCAAAAAAGTGGTTTAGGTTAGGTTTGAACTGCGGGCCCCGCAGAATCGAAAACCGTGAAAAAATTGGTTAGGTTAGGATAGAACTGCGACCTCCCTAGAATAAAATAGCTAGTAAAAGAAGTAGGCCTGCGTACTAGTTATAAAAAATATGTAAAACTTTACGTTATTATCTTATTATTAAATAAAATATGACAATAAATGTTATACAATATATGTATTTATACTTGATAAAATTGTATGAAGTATTACGTTATACAAAAATATAATATAACAAATGTCATTATAAAATATGTCTATATACTATTTAAAAATTATATTACAATAGGCATTATAGCAATGAATGTTTAGATGAAATCACAATATAACAAAGGAAACGTATAATAAAAATTACATTATAACATAAAATAATATATAAAATGGCGTTATAACAAATGTATGATATTTTTTTTATAATTATATTAAACATTACACACCCATATGTAATGTATAATGTTTATTGGTCTGACCATTTCCCACTAGTCATTGAATGTAACTTGGATGTAACTCATTCAAAAATATATAATTGTAATATTGATAGGTCAAAAGTTTTCTGGGGTGACAAACAACCTAGTGAATTAGTGATATTATCAAATATGAATGTAAATGTAATGATTTGCTAAAAGTTATTGACTTTCCTACACAGCTCAGTGAATGTGCAGATAGCTATTGTAATGTTGGTAATGACAACTTGCATAGGGAAGTTATTAATAAGTTGTATAGTATAGTGACATAATTTGTGCCCTTAGTTCGGCCTCAGTATTCTGTAAAAATGACTTGCAGAATAGGAAAAATAAACATATAATGGGTTGGAATTGGAATAAACATGTGGGTGAGGCTCACAGAGAGGCCAGGCTTAGATTTCAGATCTGGGTGGCTAGTGGTAAGCCCCGTTCTGGTCAATTATATGATTCCATGTGTGTAAGTCGCAAAGTTTTTAAAGCTAGATTAAAATGGTGCCAGCAACATCAGGACCAAATTAAATTGGACCGGTTGGCTTCTTATTATGGTAAAAATGATTTTCGCAATTTTTGGAAGAGTACTAACAGATTAAATTACAGGCCGGGGCTCTCTGTGAGTATTGAAAACGAGACCAATCCTGTAAAAATAGCCAATTTGTTTATGAATCATTTTTCTGTCAAGTCTCCCCTTAGTGCAGAACCCAGAAGGGAGGTGGTAGGGTCAGCTGGGTCTGTGTGTACTACTAAAATTACAGCAAATCAGGTAAGTAAAGTAATTAAAAATATGAAGAGGGGCAAGTCCCCTGGGCATGATGGGCTTAGCATTGAGCATCTGCAACATGCTGGGCCACATCTGCCCAGGGTTCTTGCCATGTTCTTCTCACTTTGTATCAGCCATGCTTACCTACCACCCGATATGATTCGCACTTTGGTTATTCCTATTGTAAAAAATAAGACAGGTGACATAGCGAAGCTGGCCAATTATAGACCAATTTCTCTAGCAACTGTGGTGGCTAAAGTGTTTGACGCGGTGCTTGATGCTCAGCTTGATAGATATATACAAATAAGTGATGCGCAGTTTGGGTTTCGACCCAAACTATCTACTGAGAGCGCGATACTGAGCCTCAAGCACACCGTCGAATACTATACACACAGGAAGACTCCTATATATGCATGTTTCCTGGATCTCTCCAAGGCGTTCGATCTGGTTAACTATGAGCTCTTGTGGGCCAAGTTAGAAGAGGCGGGGGTCCCTATGGATATTGTGCATATACTTAGGAGTTGGTACTTGTGTCAAGTTAATGTTGTCAGATGGGGAAAAGACATGTCAGAGGAATACAGGTTGGAGTGCGGAGTGAGACAGGGTGGGAGAACGTCTCCTAAGCTCTTTAACCTGTACATAAATGCTCTCATCGAGGAACTCAGCAGCATACATGTCAGCTGTCATATTAGCGGTGTATGTATGAATAATATTAGCTATGCGGACGACATGGTGCTGTTGAGTCCCTCACCGGGAGGGCTTGAAATATTGTTAAAACTATGTGAGAAATATGCATGTAAACATGGCCTCAGATATAATGCTCTTAAAAGTGAACTTATGGTTTTTAAGTCTGGGACGAAAAGTCCATCAGTTGTACCACCGCTATATCTAAATGGCACACCCCTTAAACGAGTGACATGTGTCAAGTATTTAGGCCACTTAGTCAATGAAAATTTGCGTGACGACGCAGATATAGATAGGGAACGTAGGGCGCTGGCGATAAGAGCGAATATGATAGCACATAGGTTCAGAGGCTGTACAGCTCAGGTCAAAATTACACTCTTTAGAGCCTACTGTACCTCTCTTTATAGCTGCAGCCTATGGGCTAATTATTCGCAAAGATCGATCAGCGCCCTAAGGGTTCAGTTTAACAACGCTTTCAGGGTACTGTTGCGTCTGCCACGATTCTGCAGCGCGTCAGGCATGTTCGCGGACGCGCAGGTAGACAGCTTCTCTGCTACAATAAGAAGGCGTGCCGCCGCGACGCGTCGCAGAGTGCTTGACAGTAGCAACAGTATCCTGAGTGCGATAGCGGGTAGGCTCGATAGTCGCTATATGCAGCACTGGTCGAACCTGCACCGTTCCTTAGCTCCCTATGATAAAATGTAGTAGGTAGATAGGTATCTAATAAATTAAGTACTAACATAGTCTAAATTACAAGCTCTGCATGTACATGTTTACTAACCTGTTATGGATTTTTGTGGTCCGAAATAAATGTTTTTTTTTTTTTTACGGTTACCAAAAATTTTATTAGCAATCTTGAGACCTTTCTCTAGTTAATTATTCTAATGTATAGGGTGAGGGGGGTTCAGTATAGTATGAAAAAAATAGTTCTAGTGAAATTCCGCAACATGGCGCGAGATCATATATTCCTGGCGGCTTAGCACGGTCGCGTTTTTATCCCTTGTCACCATGCCTGTCACGTTCTAACAAGTATGTAAGTGCGAAAGGGACGCGCATAGTGATAGTCGATAAAAATGGAACCGTGCTGAGCCCGCTGGTCAGGCTTTACATCGATTCGAAACCCTGGCGTTGTGTAGTTGGATAAAGGGAATGTCAGTACTCAACTACTCACAGGTCAACCTACTGCTATAATAGCTTCCTTGTCTCATTTAAATTCACATCGCAAATCATTAGACCGCGAGCCAGGAACAGATTAACGGCTATGTATGATGAACCCTCATGGACATCAGCTGCCGCTCCGTTGGTGGGTTGAGGAATGGCAGCCACCGAAACCTCTTCTTCTTCCCAGCGATGGCGTGTAGTCAACTCTATGGTTGCTGCTCGACGCAACGTTGGCGCGACTGAGCAGCGACACCATTTTCCATAGCGCTGACTATTAGACGCCGACGCTCAAAAGACGCGGTGGTGGTTAAGGGCGTAAAAGAGTGTTAGTGTAACTAAGGTCAGTTGAGTACAAACAGCAACACTCTCAACTGTTCATCGGTGGACCTTACGCCTCTTGTAATAAGGTTTACGAACTGTCAGTTAACAGTGTGGGCGATGGTACTCACATGTCGACCTCCATGCTGTAGCCGGGCGCGTCCTCGAACATGTTCGCCTTCAGCGTCTCCGGCGCCAGGTAGCCCGGCGTGCCGCACAGCTCTGTTACTAAGGTCAGTTCAGTACAAACAGCAACTCTCAACTGTCCATCGGTGGACCTTACGCCTCTTGTAATAAGGTTTACGAACTGTCAGTTAACAGTGTGGGCGACGGTACTCACATGTCGACCTCCATGCCGTAGCCGGGCGCGTCCTCGAACATGTTCGCTTTCAGCGTCTCCGGCGCTAGGTAGCCCGGCGTGCCGCACAGCTCTGTAACAATGTACATACATAGTCATGAACGCTCGCAACGCTCTAGATTACATTTTTTAAATTTCAATTTTGGAATCTTTCGCTTGCTCGGGTAAACAAAAACTTTGCCCCGTTGTAAAACAAATAACTATTATAGTGAGTTGACATGGACAGAATTAAGGGGCCCACAGATTACCAGTTCGTCGGACGATATCAGCCTGTCAGTTGTTCGGAACTGTCACCTTTTGCGTTTAACTGACAGGCTGATATCGTCCGGCGAACTGGTAATCTGTGGGCCCCTATAGAGAAATCATCCCCAGGTGACCAAAAAATCAGTGCATGTTCACTAGGAAACCAGCATTCGCTAAGAGTAAGTGTAAACCGCTACTCCTTTACTAAGTACATTAGTATAACACCGACACTCTTTTGTTCTTCTCCACCCCTGGTACCATGCATCAAAACAATAGACTTGCGACATTGTACGAACCTGATTGTAACCTGAGATTATTACGGCAATCGGACCGTGGCCTCTTGAGCGAAATGAAACTTTAACCCTATTATCTGAAGAGTTATTTTACATTGACGTCAATCGTCAGTCATGCATACAAAAATGGTGGGATAAGATCACAGATAAGTGCCACGAGTCATTTAGCATTAACGATTATAGAAGAAAAAGGTTAAATGTGATGCGAAGTTATTTTTAGTTGTAATTGAATTAAGTACCAAGTATTAACCGCAATTTGCTTAATTTTCTACAAAATTAACAGGAATAAGTATAATTGAAATAAAACCGGCCAAGTGCGAGTCGGACTCGCGTTTCTAGGGTTCCGTACATAAGTCCGACTCACGCTTGACTGCACATTTCTAATAGGTTTTCCTGTCATCTCTTTAAAGAACTATTTAACGTATTTTTTTTTTTCAAAATTTTAGATCCAGTAGTTTCGGAGATAAAGGGGGGTGAATGGTAATTTTTTGGCTATTTTCTTAAATAACTTCGAACCTATGTATTTTAAAATTATAAAAAAAATATGTCCATCTTTGGGTCACTAATTTACATATGTGTACCAAATTTCAACTTAATTGGTCCAGTAGTTTCCGAGAAAATAGGCTGTGACAGACGGACAGACAGACAGACGCACGAGTGATCCTATAAGGGTTCCGTTTTTTCCTTTTGAGGTTCCGTTTCCTAAAAATACGAAAATTTCAATAACATCTCGTCAACAACGTTGGACTAGGTCGATCTGTGTATAAATTGTCTTATAATATTTTTTACAGTACATATGGTCCTATTTTTCCTTCCGCACTAGTGCGTAAAATAGCACTTTTCGTGCGTATGTCAAAAGTTTAAAGAGCCATATGTACTGTAAAACGTTGTACGATACACGTGCGAATAGGGAATTCGCAACTCGTGTCGATTTAAAACACTCCCTTCGGTCGTGTTTTAATTTATCGCCACTCGTTTTGAATTTCCTCTTTTCCGCACTTGTATCGTAAATAACTATTTTATCTCTGTTTTTAAGACCTACATGCAGAGGACAATTACTGCGGATTTACACTTTTTCATTATTTTCGCCGGACGGTATCGGCCTGTCAGTTGTTCGGAACTGTCAAAATTTTGTTCTGACTGACAGGCCGATACCGTCCGGCGGACTGTTAATCAGTGGGCCCCTTAAGACTATTTAGAGCGATCGGAAATATAAATCAGACGTTTTAATGTTATATGAACACTATGAAGAATTAATTGCTTGTACAAACGCAATATGTATATTTTTATTGTTTTTCAACATAGGTCAAATCATTATCATTATTTTTATTAGATAATTAATTCTATTATTTGTTCTGATCTAACCCACTAATGCACAATTTTCAACACAAAACTCTGTATACTATTTCGTTTTACGACAGTTCCAATGCAACACTGCTCATCTCATCAAAAATCCATTCCATTTTACCCTAACACACCTTAGAAAAGGAATAATCACATCACTCAGTACTTAACTACTTACCCCTCCTGAACAAATTCCCCCTCTTTAACACATTCACTGCCAAGAACACGTAGGTATGTGTGTTCATTATGTACTGGAAACGAGGCGCCCGGCACCGAACGTGTTAAGAACCTTAGCGAAGCCGAAATCTGTGATTTTGACGTTCAGCTAGTCGTCTAGTAAGACGTTTTCGGGTTTTAGGTCTCGATGGACTATGTTCTTGGTCTCTACCTACCTATATTTCTCTCTCCCTCTAGCAGTCAGGTATCCTGCTCTTCCAATGCAAACAGACTTGATGAGTTAAAGACTTGTCTTGATAACATTGTGACTTACCGAACAGCTTCTCTCCCTCTTTAAGAACTTTAGCGAAGCCGAAATCCGTGATTTTGACGTTCAGCTGGTCGTCCAGTAAGATGTTTTCGGGTTTGAGGTCTCGATGGACTATGTTCTTGCTGTGCACGTACCGCACGCCTTCTAGGACTTGCCTGGAACAAGTTAGAAGAATGGTTACATAACAATTCGTAATAGGAGTGGGAGTGACAGACAAGGCAAGTAGTGTCCGACCGAAACATGTTTTTTTGCCGAAACCGAAACCGAAACCGAATGTTCGGCTTTGGCTCTAGTTTCGGCCGAAACCGAAACCGAAACTTTTGTAGACTTGTTAAAATCGTTGAAAAAATGTCATAAAACCGCTTTTACACACATATTATGGGGCTGTCAACACCCAATGTCCTTGAAATTGATGTTACTTAAGCAGTTTTTTAAGAAAATTACTAGAGTTAGACCAAGATAATTCTGCAACGATTTTGATAACACATGCAGTGCAAGTGTTACTTTAAATGTCAAAACTTCTATGAAATTATGACGTATAAATAACATTTGCACTAGTAGCACTGCGTATGCTATCAAAATCATCGCAGAATTTTCTTGGGCTAACTCTATTCATTCACCAGTCAAGCTAACATGTAGATACAGGGTCAAGCAAAAAACGCGAGCGCAGCGAGCGCGAAATTTTTTGTTAACAATATCGCAAGGCCGGGTACCGATCTTCACCTGGGCCTAAAAGTCCGAAGTGCCCCAGTGAAGCGAACTTTCATGTGAAGTCAAAGCCGTGCTTCAGGCTTCAGGATAAGTAGTTAAGCACAGACTCCAACCAATGTCCATTGTATTAAAAAGCGAGACCGCAGGCCGAGCATGGCGCAGCGAGGCCAAAGGCTAAGCTGAAGTAGAGGACATGTGGAACACAAACCAATGGTAAATTGGGGTAAAAAGTGAGGCTAAGGTCGAGCATTTGTATGAAAAACTGTACTGGGGACACTTTTAAGGGTTTTTTCTTCGTTTTAATCAATAGTCAGCTGTTCAGCTTCGCAAAATATTAACTATTGAGAAAATCAACTTTGCGGCACTAGTGGAGCGTAGCCTTTAGCCTCGCTTAAAATTTGCCATTAGAGGTAGATAGAAAAATGACTGAATAAGTGAGTGAATAAGAGCGAAAAAGACATCGTTCGACTCGGGCCGAGCTGATACTCGGCCAACTGCTACGTGGGGCAGTGCTATCTCATTCACTCCGATACAATTAGACAGTGTGCGCGTTATAGGTATTGACAGCCTCTTAAGACTGCGTCGACCATCCAGTGGCGCTCTCATTAGTCGAATTGTGTTTTATAATAAACCAATTAATTTCTGTACCTATACATGAATCAGTATATGTAGGTATGTAATTAATATTGTTGTCCTACTTATTCCCCAACTTTTGGTGTTTGTCCGAAGTACCATTTCGTAAGTTTCGGCCCGGCCGAAAGGTTCGGCCGTTTTTTGGCCGAAACCGAAACTACAGCCGAAACATGATTTTTTGGCCGAAACTGGCCGAAACCGAAACCGAACCTTCGGTCGGACACTAAAGGCAAGTCAGCAATGGCGGATTTGCAGTGTTGGCCGCCCTATTACGCCCGAGGCCCTGTAGTAACTACTAGCCCCCCTTTCTCAGCACCCATCTATAGACTGCCGCCTTGCTGCCGCCCCTAATATCTTGCCGCTCTAGGGACACTACTTGGTCTTAGGGCAAATCCGCCACTGCAAAACATCTTCTTTTTCGAAACAATTTGCTACTATAGAGTTTATTAGTTTATAGCAGCGACGTTTATAGTAAATAGCACGCGACGGACTTTTTCTGATCAGATCGGGGAAATTCTGAAGAAAGGCCAAGTCAAGAGCACCCTAAACCGGCGAGCGTGTATGAGGAATGTTATGAAAGTGAAGGAAGCGAAAGAGGTATGTCAGGATCGTAGCAAGTGGAAATCCGTGGTCTCTGCCTACCCCTCCGGGAAATAGGCGTGATTTTATGTATGTATGTATAGAGTTTATTAGGTTAAGGTAATCCAAAATGGTACACTAAAGAGATTATACATTACATCAAACTCAAATATTTCCATTTGAAGCGATTCAGGAGTGAGGGCAAAGATTTCAATAGACATTTGTTTAAATATTATAGAGCACACGTGAAATACTTAATTGATAAAACTTATAAGCAACACATAATTAATCTCCAAAATAGTATTGTGAATTGTCCGGCAAAGTTTTGGGATTACGTTAAGGACAAAAAAAGGGAACGACATCACGGTGATGACTCTTTTCGTTTTGATGGTGAGATAGTGAGTGGGCAGGGTGCTGCGGATGCCTTCGCTAAGTACTTCAGCTCAGTGTTTCAACAGGACAAGCCATGCCTTGACGCTGCAGCGGCGGCGCGTGTAGCTTACTCCTCGAGCGACTCAAGGTCGATCTCAATTCCCTTTGTTTGTGAGACTGACTTCATGATGGCTATTAAGTGCCTTAAACCTCGCTCATCTGGAGGGCCAGATGGTATCCCTGTATTTTTGGCTAAAGATTGTGCCTCTGCCTTAATGATTCCTTTGTTGCACTTGTACAACCTTTCATTAAATCAATCCAGATACCCAAATTGTTGGAAAACCACCAGAGTTACGCCAGTTCCTAAGGGAGGTCCGGACACTGATGTTACCTCTTTTAGACCCATAGCAGTTCTACCGGTGTTCGGAAAAGTCTTCGAAATGGTACTTAACCGCCACATAAGTCGTCAGGTGGCTGATTGTCTGCACCCAAGCCAGCACGGTTTCCGTAAGTCCCGGTCTACAACAACTAATCTCGTAGCTCTCGCTGACTATGTCTGCAAAGAGATGGATGAGGGACGCCAGGTTGATGCTGCTTACTTCGATTTCAGGAAGGCCTTCGACCTGGTCGATAACGACATTCTGTTGGGGAAACTAGCGCTAGCTGGTTTTACGCCGAAACTTTTAAAATTCTTCGCGAGTTACATGTCCAACCGGCAACAGTATGTCAGGGTGAGCGGCTTTGAATCAAAGGATTACTATACCCGGTCTAAGTCAGGGCAGTCGGAGTAAGTCAGGGCAGTACTCTGGGGCCTACGCTGTTTCTCCTTATGGTGAATGATTTGCCTGACGTAGCTCGCACTGCTAAATGCCTCCTTTTTGCTGATGACCTGAAGCTGTTCCGAGGTATCAGTAGTGTGCCTGACAGTGTGGCTTTGCAGGCTGATATTGATGCTGCAGCTGAGTGGAGTGTGTTAAATCGGCTACCTTTTAATGTAAATAAGTGTAAGGTGATAACTTTCTCACGCAAACGTTCGCCACTCCTAACTCAATACAGTTTAGCTGATGTCACCCTGGAGAGAGTTAGCGAAATCCGCGACTTAGGCTTAATTCTTGTGGATAAATTTGACTTTCACACACATGTCATTAATATTAGTAAACAGGCTAGTAAAATTTTAGGATTTGTTATGCGAATATGTAAACAGTTTCATGTTGGAGTGGCTAAAGTTCTATATAACGAATATGTGCGCAGCAAATTAGAGTACGGTGCTATTGTCTGGGATCCTTACGAAGACAAGTACTCTCTAATGTTGGAGAGAATACAGCGCAAATTTGCTCGCTGGTTATATAAAAAAGCCTATGGGTACTATCCATACCTCTATCCCTCCATCTTTGTCTCGGGGATGGTCGGGCAGGATACGCTTGAACTGAGGAGGAAATTCTTACTCTTAGTTCACTATCTCTCGGTCGTTCATCATCGAGTCGACAGCCCAGAGGTGTTGGAGAGGATGGGATTGGTAGTTCCTAAGAGGATACCCCAAGATGTGGACGGAGCGGTAGCGCCGCGCCGCTGGCCATGCCTGTTACAGCGGCCTTCCGCTCGCACATGCTACGCGAGGCACGCTCCTACCTCTCGCGCTTTATGGAGCCTACATTCAATGCTCGCTCAGTACGCAGATGCCGACATGTTCGCTAATAGTTTAGCATACCTATGCAATACTGCTAGACTCTTTCTCAATTCTAAATATTGTAAGTTATTGACTGAATTGTAAATTTTATCTTTGTCGACATTATATAAATCTAAAATATTGTACCTAATTAATTGACCGAATTTGTAAATTTTATCTTCCTTGACATTTTATCTGTTTGCATGTTTTTTGGAATGTTTCTGACATGTATATATTTTTCTAGTGTGTAAGTGAATTGGTGTAGTACTGTAAGCTTGCACTTTATTAAATAAATAAATATAAATAAACAGCAGCTAGCGTTTTCGGGAAGTTCGGGACCTTCTTGTATCTTAGAAAACATGATTCTGGATCAAATAAACGGGATTCGAACCCGGTACCTCCAGCCTCGTAAGCAGCTATAATATACGGACAGACGACTTTAGCTCACATAGAGTTAGACCAAGCTAAGGTGGCAGCGATTTTTATAGCCCAGACAAGTGTTATTTAGACGTCATTATTTCATAGAAGTTTGACGGTTAAAATAACCCTTGCACAGTGTGAGCTGTCATAATCGCTGGAAACTTAATTTGGATTAACTCTATACACATGCGTATTTTTTACATGTCGCGCGAGTGACAAAAGATACACGAATTTAAACCGTAATATTAGTTTAACATTTATGGTGTTTAGTATTGGTTGCGTGATAAATAATAATGTATTTTTCACCACACCAGCTCGGAAAGGCTTACTTTGCACTTCAAAGACTGATAACAAAGTTGCATTTTATTCACATGTGAGGCAAAGTAATCAAATGTAAATTTTGAGTTGTTTTCGTATGTTTGCTGGTAGAATTGACTTTTAAATGATGATTTTGGATGATAAATATTTAATAACATTCATTTGGATTTGAATTTCTTTGATATTTTACATTTAATATTTGCTTCGGGTTGGTGTGGTGAAAAATTTTGTGTTTCACTCGGGGGCAAATTTTGTTTAACCCTCGTGCTTTGAAACCCTCACAACGAAGCAAATATTAAATGTAAAATATCAAACAAAATCAAACCAAATCAAATCCAAATAAATGTTATTCAATATGTATCATCCAAAATCATCATTTAAAAGTCAATTCTACCAGCAAACTTAAGAAAACAACTCAAAATTTGCATTTGATTACTTTGCCTCACATGTGAATAAAATGCAACTTTGCTATCAGTTTTTGAAGTGCAAAGTAAGCCTTTCCGAGCTGGTGTGGTGAAAATAACTATTAGTGCTCCGTACAAAACTTAGTTCACGTAGCACTTAATTGATCATGTCGGTCTTGTAAATCGGTTTATTAATTAACTTTTGAGTTGTATTTGAAAACTAAGTAGATGTAGGTACATGTTCTAATATTATGTTTTCTTTCGACATTTTGTAGAATTGTAGATTGTACAACTTACCTTAAATCATATTTAACCAAAACATCTACAACTACATTACACCTAATACAATGCACATACTCCTCAGGCGCCTCTTGAAGATTACACACACTCAATGACATTATAAACAAAAACTTGCAGACAAACTTGCAAAATACGGTACAGAGGTACCAGGAGAACAGAGCTGTGGAAGAGTCAGTACGCGACTGGGTCAAACGAGTGCGCGCGATGTTCGCGAATCTATTATCTTGACATTCTTGACGCATTCGATTACTTCGTACTTTGTAGTTGGTTGCATTAGTGGGATTATTACTTGGTTATTTCGTTAATGGGATGTAATGATTTAAACCTTTATTTTCGTTAATAGTATTTTTTTTATAAACAGCTTTAAAAATTGGGATAATTTAGAGACTAGGTGCGTGAAGTCACGTACGCGCAGGTTTATTACGGAGATTTAGAGAAGTCTCAATTATGCATAATTTTGCAAGGTGGTTTGCGGTTTGTTTTCTTTACAAGTTCTTTAAAAAACCGGCCAAGTGCGAGTCGGACTCGCGCACGAAGGGTTCCGTACCATTACGCAAAATAACTGCTAAAAACTTAAATATTTATTATATTCTGTTTTTAGTTTTTGTTGTTATAAGCGGCAACAGAAATACATCATCTGTGAAAATTTCAACTGTCTATGTATCACGGCTCACGGTTTATGAGATACAGCCTGGTGACCGATAGACAGACAGTGGAGTCTTAGTAATAGGGTCCCGTTTTTATCCTTTGGGTACGGAACTAACACTTTCTGAACACAGCACGATTTTTTCAGAACGTCATTCCCTATGAAAATCGATAAAAAAGTTATAAACCTTAACCTTGAGCCAAAAAAAAGGATTCGGTAGTTTCAACACTCATCAACACTACGAAGGAACTCGGAGGCCTACCAGCTTCCATCTATCGCGCGTCGGATCAAACACGTTTCGCTAGGCATCGAAAGATGGCGCTAATCGCAAAATTTAATATACGTAGAGGCAGTTTTTTGATTTGTTTTTCAAAATGAGGGTTCGTGAGGTCTACAGCTCACAGAGCCACTAGTAATCATCATCATTAACCTCCTGAGACTAAATGTACTTTACAATGTACATAATCGTTCAATCTAATTTGAACCTTTCATGAACCACATAAAGTAGCATTTCTTTTGTTTCATTGCTTTTTAAAACAAACGAACTGATACACTTGACTTTTTGATACGACACGACCCCTACTTTTTCTTTCCACTAGCAGGGGTGCGAAGCTCCTGACTTCGGCCAAACTCGGCTCCGCTCGGCTCAGCATTGCTCCGAGCAATTATTAGGGTTGACACAACTTGACGTCCCTTTGCGTGCACGACCAAATATAAGATAATGGCTTGAATTTTGACAACCCTAAATAGCCGAAAGGGATAGCGCCATACATTAGAATTAGGAACAGCATGATTCGACCGTGAACCGCTGTCAAACTTCGGTTTTGTAGGAAGTTTCCTTAGTAGTACTATTATTTATTCTGTTCTACTAGTAATATTAGTAGTTATTACAAAGAGTGTGAACTTACCTCATGATATATCTAGTCTTCTTCTCAGATAGTGTCACCACTGAAGTGAGGTAGTCGAACAGCTCTCCATTCTTGCACAATTCAAATACTAAGAATATGAATGTTTCCGATTCAAACACATCTTGTAATTCAACTGAAACAAAATTGTACACTGTTACTGTTAGCTGATAGGAAACTTTTTTCAACACGAAAAAAAAACCGGACAAGTGCGAGTCGGATTCGCCCACCGAGGGTTCCGTACTTTTTAGTATCTTCATCTGTGAAAATGTCGACTGTTTAGCTATCATGGTTCATGAGATACAGCCTGGTGACAGACAGACAGACGGACAGTGCAGTCTTAGTAATAGGGTCCCGTTTTTACCCTTTGGGTACGGAACCCTAAAAATGTGTTGCTGTTGTCCACTGGCTGACGCGTGACGGGTTTGGATAACGATAAAATAAAGTCGATCTACCGATTTAGATTACCTAAATAAAATAAAAAATGTGTTGCATGATATTAAATGTGTTTTTTTAGAGGTACATGGCCACAGATGGACAAACATATATCGCGTCTGTATTTTAAAACTAAAATAAGGACGCCAATCACGAAGAACTTCGTACATTGACTCGTCTGTGCCTATCTCTATCGCACGCGCATCATTATAGGTATTGCTGCTTCTCTCGCACAGTGGCATTGACTGTTGGCATCATGCGCGAGACAGCAATATAATTACGCGCGTGTGATAGAGATAGGAACAGGAGGGTCAATGTACTAAATTCTTCGTGTTTAGCGTCCTTACTTTAGTTAGATTAAAGTCCACACTCACTTTATCAGACATTATACATTCATTAACAATGAAAACAGGTCATTAAACGAAAAAGTCTGTGCAAACTGACAAGTTTTCAATATCCTTGAGTGTATTTGTTTTGTGATGACACACCTCGGTATTTGCGTTACTAATTGCTAAATTATCAGTTTATTTCAAGTGTTTTAATACCTTTATCGCGTGTTATGCATGCATAATAAATGTCTGACTTTATCACAATGCATTCACATTTTATGTCACCAACCGTGTATGCAAGGCCGCCTTAAACTATGCTGGGGCCCTTGGGCACATAAGAATTTGGGGCCCTTTTGGAAAGTAAAGAAAGCGAATTAAACTAACATTTTTCTACTATGATCTTCTATTTATTTATTTATTATTTATTTATAGCCTTATTTCAGAAAAGGTACATTTTTTTATACTAAGTATATCTACAGTTTTCCTTAATCTACATTCTACGGTAACCGCTTCTGTATGCCTCTTCTCTATTTATTGTGGGTAATCGAATATACTGTTACTGTCTGTCCTTCGGGGCCCCCTGAGGATGGGGGCCCTGGGCACGGGCCCCGCGTGCCTTTATGGTAAAGACGGTAATGCATGTATGTGCTGTGGAGAAAATAACCCTGTTTCTTTACTACCTCCTAAGGACTATGCACAATAAAGCATAAGGTTAGCATAGGATCCGTAGTTGTAGTAATATGAGGTCCCTGCAAATAATTTGACATGCTCCATCTATAGGCATGTGATCTGAGCCCTTAGCATTACCAAGCAAGGCTGCATATATTTAAAGGATCACTAAACTTGAGGCCGCTCTTAGCATCTCCTGCCACTACATTTACCGTAAGGCCCAGCCATACAAATGAAAAATCCAGAATTTGCCACTGAAATCTGAACCTTTAATGCAGGGAATAGAGTTGGTATTGTTTGAAAATTGAACAAAACAAAAGAAATGCGACTCTGTTCCAATTGAATATGATCGAACTGAATAAGTACTATAAATAGGACCTTGGGCCTTAGGGGGATACAAAATTTTGTAGTGTAATTTTGTTGTTGTTGTTCCTAGGGCACCCCGGAGGAGCACAAGATCCTTCCATCCCTTTCTATCTTGAGCAACAAAGTGTAGTTTGTGTGCTATAACAACTCACTCACTAATATATGGGTGTCCTGCTACCATCCGCAGGATTTGTATCTCCTGCTTGGTGGCATCTCTCATGGTGTGCGTATCGACTCCATCCATGGACTCCTGACTGAGATCTATGATCTTGGCGGCATACTCCCGACCTGTCTCCTTCTCTACGCATCTCCGGACGGTTGAGCTGATGCCCCTGTAATAAGCAAATAGTGCATACAAGTAATGTTACAATTTTTTTTGTTACTGCTAAGATTTTCATATCAACAAATTTATTAAAATAACCCCTAAATCCTTTATACAGATTACTTAAAATACCTATATAAGTAAGTACATATTTATTTTATATTAGTCCATACAAAAATCTATGAAGGCACAAAAAGACAAGGTGAAATCCATGCCTAAGTTGGTTACAATAACTGTTGTTACAATTTTATATCATTTCAGTTATTGAAACAAAGTAAAAGTTAAAGATGCTGGACATTTCTGTTAAATTTTCCCCATTGATATTGCTTTTAATAGGTGAATAAGTCACTTAAAGCTAATCAAACTTTTAAACCATCTTCAACAATAAAAAAGTGCTTTACATCAATTGAGTCAAATTTAAATTAACAATGAGACGTCCTTGAACTCTGGATATATCAGATTATAGCCGGATTCACTCGAAAATCGATGCCGCAAGGCGGCATTGCTAGGTTTCATTCTCAAGGTCAAACAGAAAACGTTACTTTATGAGTAATGTCTTGTTATGTACAACAACGCCTGACGTTTGATCAATTCTCTTTTCCGCTAGCCGCTCTTGGCAGCCTCGCAACTCCATAGAAATCACGTTCCTGGCGATTGACACTCGTCCCAAATATAGATCTCACCTGCCTATGATTTCCTTGGGTTCATATTTTGCGTAGAACTCCTTCGCCGCATCCTTGTCGGGCAAATCATCGTCTTCTTCCTTCGCCATGCTGTTCACGGTTGCTGTTATACTTTTTATCAACTAATTAGGCGTAATTACTCGTTCGCAATGACGAAAGGTTATTGTGAGCAGCTGACAGCACTCACAGAATATTAGAATAAATTACCCTCGTTACATAAGAATTAAGGATAATAAATAATTTATAAAAATATTTAGGGCTCTATTGACACTAAAACTAAAAATTATTGTCTATTTTGCGTATTATAATTAAATTAAATAACATTTGACTCCCAAGCTCGCAAAATAAATTGAAAGACAAGTCAGAACAGAATAAAATCAAATAGAATCATAGAGGTGCAATAATATAGAGATGAAACGGGGGAGGGGCCAAACGACCGAACGAGATGCACTTATGGAACTTTCAGTAGGAGTAGCAGAGAAGGCGGTATTATTGCTTGTCCTTGTCACAGTCTTACTTTTTGTTTGTTCCCCACCTTTTTATTAGTATGGAGAATGGTGGGCAACAAATGAATTCGACCAATCACAGTGTCGCATTTGCGTATGTTTTGTCTCTCACGGAGGCACGCGTATACCACTTCTAGACCATCCTACCTTCTATGAATAGAATAGAGTAGATTAGGTGCGTTTAAAAGATAGTAACAGAATGTTAAAAGTCAACTATTTTTAAGAAAAACCTTTAATTTCATGAAAAATCTAAATTTTACTTTTATCCAAATGAAAGCAAAAAGAAATCAACAACTTCAACAAAAGTGCATATTTTATACATTAAAATTATTGTCAAGACATATTTTGGAGTGATTATATTCTCTTTGGGAGGAAGTAATGTAACAAAAACAAAAAGATGCCTTTGTAAATGCCCTGTGTCTTTTCTTTTTTTCATTTCAAGTATAATTAGACTTTGATCTTATTGATCATCCATTTGTTACTTAATTCAATAGCTATAGTTTGAAATAAACAAAGTATTCAAGTTAAAAAATTAAAATAATACAAAATTGTACTATTCTAGAATTAATTCAGGAATTTTCTTTAATAAAATATACCAACAGCTGATTGTAGTCTATGGTCACCTCTGTTTATTATGGCTTTTGTGGTATCTCTTTCTCTCTCGCGATGTTATGTTTCTGTCCCACTCTCTCGTGTTTTCGCTTATTGTTCCGTCCGTGCGATGGTCTTCAATTTGATAAAGTTACGAAAATTTCGCTTTTTTCTGTTTTCCCCTGTGTTTAGTTTGTGTGTAATTTAACCCCAGGACTTGGATTACTGTGCTACATCGCAGGACGGAGCTCACATAAGCAGGTAAGCAGCTATTACGCATTGAATTTGGTCTTACCAAGTGACATTATACATCTTTTTGACAACCTTGAGCTATTGAATGAAATAGGGTATCAATCAAATAGATTTTTATTTTCTTTGTTTGATTTTTGGCGACTACTTTCCGTTTTTGAGGAAATCTTCGCGGGTTCTAGCGTGATTTAGCACTGGAATGACTAACAACTTTCTCTGACAATGAGAATCTACAGCTGATGTTAGCTACCCACTAAGCAAAATGAAACAATTTCAAGTTCTAATAGGTTTCCAATGACTCCCACCAGATTTTTTAAGTTTTAACTTAACCTACGTTCAGCAAATGATCTTGATAGTCCCATTATTATCAAATAGTACAGTATGCTTATCTGCATAGTCATTATTTTTAACAACATAGGATCATCAAATTTGATTCTTTATTGGATAATGAAGTTATGTCACAATGTTATTGATTATTTAGTAGGTACACCTGAGAAGGACAAAGTTTTTAAATCAATTAACATTATAATAAGGTTTCTGTAGTGGACATACATAATGAGAAAATGTAAATAAATGACATCGCATACTTAGGCTTGGATGACAGAGTCGAATTGTGTTAAAATTCAAGATATTCTTTTAGTAACACATGCATCTGAACACTTTAGTTTAGTAGGTGAGGATGAGTCTCAACTTGAACTTAAATATAGTAAGTATATAATAGCCGTTTTGTCAACTAAATAGTGTTTAGTTTTAAGTTTATAAAATACATATGTATGTTAGTCTGTAAGGTATTTGTAATATGGACCTTGTTGCCTGAATTAAATTTCTAAATAAATAAATAAATATGATATATATGTAGAATACTGTGAGCTATAGACCTTGCGAGCATAACTTAAAACTGAATAAATATAAATATTTCCCAAAATGGAAACAACAAAAAACCTATTTAATCATACTGTTTGATATAAAAATATTGCTGTATGCGTGCAACCTCGACTTCATGTATGTTCCCACTGTTAAACCCATTTTTATATGTGAAAATATAAAAAAATTGTTTCTTTTTTTCATTTTCATTTTTTTCAATCATATAACTTGTTCACAAGATTTAATGTGAATCAATTTAGAATTGCCACCTGTAGAGGAGAACATCTGGACATACAAGTACATTTTTGCTGCTTACATGGAGACTTTCGCTAACGATCGGTCAATTATATTAAACACATACTGCGACAGAATAAAATACTGGGTGACCTGATTTTTTTAGAGCAATGAACTTTTATTTTTATTCAATGCAACAGTATTTTTATAAATATGCACTGTAAACTGGCAAGTAGGCCACATAAATTCACAAAATAACAGCAGACACATTTATAACCACAACATGTGGTTGCATTAATTGGTTGTAGGTCACACAATCAATTTGTTATAATAACTTAAATACCTACAGCACTAGGTATGGTCACCACTCAACTTGTGGTGAGTGGTGACCATACCTGTGCTAACTCGGGGCAAGAATACTAATTGATGTTCATTATTAAAGTTTATTGATGTATATTTATTCATTTTTAAAGTGGAAAAAATAGAGTAGAGTGCCATATATGTCCAGACAGTGAAAAAGATGCGTTGTGTGTAAATAATATAAAATACACCAAGTTATTGTATAGTGTTGTTAAATGTATATTCTCATTTTAAGTATATATTCTTATAATGTATATTCTTATGAGAATACATGTCTTAAACCATACCCCGCAGTCTAAATTGCCCCCCTCAACCTTATATTAAATGTTGTTTTGTGTACTACAAAATCAGTACATTTGAACAATCGTTCCAAGATTGATGATAGGTCATTTGGTGTTGTAAACCTGTTATAGGTTGACCTTGCCAAGATAAGATGCGTAGTGTTATGCGCGCCTCGTCATAGATGGCGCTAGTGGTTACGTAACAAAAAAATGCTTTACACATCTATTTATTTTATACACGGTGGAAGGGTTGAAGGGTCAGCTAGTATGCTTTGACCTTGCCGAGATAAAAAGATGCACGGCAGTGTACGAAGTGGGTCACAGAGGGCGCTAGTGGTTACGTTGCTAAAAATATGACCTCACCAGGTGAGGTGACCACTAACGCAGTAAAGGGTTCGAAACTTCGGGATATATGATAAATTGCCAAATTCATTATACGCGATATAACCCATTTTCATAGTTTTATTTCTTTCACTTTCGTTCGTAACTATGCTACCCTAGTACTTATACATTACGCGTCCTTCAGTTCAGAATAGTCTCACCTCACTAGAAGCTAGAACAAAGACTTCGTAACGTCAGAGCATACAAGACCAAGGACGTTCCTATTTGACTACGGAACTCTTAAAAAGGCAAATTTCAAAATATAGCTCCTTAGGGCCGATACAGACGGACTGCACGCCAACTGCAACGTCGGTGTGCAGTTCCCATACAAGTTGCAGTCGGGTTGCCGTCCGTCTCTTTCACTTTCGTTCGTATGCTAACCTAGTACCTTATTATAGCTATCCTTCAGAATAGTCTCACCTCACTAGAAGCAGTGGGGGACACCCCTCCTTTCGGGCTTTGCTCCGAGCAATTATTATATACGGTTGACACAACTTGACGTCCCTTTGCGTGCACGACCACAGATAAGATAATTACTTGAATTTTGACAACCCTAAATAGCCGAAAAGGATAGTGCCATACATTAGAAAGAGTTAGCATGATTCGTCCCTGGATCGTTGTCAAACTTCGATTTTGTAGGAAGTGTCCTTTCTCTACGGTAGTAATAATTTATTCTATGCTAGAAGCTAGAACAAAGACCACGTCAGGGCAAGGACACGACCAAGGACGTCTGTCCCCGATCAATGCCTTGGCTTCGTGCCTCCCTGGTCCTGTGAGGGTGATTCAATAAGTTAGACTTAGGTATTTTTATCGCGAAGTATGAATGATGTCCAATTCTATTCAATTAGGTTTATACCTACCTGTGAATTCGAGTACCTTAAAGTTAAAAAACGTTCAAAGAATCGGCTGTGTGCGAGTCAGAACCCTATAAAATAGAGGGTTACGGAACGTAGAAAAACTTATACTTATTTATTTTTATACTTACAACAAAGTAGCGGTTCGCAAATATACAGGGTGATCAATCCAAATGGGTCAGTATGGAGAAGTCAGAAACTATGAGAGATAGCGAAATCTGTTCTTAGGAATTAGATAAAGAATATTGACCAGGTTCGAATCTCGGTTATGTATGATAGATTAAAAAAAATTGAATGGCATTATTATTAAATCTAAAATCGACGCCATGGTTCCTAAGAACAGATTTCGCTATCTCTTATAGTTTCTGACTTCTCCATACTGACCCATTTGGATTGATCACTGATCACCCTGTATTATTAGGAACTTTGGATTGTAGGTGTTCATTCACCGCTGTTTCCTGGGTATCTATTGTCTAAAAAACCTCGGAAGGAAAGAAGAATCTTAGCTTTTAGGTCTCAGTTTCCCCACCACACAGTCAAGAACCACCCAAGGAAATGAGAGTGTGCTCAGATTCATACAAGTTACGAGGTACTTCACCCTGGCTTAAGGGGCCCACTGATTAACAGTCCGCCGGACGGTATCGACCTGTCAGTTGTTCGGAACTGTCAAAATTTTGTTCTAACTGACAGGCCGATACCGTCCGGCGGACTGTTAATCAGTGGGCCCCTTTAGACAGGAAGAGCATAATTGCGTTAATTACGATATTGTTATTGGGCTTATATAGACCAGCGGCGTATCAGGCTGGCAATATAAACGCTATCTTGATCTTGCAATCTTGCAATTTAAGTAGAAATTAATAATGAAATGTCACACACAAAGTTTTCACTTGGTAGCAAAGTTTGTTTAACCCTCTACCTTGAAACTTGCGCAACGCTCTGGATTCCACTTTTCACTTCACTTTGTGATTCAATTTTGGATTCTTCCGCTGGCTCGGGTATCAATGTTAGTCCCCTTCTATAGTTAGTTTTTTTTAGTACTTATTAGAAAAAAAAAAACTACGCGATCTTGACGTGTCTTTTAATTAAAAACGCTTTTAAAAATTCAGTAACTATTACTTATGAAAGCAAAAGAATGTAAATAATCGTAGGTATATGATTCATAATTGTTACATATTTCCCGTGACTTCCTTTTTCCAAAAGTGCTTTTCAATAAAAAGACACGTTAAGATTGTTTACCTTTTGTCTAATCCTTAAAAACGAACTATTAAACAAAAAAACTATCCTTCGCTCCTACATACACTGACCGTTTTGCGCGCTCGGTCCCTCATAATCTCCAAGCAGGTGTTGCAATCTAAGTAGAATTGAATGAATGGATGAATGAAATCACAGACAAGGAATAAATATTTACTAGAAACTGATTTCAACTAAGTACGTAAATATTAACGTTTTTGTCTATACTACGTGTTGTAGTATGGGCATGTTTAACCGTGGAAAGTCGACAGGTAGATAATTAATAATTACCATTCTGTCGCCATACGTAGCCGTGTCAAGGTAGCTTAGCGCCCATAAAAGCTATTTTTATCCCTCAGCCTCACTTACACCGAGACTGCTAGCTCGCCCTCATAATCAAGCGATTATCGTTACCTTTACCGATAAAATTTACATTTAAATATGTCTTTTATGTGACCTGTGATCCATTGTGAACCACTATTCCAGAACCGCTAAGCGTCACATTTCATTTATTTCAGCATATTTTAATACACACTATAGGCACACCAAAATAATTCAATAGCAATTCCATAATAAATGCAATAATAATGTCTTTTAATAAATACAAATACAATAACATGGGCGTAAGGTGAAAAATGTATTCATTGTTCATTACTTTTCTGTTATGCAATAGTCCTTGTCCAAAACGGCCAAGCCACATATTTTGACTAAGGACAGAGTTTGGAAAGTTAGGGCTTGTAGAGTTAGAAGCTTGGCTCTACATGAAATCTGATAACTTTTTTGCCAGGAGCCATGTGGCCTCGTCTTAACAACATTTTACATTAAAATGTTTTGGTGGGATCAGATTTTTAGCGCCAGGTCTCAAATTTTACTAATCTAAGTTCACTAATCTAGGTTCGAGATTGCATTCCCTACTGTTAGCATGTATACATATGTCGTGTTTCATGTCACGTGTCAAGTCAACCAGCTAGTTCTCTAGGTGTGAGTGCCTGTGTACATTTTAATGAACTTGTTTATTTAATATTTATGCTAAGTTAAAGTCCTAATTACGGGTAAACCCATTGCCTTGCGACTCGTGTGATCTGTAATCTTTAATCAGAGCATTATTTATGATTATCATCTAGAGTGGTATGTAAATTACATAATTACAATTTTATAGCTGATTTGTACGGTGCAAATATGTTATTTCAGTCTTAGCTGCTAAAATTCATTGATAACAAGTCACAAAGTCAAAACATATTTTGTTTTTAAAACCTTTTATGGCTTTTATATATAGGCATGTGTACATAGTATACATACATTTTACATAATATAAAGTAAAAAATGTACACTGGCATTCAAAAGTGCATGGAAATGTTTCAACCGTAATAAGGCATTGCAGTCGACATCTATCCATACACTTTTGAACGCCACTGTACTTATTCCTGCTGACGCTAATAAGTTTTATTTTAATTAATGAAAGTTCAATTTACAACCTTTACTTAATTTTATAAGTAATAATATAATAATGCGTTTAGGATGCTGATGGGTCTGCCTCGGTACTGCAGTGCGTCGGGGATGTTCGCCGATGCCCGTACGGATGACTTTTACGCTATTATGCATAAAAGAGCGGCATCCCTATTGCGTAGAGTGCAGGGCAGCACCAACAGTCTCCTAAGCGCATTTGTCGATAGAGTAGACTGCCCACTGATGAGGCGTTGGAATCAATTGCACTAACCCAACGCATCATCAAAATAAGTAGTTTTAGGTATTTATTATTTTACATATTGTACACTAACATAGATATAGGTAGTTAAATTATATATTTTGTACTAACACTATGGGTTCTATGCCTGAAATAAATAATTTCAATTTCAATTCAATAAGTAGGTTTTGTAGGTTCAACGTTAAAATGAATTAGGAATAAGTTTTTTTGGCTAAAATTTCATTTTTGATACAAGCTTTTATCGCTGACTGTACCTACTTTTCTTTCAACAGGCAAATAACTGTCGAGACAAGTCCAACAAACCCAATCACAATGGTGGGCCTTATTTTGCTTGCAACATTTGACCCGAACATACATATAGGGTAATTCGCCAGTAACTGGCCACCCCAAACCAAAAATGAATTCTATTCACCTATAAATAGAAATTCATTTTAGTATAAGGTGGCCAGTTATTGAAAGCTGGCCAGTTATGGAAACCTTATACTAAAATGAAATCTGTTTATAGGTGAATAGAATTCATTTTTAGTTTAGGGCGGCCAGTTACTGGCGAATTATACTCTACATATGTATGTAGGTACATTGCAAGTTAAATAATAGCTTGTAAAAAAGTCTTCTAATGTAGTTTTTAGGGTTCCGTACCCAAAGGGTAAAACGGGACCCTATTACTAAGACTTCGCTGTCCGTCCGTCCGTCCGTCCGTCTGTCTGTCTGTCTGTCACCAGGCTGTATCTCACGAACCGTGATAGCTAGACAGTTGAAATTTTCACAGATGATGTATTTCTGTTGCCGCTATAACAACAAATACTAAAAATAGAATAAAATAAAGATTTAAGGGGGGCTCCCATACAGCAAACGTGATTTTTGACCAAAGTTAAGCAACGTCGGGCGTGGTCAGTACCTACTTGGATGGGTGACCGTTTTCTTTTTGCATTTTTTTTCGTTTTTTTTTTGCATTATGGTACGGAACCCTTCGTGCGCGAGTCCGACTCGCACTTGCCCGGTTTTTTGGATCCGCAGTCCGCACCAAATGCAATTTCGCAAATTAAGTCAAACTATATAATTTCTTTTCTCTCCTAAAGTTACTCATAAAAGTAACAACGTCGGCTGGGCCTTTTCCAGAGTAACAAACACCAACACTCTCGGTAGACCTTACGCCTTTTGTAATAAGGTTTACGAACTGTCAGTTAATAGTGTACATGTACATTATAATATTTATAATAGCCCTTAAAATGTGCCCGTTTGGGACTCCCAGATTCCAAATTTGACCAATTATTGTTATCTATTCGTAGGAAAGCGTCTGGGTTTTCTGACGATGCACTTCCGTGATTTTGAGAGCCATAAATATTAAGCGGGTGAGGCGTTCTAAATGATCTACACGTTCTTATTTTCTTACAATAAATTTTTAATGTCATTTTGGTACTACTTAAGTACTTAAATTATATTATTATATTAGCGAACCGTCTTTAAAAGTCTCTTAACATCACCCTAGCCCTAAAAATAATGACTCCTCTCATTAATTAAAATCATCTTGATAGTTCCGGGTACCAAAGCTTACGGTGCATGATGGACATACATACACAATCGGTAGCTCTAGTAAAAAGAATAAAATCATAATTTCACACAAGTTGTATTTAAATCATACCCTCATTTCACGTGCGTCACAGTACACATGTCGTAGGCCGATCGTAAGATCAGGCAGATCGTAATGTTCTTGTGTAATGTTTTGACGATTGTCACATTGAACCAATACATAGGTAGAATAGGTTCGTTAGGTTGCTTCAGATGCCCGATGGGCAAACTGCCCAGAAATAGGAGCCCCGCGTAGCGGGGCTCCGTCGACTCAGGCACGAGTCAAAGATTTTCACGTTTCACGATATGCCTAGGAATTTCTCGATATGCCTGATCTTACGATCGGCCGCCGACATACCTACAGCTGACCTACAGATTGCTAAAATTCTAATCCTACCCTATTTCCACTTGCGTCACAGTACACATACAGATTGCTTAAATCCTAACCCTTTGGAGGCTTTGGGCTTTGATTATAATATGTTACTATAAATATAGATTATGTTACGTAAAAACTCTATATATAAGATATTTTTTGTTCAAGCAGACGTCCAAAATAACTCCACGTGACCAAAACTCAAACAATAACTCAAAAAGAAACCGTTTAACCTTTGTCAAATTTCTTAGTAAAGTTTCCAACATGGAAAACGTGTACAACGCTTCATTGACCACTGGTAACCCATGTCTTTGAAATAAGGTATAGAAACAGTCAGGTACGGTTGACGATAGTACGCACGAAACGAGGTCATTAACCTGATATTTCTATTTCTGACTGCGAGCAAGTTGCGTATTTTATTGAACTTATCCCTATCGATGTCGGCCTCGGGGTTTAAGCATTACATAAATCCTGGACACAGACGTTTATATGGTGGAGGTCGCATGTTCAATTGTGCACTCCATGCCGACAGAAGCCTTAAGAGCCAACGGGAGTGGTCATCTCTCCATACAAACGTACTCCTCGTTTTCCTCCGTGGTTTTTGAAGCTAGAGCAATGATTTTTTCAACACAGATTAATATTGTCAATATCTGTGTCGGACCGTTTTGCTTTTTTTGATATTTTTGTTTTTTAAGGCGCTAGAGCCCTTCAATAATGGCCAAAATGGCCTAATTAACTATGCCGCAATGAGAGGCGTGGCATTCAAAACTGATATCAATTAGCCAAAAAAGCAAAACGGTCCGACACAGATAATTTCATAATCATTTAGATTTCCAAATTAAGGTACGATTGGTTAAGTTTTGGAGGAGGAAACAGAGGAGTACGAAACCTCGATTTTTGAGATTTTTACGCAGGATTTTTCGCCTTGTCCTTATCGCACTACTTTTAGGTGCCGCTTCCGTTAGCGAGACGGGTATATTTACCTAAAATATTTAAAACTCAGCTCCTGTTTCGTCTTAATTTCTATCACCGCTCCGCTCGCCGCGCCGTCGAGACATGTGCAGTTTAAGAGGAATTTCCTCCCGCGGACGCTCCGGCTGTGGAATGAGCTCCTTGCCGAGGTTTTCTCTAGGGGCTTACAGTATGGGGTTGTTCAAAAAAGGAGTGTACACGTTTTTTTAGGGTCACACCTCAAGAGTTGCATCAGTCCATGGGTTACGGTGACTGCTTACCATCAGGCCTTTATTACCTTTGAAAGTTTCAAAGGTAATAAAAATTTCAAATTGAAACGATATATGTCTATGTCCCGCAAACGAGTCGAAGTGACCGGTCTGCGGCGTTAAGTCCTCTGCATATCCACAGATTTATCGCCGGATAAACTGCACAAGTAACTCGTTCACTCTTGGTTGTAGAGTCGTAAGACCCACCATACAAAATTTCCTATTTTTAATTAAATAAATAAATAAATATTATAGGACATTCTTACACAGATTGACCAAGTCCCACAGTAACCTCAAGAAGGCTTGTGTTGTGGGTACTCAGACAACGATATATATAATATATAAATACTTAAATACATAGAAAACAACCATGACTTAGGAACAAATTTCTGTGTCATCACACAAATAAATGCCCTTACTGGGATTCGAACCCAGGACCATCGGCTTCACAGGCAGGGTCACTACCCACTAGGCCAGACCGGTCGTCAAATTGGACCTTGTTGTTAGTAAATTGCGGAGATTTTCATTTATTTGAGGAATAAGTTGAAGGCAAGCGCGCTAGAGGAAGAGCCCCTGCAAGATGGTGGGATTCCATAAAACAAGCATGTGGTTCCATGCAGAGGGCAGCCCACATAGCCCTTGTTCGCGATAAATGGAGGGACATAGTTTTTGGTCACGATCCTCAGTCATGAGGGAACGACGAAGAAGAGGAATAAAATAATAAAACAAAAGAAATGCTATTTTATTTGGTTCATGAAAATCATGAAAGGTTTGAATTAGATAGCAACTAATATGTATTAGGTACAGTCAACAGCAATAATATGTTACACAACGAAGGCCGCAAAAATATCTGACACGATCTTATTTGTAGTGCAATAATAGCGCGTCACATATTTCTGCGGTGTTTGTTGTGTAACATATTGTTTATTGTTTGTTTTGTTTGTTGTTGTGTTTGTGTGTGTTTGCTGGTGACTGTAAATTGTAATGTACTTTGAGTTTTTACCTTACGCGAGTTTAAAATCCTATGATATCCATGTTATATATATTATGATCTTGAAAGAGCATTTGGTTTAGAGTAAGCAAATATGTTAGAAGTTGTTGTTGCTCTGATAATTTATAAGGAGATAGAATACAGTTACAGACAACACACTTATAGGAGTTATAGTTTATAGTATCGATTCGTACTTTCTTATGCCACAAGCATACATAAACTTTTTAGCTATTTTTAAAGAAATGAATGAATTTGATAATTTTCAATAGTTAGTCACCATAAAAAGCTACGGCAGCCATCTGCATGAGACTACATTTTTCTTTAAAACGTATCTAAATGATTCGAGACGCCAAGTCACAATTTCTCGTTTTCACAACGCGAATATTTTACCGTTCTGTGCTTCTGTGTCGGATATTTGAAAGTCAAGACCGCTCATATTATTTATTATTTGAAGATACTTTTGAGAAATAAATTTTATTTTGAAAAGTAATGGATGGCTTGTGAAAATATACGTCCTTAACAATAAAATATTTGTAAAACTGTTATGTGTTTATAAAACAGTAATTCTATAAACCTAGTTCGCATAACTATCGGAATAATGTTAGGTTGTCGATAAAGGCCGCAAATCGCCGCTTTCGACTATAACTGTCTCCCATTTCTCGCTCCATTGCCTATTCCAGTTTCAGATCTATTGACATCGTGGTTATTGGCTGCATATCGGAAAATCGGAAAAAAATCGGAAAATATTACACATTTAGTTGATATAGTAAATGTGTGTTACAGAAAAAATGGTACCATTTACTTTTTTTTGCGAAAAACCCTTAACTTTTGGGTTATTTAGACTCAGAATCACGAGTACTATTGAATGAGACAAAGAAAAAAAGTGTCCAGTTTGTATTTCATACAAATATTGGGTGTGAGTTTTATGACAGTCCATATAAAATGTATGTGAAAATGCGTCACAAAACTGTCATTTGGACACATTTTTTTATTCTTTTTAAATCGATAGTCCTCGTGATTCAGAGTAGAAATAACCCAAAAGTTGATCGATATTCGAAAAAAGTAAATGATACACTTAAGTAAAAATGCCCAAATAATGCATCATGGGCCAGTCGCATTCGAGGTTGAGGGAAGCCAGTGCTATCTTACTGGTTAATTAAATTTTAAAATTTAAATTAAAATTAAAAATTTGGCAGACACTCAAACGTACTATTTGAGTAGCAACAGTTGAAACTCGTACACAATTGCCAAATTTTTCCGCCACTTATAAGACAGATCTGACGGAAGTGAAGTAGGTACACTATAGCTGTACACAACAATGTAGTGTCCATATCTATTGGTTCCGGAATACCAGACGCAGGTCGAGATTCATACTCGTTGAAGTCGTTGATTTCCCTCTCCGCTTGTGATTTCGTCCGAGTAATTACAATTTTGCAGAAAACAGATTGTCATCCCCATGTTTCTATAGCCGTCTACAATTACTTGTCTAGTAATCACTATTTTTCCGACCTCTGTAGGTATTAACTTTACATATCCCCATGTGTCATATTCATATGTTATCGAGTCGTCACGATTCGCGTGTATATATTTACTTGTTTGCATATTATTGGCATCACGTGCACACTTATCCTTCCAACGCACAAGCATTTCGCTTCACTGACCAATTAAAATTGGTCTCCAAACACGAATATGAAATACGGGTGTCAAGTTCAAGTTATAAAAGTTTTGTGTGGAATGGTTTTTGAAATAGACGGCGCCAGGAAAACGTGACGGAAAATGAATAACAATGTTGTAGATATAGGCATTGTTGTTTTATAGATGTTACTAATAGTGTCTTCATTGGCTTGCCTTTATGTCATTCAGAGTGAGGTGTACCCCTGTGGGCGCAGCACGGTTCCATTTTTATCGTCTATCACTATGCGCGTCCCTTTCGCACTTACGTACTTGTTAGAACGTGACAGGCATGGTGACAAGGGATAAAAACGCGACCGTGCTAAGCCGCCTGGTATATATAATATATACTCCTTACTTTCAAAGTGAAGTGAGCAAGGTCATCATCATTATCCTTGCCTTATCTCATTTACTTGGGGTCGGCACATCTAATATTCTGGCGTCATTTTTGGCGGTCTTTTGTCATACCCGGCGCCAAGCCTTGCTTCGTAGTGAAGCGAGACAATTTTGAGAATATCTACTAAACTAAAAGCACTTTCTACTGTTGCATGTCTTTCTACTGTCATGGATGCCTAGATTAGCGCTGCAGTAGTGTGAGGGTTGCCAAAGTATGCAGTGTTTCTCGTTTAGTGGATATTAACGATTTTCACAATTACCCCGTTGTCGAAGTTATCCCAATGCAAGGTGCAATTCGAGAATATCATTAGGTACTACGGTAGTACCTGAAAATCGTTAATATCCACTAAACGAGAAACACTGCATACTTTGGCAACCCTCACACTACTGCAGCGCTAGTACTACCTACGACTTAAGATTTTAACGCATGGTATCCGGTTTAACAATGCAAGCAAAAAAAGCTTGCATGTATTATAATTACTATTAGAATTATCATCTTTAACAATGCTATAAATATACATTTAAATGCATTTTAAGTTCTCCACGGGCCGTAGCGTTTACTACACAAACGTAAACAAAGATTTTTTGTTCTTTGTCAAGTAAAATAACATTTTTTACTCTACGTATATAGTAAAAACCGAACAAGCCTCTGGGATTACCAGTGCTTAGTTTGACAAATTGCTCCCTGCTGTGACATTCGTTATACCTAAGTGTCACGTTTTAATATTTTACCATATTATATTCATGAACTTCACTTTGTATCCTCCTAACAAATGGGTTTCTAAATTTGCCAGATTAATTTTAACTGCCAAATTGACAGAGTGGCCTTAGTGGCAAAACAGCCAGTCGCGAGTCGTCAGGAGCCTCAGGAGGGTATAGATAAAGTTTAGCTACGTTTGTTTGTGTAGACATGAGTAGAGATATTTTGTTTACCTTTGAATCTATTAAGTAACCTGTATTTCGAGGGTTACGGTCAAACATCGCACATATTATAGTGGCAGATAAATTACTTTAAAATCCTAAGCTTTATATATCGGCATAACTCTTTCTTGTCTTTGCTGACTGTTCAGAAATTTACCTCTTTAGAATATATGTACTGTAATTCCTTCAGAAACTATCGGCATGGAGTTCATGCCACAGACGGAGCGTTCGATGGAGTAAAATCTCTTGTCTCTTTTGTCTCTGACAACACTTTAAGACAACGTACAAAAAGGCCAAGCTATGCTTTACTTGTTTATACTCGTAAATATTGCGAATCTTAGATCTGGTGGAAAAGCAGCGCTAGACGACCATCAGTTTCAAGCATTCGGAGACCAAGACCATGCGAATTTAACCGTGTTACATGACTTTCATCGCAACTTCGTCAACAAGACACGACTCCAATCTTTGGGCGCCGTATGCTGATATGCTACTGTAGTTTGGCAATCATAACAATTTCAGACACAGCAGACCTAAACAGTGGAACGTGTGTTTTTAGAAACCACAGATTTTGAATTTTTAGTGAAGCTATAATATTCTTCCTCCTTCTTCTTCTTCTTCTTTCATGTGCAGCGGTGCTGACAGCCCTGACCGTCGCGTCCCTCAGGTCAGATTCCGAGCAGGAGTACCGGCACGCGGGGCATTCTTCCCCCTAATCCGATCTTGCCTTGAATCGTTCCCTGTATCGTTATTTTCGCTGCAATAACTCGTACTTTTACTACTTCGGTGTGCATTATTGATTTCGGAAATTGCAACTTCACGCTTCATTACACCAATTATCGTGTCAAGTATTGGTATTGATATTACATTATAATTAATGCGGTGATTATTTGCATGGCGGGATCCTAATGCGTGTTAATTGTTTCTTTTTATATGCATAAGGAGTTTCCTGTTGGTTAATTTTATTTTATAATTGCGTTTAGCACGAAATATAAGATTGCTACACGTATGCGCTAAAATTTATTAGTAAATTGAATATGATAGGGCACGGTTTCCAATTTCCAAACTTGTTTGTAGTGCAACTTCCTTTAAAAGTTCTAATTATTTGAGACTTTTTTAAATGAAGATATTTGCACGTCGATCTAAAGTTGGTCAAGCAGATCTTGTCAGTAGAAAAAGGCGGCAAATTTGAAAAATGTAGGGGCGAAGGGATATCGTCTCATAGAAAATTTGAATTTCGCGCTTTTTTCTACTGACAAGATTTGCTTGACCATCTATAGATTATCTTATTGGTATGGGGCTGTCCATAAATTACGTCATCGATTTTTGACGATTTTGGACCCCCCCCCTATAATCATCCAAAAATCATGCTTCAAATGACCCCATTTCCTCCTACTTCATGCTACCGTCATCCGATGTCCAGACCCCCCCCCCCGTAATTTGAAATGACGTACTTAATTTATGAATAGCCCCTATGTATAGCGAGCGATTTTCGGTGTTCTTGCATGATACGCTACCGTGACGCACATGGCACATGCAGTTTGGTCACCTCAGGGCTCTGGGTTAGGGCATGTTTTTTAAATGTTTAATAAAACTATTTATCATGTAAAGATAGCTCTTTCTGTTTATTTTCGCATGTTTCTAAAATGTATAAAGATAAGGTTAGGTTTAAACGCTACATACTCGACAATGCAGGTCTAGGATCTTCTCTTTAATTTTCCAAACAGCAATACTAATATGCGATACCTACTAATATGTAAGTACTTACCTACTTACTTTTGGGGAATATTGCGTCACCGGTCACGTTTTATTTTAATGTGGCCGTTTACCTAAATAAAGTAAATATTTTCTATAGCTTGCATTGCAGTTTCATTGACTCGATCACTTCGGTAAACAAATTTGTTTGTTTGTTTACAAAATGGCCTCGCGCGTGCATCTGCGCACGCGTCCTTGTGGCAATAACCTTGAAATCCGCGAATTGGCCGATTTTCGACCTTTTGCTAACGACCTAAGGTTTATTGTTATAGCATTTGATATTTTGGTTGTAGTACGAGCTTCCTCGTAGACATGAGCATGATAAGAGTCCTTTAAAAGATGATAAAGATAAGTCAGAGATTTATTAATTGTAAAAATGGTAATTATACAGTGTGTGCAATGGTAATTATCAAGTGTAAAATATGGGAGCACACATCATACTCAAAAATATGTCCATAGCTCTTATATCAGCGAATTAAGAACCATGGGACAATTTTTTGAGTAAGTTATATGCACCCATATTTTTACACTTGACTGTACCTACAAGGACTACTAATGCCAAAATAGATGCAGTAATCGCGGCTTCCATCAGCTTGTTGATCTTAGATACCTAATCTTTGGAATATTTTCTGCAAAAGTGCTAAAAAAGTGAAACGATTCCGTCATTTTTGATGAAAAATGAAGTCAGCAAAAGTTTAAATTTAGAATTAAATTTAATTCACACGAAATACGCCCAAATATTTCTCAAAGCTTATAGTTTCGGTTAATATTCGTTTTTCTTTGTAATGGTATCTTTCGACTTTGTAAAAATGACACTGCGGCTGCTGCTGACAAAAAAGTGGCCCCTCAGCGTAAGACGCTGAGCATGAGCATTAAGTAACTGGAGACGCCTTGTCTGTCATTTTCTTTGTACAAAACAGTCAGGCGATTTTTGCGGGGGAGAGGCAAGTCAAATGTAGGTATGGCTATTAACGTAACGTAGGTACAAATAGCCATGTCAGATAAACGTCAGTCCATACAAACAAAAGTGTGCACAATTGTGCAAGGTTTTCGGCAGAGGGGTAAGCTCTTAAAGGCGATTCCGGTTATTAAATTATGTAAGCTCAGCGTTTGATTAATTATTTCCCTTCTAAATGAGCACAAACAAAACGTTCCCTTTGTCACGTGCACCGCGGCACGTAATGCAGCCAAAAATACTTGCTATAATTAAAGTCCTCGCAACTGATGTTCCCATCCAGGGCATTGCTTTTGAGGATCCAGCATAAGTAGAGCCTAGCCAAGCAGTCGCGTAACAAAATAACAAGAATTAAATTGACGTCATAAAACCGTATGCCAACATACTATTAGTCTCCATCAGTAAGGTCAATGTGGGGATGGCCGTGTATTTAAGCTCTTTCGTCGCTATTTAACTCTTGCGTTTGTGCATAGGTTATATAACTCCACTTTCAGAAAGTCTAGAGCAGGAGTGAAGCTCTTCCTTTGTGACTGTGTCTGAGCACTCTGTCCTCTGAGAGACGTATGTATGCATTTACGTACGTGTACGTGTACATTTGTATACGTACGTCGAGATGCGTAAGAGATTTCTTGCTCTGTGGCGGTCTTCCCTGCAATAAGTTTTATATGCCGGCCGGTCTTAACCTTAGTTTTGGTATGACTATACTAGTTGAATACTCTCCTAGATTTCTTTAGGATCCCATCACCCTGATTCTGATTTACATCGAGTTCCCAATATTCCTGTCCCGTAGGCACTATTAACAAATGTCATCTTCAGGGAGTAACTGATGTTCTGTACCTGTTACCTGCCGTGTTCCTTTCATCCGAGGGTTTCATCGAAAGATCAGCACTGGAAGTCGCCAGAATCATGCTCAGATGTGACCATTTGGTGGCACTTTCTCCTTTGCGTTTATTCTTATTTTTGTAATTTTCTCCTTTGTCTCCGTTTACTTGTGTTTGTTATTCTTATGGATGTCGAGTTCACGCTTGTTCTGGTCGATTTATGAGCTTGAAGCGATGGTAATTTCAACTGCAGAGGCGCCAGACATCAAAGCATTTGCTGCCGCTGCGTCGTCTCATAAAACTTCCAACCAATATTTGAATGCCTTTGTTTTCTGATATTCTTGTGGAGATTTGGAAGTACAGTTCATTTTTATTGTTATTTGTTTCAGTGTGACTATTTTTGAATTGGTATCTAAATCTTTTCTAAGCATAAACATATGTTTATCACAATAACTTCACTGAAATACGCTTCAAAAGACTTGACAGTTGACACCAAAGGTGAGAAGATAATGTATGGGTGCAGAAGTTTATCTATAGTTTTAAATGTAACCCTTCATTCAAAATCCAACAATAATTAGATTAATCAGCCTAGAGCAAAGCCATGTGCCAATCGTTTATAAAACCATAATCGAAATTTAAATTATGTATGGAAATCATTCGCATCTGTCATCCCGATAAACTACTTATTCTTTTTTTTCCGGTAAATGCCCCCTGGGTTACTCATGGTGACACTTATTATCAATTGGCGTTACGTATACCTTTGTAATCTTTGTATTCATAATCAAAATGTAAACAGTGGAATCGTATAGCAACTGAAACTGACCTCTACAATCGTCCACTATCAACTAACAATCCATACCTTATTTCAATGACATGAGGTCCACCAATAATTAAAGAGTTTTGCTGTACAATGCGGTCATTTAAAAATGCCGTTTTGCATGCGAACGCCGCCTATTTATAACCCCGCGCACGATGAACTCTGAATTAAAAGGGAGTAAGTCTAACAGTGATCTTGTAAATTACAGTGCCTTTTGAATTTGGACGGATGCGATTTGTTCTCACGACTTACCGAAAGCATCGAGAGGAGAACTTGTAGATCTGCCACGCATACGGATTGCATTCTTAATATGGTATGGACTCCATGTCCATAGAATTAATTCTTCGAGCTAAAAACTGTGACCTGCGGTATTTTGGACCGATACGACCTTCAAACTTTTAATAAAAGTGCGTTCAGCGTTCCCCCCGTCTTAAAGGCCGGCTACGCACTTGCAACCCCTCTGCAGATTCTGTCACTATGCCTGTCACTTTCGCACTTACATACTTGTTAGAACGAGACAGGCATGGTGATAGCTGATGATGATGATGACCGTGCTACGGCCGCGGGTGTTGCAGTTGTCCATGGGGGACGGTAAAATGCATTCCATCAGGCGATTCGCCTGCTCGTTTGCCTCGTATATCATAAAACAACATTCGAATTAGAAAGAGGCAGAGGGAAAAGAAAAACAACATGGATGGATAACCTCAGGTGTTCGCCCGGAATGGACGCTGCTACGCTAGGCAAAAAGACTGTGAAATACGAATAGAACAGCTCCGGACTTTGGTAGCCGCGCGACATCCGTGAGATCATGGCACCTGGGGGGCTACCGGGGCCTAAATTGCGGGGATCTTTCTCTTTTACTCCAATGAAGGAGTAATTAGAGTGACAGAGAAAGATCGCAAACCCTGAAGAAGAAGCAACATTCTGTTGGTTCTGTAAGCCACGCTTGAAAGGCGATCGGAACAACGGGCGATGCGTCGCATAAAAATACACTGCGAATTAGCCGAGCAGCCGTAACTGCATTCCGCATGACTGGTTCGTTCGCTCGTACTGACACGGCTGGATTTCTTTCTGGATGTCTTTCTCTTGAACTGGTACTGTATCAATGCTTAGCTTCTTTATAAATGATGCTGTTACTGTCTACTTACGTATAATAGTTCATAAACAAAGTGTCATGGTTCATTCTAATTTTCTAGTTTCTTCAACAATGTAATAGGTACTATTAAAATCAACTTGACTTGAAAAGTTAGAGATTTTAAATAAGATAGCGTAAGATGACGAGAAAACGTTTGACATTGTAATGAATGAAAGATCTTTCGTGAGATAACCAACGCAACCAGGCGATCATAAGAAATCAGAAGTTGTTAAACAATCATAACATCCTGCAAAACGTAAAGTACCTATCTCTTAGGCAAATATGATTAGCGTGTCGTCACGGCAACCTGTACGAAAGACAATTTGCTCAATAATATGATTAGTCCAAACACCCTTGCAGACAACCACTAATGGGGTTGGCAACTGTCAAAGGTATATAATTTTATAGTTGGCCAGCATAGGTTTTAAATGTAGAGACATTTAGACTAGTTTTGTCCTATGGCATTTGGCTTAACCCTTTACCGCATGGATTTTTTATTCTCCTCAAATTAAATATATGTAATAAAACACTATAAATGTAACACGAAAAAAATTGTGAAAAAAATCTATCGACCCAATTAAAAATAATAGTAAATAACATTTTTTTCCAAATTTGGAACTTTATGTATTAGTGGCTAACCGGAGCCCGATTATTAAACTGGTCAAATTTGGAACTGTATGTAATATATGTATGGAAATGTAAGTTTAAAAAAATCACTTACATTTTCAAAAACTATTTATTATTTTTATACTTATTTTTGGTAAGGCTTAGGCTATGGTAGCCACTTACCACGATACGGAACGTATGTTTGTTTGTCATTGACGTAGTAAAATAATTTGATCGTTATTGGTTATCTGTAGCTACCAGCTGTCACCGGTTATCTACAGATTTTTAACAATGCGGCTAATGTACCTAACTTAATAAAAATAAAATAAAGAAGTAGCTTGCCTGAGTGCATAAGGTTCCATATTTGTCAAACTGATAAAAAAATCACTAATACATAATGTTCCATATTAGTCCAATCCTTCTAGCTTGTAACGCATAGTGTTCCATTTCAGGAACAAACTTTCACGACATGATACATAGTAATTTTAATATAAATGCTTACATGTTTTACCGTAAAATCTCGCGGCATCTGTTTTTCTTATACTCAAGCCTGGAAATTTATTTATTGCACTAAATATAACAACGAAAAGCTAATTACAAAGTAGTCAATCACACTTGCATGTAAAATTGCCGGACGTCGGTGGAAATGGTAACATTATATGGACCACAAACTAGTTAGAAGATGTATCGAGTACAGAAAACGTTCAGTAGTATTCATAGTTTCTACCTCTTACAAGTTCAGTAAAACAGATGACGCTTATATCAATCCACGAGGATAATACCATTACGTTCCAAATTTGGACCCATATGCGGTAAAGGGTTAAAGGGCCAGCATCCAGGCAATAAAAAAAACAACAATTTGACACTACGGCTGGCCCCATCTCTAAAATACGTTGATCGCCATCGCCCAACTCCATTGACATATCATATTGCCACATACGTACATAAAACAAGGCCCGTAATATATACCGACATAAAATGCGACAGATATGACAAATCATGAAGAAAAAGTTTTCTCATTCAGGCACTAAAAAGCGCATTATTTTAAAGGTTTAAATAGAGTTAGACCGATTTTGATAGTCCACACAGTGCAAGTGTTATTTCTACGTCATCATTTCATATAAGTTTGACATATAAAATAACACTTGCACTGCGTGAGCTAACTAAATCGCTGCAGACTTTTCTTGGTCTAACTCTATCTGTTGATTGATCTAGAGTTCTAGTACAAACTGTACAAAACTCTATAAATTATGCGATATTATATTATTAATATTATATATCAACAATGTGTACAAGAGCAACATGTGAAATGTTATCTTTGTATACAAATAGATAAGATAATTCAAGTTTTATTCAACGTTCATTAAACAAGTGTGACCTTACTGGATGTTCGTTTCGAGGGCATCATTTCATTACTTTATTTATCATTATCTTCATGAAATGCTTAACCACATATATTTACAACTTCAGCGGCTGTTTTGTTTCATAATTTGCCATGACCCTTGAAGTCAAGACCATGGTGTATTTGGTTTCGTCAATATTGTGACAAGAACTGATACCTACAGTATTTTCGGTGAGAAATTTTGTGGATAGAGAGGTAGTTTTCGAATTTTCGCATTTTTTCGCTTTAAGAGACTATTCTTTGGGCCCACTGATTACCATTCCGCCGGACGATATCAGCCTCTCAGTTGTTCGGAGCTGTCAAATTTTGCGTTTAACTGACCGGCTGATATCGTCCGGCGAACTGGTAATCAGTGGGCCCCTTTAGAAAATATTAGGTAGTCCATTACGAGTATTTGTGGACACTTTTCTATCGCTACTAAACTAATATTATAAATGCGATGCGAATGCGTTTGTTTGTCACCTCTTCACGCTTAAACCGCTGAACCGATTTAGATGAATGAACATGAAATTGCTGATGAGAAATTTGGTATGCCGTATATTTCTCATCAGCAGTTTCATGTCACCAAATGCTCTGCTTTCCGTAAACAAAACAAATATATATGTAAGGTAAGTAGGGTGCATATAATATTTTAAGAGTTCTCTCGATGATTTCAGGACAATCTATTTTCCAAATAATTTCAACCGTCTGTGATAAATTCTATGGTTATTTTAATGTCGTTATCGATTGCTATAACTCATTCCCTGGGTGCCTAGCCAAGATGACAATCATTGATAGGAAATGTCAATAATGTAAACTTTAAATAATGTATGGAGGATTTTTCGACTTGCATCTGCCATCCCGAGAAATTATTGGAACGAACTTCCGTATCGGATGGTTGGCGGATGGGGGCTAAGGAAAACCCGTCACAACCCATACGATTGAGAAAGAAGGTGAATGAGGATGAGGATAAGGATGAGGGCAACATAACATAAATGAACATGAACACGTCATCACCCTTTCTTAACTTCGTTCCAACCGAGTGTTCCGATACTAGGCTGTATCTCATGAACCGTGATAGCTAGACAGTTGAAGTTTTCACAGATGATGTATTTCTGTTGCCGCTATAACAACAAATACTTAAAACAAAATAAAATAAATATTTAAGTGGGGCTCCCATACAACAAACGTGATTTTTAGCAGTTTTTTGCGTAATGGTACGGAACCCTTCGTGCGCGAGTCCGACTCGCACTTGGCCGGTTTTTTTGTATTCGTTTGGCGTTTGTCCATGTACAATTATCGTATTGGCTAAGCCTACAGAACTGAACACTCTAAGAAACAGTTATCACTTTGCGCACGTGTCTAATACATACCTGCCTACTTTCAAAGCAAAACAATGACTATCTTAACTTACTAAGGGATCAAGATAAATGGATTAAAGGTACACAATAATTATCAATAACTATATCACGATAAAATCCTACGCCGCAATTTCATCAATCATCGATCTATTTTAATCTTTAGGTGACTAAATCTTTGTTTTGGTTCAAGTAACGGATCTAGACGCAGTCTGTTTTGTTTTGTTAGTTATATTATTGACAATAGAATGAGATAAGACTGAGACAAATATTATGACGTAAAGTGCTTTGATAATGCCGCTATTGTAAACCTAAAATCCCGAAGGGTATTAACAAGAGGCTATTCTATTTATAAATGTTGGTATAGCTTCGATAGCCAAATATTTTTATTTCACGAAAATAATTCCACTTAATGCAAAGAAAAATTGTTAAAAATTTGATACGATAAATGTTTGCGCCAAAAAGGCAGCCGCCATTATCGTGACTTTATAAGAGCAATAACAAACTGCCCGATTCGAACTTTATGATACGTCAATTAATAGATCTTAAAACGATATGGATTGAGTGAAATATGACGTTTTTGTTTGAAGAAATCTAATCCATATCGTTTCTAGATCTATTAATTGACGTATCTTAAAGTTCGAATCGGGCCGAAAGTAACTATCTATAGAAAGAAACGTCAAATGTGCAGCGCAAACTTTTCGCCGTTATTACAAATTTATAGTTTTTGCTATAGTGACGTCACTCACGAGAAAAAAATCGTGATCGTCGTTTTTGATCTGACATACAGATTAATTAAACTACGATTTTAATTTTAAAATCAATAAATCTCACGTTTTCATCTCTAGCAATTGTTTGCTCATTTTAACTTTTTGATCCCACAATAATGTACCTATAGCGGAAAGTCTAAAGTGTGATTTACAAACTTTTATATGTTTTGCCACCCTTGCGTGTTGCACAAATGCACATGGTTTGCATCCCACTGAGACTGTTTGCGACCCGTTTTTCAAAAACCTATGCTGCCCTGCTAAGCCAAGTAGCGGCATCTCAAATAAAAATTTAATGTAAACATATACCTTACATTCTTTATCTGAAAATTCAATTTTCAACGTCATTTGTTTTTGAGATGTCGCTATTCGGCTTAGGAGGGCAGTATGTATATTGTATAAAGAACTGAAAAATTCAAGTGTCTCTAATTATATACTGACATAATCAGTGTCCATAATATTAGCATGATAAATCATTGATAATAAAATGATATAAATGTCCGTGCTAAGCCAAGTCGTGAACAGAGAACCGGTAAACGTTTTTAATTACCTTTAAATGGGCATCTGATGCGTCATTGTTGATTCATCTGATCGGCTATTGACGACAATTGGTAATGCACGTTGCAACTGCTTTGTCCTTTGAGTTGCAAATTTTATTTTGGCTTCCATCTCCATTTAGGTAACGGTAGCGCTCATTCAGTTTGATATGCTTAACTTTTTAATCGCCAAAGACGTCATCTGACGCGCGCAGCTACAGCCCAATATCACCTAATATATATAACCTTCGTGCATCTGTCAAGGTTCACGATGACGCACCGCCACGAGAGGTGTGGCTTTCATAGGGTTAAAGACAGCCCAAACCCTATCTTGAGTAGGTATTAGCAATATACTATGCAACTGCGCCGCAGGCGCCTGCGACGAGTGTACAATTGTACACCGAGTACTTTAACGCCGCGCCGGATCCATGCTTTTAATTCGAGTCGAATATTTTAGTCGATACCGGTTACGAATTACTTAAAAAAAATTTGGCGTACAATCAAGTCACGTGTGGTGTGGATTTGTTTATTTACATTCTAAATACCTAAAATAAGCCTTACTACTCCAGCACGGGCATAAAAAGTAAGCTTTCGGAGCGCTGGCTAGGCTAGATGTTTGCTCGGCAGATCCAGTTTAAATCGCTCTCAAATTTCTTATAATCGTCACTAATCTCGAGGTCACATTTCTCTGGACCAGAACTCGCAATGCGAACAGTTCTTGGCCCAGGACCCTGAGCCAGTTATTCTAATTATACCAAAGCGAGCATTCGCACCCGATCGCCCACACGAGTGTCAAGGTCCCCGCGAATGTCACTGTATTTGCAGCTTCAGTGACCTTGGCTAATTCAGTGCTGTTTATACTTTATCGACGCCCATCGCTGGGTCATTCAAGAACGTCTTTCAGTTTCGAATGCTTTGACCTTTTTAATGAAGAAGATTTTAATTAGAAACGTGATTAGCGAAAAACAGGTAAACAGTAGCGGAAAACGTAAACAGTTCATTTTTAGGGTTCCGTACCCAAGGGTAAAACGGGACCCTATTACTAAGACTTCGCTGTCCGTCTCTCCGTCCGTCCGTCCGTCCGTCCGTCCGTCCGTCCGTCCGTCTGTCACCAGGCTGTATCTCACGAACCGTGATAGCTAGACAGTTGAAATTTTCACAGATGATGTATTTCTGTTGCCGCTATAACAACAAATACTAAAAACAGAATAAAATAAAGATTTAAATGGTGCTCCCATACAACAAACGTGATTTTTGACCAAAGTTAAGCAACGTCGGGAGTGGTCAGTATTTGGATGGGTGACCGTTTTTTTTTTGCTTTTTTTTGTTTTTTTTTTGCATTATGGCACGGAACCCTTCGTGCGCGAGTCCGACTCGCACTTGCCCGGTTTTTCTAAATGCGGTGAGCTACGTTAAGCATTTTGGGTCTGATCAGAGGCCCTACCGCGAACACCTAAGTTCGTAAATTTCGGGCATCGTTCTCTGTCCGGGTGCCCCCAATGTGGGGTCATGAAGCTTCCACTATGGGTTCACAACTTCAAAGTGAAAACACACTCGGACGTGTGACTTTGTCATATCATTTTATACGGGGACAGTTAACGTGTACTCCAATTAAGGCGTAATTAGAGTGTAATAGTCGCTCGATTTAATATTAATTTACTAATTTCTATTTTAGTTAAAGCCTAGATGTAAAATTCTGTTAGGGGCCACAGATTACTAGTTCGCCGGACGATATCAGCCGGTCAGTTGTTCGGAGCTGTTAAATTTTGCGTTTAACTGACAGGCCGATATTGTCCGGCGGACTGGTAATCAGTTGGCCCATTTAAATTTTAGAATCGCCCGCTTTTCTTCTTTGCGGGAGGACACCATATCAGAGGGCCTACCGCGAACCACGTTCTACGTGTTGGCTCTCTGTTGCACTTGTAAATTCGTACGAGGGTGTAACAGGGAGGCAACACGTCGAACGTGGTTCGCGGTAGGCCCTCAGCACACTTTATTACCTTGTCGCTTTAATAACATTACACAGCCACCGTTCGAAATTACCAGAGGAGTTAAAATTACAGGGTACTAAAATATTAATAACTATTGGATACTTGCAGCTTGCGGTTCATTGAGATGTTATTTTTATGGCTTTCTGTGTCTACAAGTACTTACGCTTTCAAGAAGATTCTACTTTATTACTTTTTTATAGCAGAAGATAAGAATCTTAGGCACATTGCCCTTCGTAAGTAACAGAATGCTTCTCATTGATGTAATAACTGTAAAAAAAGCATTTAAGAGCTAAGCCTTGTTTTCATATCCCTCATTATTTACATAATATATGTGCAAAGCAGCGGAAAGTCCAATAAGTTTCCAATAAATTCGTAAAGTCTCGGAAATTGCAGGTAAAGTTCATACCTTGCTGTCCCCTTCTTCCTCTTTGCTTCAACTCTCTCTTCTGTGATACTTTTGATAAATTCGTCATATCCGTAGCCGGTGTCCAAGCATCTTTCCTCTTCTGTTTTCTATGGTTCTCAACAAACCCTGTCACGGTGCCTCATTGTCCACTACCACGTTTCTCTTCCGTACAGTGCTATGAAATGAACCTTATTCCTGTGGAAAAAGGCTATATATCGTCAGTTAACAGTGTATACGAAGCAAAACTGGCGTTAATATTGATACAAATATTCTCCCTAATTGGATACGGTGTGAAGTTATACGTATTCATGTCACTTGTTATCAAATGCGTGAACAAGTCTATGGCTTATGTTGGCATTTTAGTGATAATGGTGATGGCATTCGTTCCTAATTACCAACCTACGATACCGCGTTGATAGCGACAAGTCATGGAATGTAACATTATTACATTTATTACATTGAAATGGTTGGTATGGTTCACTTTAGTTTACTTTTGGGAATAAAATAAGCGAAAAAGTTTATTTTGACATAATAATCGGCCGCGACTATAATATGAGGCATATGGCACTATTAAGCAGCTTTAACACCCATAGCCATAGGGATGGTGTTTAGATGTGTTAAACGAAATTTTAAAAACTCTGTGTAAATAATAAATCAGCAAAATGCCTTTCTTAAGGGGGCGTCTAGATTTAGGGCCACTTGCGCGTTCTAGGGTTAGCCAACTAACTCGGAGTTAACATTACAGTTTAACTCTGTAACATTAAAGGCTTCGTCACACAGGCATGTTTTCCGGGCGGGGCGTGAGCGGGGCGCGCCGCATTTACATATAAAACGCTCACGCGCCGCTTACGCCCCGCCCGGTAAACGCGCCTGTGTGACGGAACCTTTAACTCCCTTAGTTGGCTAACCCTGGAACGCGCAAGTAGCCCAACGAATACGCTTCGAATGCGAATTGACTCGCGGGCATTGCATTGTACCGCCTGATCTGAACGCGTGTTTTGGAGATATTATAGATATCATTCAGTCTGAAAATTTCTCTATTATTTGCACAGTAGTGTAGTAGGTACTTAACTTAGTATTTTATCTGTCCATCTGACGTGATAACGGTATAATTTCGGTAACGTTATCGCGGCGACAACGCTATCTGAATTGAGGCGCCAGTGTTGGTCGCTGATATGATAGTGATAGCGTTATTGTTTACTGCGTTGTTTCATCTTCTACTGAGGTTCGCGATTTTCGGTCATGCCCCTCTTGTGCGTTGCGAGCAACTGTGTCTTGGAGTGTCAATAATTATCCGAGCGATCAGGGTACGAACCGAAAAAATAAGTTCATGAGATTCATACTACTCTCGTGATGTGATGATGTCATTCCGGGACAGGGTGCTTGCTGATGGAGGCGTAGCTCGTAGGTTCTCCCAGTTGCGATACGGGAAGGCAATTTGTGGTGGCGTCTGATGAAAATCGAGAATCTCGATTCGAGATGCCGGTGGCGTGAAGATGTCGTTTAGAATGCCGTCGAGCTTTCTTCAAACGCGCGAAGCGTTTGACAAGTCAAGAAACTATTTGTTTTAATCAGATGTGTGCTTAGGAGAACTGTCTGATTTCCTTCACATCACATTGTTTTGGATTGTCTTTCCGCCTTCCTTATGAATAAGAGCTGCACTAATAATTTGAGATCCCATGGCTGTAAGAATTGCGAAAATGTTACTTTGACTAACAAAATGCAAATTTTTCCTTTTAATGATAATTATGATAAAGCTCCAAGCGCATTCTACTTCTCTTACCACATTTTGACAGTCTAACTGCCCGTCTGTCGTTCCTACTATTAAATTCAAGTTATATTTCCACAGGTAAGTGACATGCAGCCCTATAAGTTAAGTCGATAAGAAGCCCGGCGAAAACTCGCGAAATTGTTCGTCACAACTTCCCGATGAGAATTTCTCAGGTAAGTCTTCCGTTTCATTAGATGCCTCTGTCTCCGACATTTCAGCCATTAGAGTTATGACAGTGGTGACAGTTTTAGAGCAGACTCAGAATTATCTGAGCGTGATCACTGATGCAATTTCCTGCAAATAACTAATTCTGTCCTAAAACTAAAAAGTCTTTTATGTTTTCCGTAAAAATAAACTGCTTTTTAAGCAAAAACATTTCCAAAATAGTTTTTGTTTCACCGGAAGCAATCTCTTTAAGTTATTTGTTTCAGTTAGGGGTTAGGACTTCCAACCACGCGGCCGGGCCGGCCTAATATCGTCAATCTCGGTATCTGCGGAGTATAGGCCCGGCATGGGAATCGCGTTTCCGCATTCCGCGCACAAACAAGAAAAGGACCAAAGCTCTTCAAAAAATATAGTCTCACAACGAAATAATTTCAGTGGATTTATTTAAAATTTATATAATTTTTATTAAAATGAAATAAACAAAACAGAAATAAATTTCAGTGGAACTAATGCAATTTTTAAACTTCCTAGTCTTCTAACTGACAGTTCAGTGCAAGTAAGGCTATCGCAACACCCTTCCAGCACTGCTTTGAAAAGGATAGACATCAATTAGTCGCATAGCGTGGGATCTGACACATAGAAACATCAGCACAAATAACTGACCATCGTTGAACCTTCTGCTCATAGACATGGAGACTATAAATGAACAATCTGTGTTGCACTTTATACAGTCGTCCCGTTTGCAGCTTTTTGCTTAAAAAAAAGACACGCAGTTATATTTAGTAATTCTGCGCGCGAAGTAGCTTCAATGTCCTCCCTTGTGCTCGTTGCAAAAGTAAATTCTTTTGTCAGGCAAGCAATCTTGTGAAGAATAAAAATGAGCGCCAAAATCAGGTTTACATCGCCAATTATCTGAATTGTCCCGAAGAGAATAAAAATGTAGCTAGCTTTTTAGTTTTCACACCGGCTGCTTTGAATTATTAAGTTACTAGAAAACTTTTTTAAATGTTCTCTTTCTAATTCTAGTGATAATTCAAGAAAACGAAATCTTTAGCCTTGCTTACAAAGCCTATGGAGATCTTTGTGAAAAGGGCGCAAATATCTTTTTCGCAGTATTTTTATTTCAATAGTTAAATTGTTGGTGGGCATATCCCTGTCACAGAAGATGTCCTAGTTTTACCCTGACGCGTTTAGTTAATAATCTCGTTTGGACACCTCTCGGGAAGGCTGACTACGCGTAATCTGGATGAAGCCGAACGGATCTCTATGTAGGTATAGCTAGATTCCCACATCAGGCTTGCCTAATTAACGAATAAAGACCGTATTGTTAAGTATAGGGACAGATTAAACCTGGTCTAACTGTTGGCATGTGTATTATTTTGTATTACTATGTTCTAAGAGTTTGATCTGAGCTATATCTGATTTAAGAAAGTTTGACATTTTTTTTTTAGGGACTTTACGAGTATGATGCTTTTAATACCGTATGCTTTTAAGTCCGGACAAGCCTATCGAGCTGAATTTGACAGTATTTCACCGACTCTTTGGTACGATTTAAAGGTTAATAGGCTGCCAAAACATGTTATCTAAGTGTCCTCTTCATGGCTGTTCAATTGAGCAGCTGCGGAATAAATGTGGTGAATTTTTATTTTTACATAAAAACGATTTTTCACCCCACGTTTTGGACTCCCTTCAATTTCTGAGAGAGAGAGAGAGAGAGTCTTTATTTGTGAAAACACAGGTACAATTAATGATCTTATATTACAGTTTAGTAGTCTCACCATGCTCTGCCAATAGTGGCGTACAAATACTATAATACTACTTATAAACATACAACATGCATTATTTTAAAATTTACAATTTGTAAATTAAATATTAATCATTAGAACATAGTCACAAAATTTAGAACATAATCATACTTAAGAAATAAAATTTATACATACATTTCTGATGCAAGCGTAATGACGGAGACAGCTAGATGAATAAGCTTAAAACCAAAGCCTAACGGACATTCATGGCGTTGATCCATCGCTAGAGCGGGTCGATAGAAACACTCCATGATAGTTATATTCGATGTCAAACTCATAGTTGTCGTAAGTAGCATGCCATATTCTCTAAAAGGCCACCATGCACAGATCCTAAACTTTTTTTTTACAAAAAGAAATGCTTAGACTATGTCCAGATGTTTCGCTATACGAATCATGTGTAATTGCTGTTTACATAGTACGATTATTTTTTGTGTGATATTGTCTTGTTCGCAAACCACAAATTTTCTTGTAGTATTTGTCAGCACTCGTAATTGTTACTCGAGAGGATTGGGTAAATTTTGTCCAAACCATATGCTTTACGTCGAGGTCCCAGGACGAAATGTGTTCCTTATTAAAGCACCAATTAAACACATGTGTAATTTTGAAATAAAAATATAATGCCAAAAAAAAACCGGCAATGTAAAATTGTCCCTAGAATTAATGATACAGTCTTTAGTAGAGGCTATTCCTACAGTTCCTAATAAAATTATGTATAGGTATAAGCCAAATTAGATTCGGATACCTAATTTTGACGCGCCACCACTGGTGTTTTCTTTTTTTTATTATTATTAAAAAGAAAAGTTACATTAATTATTGTTTCTTATCTGCCAAACTGCATAGCAGTTTGTTGTCAGAAAACTTATTCCTTCTACCTTTACCTTCTATTCCTCCCTTCTTTTGTTTTTCTTGTACAGTCACCTGCAATAATATGTTACTCTTCGAAGGCCGCAAAAATATCTGACACGATCTTATTTGTAGAGCATTAAGATTGTGTCAGATATTTTTGCGGCCTTCGAAGAGTAACATATTATTGCAGGTGACTGTACCTTGTATTAGACTACGGTATACACATAATGTATATAACGTCCAGACAGCATTCGTCCCCCTTCCCTGTGGTTCAAGGTCGCGGCCATTTTGTCCAGGGTCGTTTTTGCTGCGCACTTTGTGCAACCGTTGCGCGGAACGGAGCGTCTGTAATTTATTAAATAACGCTTTCAAAACACGCGGAGCGGTATTGGACTTTTTAAGGGCAGCTGCCGACATGGCAACTATACGGGGTGAAACTTTTAGGTGAGACAAAATAATTTCACCTACTGTGAGTAAGGAATGCAAATCGGTTATTTTTTGTATGGAAATAACCGCGGTTTCGGTTAAAAACCGATTATTTCCATACAAAAAATAACCGATTTGCATTCCCTAACTGTGAGCAAGAGTTCCATACTAAAGTTCATCGGATTGGAGACAAAGATTTTACCGTTTCGTCACCATGCATGATTAAAGTATCCATGCCAAATTGCAGCTTTCTGGCACTAACGATCACGGAGTAAAGCCTCGGACGGACAGACAGACGGACACTAAGTTACTACGGAACCCTAAAAACTGTGTAGAAAATAATATAGTGTCTATTTGCACGTATCGACCTCTTTCCGTCTGGCTAGCCGAATCATCTTACGAGATCGCCGATAAAATAAAATCCGTCCACACGTTATATTATTTTACGACGACGATAAAACGAAATTTGTCCAGTTTTATGTCTGCCACATGGATTTATTTATAAAACATACCTGCCTACAAACATAGGCTTTTGGCATTACGCTGTATCTGATCCTGTCCTGGGTCTCTTCTTCCTCGCGTTATCCCGGCATTTTGCCACGGCTCTTGGGAGCCTGGGGTCCGCTATGCTGTATCTGATCATGTCCTGGGTCTTTCCTTGGAATTGAGATCAGAGCCCTACCGCGAAAAACGAAATATCTTTATCTGCCTCTATCGCTCGAATATGCAAGAGCGATAGAGAGGCAGATATAAAGTTTTTCGATGTTGGCGGTTGACCCTCAGTTTTTTTTTCATCAATAATCAATTTTCTAAGAGAATATGTTGCCATATAGCCTATTTCCACTCCAGCTGATTAGCATGATAGATTTATCATGCTCCTGTTTTCACGAAGAGCATGCTGTTCTTGCCTGTCATCACCCTCGTAGGTATAGTTAAAGCTAAAATCAAATATGGAATGGAATGTTAAATTTACAAATTCTGACCAGAGACCCTCCTTAGAGTCTCATCGATAATTTTAACATGCTGAGTTACTAGGGCAACAGAGCGCCAAAAGAGTTGATACGCATCGCCTTGTCAACTGCATTAACATGCGGATTCTAATCTGTGTGGATTTAGCGCGTGCACCGTTGACCGATTTACACAACGTTTCTGCTACTTACTCGTATGTTACCCTGGTATCTTGGCCGTTATATTGAAGCATCACCGTTGCAAACTGAACCATTCATTTCGATTGATATATCCAAATCGAAGTTATTATGAAGTGAGCTCATCAAATTACAGAACTGAACTGACCATTGTTCACGTGGGTTTGAAGAAACCCCTTTTACTTAGTGTTAGCCACAACCAACAACCAACCCAGATTGGCAATTCTACCGACACACAAGTAATGAAAATTAAAGGAATGATAGGATATTTTCAGTATCTACACAGTAGACTAGAAACAGTATCGCGTGCTCGCAAATTATCGCTTGAACGAACACGAAGACCGGCGAAGCCCCATCGCGGCGTGTAAGCCCTAACCTGCCTTAAACTGTTGCGTGTTTTGTCTGTAGTACCAACAACACTCGCCAATGACCGTGGGTGCACCTTATGTGTTTGTAATAAGGTTGATGAATACTTATTTAATAATGTGGTAGGAATAGAAAATAAATTGATATCGGGTAACAGGATATTTGGATTTGTGTTTTCGATCTAGTCGGGTGGGCGAGGGCGTGCGTTTGATCGTTGTGGAGATCTTTGAGAAAGGGTTTATGTTCAGCAGCGGACATTCGGCCGATAAATATATTAAAGTGCGAAAGTGACAGGTGACGTGGCTAATATCATATACAGGGCGTAAAAAATAGTGGGGAGTTAAATGGGTTCTTACAGAATATTATAGGTCAAATCCAAATGTAACATCCTCTGTGCATTAAACTACTTAAATTTAATGCAGAGGAGCATTAAATGTCCAGAAATGTATATATGATCTGGAGAGTTGAGTTACCTACCTAAATTGCAACTCTTTCGTAATAATCACAGGTTCACAGGTACTACAGGGATTTTTTTTAACTTATCACTCAGGAAAATCGTTTGTTATTTTCTAGTCGCTTTTGAAGTGAAGGAAAACGGACTTCTCCCTCTGCATTGGAAGTTGGAAGGTGTTTAACTGATGATAATCGCTCAGTAAAAATATTGTGCTTGCGTGAATTCCTAGGTTTAGGTTAGGTTAGCCGCAAAAATGGCCGAGATAATGTTAGCAGGATTATGAAGAATGCTTACACAAAAAAGTAGGTTCAAAAATCAGCTGTCAATTATAATCAAACTCAGGCCACGCTACACCCAGCACCTAATCCCACGGCCACGCTATGACCTCACACCGCATTCCACACCGTTACGTTACGTCACTATAAAATTTTCCCACCTCTGGACGTTTCGATTCTTATCTAACCCATCGAAACGTGCCTACGTGACGTACGACGCGTCCCGACACCCATCGTCTTCCCTTTCTCCCACGCCGCGCTGACGTATCGCCATCTTGTTTATTTGGGTCAATCAGCTGTTTACTGTTTCACCAATGTTGTTACGATTGGTGTTTAATTATAAACTGTTGCTATCGGCTTTATGTACAAAACAGATACAGTTCAAATCCGCGCGGCAGAAGACAGTTGTGTAAAGAAACGTAAGTGCAATTTTTATGTGTTACTTCAGATGGTTAAAGTAAATATTTTGCCTCGCGAAGCACTTGGTGTTTGTACCATTGTCCACTATTAACTGAGAATTGCTAATCCTTTTATCAAATGCGTAAGGTCCATAGATGGTAAGTTGTATAATGTAAGTGTTATTTGTCTTCAAACACAGTGTCCAACGAAGTCTCTATTTTCGTTTATGTCGAATCCTAATACTTCCAATGCACTTAGACTGTTTAGTGTTTGCATTCGCAATAGCATATTTCTCTGCGTGTTTCTTATGTAAACAATTGTGTACAGTCGTGTGCAATCATATTTCTTCTAGAGATGGGATGATTTTCTTTTGACGATTATTTCGAAGTGCTTTCTTATCAGAGTTATCATTAAAGTTAGTTACGGCACTTAAGACGCTTGAAGGACTTACCTTGACTCTACATTGTAGATAACTAACATTGTTGTCTTAGTCACTTTTAGTGCCTAATATTAAGAGTCACACTAACCTTAACGCTCCCATACAATCGAAATTACACTCATTTAAAAACGACATACTGATGACTTGAAACTTGGCATGGACATTCAAGTAACATATTATATTTATGTTAAGTACTAGTTTTCATGTCTAGGAATTGTAATGTAAATAGAGCGAGTATTTTTTAATATACAAGATTTCTACAATTACATATATCTACAAAATTAGAGCGTAATTTCGATTGTATGGGAGCGGCTTTTTAGTTAGGGTAGTGGTCGTGAGACTCTTAACTTAAAATAAGTTTATTTAAAAAATAATACTATGCTTTTATTCAGATTTTTAATATTTTTCTTACTACGGTATCTACATGAGGGTACTCTCTGGTTTCCTGTTTTAACAATGCTCTTATGCAAAACTTATCGTGGGACTGGGAATACAACCAACGCAACTTATAACACCATAATAGTCTGTCCATGCTCCGCCATACTGTCATAAAAATCTATACACGCTCCCACCTTATTCCGATGCAATAAGAGCTAAAGTGTGTACATATAATTGGAGTGGAACACTCACAAAGCGCTAAAATCTAATGAGAAACGTAACATTAACGGTAAAAGCGACACTTCCCACAAAATCATTGCTTGAATCTAGAGATGTGCCATAAATATTCCTTGGGATATTACCGGGAATATTTCGTTAAAAGAAGATTAACATCAATTTTATATCTCAATTCTTCTAAACATAGTTTCTATTATAACTTACAAAGGCTCATAACATTAAAAAAGAAATATGCGCGACTTATAATTGTCAAAAATTTTGACAATATTTTGACTCTAAATACATTTAAATAAAATGGTCGTGCTGAAAAATGTGGTATTTCGTTTTGATAGAATTTTGAGACACTTTATCAGGAATATCAACAAAAAGACCAGTGAGCTACTTGATATATTACACCTTTAAAAACAAAACAAAAATTCTTGTATAGGTATATACAGTGAAACCTGGTTAAGTGGGACCTGGATAAGTGAGAAACCTCTATAGCTGGGACTCATGGTACGGTCCCGACACTTTAGCACTGAATTACCTCTGTTAGTGAGATAAAACGAACCTCTATAACTGGGATTAGTTGTTGTGATTTTATAGTCACATTTACCTCTATAATTGAGACAGGGAGTGTATTTTACCTCTTTTACTGAGACTATATTTATAAGATTACATTTTCCTAATTGTTTTTTAGAATTTTATAGGAATTGACCTCTGTATCTGAGATAACGTCAATCTATGACCTCTCTAACTTGGACTTTATTAATCAATTTCCATATTCTTACTAACTCTTAGTTTATCCACAAATTCCGCATTTGCTTAATTGTATCTAAACGACTTCAAGTTTGATTTAGTTTTTTATGTAAGTAGTTAAATCCATCGAAACGAAAGCTGAAACCTTGATAAGTAACACGAACAAACAAATTTTCATTTATTAAATTTCTAAGACGCAATGAAATCCGTATCAAATTTAATGTAATTTTAAAATATCTATCCTTTGGAGAATCATTCAAAATAAATTCAAATAAATATTTAAACAGACTTAAAAAATATACAGGGACAAGGATTATTTTACCTTATTTATTTTTAAAGATAATTATAAAATACCTTATTAACCACCTCTATAACTGAAATATACTCTATTCTCACCTCTATTAATGGAACCCTCTGTAAATGAGACAGAAATTTATTTGTACCTGGCTAACTGAGAGCCTGGGTAAGTGGAATACCTCTTTAAGTGAGACAAATCTGCTCGTCCCTTGAAGTCTCACTTATCCAGGTTTCACTGTATTTATATATTGCGGGGATCTCGGAAACGGCTGTAACGATTTCGATGAAATTTGCTATATGGGGGTTTTCGGGGGCGAAAAATCGATCTAGCTACAAAAAAATAAAAATCGGTCTTATCTTTGGGAAAACGCGCATTTTTTAGGTTTTATATGTTTTCCGAGCAAAGCTCTGAGATATCCCAGATATTTATGTTTAAGACGTATGATGAAATAAATACAGAAATGAGGAAAGTACCCAGTTGTTAATTGTTCCCAAGTACCAAGTAGTTGTAAGTGTTAATTGGCCCATCACTAGTTGAGCCTTACATCCGTCTCAGTAGTTTATTGAGTGTTTAAGCTTGGAATGTGTGGGAAATGAAAGTTAAAGTTGAAGTTGAAGCGTTAAAAGAATACTTAATTTGGAGAGAAATTTCTTATTGAACTTGTCTTGATACTTCCATACTCGATTATAGACGCTTTAAGTCTGTTATGGCGTTGTTCGATTACACGAGTAGTCTAGAACCTATAGTATTTTTCAAACACGAAGGATACGTAAAATAAATTATACTTGCCTATATCTAAACCTTCCTCAAGAAACACATACATAGATACATTTCATATATGTAGATAGGTGAAAACCGCTCGAAAGTGCGTTCATTAGTTTTCGAGTTTATGGCGGGGGACTTTGTTTTATAAGGTGTATAGTTAGTTTTTTTTTGCATTAGAAAAAGACGCGATCTTGACGTGTCTCTTAATTGAAAACGCTTTTAAAAAATCAGTAACTCTTATGAAAGCCAAAGAAAGTAAACAATCGTAGGTATATGATTTATAATTGTTACATATTTGCCGTGACTTATTATTCAAAAGTGTTTTTCAATAAGACACCTCAAGATTTACCTTTTTTCTAATGCTGAAAAACGAACTATAGTGGTTAGTCGAATGGCCTAGTCAAGCGATTCTTTGTTTACATTTTTTAATATCAGAATCATGTTGCGTGCGTTTTTTTAGAATCCTCCAGGTGAGCAATTTGGTCTCATCTCATGTTACTCATGTTACGAGATGGACCTGATGATGAATTATGAGTATTATGACTCTGATAAGAGGGTGAGTCTAAGATAATCGATTCTAGCCTAAATTAAAATTCATTAACATTGTAAAGTTCGTTCAGTAGGCAAATTAACGAGCCATTAATATTTAATCATGAATTACGCAATGGATCGACTAATAAATAATGCTTTAAACATCGATATGCAAATTACAAGTTGAGTGCTTAGTTGACATTTCCAAATCAGATAAAAGTTGCGGAACACAAGGTAACCAGGAAGACTAAAGAAATGACAAATACAAAAAAAAAACACGATCATATGTACTTAATTATTTGTACATTAAGTATGTACAAATCCGACATTAATAGTTGCACTCGTCATCAAAATCAAAAGGGTGACATAGGTTACGATTCCTGCTGTAAAATACGATGAAAACTCTATAACGCGCTAAAGCGCTCGGTCCCTTGAAATTCCTTATAAAGATTTTTTATTCTGTTTTGATTTTCTATGGGTTGCTACGTCTACATACTACATACTAATAATATAAAGCTATACACACATATACCCCCTTATTCATAAAACTTAGTAAACCTTTGTAAAATTTTGCTTCTTGCTAACTCTAATTTCAAAATGACAGATATGGATGGACCAACGATTATCAACGGCTTGTTAAGGGGCCCACTGATTAACAGTCTGCCGGATGGTATCTGCATGTCAGTTGTTCGGAACTGTCAATTTTTTGTTCTAACTGACAGGCCGATTCCATCCGGCGGACTGTTAATAAGTGGGCCCCTTTAGAGTTGAAAGACGTTTATGAATAACGCCATTCTTCATCACACAGAGACAGACTTATAAACAACTTATAAAACAGCACTAAATTATCATAATCAAGCTGACCTGCACAAATTTTCCCCATGACATTTGGCAGTGTCCTTTCCTGCCGTGTTTTTTCCGATCCACATGATAGCAGTGTTTACGGAAGTGTGGGCGGAAATTACTGTTGCGACGCGAGCGCAGCTGAGGCGGCCTTTTAAGGCCGTGCCGTCTTAGTCATGTTGATCCGATAATGGTCCTGTTGGTCGCATGTGAGATTAACCTGTAAATGAGTGTTATTAACCCGTGACTGTCCTCCTTGCTTTAGTTATCATTATCACCATTAACTGCTCCCACTGTTGGGTAACTCTCACGGCGCGAACGCATCAGCTGTGTGGTGATCGTTTAAAGTCCCTCCATCTTGGTCATGTCGTTGATTCTTTAAAATCTATGGATATATTCAAATGTCTGCCAGACAGATCTGGCGGACCCGCCTATACCAATATCTCTAACTAATGGTCCGTACGTAAGTTGAATTGGTTTTTTATTTATTATGTAGGAGGTAAACGAGCCGACGAATCGTCGGATGGTAAGCAATTACCGATGCCTATGGATACTTGTAACACCAGAAGGGTTGCAAGTGCGCTTTTCTTGAAGGTCGTATCTGTCTGGAAATACCGCAGGCGACAGTAGTTCATTCCAGTTTAGCTATCTTCTTCTACCTCAGCGAGTATGCGCCCAATGTTGGGCATACGCCTCTTCAAATCTCCTCCAAGCAGCCCGATTTCCTGCTTCTCTCCTCCAGAGTGGGGGAAGTTTAGCTATGCGAGACAGGAAGTTTCTGTAGGCCTAGCAAAGGAGTGGCGCGACAGTATCTCGCCCACGAGATCGACTAGTAGGTAGTCTTTCTCGCGGGCGAGATACTGTCGCGCCACTTCGTGGGCTAGACCGGATGGAGGAATATAATACACAGTTGAGGACTGCCAATCTCAGTGGTGAAGATGGAAATGATGTGCGAGATGAGGCGGCCTTTTAAGGTCGCGGCCGAGGTTGTTTTAGTCATGTCGTTGATCGGATAATGCTCCTGAGTTGGTGCTGTGTAAGATTACTCAACACCCGATATTACACATTCTGTAGGAGGGACTAATTTATCAGATACTAATCTTTGTAGTCCTGTTATTAAGTGTCGGTATTTTTTTTATCGTACCGTTTATACCTGACTATTTTTTTTAACGTATTCTTTTTTTCTATGGTACGATATTGATAGGTATCAGAGCCACATTTAACGTTAACCTGTTCATGAATTGTGAACTATACAACTCTCTTCATCATTCCAAATAACACTTGAGATAGGTAGAGACAAAGGTGCATGCTATTACACTCAGCAACCCCTGCTGCAGATGTACCTAAATGTTACGCAAGAGTTTCCAGGTCGCAGCCTAGAAATGTCTAGAAGTTAACTGGGTCAAGTGTACACCGGACCTCGTACAGTGGAGCTTTTTTCACGCGAACATTTCCCTGTCTGCACATAATCAATATATTTGCTTTGCAGATCCTGCAGTGGGTGTGTATTCTTTATACTGCAATATCTGGGAGACCGAGCTTTGCTCGGAAAACATAATAAAAACTCATAAATGCGCGTTTTCCCAGAGATAAGACGAATGTCCTAAAAAATCTTCCTCTTACGTAAACGTATGGTATTTTCGTTACTCAACGTAAAGTTACTAACATTATTTCGGGACAAGTGTTAATTTCGTACCTATTTATTATACCCAGAATGACGAACTCTTCAAACCAGCCAAATTTTATCCAAATCTAACGAAAAAATAAAAACGACAACTAAATAAAATTCAACCCATGTACGAGAACATGAATACACACGTGTGTGATTGCTTTCTATTTCAATGGCGTGTTTTGCCGTACAAATTTAGTGTGGGCGTCTCACGATGGATTCCGGCCGCCTATCGATTTTCCTGGCCTAATTCTCAGTGCGCCTAGACTCGGGCGTGGGCTAGGCTGCCAACTCGGAGTAAATATCTATGGAGTAGAGACGCGCACTAATTTCTATCTGAAAAAGTCTGTCGTTTTTGGCGCGGGGGACGAGGTAACGCACACAAATAATGTTAACACTAATGCATTTTTAGCATGCGTCGCTACACACGCACACGACAAAATTATCAAACACTAGCAAAAACTATATTCACACAAGTACAAGAACAAACACAGACAACCCTGTCCGTGAACGAGATGACGTCAGTTCTAAGTAAACCTAGATAGTGCGAGGGACGCGCCGATAATATTGTCGATAAAATTGACAATGAATTTTAATTTCTGATTTTATCAATTATAATAATAATACAATATCAAGTCTTTGTACCAGCATTTTACTAACTTATGATGATTTAGATGTTATTTCTAATAGTTTGTCAATTTGTTTAGGGCGAATCTTGCAAGCTGATATAGAATGATTTTTTATTATCAGTTCATTAGTTAATATTTTACATGTTGGTTTACTTCTGAAAGCAATGCAATATACTATCGAGCATGCAGGTCTGATGACAGAGATGAAACGCGGCCATAGGATGTCATTTAAGGGATATTGAGTAGGGGATAATTAGTATATATATCGGCGGTAGATCGTAAAATCGGGCATATCGAGATATTCCTAGGCATATCATGAAACGCCGCCATTTAATAATCTGCCTTTTGCATTTTTTGCCACGGCTAGTGCTGCATTCTATGTGGCATTTGGAGCAGAATGCGTAGGTACTAGGTAGGTACTAAAATCATACGCTACCCAAACACGTACTATAAGTAGGCTGTCAAGCCATTTCAATGGTTATCATTTGCTAAAATTAGGACATCCTACTTATTCGATATGCCTAAATGTTGAGGTTTGAACGGTATGGCTGGTGGTCACTAGTCAGATCATGACATGCCGGCGTTTCACGATCTGCTTAGGAATATCACACCTTGAAGTTAGCACGATATGGCTGGTGGTCACTAGGCAGATCATCATCTGCCTAGGAATATCACTCCTTGAGGTTTGTACGATATGGCTGGTGTTCGCTAGGCATCATGACCATCTGTATATTATTCATTATGTTTATATCGATTTTACCGATATTGGTTTTTATAGTGTCCCATCACTAATATTGGTACGGTGATACCAGAGTAATAAATTAAAAGTGCCTATTTATGGAAAGTGACAGCCGTAAATACCTTAAATTAATAAAATATTTGACATGTTAAATAAAAATATATAGCTGGTCAAGCAAATCTTGTCAGTAAAAAAGGCGCGAAATTCAAATTTTCTATGGGACGATATCCCTTCCCGCCTACATTTTTCAAATTTGCCGCCTTTTTCTACTGACAGGATCTGCTTGACCAGCTATATGTAGAAACTAAAGGAAAATTAATTTTCAAAAAATAGTCTATCGGTAATTTTACGTTATTTAGGGGTTGTGCACAAATCACGCGAGATGTTTTCGACTACTTTTTGATCCCCCGTCCCCCTTTTCTTTATTCTTATAGATCTATTTATTTGATTAAATAGATTAGGTTGACATGAAACTAAGGTGTTATATAAAAATTATGTGTTACATAAATTATATAACAAAAAGCAACGCAAATAGGGCGTATTACTGCAATGTTCTGCCGCCAGAGTGTAGCACTAAGCTAGCTAGTAAATTTTCTCTTTTCTCTTTATCGCTCAAATATGCAATAGTGATAGAGAGGTTAGATAACGAAATTTAATATTTCTTGTTCCGCGGCGGACCCCCAGATTGTGATGGATTGTGGTAGTCGCGCCCCCTACGCAGAAATTCTACTCGTACCTAAATAATATTTAGAAAATCTTCTTTAGAATTACCCTAAATTAGATCTAATACCATATCACTGGTATCACTGTCAGATTGTCAATTTTTTTTAGTTATTTGCAAAGTTAATGCACTATTTGATAATATTTAGATGTAATAGTACCTACATATGATAAGAAACGTTTTCTTTTTGTAGACTAGACGTTTTCGATCTCATTTTGAACAGGAAAACGCTGCAATTCGGCATTTTCGGCTCCTATCATTCCGCTTAGACTGACGTTTGCTGAATGGCGTATGACGTGTGGCAACTAGTTTTATATAACCTCCTTGACCGGCGGCCGCGGACTTTTTGCAGAGGGGAACGCCTGTTAATGGCCGCTCCATAGATATTTACTCCGAGGCTGCCAACGTCCTCTCGCCACTCTATATTGCCTCTATTTGGCAACTTTACACCCACTTATTTCGACGGAAATACATTCATATTATAATATATACACCGTGAAATTTAAGTGGTTGTTTTCCCGCAGCGAGATGATTTTGAACATGATACTGTACAACTTTCCCCAAGGAACATAGGTCGAAATTTGAAAAAAAAAATTTCGACTTCCCATACTAGACTTGATCAGCTGATTGCATGTTTTAAATGGGAAGTCGAAATTTTTTTTCACATTTCGACCTATGTTCCTTGGGGAAAGTTGTACAGTATCATGTTCAAACTCATCTCGCTGCGGGAAAACAACCACTAAAATTTCACGGTGTATAGGACTATCGATCGACATTCATGAAATGAGGACCTTAATATAAAGAACTTTTTTTACAGTCCGGATGTCTACCGTCTCCAACGGAATCATAATGGCGCCTGGATATTTCGTCGTATTCGTTCAAATAATTGTGTTGCATCTAGAGATTACCTTATTCTAGGTCTATCTCTACTCTACAATAGAAAAACTAAAGAAACGTAGAGCCGTTTTTGCGTAAACACGCGCGGTGAAGTGTTGACTTAAATAATAATTTCCATTACACTTGTCTCTTTCATTGAGCAAGTTATATTTAGGCTCGTCTTATCATCGTAGCATTCATAATGGTGAAATAAATAAATGTATTCCTCAATCCGCTTTTAAACACCTACGTGGGCGATCCCTTTAATTCCTTGCAAACTTACCGTTATGAAGGGTAACAATTTAAATTGCAAGTCGACAAACGGGACATATTTCAGCGCAGTGGGCGCCGCGTAGGTGGACTTACGCCTACGTCTGCACTGCTCATATCAGATCGGAAACTGCACTTTCCTTTACGTCACTTCCAACGCTCCTTATCTACCCACCGCCCAACACCCGACACTAATCCAGCACGCATTCTAATTTTAAATTCTGCAATCTGGAATGTAACGTCCTCGATTCGGCGTCATTTGGCGTGATACAGAAAACATTGGTGCTTCATTATTGTTTACAGAGCTATTGTTTTATTTTTACGTTGTATGCAATGCAAGTTTGTTTGTGTTTGTTTCTGGTATAGGCCTGATTAAAATTCGTTACCATACTGTTAAAGTTGTCTCCCATATTAAATTATGGTAATTGACCGGACAAATCCTTTAGCTAAGGAGATACTTCTGCGGAAATGGCGCTGGACAGGATATGTTTTACGAAGGCCAAACAACCACCTATCCAAGCAAGGGCTGACTTGGAAAATTCCCGGAAAAAGAGGGCAAGGTCGCCCACGTGGTGGAGGCGCACAAGGCCTCGGCTGGGCGGATCTGGAGGAGGCCGCGCTGGACCGGCGTTATATTTCGCCAACCTTACCGACCAATGATTAGCGCCCTCAACCCAATTACGGTAGTCACCTTCCTTTTCACAAAGAGAAGTGCCAATGAACTGGCATGTTGACGTGACTGAGGGCGATTGTGCACTACAATGACTTTTACTGTCCGGAAGTTTATGTTTTCATGGTCCGATATGGCATGAAAAAAACGGATGATTGGCTTGTGCACTTGTCCGTCTTTTTACTCGCAGGTGCGGCGCAGTGGCATGAAAAAAACGGATGATTGGCTTGTGCACTTGTCCGTCTTTTTACTCGCAGGTGCGACGCAGGGGCATGAAACACACACCCCCCCTAGCCCGCCCCTGCCCGGCCAAGTCATGAATAATACTAATTCCAGACGCAGTGCACAAGCATAAACACGTTTTTCATAGCTGTCATCTCGGACCGGAAAAAAACTGTCCGGAATGGAGAAAAGTAAAATGTCGGACGGTAAAATTACGTCTAGTGCACAAGCTCCTATATACATTTAATGGCGTGCCATATCGGACCGTAAAAACTCGGACTGCCGGACAGTAAAATTCATTGTAGTGCACAATCGCCCTGAGACTTCAGTGCCAACGATCCCCATTTTATTGCTTTTCCGGTTTTTAGCTCAGTTTCCCTTACTACCCTCCACTTATCCCTATCTTCGACATTGTCTTCGGATACCTTGCTGTATATTTTTCTAACGGGTTTCTTTAATGGTATATCTCATACGATATTCTCCAAGTCAATTTCAAGACTTAAATTGCTTAATCAAGAACAGGAAAACCCTTCGAAACCAGGAAACCGCCAAGTTCTCAACGCAATTATTAAAACTTCCAGACGGTATGCAAAGTACATTAAAACCTGACAAGTGATTGTTAGCGCAACGCTGTGGTCGCCATAGCGACTGGCCACGTGACGACCTTCAGTTGATAATATTCCATCATAGACTTCAAGTGTTTCATTTTTCTTTTTAGCCAGTTCACTTCACAGCGTAGAATACAAAGCAATTACAAGGTTTATCGCAAAACACCGAAATGACCACGTAGTAAAAAGTCGTTAGAACCATCTTGAAGTTCCAACGGTTTATCGACTCTATCTCTATGAATATTAGATTACAAGTCAAATAGTTATAGAGCCACTCCTGCGTGTACCAGACGACTACCTGAGAATGGGTATTTATTTAGAGTAAAGCCAGAAGCGTCAGAAGCAAAAGTAGGTATATACCTAAATAAAACCCATCAAGCGATTGTTGCCGCAACGATGTGGTCGCCATAGCGACTGGCCACGTGACAGCCTTCAATAGCTGATAACATTCCACCATAGAGTTCTACCCATAGATTCCGCGCCTGAAGATTGAAACAGAAGTGGTCTTGATAATTAGATAAGGTATTACACAAACCTCACGATGAACGAGCTTTAGCAGAAATGCAGAGACTGAGGGGTCTACACACAAGACACTGGCAGGTCTAAAACTCATTATTCGTGAGGTTTTTTTTTGTAAAAACTCAGCTTTAAAGTCTGTGAGTGAACAATAAATTACCCCCATTTTCCCACCCTTAGGGTAGGATTTTTTTCCAAATTTTTATTATTATTACGACTACTCTGTAAAAACTTATGCGTGGTCATACGTTACAATCGGTGAGTGAAAAAATCAATCATCCCCTATTTTCCTACCCTTATGGTTGGATTTTTTTTTCCAAATTTATATGGGACCAACTTCGAGGTATACCCTTTCCAATAAAAAAATAATTATCAAAATCGAACTACTCTGTAAAAAGTTATGCGTGGTCATACATAAAAAAAAAAAAAATATACGCGTCGACTTGAGAACCTCCTCCGTTTTTTTCGTCGGTTAAAAAAGTATTTTGCATTTAAGACATCTTTTCGTTAACATAGGAACTAGAAGGTGGAGTACCATGAAAAAAAAAGCTTAAACTCATAAAAACTATTAAATCTAGACTATACAACTCGTCAACTCCTAGTCAAACTATAGTTAGGACGGTCGGCGTCACTGAAGATTCTCTACCTCTTGTCCAGTGACTTCTCTGCATTTTGTACCCCTTCCCTCCCTCGGGTACCGCCCGTGGTAAATATCTATCTTCCATAATAAATACATCTTTAAGAGATTTATTAACGACTAATGGGATTGGGCGGGACACATAGATACATGTAGGATGCACCCGGACCCGGACAGATATGGGCCAAAATACCGACCGAATGGGCACCTGTGTGCCTGGACTCATTTTGTGGCGACTTGCGGGAACATGCACAAAGCCGAGATGAGTGGCGGAAGACAGGGGAGGCCTTTGCCCAGCAGTGGGACACAATATAGGCTATTAAAAAAATTAACGACTAGCTATACGCTCTCTCTAGTCTGTAATGCACTGATATACCTCACTTACCACGCTTCAGAGCCAAACGAATTAGCACCGCGTGCCAACGCGCCAGATCACAAATTGAAATGGCTGTTGCTACTAGGAAATGCGTTTTATGAAGGTTATGGCTTAAGCAAGTTGATTTAATGTGATTGAGAAAAGGCCACCTTGAAGTAACAATGGTATGGAATTCTAAAGCAGTCGAGTATAGCATATGAAACTGGCGGCTCCCTTTCAAGAACCATAATGTAACTGTTCATGATTGGATTTGAATTTTGAAAGGCTGTATTCGTCGAATTGAATGTTAAATTTTGGACGTCTATTATTACATAATGCCTTTTTCACCCGACTGACTTTTGACAATCTTTGGGACGCCCTCAGAGGCTTTAAGGTATCCAATCCATAGAATCGTCTGAGTCTTAAGAATTTCATTTAGGCAATCATATTTATTAGTATATCGGGATTAAATATTTTAATATATAACTATATGTAGTAGTCACTCAAATACGCTAGAAAAAAATGTAGTAGAGTAGACGATGGGTGAATGGTGGGAAATAGAAATGATAAATGGAAAAAAAGATTGAGATGAAATTTTGTACGGTGCTAGTTTGAGGCGAGGAAGAACAGGCGAAGCCTAATAAAGAAAATAGGTAAATAAAAGGTTTAAATTATCTAAGGGTATAAATAGATCTCTACAATCTGTAAAGAAAAGATTGGTGCAATATACAATAGTGATCATATTGTTAGTTATTTATTTCAGTTTGAGTTTAAACCGACGCTTACGTAAAAGGATTAGGCGCTGCGCTGCCTAAGTTATATCGTAATAGCGTCTATTGTCTTATTCTAATTGTCTTTTGTGTTTATTGTGAGTCGCGTCGCTGATGCTAATTGCAGACAAAGAAATTCAGTCTCCGTGTAAAGTGGAAGGAAGGACGGCTTTTGTTCCCTAATCAACGAGCTCGACAAAAGTTTTTACATCACTATAGTAGTCGAAAATCGTATTATTAATACGAATATGTATATGCGAGCAATTTCAAATGACAGCTTGCCCAATAGACTATCGTGTTGAAAGTTAGAAATTAAGATCCATCGCTGAGAACTACAACTAATGGTAGACTGTGATTTTCTTACACAAACAATAACCAAGGCGTTCTTAATAATGACAAAGAATTGTATGTTTAACGCTAAACATAGAAGAGAAATGTTAAAATTACGTTAGGATTATATTAATAATATATGAGAAAGTGGCAGACTAAGAGGAACATTACATGGACCAAATTAATGAAAAAGTTAAGCGCCTTTTCGTGGATTAAAATGTTGAAGAATCATTAAAAATTTTCACGGTGAAGAAACGCTACTAATTGGGCTGCTCTAAATTTAAACGAGGTAATATTTGTCTATGCCCTACTCTAACAAACGTAGATTTATTTACTAGCTCTTCATAACTGCCGAGTTAGTAATAATCTCCTCTTGTGCAGTATTAACTGGTTTGTCTGTCTTGCTTCCTCCACGTGTCCGGTTGTGTGCGTTTTCAACTCGGAATGCATTACTTGGCGGTAATCAAGACATTTCCGGCTCATTAGAGTTTCAGTTTTTATCATTAATGTTTTCTTGTGTTGTTGTGTTGAAAGAATTAACGAAGCTTTTTGTTGGATTAGGTATAACACCCCAGCACTCTGTTAATTAAATAGAACTCGCACTCAATCTCTATCATCTTGTTTTAGTATTTTTCCCCCTGCATCCTCATTTCGTAGCTTCTACCAGCTATATGTTTTCTCAATATTAATCTTCCTGCATTCAGTGCTCTATCTTTTAATCTCTTATGTATGCAAGTGTGTTATTATGCTAGACTATCATACGACAAATCAGAGTCTATATTTAATGTTCAACCTCGACACATGTCGTCATCAATGCTGTCATCTTGTCATATTAATAAAACACTTCGCGAATCGTGAATGCCAGCACTTGAACCAATTGTGTCCTCAACTGAATGACTCCTTTGAATCTCGACATCAAATTACTTAGACCTCTTGTCGTTTACTTTATTCGTCTGAAGTGTGATTTGGTTTTTTCTAACAAGGCAAGACAATGTTTTTGTCGTGTTTGTCTTCAATACAAAGTTTGCAACAACATCCTGCAACATGGTAATTTCGTGTATCCGCTGACATTGCCAATTCTTGTTTTTGTAAATCAATCAAGTGTGCAGAACTACAAGAAAACAGCTTATCATCAGTGCTTCTAACATACGAAAAACTGCATGTGGCTACCAAAAAAGCGTCGAGTCACAAAGTCTCGCAAGTCAGGGAGATAATTAATGTGTGTTTATCGCAAACGCAAGGTGGTTGTGGGGAAACCATCGCTCGTAACCGATGCGGTGAGTTGGTGGCATTTTTTGCCGCTCAGTGCCGGCGCCAGATGAGGTAAACGCGAGTACGCACGCGCTCGCTGACGTTGCACAATACGATTCACGGCGGGCCCCTACTCGAGGCAGAGACGAGGTTCAGACGCCGGCCCCCGCCCGCCTCGCCCCGCCCCGCCGCCTCGCCCCGCGCCAGTTGCCTCGCAGCTGCCGCGCGCGCCTGTCGCATATTCTATGCGACTCCGCTCCTCCTTCACCATAATATGGATATACAGCACATCCGCGCTCTTATCAACATCCAATTCTCGTTTCTGTGGTTTTACGAAGTTGCCGACAAATACAAATGGATTATATTGTAAAGTGTCAAAGAAAACAGTAGTTTTAAAAAAGTCCGCATTGGAATTTCTAGTATGGCAGTCGCCGTGGGCCGACGTGCTCGGCACATGGCTTCATAATAATACGGTGGTGGCGGGCGTTACATCAAAATGTACCAATAAGTGGTCGGGGGTAAAGCGAGAGTGAAAAATATGTGTTTTGACGGAAGCTTGTGTGTAATACAGGATAAATAAACCCAAAATTATCGACTGGTTAGAGACGACGTACTCGTGGCGTCCACGTCAACCAACAAATTGCCGCGGGTTTTTGCATTCCTTTACGATACGCCCCTGGTTGTCAGTAACCATTTAACCAGGTGTAAAGACCATAGGTATGTGAATGTTTATAAACACTGTCCAATAAATCCTGCAAAAATTGTTTTGATAAGGACCAGTACATGTTATGAAAACTGAGTCATTTCACAACCGGTGTTTTGAATTCTTCGTCTGTACACAACGCTGGTCGCTTTGTTCAAAGTACAATTTGACCGAGGTCACCGGCTCGGCAAAACGTTGCCTAATCATTGAATTGCTTTGCTCCGACTTAATGACTCTATTCCAAATACCGCCGATTTTTTACTACGTACATTACAATAACTTAATTTGAATGAAGAACTGCATAATTCTACTCGTGAAAAGCCTCATTTACACTTCAAATTTTGCAAAATGTGACAAAGAAGCAATAAAATTTGAAGAATTTGCGGCGAAGGAAAATGGCGGGCGAATTCTGCCGCCATTCTATAGCGGCTACGGCTGTGTTCAGTATGCATGCATGTGTGCGGGGCGTCTCATAGTGCAACGTGGCCCCGGCATGCCATAGTAGGGCTCCGTAGGCGTGGTCGGAGACATTCTCTCATTGCTGATTTCCTGGTACTCTCGGGTGAAAGAAATCAAGTGCAACGTACGTTTTAATTATTAAAATTCTTGAAACTTAACGCTAATTTTCGTAAGGAGGATAACTCATAACCTTGTTTCAAGGAATGCATAAGTCACTGACACTCGAACAATTGATGCATGTGCAACGCAACGTGTGTAAAAACGTGCATCGAACCATATTAAATATTCGCTCGCACATCAAAATGAAGAGGTTCGTTTACCCGCAATAATGATAATTCCTTGCTGACGATAGGCGAGGCATTACAATCAACGTAATTAGAATATGACACATATATATGTTTAGCAATGAGTATGATAATGCTTCTGGGTAACCATTAGCGCATGAGAATTATATAAAGGTCTAATCTGAATGAAAAATCAATTAAAATATAGTGGGAATAATGGCATACAAAGACATCAGATGAGAGAGGAAGACGATGTAACAAAATAAGGTAACGGACTAATGGTGAACAGTCAAATAGTTAGCCAAATGAAGACTAAAAAAAAACTAAAACTCAGTTTTGTGGGAATCTTCTGAGATTATGATAAGCTGGATACAATATTAGAAGAGACAATTTCATATATACCAATTAAATTAATGTAAATTAGAGCCACAAATTTGAGGGCATATCAAATTATACACTTAGAATATCTTGGGAAAGCGAAATGTGAAAGGACTGTACCATATACTCGGTCCTCGGATGAGGTTGTCTCACTGTTGTCTGCCGAAAGTCAGGTTATGCAACGGGAGTCTGCCACGTGGCAAGCCCTAACGCCGACTCTACTGCGCATGCGTGGTCTGCCTCCAAAACTCTCTTACAATTTCGCAAGTCACTTCAAATCGATTTAACTTCATTGGAAACATGATTAAAACCTGAAAAGACTATGACTAGAGAATCACATTACTAAATTTGATAATCTAATAACCAGATAGATAAGCGATGAGCCGTTAATCGATTTTGAAGGAGTCATAAGTAATAAATTTGATTACACAATACAAAGTTGTCAATGTCACTATTTGACTAATTAGATCAGGACTTCATCGGGTGCCACGTGTTTCTCGCGCACAATGCGCAGGTCTACGCGGCCAGCTGAGATCCGAGAAAATCGTTACCGACAGCCAACGCACCCATTTTCACATCACGTGGCTTCCGACGTCTGGTTAACCATGCCCTTGATCACACTGTTTGATTTTGATCCCTGTCTATACCTATCAAGAAACCTATAAGTACTTACATTGTACCTTCTTATCCTTCTACCATGAGGTAAAGAGAGTTCTTGAATGAACTGGTTGAAAGATTACTTTGACCGACGAATTTGGACACACCACATATTCTCTTTAAAATTTTCTGAATTTAATTATTTCATGTTTCGATCAAATTTTATACCACTACAGCTAATGACAGAACGGATCTTACAGAAGCGTTTAGTCCCTCTACAATTTATCTACGTATGTAGGTTGCAGTCCCAGTCCCACATTGATTCCAAATAAAAAAAGATTTCGTTCGTGTTATCAAATTGGATTCTTATCTGAAACGTAATCGTAGGCGTATAATATTGGGTCATAGAAAAACGAGGTGCCGATGCTTTTAAAGTAACGAGGTTTTGTATACAAGCGACCAAACACCTCTATCTTATTTGTTTAGTAATGCTGTCGATTAGATAATTTAATTTTTTTATCGCGACCTTATCAGCCAAGCTCATTACTTGTCCCAGATTCGAACAAACCATTTAAACTGTTTATTATTATAAAAACATCATTTCTGTTTAATATAGAAAACAATGCCCTATAAAATTCTTCTTTGAAGGATCCTCAGTCACGATAGCTTTCATGCAGTGCAAGGCAATATGAATTACCAAGATCCATTGCTTTATCATTCATTATGTTTTTGGGTCGCGGTCGTCACGTCACGACGTGCCGGCGTGCTCGATTACTGGCCTGGGACTAAATCTCTTTCTTTTAATTTTCATTCACTGCTGAGCCTACTTCAATGCTTACTACCATTGAGACATTAATGCTGTAAGTAACCTAAGTAATGCCTTGAAGCTGTATTGACTAAAATAAACTATTTATTGTCTTGTAACTCATCTTAAATTCAAATGATGTTACATGTGTAACATTAGTACTACGTATTATATAATTGTCTATGATAATAAAATCGAATCTCATCAATAAACGATGCCAAGTCGCAGGTATCGGCTCTATCACCTTTCACGTGACTTATTCTAGTTCAGTCCATATATCATGTCTAAATGCCTTTTCCTCGTGATATCCAGTTCATGCCAAGTCTACTTTCTCTCCCGATGCATTAGTTCGATTCCAATAAATCTTTCCCGCCCTTAAAATAAATCAATTGTGGCCATGCGCTCCGGCCGAATAACGGCGTTAGTTTAAACGCGAACTAGGAATTTGAGATATACGACTTCATTTCAAGTTTATAATGCATAAATTTACCTGTGATTTATGAATTTCAATACTGGTCAACCTTTTGCAATACAATATTCTGAATATATTTGATATACATATGTTGTGTAGAAAAGTCACATTTATCTATTGTAATGTAGACGACCTTCGTGGTCTGAATGTCAGCGTCATGTCCGCGTCATTAACAGACCAGATACAACCTACAACGTTTAGTGGCATTTAGTAGATTATGTACTTACCTACACAACTACTTTCACATCTGGTCCGTATGACATATACTGGAATAGCATATCCAGGAAGCGTTTTGTTACTTAACGCTATCGCGGAACTTGGAGATAATGACTTATGCGTGTTTTCTTAACCCTTCCGTAACTTAAGTTCACGACATTACCGAGTTGCATGGCATGATTATCACGATGATGTTCTTTTAATATACGACTGTTTACGTTATTCTACTTGAATATAGTCCGGTGGCCGGCTGCATGAAACAAACCTCATCAAAAAATAGAATATACCTACCCTGTAGAGGTACCTGACATTTAGTAGCTTCCAACGCACTTGGTCGGCCTAGGCTTAACCTGGCAGATTTTGTACAAATGGCAAAAACGTTGGACAAAAATTCATCAAAAAAAACCTCATCGAAAAATAGAACGAAACTTGTATGGTAGGATACCTGACCTTGAGGACAGTAAAAAAAAATTGGTCGGCCTCACCTTAGCCTGGCAGTTTTTGCAGTCCGACCAGATTTATTGGGTCACGTGAGAGCTACAATTTACCTCATCGAAAAATAGAATGAAACAAACGGATTATAATAGCTAAAATAAGCCTGTTGACGTATGTCTTGGTCGGCCTCACCTTAACCTGGCAGTTTTTGCAGTCCGACCAAATTTATAAAAAAATCATCAAAAATTTTTTATCGAAAAATCGTATGAAACTGGTATGGTACGATGGCTGCCTTTGAGGACAGTAAAAAAAAAGTGGTCGGCCAAATCCTGTGTTGGCAGGTTCCTGTGTCCGACCAATTTTGTGGTACCACGTGAGAGCTACAATTTTACCTCATCGAAAAATAGAATGAAACAAACGGATTATAATAGCTAAAATAAGCCTGTTGACGTATGTCTTGGTCGGTCTCACCTTAACCTGGCAGTTTTTGCAGTCCGACCAAATTTATAAAAAAAAACATCAAAAATTTTTTATCGAAAAATCGTATGAAACTTGTATGGTACGATAGCTGCCTTTGAGGACAGTAAAAAAAAAGTGGTTGGCCAAATCCTGTGTTGGCAGGTTCCTGTGTCCGACCAATTTTGTGGTACCACGTGAGAGCTACAATTTACCTCATCGAAAAATACAATGAAACAAACGGATTATAATAGCTAAAATAAGCCTGTTGACGTATGTCTTGGTCGGCCTCACCTTAACCTGGCAGTTTTTGCAGTCCGACCAAATTTATAAAAAAATCATCAAAATTTTTTTATCGAAAAATCGTATGAAACTGGTATGGTACGATGGCTGCCTTTGAGGACAGTAAAAAAAAAGTGGTCGGCCAAATCCTGTGTTGGCAGGTTCCTGTGTCCGGCCAATTTTGTGGTACCACGTGAGAGCTACAATTTTACCTCATCGAAAAATAGAATGAAACAAACGGATTATAATAGCTAAAATAAGCCTGTTGACGTATGTCTTGGTCGGCCTCACCTTAACCTGGCAGTTTTTGCAGTCCGACCAAATTTATAAAAAATATACATCAAATTTTTTTTATAGAAAAATCGTATGAAACTTGTATAGTACGATAGCTATAGTACGATAGCTGCCTTTGAGGACAGTAAAAAAAAGTGGTCGGCCAAATCCTGTGTTGGCAGGTTCCTGTGTCCGTCCAATTTTGTGGTACCACGTACCACGTGAGAGCTACAATTTACCTCATCGAAAAATAGAATGTAACAAACGGATTATAATACCTAAAATAAACCTGTTGACGTATGGCTTGGTCGGCCTCACCGTAGCCTGGCAGTTTTTGCAGTCCGACCAAATTTGTGGTACCACGTGACAGCTACAATTTACCTCATCGAAAATAGGATGAAAACAAAAAACGGATTATAATAGCTAAAATAAACCTGTTGACGTATGGCTTGTTACGGACGGCTGGACATTAAGAGATGAAATGTATAAGATCAAATGGTTTGAAGGACACATAACGCCTTTGCGAGTCGAAGAAATAACAATAGATAAGTCGGAGTCTGGGGAAAGTTCGTCAGACTTCGACTCCGAAGATGATTATGATTAACAGTAATTATTAACAATAAAAGGGTTATTCCCACTAGTTACCACCAAGTTCTTATCAGTGGTAACTACTGGGAATTATTTTCCCACCTTTTACCAGTGGTAACTACTGGGGAAAAAAATCCTAGTAGTTACCACCAACTCGGTTTGGTGGTACCTACTGGGAATTTTTATTCCCAGTAGTTACCACTGGTAAAAGGTGGGAATTTCTTTTCTACAAACCGAGCTTCGAAGGAGAAATGCTACAGTTGATGGAAAAAAGGCTGATTTGATGCAAAGATAATCACTTAATATATGTGAGGCTATCTTGTGTATTTTACCGTTTATTAAAATTTTGGAAGGCTCACGTGCAGTTTTTCCTCTTATATTACAAGTGTTCGATTGAAAACTAAGCTTTGGTGTATACCTGGATCACCTGCATGTACAAGAAGGCGTTTCATATACGCCCGCCCATCAGATAGGTACACAAAGTCATGATGCGTATGGAATACAGCATGTGTGGCCAAGCCATTATGCCCTAAATTATGTACTACTTCGTTAAAACTTAGCTTACCTGTGTATTTACTCTTTCCAAAATATTTATCTTCCTTAAAATGCAGCCTACACAAACGGTCTTTGTCATTTGCCTTAGTTTTTGGTACTCAAAGCTTTTTCTCACCGATTTATGCATATCGGGTCCTTGAGAAAAAAGGGAGATCCTATAGGTATATTTCCACAATTTTTCGCACACTATTGCAGTATTGTGGAGAAAAAAAAACATACAACCGAATTGATAACCTCCTCCTTTGGGATTTGGAAGTCGGTTAAAAAAGGAGAATGTTTACAATTTATTGGAAACAATGTATGTGATTTGACAGTGACAGCAACTCCATTATGGAGGCGCCACCTGGCGTGATAAAATGTCAGTTATGCCTCCTCATTCTATCTGTAGTGGAAAAGTAGGATATACGATTCAAAACTTATCAAAAATCGATGAAAACCTTTTTATTTTTGACATCTGTGAGACATCATCTCAACGTAAGTGTTACTCTGAAACCACGTCAGTAGTTAGAAAACGTTATTTAGATATTAGATAGATTTATGAATAAAATTTGAACTGAATGTTTTCTTTTTTTTTTAAAGCCCTCTAAGACCTCCATGGACTCATTTACTTATGACTTTTTTCAGTTAGCATTATTAAGTTAAGTTCAAGCTGCGAAGAAACCATATTTTCAATATAGAAATTATTATTCTTTATAAATGTGGTCGGACTGCAAAAACTGCCTGGCTAAGGTGAGGCCGACCAAGACATACGTCAACAGGCTTATTTTAGCTATTATAATCCGTTTGTTTCATTCTATTTTTCGATGAGGTAAATTGTAGCTCTCACGTGTTACCACAAAATTGGTCGGACACAGGAACCTGTCAACACAGGATTTGGCCGACCACTTTTTTTTTACTGTCCTCAAAGGCAGCTATTGTACCATACAAGTTTCATACGATTTTGCGATAAAAAAATTTAGATGATTTTTGTATAAATTTGGTCGGACTGCAAAAACTGCCAGGTTAAGGTGAGGCCGACCAAGACATACGTCAACAGGCTTATTTTAGCTATTATAATCCGTTTGTTTCATTCTATTTTTCGATGAGGTAAATTGTAGCTCTCACGTGGTACCACAAAATTGGTCGGACACAGGAACCTGCCAACACAGGATTTGACCAATCACTTTTTTTTTACTGTCCTCAAAGGCAGCTATCGTACCATACAAGTTTCATACGATTTTTCGATAAAAAATTTTTGATGTTTTTTTTATAAATTTGGTCGGACTGCAAAAACTGCCAGGTTAAGGTGAGGCCGACCAAGACATACGTCAACAGGCTTATTTTAGCTATTATAATCCGTTTGTTTTATTCTATTTTTCGATGAGGTAAATTGTAGCTCTCACGTGACCCAATAAATCTGGTCGGACTGCAAAAACTGCCAGGCTAAGGTGAGGCCGACCACTTTTTTTTTACTGTCCTCAAGGTCAGGTATACTACCATACAAGTTTCATTCTATTTTACGATGAGGTTTTTTTTGATGAATTTTTGTCCAACGTTTTTGCCATTTGTACAAAATCTGCCAGGTTAAGCCTAGGCCGACCAAGTGCGTTGGAAGCTACTAAATGTCAGGTACCTCTACAGGGTAGGTATATTCTATTTTTTGATGAGGTTTGTTTCATGCAGCCGGCCACCGGACTAATAGAAAAGGAGTTTATATTTTAAAGAGTATCGTAACGTCAGTCTTATCTCTTTGTCAGAGATGACTCCCAAGCCCTTTCATTACTTTGTCCGCATGGACATTTCACATTGTCGGTCGTCGTTTTTGCGCCTCGTTTCCCTTTGTGATTTAAATGCACTTCAGTGTATTTATAGCCTTTTGTTGTTCTTTGAATGTTTTCAGTTTGCATGGGTCGGAATCGGAAATAGTTGCATGGTTCTGCAATTCATGTTTATGCCGCCTGAAGGTCAGGGTCGATCCCACGGCGCCGGCGAGTACTCACATGACTTGTTTTGTTTGTGTGTACGCCCGTATAACGTGTGCCATGGTGATTGGTTGGTTCTTACTTCACATGCCGCACTGTTGACGTATGACCCTTTTTAAAGTAACAGTTTAACATTTTAGTAAAACTTTTCAAATTAAGCTAGAAGGAGGGAGATTTCTCACATAACACGTTTTTTTATCGTCGATATTGTAAATATTGTAATACATACCGTAGTGGTTGTTGTAGTAAGTAGTCTTTATTTTTTTTGTTTCCTTCATTTGCATACTTTATTAGTGTGTTAATTTTAAAGTTAACATCCAGATTTCCATTATGCCCTGCGATAGATTTCCTATTAAAATTAACGATGAGAGTTACGAACGTTATTTTAGGCCTACGTATCTACAAGCCGTACCAGTTAATTGAGTTAAGTAATGGAATCTGCAGATCAACTTATGCCAGAGACGAAATGGTGGACTACAAAATGTATTGTGAGTAGATAAGCTAGCCGGAAGGTCCGGAAAACTGGCCTCGCTCCACAAACACTGATTTATCTAACCGCCATTATGTTGACAAATTTTGCGGATCTAAATTGCCATTGACTTTCGCAATCTCCTTGGTTGTTTTCGTCACTTTTAATGTCTTCGGAAGTGTTGTCATGGTCATTTGCTTATCGTCCATTGTATAAATGTTTTGTTGCGTTCTGTTAAAAATTTCGTAACCAAAATGAACGACTTTGGACTTTAGACAGTTTCTAACAAATAAGTGACGCTTGGGTAACTTTAAATATAAGCAGACTGTTATAATTATATGATGATGATCTAAAAGAGAAACCGCGTGTAAACTGTGCGTTATTATTAGAAATGAGATTTAATAATTAAAGTCACGCAATCCTTATGTCACGCCGCCGCCGCTACGAGGATGTTGCTAGGCATAATTATATATGATTTATGGAAGACGTCTTAGTTTCCTTTGATAAACTAAGTAGAAATTATTTTCTCCTGTTTATGTCAATTATGCTAAAATTTCTGGAAAATCTTTAGTTATTTTCTTTTCAGTTGAACCCTGTTAAACAGACATTAATCTCTATGGGGAGATATCGCTTGCAACAATGCCAAGATATATTTATTGAATTGAAATTATATAGAAATTGATTTGTGGTCCAGCGATTCTGTAAAAACAATTTTCTCTGAAATATAAACTACAAGCACTACAACCGAAGATTATAGTTGTTAATAACGGTAATAAAATCAATCTGTCTTCCATTCATGTCGTAAATTTACATAAAAATGGCAGCCCTACTTGGCTTTCTAGCTTAGAGCTAGAGAAAGGTACTTGCTGTTATGGAGCATTATTAAAGATGTATAGCTTGTGAAGCTTGTCGCATTGGAATCTCGGGTGAAACTACAGTTTCCCTTTGCGCTGTAATATCATACAGTTTAGCAATGCTTTGCGTGCCTCGGCGGCAGTCAGCCGTGTATCCTTTGATCCTTAAAATCCTAAAAGACACTTATTTATAGCGGATATTGCTTATGATGCTCGTGTATTTTACGATGATCTTTATGGCTGGTTCAATTTCAAGTACCTTAACATCTTTATAAGAAACAGGAGCCTATCTAGACTTAGCTATAAAACCGGGAAAGCCATAAAATCTTAATAAATGTGCCTTCTTTAACCGATATACGCTCGCCATTTACAACTATGTATGTTATTAATTGTACACTATTAAATAATAAAATTACGAGTAAGTCGTAATTTCAGATAAGTAAAATGAACATCCATTATCTTCGGTGCCTGGTGGGAACTTGCACAAACAGCTCCCAAGGATGTCTGGTTAAAAATGTGTGTCCGTCTGGTGAACTACAGACCTTGCTCTCGGAAATCCCCATTGTGTAACGCTATTGCTTTATTTATAGCTTGTAGTTATGACTCAGCTGGTTCATATTGCTCTCTAAACGCAAATTGAACTATATGTATGAAGTGCCAGATTGCGTTTGTTTTTTAACGTTGTTCTCTTTATCTACGTACTTTTCCTAAGTGGTATTTGCATTTTCTTATTTTTACGATTCTGGTCTTTCGATTTTCTCTAGATTTTAGGATTTAGCTAATACGAATTCTTTTGATAAATAACCTCAGAACTCTTACCAACTTTACTCTTTTTTCGTCGATCATTGTCATTAACAGTCCTATGTATCTTTAGCTTTGAAAAATTAAAAGCTAACAAACTTTTGAAGACATTCAGATATCACAGTATGTTATACAACACAAACTACAAAATTATAGATTCTATACACAAAGCTAATCAATGACACGATGAGCTTCAACTTTCAACGATTACCACACCAGACACCTGTGTGCATCGTGCGAATTCTCACGACGGCGATTACCGCTTCAACCGCATAAAAGGCCTAATCAATTTGGTTGTCCATCACTTGTGGCCTCGAAGGTCAGTTTCCAATCCGACACGCAACCGGTGTTTACTTAAAGTTGGACAAGAATAAATAGTAGATTCAAATTTTTGAATTACGAAAAGTTTGATGTCACGGGACGAAACACAAACTCAAACATTTATTTAGCAAATAGGCCACAAAAAGGGATGGAATTTAAACTTCTGAGGAAGTCACTAAAGTGTTAAGGAAAATACGGATAAAATCACAGACCTATTTAAAATCTTGATGTTTACGGAAAAAAGACTAAATTTCAAAATAAAATGTTCATGTTCAAACACATTAGGAATTTAAAGTCAAGCTTGTGACCACACCAACTTCACTATTATATTGTTTGGTAGGTATTTCGATCCACTTTTTTATTTAGGGCAATGTGTTTTAAAATTAAATGTTTATCAGGTCTGCTTTTTTAAATGTTTACTGCAAGAGACAATGACGTCCGGTAATTCACGTGCGAAATTTATTCAGCCTACAGCTTGCAAAACAAAAACGATTTAGGTAAGTGTGTGTATTTGCAAAATCCAGTGACTCAAAAGAAAATATATTTCTGATTACTAGACTCGCTTAGCGTCGAACAATACTTAAATGTTAATACTTAAATTTATAGAGGTAGTACCATTTAGAATCTTGGCCTAGTCAAAGTGCTGACTATTTATTACATGAAACTGCTGGCAACTCTTTTGTCATAGCGTCATCTTTGTTTGAGTACGGTCTCAATTTCACTTTGTTTAGAACTGAAACTCGACGACGCCCACTTGAAGTAAAACTCACTGTTACTCTTTTATACTAGGTTAGTTTTCTATCTCTTTCTGGTGATTTTCTCGTAAGTAAGTATCGTGATCATCAGTTTGTTTTTAGGGTGTATCGTGTGTCTTCTAAAATTTAAATAAATGAAGTCGTTGATCGGTCAGTCTGGTGTCTGGTCTCTATGTTTGCCCATATAAAGTATAGTTATTCATATCGTTAGGACACCAATCTATTAAAGTTTAGTTTGCTGAGATTAGAAGCTCGTCTGGGATTAGATGCGTCGAGAACTAAATAGGCTAGCACTCGTGATTTTCGGCACGTACCACATGAAAAGCCTTGGCCCAGTGACGGTTATTTATTACGTGGAACTGTCTAGCAGCTATTATGATAACGTCATCATTCTTTGAGCAGCGTATCAGTTTCACTAGGAATTTAGTTGTTTTTATCTCTACTGTTTAATTAATGCTATCATTACATTTCTGTTTTGCTTTTAAAACGTTCATAGTCCGAAGTCCGAAGTTGTAAGGAATTGTCTAATGAATACGAGTAACAAAATTCCTTCGTTGCTCGAGTTAAATGAATGCACCGCTAATGTACAGTTTCGCAAAAGTATGAGACTCGATCCAGTGAATGGACTGGCTTTACGTTACATGTGGCGCCCGCGTCACATACCAAACGGTCACCTACACATTAAAATGTCGTATTCCAAGGAGCTTAGAGTTAGTTTTCTTTTATACATATTTGGAGAGGTGTAAAACCAAGTTGGCCGTCGGTAACTCGAGAATGACAGCGAACGGGCGACGCATTTGCGGTCTTGGAATGTGATACGTCGTACCGCGTCTTTCTATTGATTACATGTTTAGTACTTTAGTACTTGCAAATAATGAGTCGCTGTTCCTACGAATAGTCTCAGAAACGTGACCAGGATCCCAGTATTTAAAGGGATATTTCGAAGATTCTTCTAACTGAATACATGCTGTACCGTGACTAGAGAATGCAAATCAAATCAAATAACCGTAACCGAAATATTCGGTTATAACCGAATATTTTGACACAATTTCATAACCGAATATTGGAAACTCGAATAACCGGTTACGGTTTTCGGTTATTTATTTATGACTTAAATTGTATGTTTTTATCATCTAATGACTACAAAACCCTGCCTTTTTTGGCTGTGACGCCTGTGACTATAATTTTTGTCATTGGTGGACTTTAATAACTAAAATATACCAAATTTACCTCCAAGGTCATATTTTACTTTTACTGTATTTGGTGTGTTTTATTAATAAACAACTCACATTCCCTAATACTGTAGGTACTAAAATAAAGATTTTTGTATTATTTTAATTAAGTACTTCATTGTAAATTTATAATTTTTCGTCGAAAATAACCGTAACCGATTATAACCGATATTCGGTTATTTTTCGGGCATAACCGTAACCGAAACCGGTTATGAAGTTTGACCGGTTATTGCATTCCCTAACCGTGACAATTTCCATTGTTCACGTGATTTGTTCCAAAATTATCTATTGAAAAAAACTTAAGAGTATTTCAAGGAATATTTTCTTAAGAAACACAATACTGTATTACTGTAGATTATTTTCTGCATGAGGCGCGTCTCTTAAAGTCTCTAACTATCCTCACCGATACAACTGACTAGTTCATGTTTATGTAAGTTTCATAGTCCAATGCTCAGGGAAACATCGCCAGTTTTTCTGACCTTATTACTCGTTTTGTTATGAGCGATTAACAGGCTAACTTGTTAAATCGATTCGCGCGCACGCAATATGCCTATGTTGTAATATGTAGGGTGAATTCATTGTTCCGCTCCCCCTATAAGAGCATATCGATAAAACAGTGATTTCTTTCGAACACGGACGATGAAACTAGTGAACAAGTCGATTTCATTTTCCCGCTGCATTTTTAAATGAACAAACTTGATCAAAATTGCATAAAGAATGTACATTCGCAAGACCAGGGGTACATGAATGTCGAAGAGTACATGTAGTTATTGGAGTGAGTAGGCGCTGACCGCATTCTTTTCTGCCGGCAATGTAAAGTGGAGCGCACGTCCGCTGTACGTCTCCAAGTTTTACTTGATATCCATCGATAACTCAAGTCCTGGTACTTTAAAGGCTTTCTAGATTTGCTAATAAGCTTGTTACCTTCAGATAAATCGAATTCAATTAATCGAATAAATATTTATATTGGTACCTAGAAAATTCAAGGTCATTATTGTATATTCAACATTTTTTAAAGGATTAATGAATGAAGGAGGTGATTGTTGGTTGTGACTGTTGTGAGGTGGGGGTTGCGGTAAACTAACTTACTACAAATTGTTTTGAAATTTCTAAAAACTCGTTGATGGTTACTTTGTAAAACTCCATAATCATAATACATTTCAAACTAGACTTTCATTACGGAAGAAAGGACAAGCATTGTCTGTCAGTTCATAAATATATTTGTAAAGTCATTGCATGCACAATAAAACAATGACTTCGTGCATTAATGCTATTAATAAACATTTTCAGTGCCGCATGTTGATGAGCCTAGTTACATAAACGTACAAATATAAATATAGACTGTCAAGCCATTTCGATCAGTAGAAAAGAGCGGCAAATTAAAAAAATGTAGGCGCGAAGGATAATCGTCTAATAGAAAATTTGAGTTTCGTGCCTTTTGCTACCAACCTTTAATACCAACCACAATGATGAGGTGTGTAGGTGGACTGTGATAACTAAAAATACATTATCATTGTTGAAGCATGGACACTGAATGTCACTAAAAAATGACCCCATTTTGCTTTTATCATTGTTTTGCTTCATGATGGAATTGTAAGGGGCCTGATAAACATAATCAACATATCCTTTATCTTTATACCCCGCTTCTTTGTTTACTGGCAAACACGAGATGCTCGCATCTTTACATACAATGAGTAATGCAATAATCATGCACATCAATTTATCAATAAAGATAAATCCACTTTTCCTTATTTACCTTCATTTAACAATTGCCTCTTTATTGCACTCATCTGAATGCGTTTTTTATTAACATCGCCCTCACAACACGTTTTTTTGTTGTGGCATTAGTCTTAAGTAAAAAAGATAATCGTACCTAAATGCATTTGTTTTTGTTTGTATTTTTTTTCTGGTCGCTTCCCCTGTTTCATTATGTTTTAGTATTTCAATTTCTGATTGGCTCTGCATTAAAGTGCTCTTTGATAACCGCTTTTGCATTCTAATAATTGTCTGCAACCGGAAGGCTCGCATTTACGTCTGTTTTGAATCAACTTAAGTGCTTGTTTGGATTCCTACATCAAATATATTCATTGACTGTAAGAACTAGGTCATTGAACTCGCAGGACTTTGTATTGTGTAATGGATTTGTGCGATAACACTTATTACTACACTAACTCAATAATAAACTATTAAGTGCTGGTTGAGTTATGATTATTGTTAATTGAATTTAATAAATGTCACTACTTCCTCGTGAATAATGATTGTATAATAAAAACAAAGACGTTCTGGAGTATAATTACATTGTTATTAAAACTTGAGGACATATTTTACGAGACGCCACTGAAAATAAACGGCATTGAATTTGAATAATAACTGTCGAACAATAAAGAAAAATAATAAAAGGTTTAACTTGAGTTGAGTCCAACCCATAAGAAATACAATCAAAGCTGTTCCTTTGATTAATACCGCCGCCCAGGTAAACAATGTAAACATGACAAACGTCATTATCCAAACGACATTGACAAGATGGATCGCGTGTCATGCCTACGCGATTTTGACAGGTGTCCTTACTAATGTGTCTCAGTTACTCCATTGAAAAGAATCCTCTCGCTTTACGACTAGCATGTATAATTATAACAATAGCCCCAGTTGCTCAAACACTTGCCACCACTGTATTGTTATGTTTGACGTCAATAGGATTCGGTGATTCAGTGTATATAAACTGAAGGCTATCATTGATAATGTCCTAATGTTTACTGTAACCTCGAGTATTGTTTATCGTTACGTTTCTAAAGAGCTTCTGAATCATATTGTGTTTTATAGTATTTATGGACTGCCGTCTAGAAATCCCTTAACAAATGATATTTCCATTTTCAGTAGATAAATCAGTGCGATCGGTTTGCGGTGCAAATGTGATTTTATACAATTAGTGTATTAACTTATTTATTATAAAATTATATTAGTTAAGGACCAACAATGGAACGTAACAAATCGAAAGCATTTCGATGGTGTGCTTCCTACAACAGTGATGTAATGTTATATAGTGCATAGTGATCCTAAAGTCTGATGTTAGACTGCGTTAAGTTATTTATTAGTTAGTTTTGTACTGTGTGATAGTGATGCTGATCAATACGTTTTTGGACACGGAGGATTTCGTGCACTTGTATTACCCTGAGGATGAGCCAGCGGGTGCGCAGGGCTGTGGAGCTGGGGCACGCATGGCCAGCAAGTATCCGCGCCCGCCCTCGCCTGAATACTCCTCTTCTCAGTCTCAGGTAACTATAACATCTACTTCAGTACCTTCTACTTTTACTGGAGCCTGGTAGAGGTGTACCCCAAGGCAGCATCTTGGGACCAACGGTTGACAGACACTGCCTATTAGTTCTAGGGTGTATTTTAGACTGTCTGTTAACATCATCCTTGTAAATATTACAAAGTTCACCGGTGGTTCAATCAATGAAGTATATTTATTTGCAAAAATACAGTAACAAGAGGTGTTACAATTAGGCATTATACAATGTATTTTGCTAAACAATACATATTGTGTTTTGGTTGTATTGATTCATTGTAATTGAATTAAAACAAATCTGTGGATTTTTTTTTAGAAGAAAATCATTTATTTACATACAATATATATATATACAGTGGTACTACTAAACGAAATTAATAACTAGCTTAAATCTAAAATAGGCCCTTGAGGCATTGTACCAAGGATGCTGGCGGCATTTCCTCGCTGTATCTGTGGAAATTATTCTTTATTGTAAAAATCTCAATCACTGTCAAAAGTTCAAGCTGTCAATGTCAAAACTTTGGAAGAGAAAACAATGTTAAGAGCGCTCTTACAAGAAAAGTCGAAATAATGCAAAATTGATGATACTAGTCGACGAAATTCAGGACTTTGCGCTCATTATTAGAAACAATGAGTACTTGTTCCAGTAAAAGCGTCTTCTTATCTTTATAAATGTCGTTGTAAATATTAGAAAAAGGACTTATTAAATTAGTAATGATTTTTTTTCTGATGGTCGTTTCCGAAAAACCCCGTGAAGCACTGAATGGCGAGCTCTTATTTGGAAATGTTGAGAATTTTACTCTGCTAAACCTGGCTATTTTGTATTACTAATACCCTGTACTTTAGGCATATCAAACTATATTTTTCCTACATACCTTTGAGAAAGAGAAAATCAAAGTAAAACGAACTCGATTTTCTCTCCGAAACAAGTGTCAATTCCTACGAAAATCTACTTAATATCGAAGTCATTTTCATACTCAAGCAATCTGCAACGTTTGCTTATACTGTTGGTATACATTAGTGTTTATGAAATTCTACTATAATTTTTTGGCAATTTTTTGAAAACTACTCTATATTACCGATGACGCGCGCTGCGCCAGCTCAGTGCCGCGGCAGAGCTTGTAGAGGCAGGACGTGTGTCGGTCGGCTCCGCACATTTTCAACGGCGACGACGAGGTTTTTTATCATTGTGTGCGGCGGGCGCCGTGTAAAACGCTATACTGTGTGCGTGTAAACCGCAACGAGAGACTTTGATCCTAGCACCGTTTTTATAGTATTATAATTTATAATGGTACAGTTTAATAAACTACCGGACAGGATTAAAAATATTTGAAACGACCTGACATTCTATATGTATTTATTTGACTCAAGATAGTACTCAGGGTCTGATGATGGAGCCGGAAGGTGGGCACCGGTACCAATCAACCATGCCACTAAACCACTTTGTGTTTAGGCTCGTTTTATTCATCTCAACAAGATCTTTGACACACGATAGTACTCAGGGTCTGATGATGGAGCCGGAAGGTGGTCACCGGTACCAATCAACCATGCAACTAAACCACTTCGTGTTTGGGCTCGTTTGATTCGGCTCAACAAGATCTTTGACTTAAGATAGTACTCAGGGTCTGATGATGGAGCCGGAAGGTGGTCACCAGTACCAATCAACAATGCAACTAAACCACTTCGTGTTTAGGCTCGTTTTATTCGTCTCAACAAGATCTTTGACTTAAGATAGTACTCAGGGTCTGATGATGGAGCCGGAAGGTGGTCACCGGTACCAATCAACCATGCAACTAAACCACTTCGTGTTTGGGCTCGTTTGATTCGTCTCAACAAGATCTTTGGCACAAGATAATACTCAGGGTCTGATGATGGAGCCGGAAGGTGGTCACCGGTACCAATCAACCATGCAACTAAACCACTTCGTGTTTAGGCTCGTTTGATTCGTCTCAACAAGATCTTTGACACAAGATAGTACTCAGGGTCTGATGATGGAGCCGGCAGGTGGTCACCGGTACCAATCAACCATGCCACTAAACCACTTCGTGTTTAGGCTCGTTTTATTCGTTTCTATAAGATCTTTGACACAAGATAGTACTCAGGGTCTGATGTTGGAGCCGGAAGGTGGTCACCGGTACCAATCAACCATGCAACTAAACCACTTCGTGTTTAGGCTCGTTTGATTCGTCTCAACAAGACCTTGGACACAAGATAGTACTCAGGATCTGATGATGGAGCTGGAAGGTGGCCACGGGTACCAGTCTACCATGTAACTGAACCACTTCGTGTTTGGGCTCGTTTGATTTGTCGCAACAAGATCTTTGACACAAGTTAGTACTCAGGGTCTGATGATGGAGCTGGACTGTGGCCACGGGTACCAGTCTACCATGTAACTGAACCACTTCGTGTTTGGGCTCATTTGATTCGTCGCAATAAGATGTTTGACACAAGATACTACTCAGGGTCTGATGATGGAGCTGATGATGATAGACAGGTACCCGTCGCCACCTTCGCGCTCCATCATCAGACCCTGAGTACTACCTTGTGTCAAAGATCTTGTTGAGATGAATAAAACGTGCCTAAACACGAAATGGTTTAGTTGCATGGTTGATTGGTACCGGTGACCACCTTCCGGCTCCAACATCAGACCCTGAGTACTATCTTGTGTCAAAGATCTTGTTGAAACGAATAAAACGAGCCTAAACACGAAGTGGTTTAGTTGCATGGTTGATTGGTACCGGTGACCACCTTCCAGCTCCATCATCAGACTCTGAGTATCACCTAGTGTCAAAGATCTTGTTGAGACGAATCAAACGATCCTAAATACGATGTGGTTTAGTTGCATGGTTGATTGGTAATGGTACCTTCCAGCTCCATCATCAGACCCTGAGTACTGTCTTGTGTCAAAGATCTTGTTGAGACGAATCAAACGAGCCCAAACACGAAGTTGTTTAGTTACATGATAGACTGGTACCCGTGGCCACCTTCCAGCTCCATCATCAGACCCTGTGTATCTTCAGTGTCAAAGATCTTGTTGAGACGAATCAAACGAGCCTAATCATGTTACTACATGGTTGATTGGTATCCGTGACCACCTTAATCATCATCAGATCCTCAGTACCAGTTCGTTTTTAAACCCTCGTTGATACAAACTTTACAACCTATAGGTACCAAATGCAATGACGAAACATGTAAATGAGCGAGTAGGTACCTATAATTTCTTTCGAGTAATATACCTTCATAAGTACAAGTATGGGGCTATTCATAAATTACGTCGTTTCAAATGGGAGGAGTGGGGGGGGGGGGTCTGGACATCGGATGATGGTAACATGACGTAGGAGGAAACAGATTCATCCGAAGCTTGATTTTTGGATGATTTGAGGGGTGGGGGGGGGGGGGTCAAAAATCGTCAAAAATAGATGACGTAATTTATGAACAGCCCCTATGTACATTTGCACTGCATTTAGTATTTTCGTACTTACCAAATAACAGTTTTAGAACTTTAAAAGGTAAGTACAGTTAGTGTTGTTATGGTTGATTTCAATATGCTTCGCGAAGGATCAAGAATGTTTAATCCATCATTGTAGTGCGAGTGTGGTAGAAGGGATCGGCGTACTGAGCTCGCACGGCCTGCCGCAGCGCGTAAAATACCTAAACTCGCTCAACGCCGAAATGTAATAGCGCTCTTAAAAGTTTTCGAATTGATAAATATTATTTCCAGTCCATTACCAGAATGTAACCAAAAATTTGGTTATTGGTGAAGACCACCTGAATCCTGAAGTATTTCAATAATTTTTACGACATTCTTAATGAAGATATTAAAACCAATGAATGCCATAAACCTTTACTTTAAATGTCATATGCATCCGTATACTAACCGTGTAAATAACTCAATTAGACAATCCCATGTCAGGCTCTTGTCAATAAACAACCTTCTAGTTTTTGTTGCCTTCAACTGTTTACACGACCTCAGGAGGAGGATGTTGAACACACGACAACTCCGTGAACCTTCCGATCTTGTCATAAGAACTATAATCATACAGCATCTCCTCTAGTTCTAAGAACTTTATTGTCTAAACAAGTTTATGCTATTTATTGCTCTACCGGTCTTTAACATCATTTCGCTTATTAATATCTATCTGCACATAAATCAGTTCTGTTGAGTGCGCAAGGTTTATGTCTATCACTTTTAATTAATCCAGAGATATCAGATGCAGTAGCGAGCTAAGTGTAGTTTACTTCTTACGGTGTTTACGTTTTAATTGCCTTTTTCTATGGATTGCATGCTGTTTTGCTGTTGTTAAGCAAATTATAGGAAAACAGAACAGAGAGTGATATTATAGATCTCAATTTTCAAGAGATTTGTGCTTTTGAAATAAAACTACTTCTCTGTCTGATTTTTCTGGGTTAAATTAAAGTCATTCTGATACGGAGAAAAAAATACGAGCAATATTGGCTTAAGATGATGTGCTAGCCCAAACTTCGATCAACTTCCAACTTTTGTAAATTTATAAACTCAATCCCTATTATGGTTTTTCAATAAATTAGCGAAACATATTATATACGGCTTTAAATATCGGACACTTTTATCAAGTAACAAAATATACTTATTTATTTATACAATACGTACGAGTTTAAAATTAAATCATAATAGAGAGTAGTTCGCAGCCGAATACAAAATGATTTATAAATAGTCGCATCAAGCCAACAATGCCCAATAATGGGATATTGGTATTGCTCTTTATGTATTACTGGCGTTGAATACCCGCATTATTAGTAGAGGCAATCATAATCGTTTATTACTTAATGACCTTAATGGATTAATCATTTTATGTAATCCATTAGTGATTATTTGTCTGTAGTTTAATGTTGTTTGATTAATTGATCATCATTAATTTAATAGTGGGATCTTGTGACAGCTGTCTCCATCAAAACTGACTCCTTTATTTCCGTATTAGTGATGAAATTACCTTCGCTTTTATTTATTTCAGTTTTAACCTTTTCCTCCTCATTCATTAATATTTTCACCTTCGTAGTCGTTTCCTCATGTCTGAGGAAGAGGAAAACGTACCCGAGTGCAATTACTTTCATGCTTTTTGAGAAATTAGTTTAGTTATAAAGACTATGTTTAGCGGCCCCGTTGATAAAACAAATTTAACAATATACACACTCTATGAAATATGTGTGAGAATTAATTTCATATTCATCATCTCAGTCGATAGACGTCCACTCCTGGACAAAAGCCTCCCCCAAGGATCTCCAGAACGAACAGTCATTCGCTGCCCTCAACCAAAGGTTTCCCGCGACTTTAACCAGGTCATGTGTCCATCTAATCTGGGGTCTTCAAAGCTGCGTCTTCCGGTACGTGGTCGCCACTCGAAAACCTTTCTACCCCACCGGCCATCGGTTCTGCGAGCAATGTGGCCCGCGCACTGCCACATAAGTCTGGCAATTCTCTGAGCAATGTCGACAAGTTTGGTTCTCCTGCGGATCTCCAATTTATTATATCTTCCCAAAATTATTAATACTTATGCTCAACATTGCCTACTATGACTATGTCATACATTGCCTGGCTTGGAAAAACCCGAGCGATTATTTATCAAAGAACTTCTCTTCGATATCTATGTATGTCCTAATAACGATCGCTTTTTTCAGATTTTTAGGCATAGCATATGGCTGTTTTTTCAACTCCAATCAATTTTTCGCATGGTTGTTGAGGTTGTTTACAATACGGTATTTATTAAGATTAACTTAAGAATATGTTTCTTAGATAATATCTACTCAGAACTCATTATGCGGCTAGTGGTTTCTTTTATACCCATACAATGAAAACGAATAACCGAATCATGTTACAGCCACATTGTGGGCACTCGCCAACAATATCCATTAATGGGAATAGCTTTATGAATATTGGCCAGCTTATTGTGCCCTCACGACGTGATTCTGAAATAAGAGCACCCGCATTATTACATATACATCAAATTAATGGTTTTTCCAATGTTGTTGTGTAATGTTGGTTTTGTAGGATATGTTTCATCCATTACTCATCTTAATAATATTTTCTCAAACATGCAATGAAATATTGATGTTATGTTCCTTATAATAGGCTGCGAAGTATGACGTTTCAGGTGCGGCTAGGACAAAAGGTCGTTAATGGAATTTCATACACATCTTGCAGGCCTAGGCCGGCAAAGTTCTCTTTTTTAATTTTCATTTCACAGATATTTGTGACACAGCATCGTGGCATTCATCCATAAAAAAAAACTAGAGGCAGTATTTGCTTTATGGTTCGTAATGACACTCTGCCACTACGCCTATAAAAAAAAAAAAAACAATAATGTTTGCTATAATTTGCAGTTTTATTTGTATAAAATCAACATGAACTTAATAAATAATACATTCTATAATTTTATAATTTTAAATTATAAATTTAACTACACAAATAAAAACATTTAAAATATTTCATCTAAACGTTAGCGGTAAAAAGGTCTACTCAAACACGCGTAGTTATATTTTTTAAATTGTTATGGAGGTAAAGTTGAAAAATATTCATTCTGTTTTATTGGATTTATGGTGCGTTGTTGATTTTTTGACTTTAATATGAGTTCCGACGAAATAATGAAATTAATATTAATTGTAATCGTAGGTGTTGGAATTGGCAGCGTAAGCAGAATTGATTTTAATAACTTGCTGCCTCTGCCGCCAAAGTTAGAAACAGTTTTGTGGCATATTTTAAACGAATGTAACTACAAATTCGTCAACACTGTGGAAATTATACTTATTTACTCCATGCATCAAGCAACGATGTATGTGAAACATGATATCAACATGAAAGACTATGTAAACTTATGTGACGAAAACGAGTCAGACGGATACAAGGCGAAAAAATCAAAGATACATGAAAATATACGGGTAGTAAAAATACACGACTCGTGTAAAACATACGCGTGATAATGATATAGGTACGTGTTGGTTATATTTTGGGTGTAGTTTACTTTTAGTTTTTTGTATAAATAAAACTTGGTCGTGGATTTTTTATTTTATTTATTTCATTGCATGTTTGAGAAAAGCACTATACATACCTCGGCGGGAAATGGGGTTGCCCGCGCTCATCTATCCGTCGTCTATATGTCTTCGGCCGGCAACCCCTTTCGTCCCGGCCTCTGTAGTAATGTACTATTAATATTACTGCTTCAAACAGCTTTGTTAAATGAATTACTTAACTTAGAACATCACCTAGTGCTCTTTTCCTCGTCAGATATCAATGTCCCAATTCAGATAAATATATCTTATTTCTGTTTGATTCTTTTTTTGTAGTGAATGCCTTGTTATTTCTTTCTCATTTGATAAATTAGATCTTGTAATCTATTGTCGTGATTTATAAACGTCCTACAAGCCACCAATTAGCTAATCGTTTGTTATTTATATATAACTTTGACGTATTTGTTAGTAGAGAAAAAACGATTTTTTCATAGCTTTGCTTATATTTAAACTGAAATAGATGTTATATCAAATCAAAAATATTTAATAACATTTTATACAATACAATAACAACCATGGACCTGTCATCATTTTATGTGCTGCTGTTTCCTGAGCCTAACCCAACATACATTCCATACAAATCTCGAACATGTACCAGGTTTCCAGAAGCCATTATGTAGTTAGCGTCTTTCATAGATGATATCGGTGATCAGATGCGTCATTCACACACCGGAAGAGCATCCTATTGTTGTTTAATAGAGATAGACGTTCTATCGTCAACACTGTTAACGTGCACCTTATAGCCGGGAATACACATGCCTGTAAAACGGATCAGTAGCTTGCATATTAGGTAATGGCATGTAGAAGTAACTGACCCACAGTGAATACATTTGCAAGTAAAACTTGCATGCAATCTGCTTCCTTGCATGCCTGTATTTCTGAGCCGTATACACATGACTGTAGCTGGCACACTTGCATTCTAGTTTCACCAGTTTCACGTTGAGCTTGCAATGGAAAACATTCGAAGTGAATTAAATAGTATGGTATTGCTACTAGCAATTTTTTTAACTAGGTGCCTAATTCGAAACTGATCATTAGAAAAAGGGTAATCAAACTTGACGTGTCTTTTTATTGAAAAACGCACGCATAAAACACACGTCTAGATCGCTTACCTTCTTTAATACTAAAATATGTTTCTGTCAAAAAATATTTTTTTCTGACAAGCTTTTATAGCCGACTGTACTTTTCTTTGAACATCCATCAACTGCTCAGCAAGACAATTCTAAAGCCCAAACTCGGTACGATTGCTTTATTTATTACAGAGTTGCTACGGCCACCTTCCGGCTTCATCAACAAAGCCATGGTACCATATTATTATGTATTCCATCCCAATAAACATACATACATACCTACCTAAATTGCAAGAAAGCTTGTAATAAATGAAGTGTAGATAGGTAGGCATAGGTAGGTACTTACTTCTGTATGGATTGACTGCCTGTACTCAAAAGTATCATTCAGAAATTCCATCTCCTTAAACCAAGTTAAACCAGGTTTATAGACGTCACCCAATCCAGCACCGGATGTTTTTGATTTTTGCACTTTATTCAATTCTTGATGGTAAGTACTTCTTAAACTTTTTATTTTATTTTTAATTTCCTTTTGAGTTACTTTAAATGCCTCTTGAATTTTAGTGTAGGCATTGTCGCGGGCAATTTTATTTTTATAAAGAGAGCTACCTACTCGGGTTCCAAAGACATTCGTATTCTTTGTACAAATGTATAAATTGTATCGTCTTCTCATCTCCCCATCGTGACATGATGAATCCAAAAGATAAAGAACAAACAAAAACTTGACGCGAACACAAAACTACAAAAACGTGCACCCCATCGACAACTCTTTTCGCTACTGGCATGCCTGTAGCTGTCGCGTGCGTTCACTCATGCCGGTTTTGCAGCCCCCCGCGTCCCCTCCCTCATATTGCATGCTAGTAAATCAAATTGCTTGCAATCTACTTGCTTGCCAGATACAGGCATGCCAGTTAGTGTATACACATGACAATAGCTGGCACGTGCAAGGAGCTGGTATGCAAGTGTGCCAGTTAAAGGCATGTGTATTCCCGGCTAATCTCAAAGACATAAAGTCCATTAATGATCAATTGCTATTAGAATGAGAATCGGATGCAGCAGTGTCATTCAGGACAAACCAGTTTAAGTACTCTTCTATGCGTGTTACAAATGTAGAGATCTCTTTACACTGGATACTTTGTACCCGGCGTTCGGGCAAATAGGTAATCATAATAGCTTTAACAGTTGGTCTCGTTCTAACCTGCAGAAACTGCGACCGTTTTCACTGAGACATAGTAAACCTTATTACAAATGAATAAGGCCCACCGATAGTAGAGTGTTGCTGTCAGCCTTGAATGGGCCTTTCGATTGTCCCGTGCTGGGTGAATGACTTAAATGGCAACGGAACGAATGGATATTTCATTCACACACGGTGACAGTTAAACTGTCTTCAATATGGACACCTGTACGGCTACCACCAGTTTTGACATTGACATAACGCTCACATTTAAGTAACTTACTTTCTATGCATCTCGCTCGTACTCGCATATGCGAGCAATAGTGGAAGCGAGATGTACAGAAAGTAAATTACGTAGACGTGAGCGTTATGTCAATGTTAAAACTGATGGTAGAGGCTCTGACGTATTCGAATCGTATTGTCATTGTGAGTGTGACAAACATGTCTAAGAGCGTTTGCGAATTCACGCTTCATTGCAATGCATTCATTCTTTTCTTTAACGACCACAAGATATAGTTGTTTGAGAAACCCTCGGCAGGTATAGCGAACTGCAAAATTGCATGGATATTATGAAAGAATTATTCATAAATCAGTGTTTTTTATATTTTTTACTATCAGGGTTCAGGATGGCACGTGAACTTGACATCATGTAAATTTTGTGTATAGTGCAACATTTTTTAAACAATTGAGTTTAATGTCATATTTAACTTGGTTGAAATGAAGTTATTTATAATAAAAATAATGGCATAACCACTGGAGACGTCATGTTGAAGAGCTTAATGGAGTTTTACTTGGATCAAACATGAGGTAATTCCTCTAAAGTATTCTTCAATTTGATTACATACTGTCGTAATAAGTGATTTGACTGATTAGAATATTAAAGTTACACATACGTTACGTATGCCATAAGTTACAAGTGTTACAACACATGCGGATGTAGCCCACATGGTGTCCCCAATACCTCCCACAATCGTTGACATAATTCACTGACCAATTGTAACATTTACTGCTACGAGATAAAGTCTATCAATGAACAGTTGTGTTTCTATTATTTAGTACATTTTGCTATTCCCACCAGCCGCAAATCAACTAATATAAGGTGATCTCTGGTCAAACAAAGTTGTAAAGGATTTAGAAGTCCAGTTATACTAGACTAATGACAATAATTATGAATGAGATACAAACGAAAGAAATAACTGCCCGAAAGAAGACCTTATCACGCTGTGTTAAGGTATACTAATGGACAGTTAAGAATTAACATTGTAGCAGCATTAGTCATGTAGATCGAGGGCTCGCCCTACTATACCAAACTGACGACCGGGGCCGTAAACCTTCTCATTCACACTCGTGTGATCGTAGGTGGGGTGAGAGAGATACAGAATAGATAAGACCCCGGTCGTCTACTATACCATCACACTGTCGACTAAATAATGCCGTAGCCGTAGGTAATGATAACGCTTGGAATAGATACCGCCATTCATAAATGCATTTGTCAGTTGAATGAGTGTAGTGAATTGTGATCGACTGATCGTGCTTATAGTTTGGAGTCTATTGATGACACGATATTTGACATAATTTTTGATGAACATTTCTCTCAATTCTACAGTGTTTTCTCTAGAGCAAATTTTTACCTCTATATCTATTTTCATGATCTGAAAAATACATATCGTTTTTTCTCCTGCTTTTGTATTTGTTAAATAACCTATCATTTTCAGAAGTAAAGAGCTCTTCTGAATATAATAACCATCAGTTGAGGTACTCGTAGTGCTCATATTCGTATACATATTATTTTTCACATAACTTGGGTACGGCGGCAGCTGTCATCTCTATACAATTTATACCTAACCATGGACCTAGAATGTTACGGACGTAGTTTCGCTTAAAACACAACTGTGATTCCAACATCCACCAATTTCATAGTATTTACGCGTGACACACACACATTGACAGCTATATCTATGGCCTCATCCACCAATTTGCCGTCAGTCGGATCGAAACGTCATTGAAGTAAACATGTCGAAGAAAAATAAAAAATATGCCGACATTCGTAGTTAAATCCTGCAAGAATTGTACCAATCGAAAGAAAAAAAGTGACGGAATAACTTTTCATACTTAAGTTTATCAATTAGTACGTAAACTCACGATATTTCATTGTTTATAAATTATCAAATTGCAAAACAGGAGTGTGACCAGTAATTTGAATAGGGGATTTCCCGAAAGTAGGGTAATTGATGCCCTTCTTATTAAATCATTATGTATATCATTTAGGTAAAGTTAAATTATTGATTGTGCATTTCAAACTAAGTCGGTATGGTAATTTCCCGATAATAAGGATTAAAGATTAAAGACGCTTACATGAATGTTTGATAGTTAACGTTTGTTTGTTATGTATATTAATTTGTTGTTTAACACCAGATATGTTTCAAGTTAAATGTATAAATTAAAAAAAACATGAACTGATTTCATTCCGATGCTAAATATCATTAGGTATTGAAAATAATATTTGCACAAAGTAATTGTGCAACAATGCGCATTTTCAAGACCTATAAAATCAGTTAGGTACACACTGTTTTTATTGTCTAACGTAAAACTGTCCTATTTTAATATTTGAAAACAAGGACGATAGTGAAAATAATTGTTTCACCATTAGGGGAGAATTTGTGTTACATGGTATCACTCGTCTACACGCACACTTTCAAACCGTCCGCCATTGCAGTGTCACAGTTTGTCTTAAGTGACATTCCCTCTGTCAAATATATAACTCTATGTACCTAACCTTAAAATGCAAAGTTGTATTATAGTGAGTTGCGTATACTTGTAGGTACAATGTACAATACAAATAAATATAGAATTCTGATAAAATTAATGAATTTTAACTAAATTACTGATATACACTGACATTCATTCATAACAATATCTGGGAGACCAAGCTTTGCTCGGAAAACATAAAAACTCAAAAATGCGCGTTTTCACATAGATAAGATCTAGCTAGATCGATTTTTCGCCCCCGAAAACCCCCATATAGACTACATATTTTTTTATAAACACCACATTCTCTCCGTTGCTGAGCCCTGAGCCTGTCAGTTATTTAAGTTATCGATTCTTCGTACATTAGAAAGTTTACCTTTTGAATATTCATTCCCACCCGTAGAACCCGCATACAATCAATACCATTTCCTAATGGCTCGAACCTATTTAAATATAGTTGGTCAAACCAATTTGTCAGTCAGTAAGAACCAGGAAAACTATACTCATCCTTTTCTTTTGGGTGCTAGTACTAGTGTAAGACAAAGATAGTATGATTATCTTTGTCTATGATTGAATGACAAACTATAGTCAACAAGCTTTCAAAGGAACTTAATACCATTGACGGACTCATTATCCTGATCTCCCAGCCAAAATATTTTCATCTCTATTTCAATGCAGCTACAGTCCAAAATTTAATGTAACCGCGTAGATAAAAATATTGAAAAGTGCTTGGGTACCATAGAGCAAAAAGTAAACTTTGAGTGCTCATCACTCCATAGATAGATAAAAACCCGATTGACGATGGTATAACATCTGGCTCAAGATTTTTTTTGTAAGCACAAATCTCTAGGTGAACGACCTCAAACTAATACCCGTCTAATATAAACTGTGAGTAACCTGGCTGGTTTTAGTTTGAGTTAGTATTAGTTTTAAATGTGGTTGGGTAATAACTTATAGCGCCCACCCGCGCTGATTTCATGACTGTTTTAATGGCTGCAGTGCAACGGCCTGCTTTTTAAGGCGAGATGTGCCCAGGCAAATAGGTATTTTCTATAGAACATAATTGTTTAGGAATGTGGGTGCGGGTAGCGCAAGACCGGTCATTGTGGCACTCTTTGGGGGAGGCCTATGTCCAGCAGTGGACGTCCTCTGGCTGATATGATGATGATGATGATGAAATATGCGACATTGCTATGTAAAACCCGCTTAATTTATTTAGTTTGTCATCGAATAAGAACAAAAAAAAAACACAAAAGTAACTTTAATGGTGAAATATTTATGAAATTTCATGACATGTGTAAAGTTCGAAGTAAACTTTTGTCCCTTTCACACAAAGATATCCACAAAGAGGGCTCTTTAAAACATGTATGTACTTATGTCTAAACGCATAACATCGTTACTTTATTTATGATGCTTTCCCTGTCAGACAACAAATATTTCAACGCTTGTTACTTCGCTTCTTCTGCTATGTTTTTGTAATAATAATAGAATTTGTGTAAAATACCGTATCTTTTCTTAAATTTACGCAGTTTCTTCGTTTCACCGTCTATTCATTCTTCCACAAAACAAAGTTACTCGACACGTTTTCACCGAACAAAACCGTCCATTGTCAAAAAGAACAGGTGATGCTGATAGATTTTTTGCCCCAAAAAGAAATCTCATGGCATTATGTTTTATACAAAAACCTGCTCTGATTTCAATCTATTTTTTCGTTAGATACAAAAAGTTACGTTCATTTCTCGGCTGTTCGTTGGCCTTAGAGCGTTTTCACATTGTCCGATCCGATACCGGATATAGGATCCTACATCCGCGTAGTCAGGCCGCGGGGGCGCGCCCGGGCGCCGTCTTTAGCGGTCACGCACACTACAACAAGCATTATGCCTACACATACGCACGCAAACAAATATTATCGGCCCGACAGCTGACGGGGGGGCTCCGACATGGCAGAATTTATCGGAAGCGCCTTTCCGATATCGGATGTCGGAAGGTGCCTATGACAAAAATAGCTGCAGGAGAGTGCCATTGGTCCGCCTTTTTTGCGTTATTTATCATTTTATAGTAATAATGATTTATTAAATGCAAAAATAAATACAGAGAAACACATAGGGTTGTCTGGAAGAGATCGCTCTTTAGCGATAAGACCGCCTGTTGTCTGCCTCTACATTTAATCAATTGTTCCTTTCTTTTGTATCTTTTTACTGAGGTGTGCCAATAAAGAGTATTCTATCTATCTATCTATCTATTTCTTACATTTTACTTCCTCCCGACATCCGATCGGATCGGACAATGTGAAAACGCTCTTAGGGTGAATGCTCCAAATGTGGGCGCCGCCTACACACTAATGTTAATGCTAATACATTACTAATATTTAATGTTGACATCATTGTTCTTTTCTGATTAAAGAGTTATGGCGTTATTCATAAACGCGCTACAAGCGTCGATCAGCTATTAATCGTTTGTCTTTATCGTCCTGTTGACTTTTGTATAATGTAAGAAAGGGATAAAACAACTGTCAACCGGGGCATATTTCATACTAAAAGGGGAGATTGCGTCAGGGGGAGGGGACGCTAGTGTGCGTAAAAAAGCACTATACCCAAAGGTATCATATTGTACCTGTTAGTTTCAATTTGTATTTAAAAAAACATAATTTGACCGAATCAACAGTTACTGCATAAAATGTTCACCCGTTCCGTGCCATACAATTTGAAACACGATTTTTCTTATACTTTACAACTCTTCTACCTACTATTTACTCTTTGCTTCTCATTAAGCTGACGTTCTTGTGTTTGTTCACACAGATGCGAGACTTTAATGACTATATTAGCTGCAGATTGTCTTTTGTCTAGATTTAATCGCCTTGTCAAACTGCTCGTAAAATGATTGATCTATTGAGCTTACATTTGACTAATTATATATTTTGCCACTTTATAATGTGAGCTTGTCTAAATGTGTTGTCATAATTATGGTTTATAGTTTATTAATATTTAATTTTATGATCGGTTGTTATTTTAATCAAATCGATGTTATTGCTTATCGCAAGCCGTACAGGCTTGACTTGACAGGCTTGACAGGAAAGCTCCGCCAAACCGATGTTATCCTGGTACTTTTAATAAGCATCCACCAGTGATTCATAGTCGTGCTGGCCGTTTTCCCATTGCTTACCATGCGTATGCGCAATCGAGTCAAACGCTCAGGGTTTTTGGGCATCCTTAATGGTCGGTTCACATTATTCCAGTAGCATTCCAGTCCAGCAATCCAATCCAGTGCTGGAATGCTACTGGAATAATGTGAACCGACACTGGAATGCACTGGAATGTACCCATTCCAGTGAGCATTCCAGTCCAGTGACTGGAGAGACCGTCAACTTTTCAATCCAGCTCACCCAATCCAGCGCATATAATGAAAACGATCCCAGACTGGAATAATGTAAACGATATGCTCCAGTCCAGCACTGAACTGGATTAGCCCGCTGGATCACTGGACTGGAATAATGTGAACCGGGCATAACAACTTCGAGTACATTCATTTATGTAATACCTATGATATCGGTATTTTATTTTCAACGTAAGAATAAATTTACTATAAGGGAACCAGGAACTTAGCCTGTCGTCATTCCTATCAGGTAAGACTAGGGTTGAAATATGAAAGAATTAAATATCCTAACAAAAGTCCGGACATCACCCTAAAATCCTGACATTTCATCAAAAATTCATCAAAGGTAATTTCTTCAAAAATCCGTCCCTTATTACAAAACCTTTAATCCTTAAGGACCCACTGATTAACAGTCCGCCGGACGGTATCGGCCTGTCAGTTGTTCGGAACTGTCAAAATTTTGTTCAAACTTACAGGCCGATACCGTCCGGCGGACTGTTAATCAGTGGGCCACTTTAACTTGCCACAATACGCTGTAGGCTGTAGCTATAATATTTATTAATATTTTTTATAGTAGCATAACCTTCCCTCTCCTTTGCCCAACTCCAAAATTTTAGCTACCGTCTAGTGGTTAGTTGAAGTTTCTAAAAAACCTTGACACACGCCAAATTCCCCTGGAATCCTGACAAAGGACCAAGAATCCTGACATGTCAGGGGAAAATCCTGAGTCTAACTATACTCTGTATCTTTAGGTATTTAAATAAAAGTAAACAAAATCCACCCTCAAATGGCTCGTTAAGCCAGTTGAGGGTAGATGAAAACATTACACGATCAAATAATGCAGGTTAAACTCAGGTCGTTCAGTGACTGATCCAGGCGGTTTTGTAATTGGCCGGTTAACCAATAAATGTTATAACTATCCAAAAATGTACAAATTGTTTGTTTACTTTTATTTAAATACCTAAAGATACAGACTACTTATAGGGCCAAACTCTTTCCATTTTGTAATAAATAAATAAATAACAACGCATTTAGCTCTGTAAGCGTCTGATATAACTAAGGCTGTATACGTACATGAGAACAGCTTCGGGCGTGTTACATTACATCATTACTCAGGAATGCCGTACTAATTGAGGAGTACTGGAGTTTATTGCCTTCTTACGTGTCTGTTTGGATTTTTTATGTCTACTACATTATAAATAGATTGGGAATAGGGTGCTGAACGGAAGGAATCAACTATAGTAGATAGCATAGTCTAATAAAACATGGTCTTCCATTCCCAGAGTGACACGGGGCTACGTCACAACAACATGGCCGCTATATATAGCGCTATCGCATATTATCATATAGCGCTGTCGCATGATGACGTAAGCCCGTGTCAGTTAGGTGACCTAGAAAAGACGGGAATGGAGTACCAGGCGGAGTATATTATTATACCATGGTAGATAGGTAGTCTTAAAATTATAACAGTAATTGAGCTAAAACGCTTAAAAGATAAGGACAATATGTTATGTCGAATATTGAAGACTAATTTGAATCAAAAGATTTTTAAAAGAGGGAGTAATTTATAACAAAGTTTCATGATTTAAATACTTTCTTAAGTTTCTTACCAACCTAGAATTTTATCCGAAAGCTATTACAAGTGTAAATTGATTTAGTAACAGTGTTTATCCATGAACAAATGGCTGTAGTTTACAAAAGCTATGTTTACGTTGAGCAAGTGTAGGAACGCATTACAAAATCTTTGGTAAGGTCCCCTTAGTAAATAATGCTTTGGACGTTTCGCTTTTAGTTATGTTGCATATGCTGTCTCTTGAATGTTATGTTTGCCTGGTCTAGCTAAGTAAATATGTTGATGCACTCATTGCATTTTAACGAAATAGTTACTTATATATTTTGTAATGTAAATGTTTATTTGTTTAATTTAAATGATAATTTTATTACACGTCAGGTGAATCGTATGTAAATGTCAGGTAAAAAGGTATCTTAAATATTTACATGCACACGCACATATGCTGTTAAAATCATGACGCTTCCTTTTGGCTTTGGTTCAGTAAGTACTTAAATACTCGTAAGTACTGATAGGATGAACAAAGTATTGCGATACATTTATTGCTAACAATCTTTTTTTGAACGAAATAGTGTGTAATAGACAATTTGATAAATAAACTGGATACTTACTAATTATTAGTAATGATTATATCGGGTGGTGGTGTGGGTGTTTTACCCTAATTCTACAACAACACGAACTAACTTATCATCAGACATCGTAAATTTTATAGCATTTTCGGTTCAGCGGAATGGTGTTAACGGAATTGGTATAAACAATTTCAACCCTAATGTTAATTAGCGTTAATTACTTTAATATTAACCTTAATTTACCATTTCAGTTGGAATTATCTATACCAATTCCGTTAACACCACTCCGCTGCACCAAAAATGCTATAAAACTTACGATGTCTGCTTATATGACAAGAAAAGAAAACTTGTTGTAAACATTTTTGGCATGAGACGGGGACGCGCGTAAGACGTAAGTTATGTAATCTATTATATGTTTATCTTTCTGTTATATCACAACATAAACATAATAAGATTATATCTATTTATAACCCGATTACTTTGTGGCTAGTTGTTTGATTGTAAACCAACTGCGCAATTGTGATATACGTGACTTACTGAGATAAAGGGTTACTTACCTAATTGGCGCCCTTAAGTAACGTGTTATTTGTGTTTAATTGAATTTTATACAGGCACAGATGTGTATACAGAACGTAGGACTTTTGGAAGTAGTCGGAATTACCCGAATAAACCAGTCAAATGTAAAAATATGGGTGCATACATAGTTATTACTCAAAAAAAAACCGCACAAGTGCGTGTCGGACTCGCCCACCGAGGGTTCCGTACTTTTTAGTTTTCTTGTTATAGCTGCAACAGAAATGCATCATCTGTGAAAATCTCAACTGTCTAGCTATCACGGTTCATGAGATACAGTCTGGTGACAGACAGACGGACAGCAGAGTTTTAGTAATAGGGTCCCGTTTTTATCCTTTGGGTACGGAACCCTAGAAATTATGTCCCATAAGCTCTTAGGTCGGCGAATTAAAACTGGGACATATTTATGAGTAAGTCTTAAGAGCCAACGGGAGTGGTCATTTCTCCATACAAACGTACTCCTCGTTTTCCTCCGTGGTTTTTGAAGCTAGAGCAATGATTTTTTCAACACAGATTAATATTGTCAATATCTGTGTCGGACCGTTTTGCTTTTTTTGATATTTTTGTTTTTTAAGGCGCTAGAGCCTTTCAAAAATGGCCAAAATGGCCGAATTGACTATGCCGCAATGAGAGGCGTGGCATTCAAAACTGATATCAATTAGCCAAAAAAGCAAAACGGTCCGACACAGATAATTTCATAATCATTTAGATTTCCAAATTTGGTTACGATTTGTTAAGTTTTGGAGGGGGAAACAGAGGAGTACGAAACCTCGTTTTTTGAGATTTTTACCCAGGATTTTTCGCCTTGTCCTTATCGCACTACTTTTAGGTGCCGCTTCCGTTAGCGAGACGGGTATATTTACCTAAAATATTTAAAACTCAGCTCCTGTTTCGTCTTAATTACAATCTACATTTCTGTTAATTAATAACTATACCTATAGTCTGTATCTTTAGGTACTTATTTAAAAAAGAGTAAACAAAATCTACCCTCAAATGGCTTCTTAAGCCAGTTGAGGGTAGATGAAAACATTACATGATCAAATAATGTAGGTTAAAGTCAGGTCGTTCAGTGACAGATCCAGGTGGTTTTGTATTTGGTTGGTTAACCCCTCGATTCCCACGATGTGACGTCACCATAAGCGTTGCGACTCATATATGAGTCGTGGGAGAGGAGGGGTCAATAAATGTAATAACTACCCGAAAATGTGCAAATTATTTGTTTACTTTTATTTAAGTACCTACCTAAAGATACAGAGTATATAATATATACTATATATATATATATATATATATATATATATAAATTGGTTTAGTATGATTATGTATTAATATTATCAACGACCGTTACTATAAATAACTTTCAGGAATGTGAACTTTGGCGTTTCTATCTCTATCAATATTTACCTATTCCTTGCATATTAATATATCAATCACGCAGTTATTTATGACGTTGTATAGGAAAATCACCTTTATTAGTGTATATAATATGATAAGTTTAGATAAGTTATTGGTCATAATTACTTCAACAGGTCTCATGGTTGAAAATATTACTTTAAATAGGTACTGCAATTTTTTTGGCATTACATTATGATGGGAACTCGGATTTCTATAGGGATTTACAGTCTTTTTTACATACTTATCAAAGCTACAAGTTCAGGCTTCAAAAGTATATTTCTATATCCATAATTATTACGATAAATCTTATCTTATCATGATAACATATCGTGTTAATTATCGAATTGATAATAGCTTCTATTTCTGGAGGGAATCCCTCGTTACACAAATACATATTTAAAAAATAAATAAAGTACCTACTAGGTGCTAAAAATTCTAAAATGCGAACGAACAAGGTATAGTTGACCGAGCGTTAGCGAAAGTCTCCGTTTCAGCTTGGTTGCGATAATAACTCTATGAAGTATTTTGAATTTTTACATTTTTATATTTGCTCCAGAGCCAATAGCAAACTTTACTTCTATTAGACTATTGGCATAGAGTAATATAAGTAAAGAAAGTGTGGTAACTCCGTACATCTATTGTCAGCTAGCAGTACTGATAAATTCCGCTACTTGACGCTAGATGTCGACTACGAAATAACGCGCGTTTTGGTAAGATAACTGATGTACGGAGTTACCACCCTTTCTTTACTTATACGTATATTACTCTATGCCAATAGTCTAATAGAAGTAAAGTTATGTTACATAACTTCATCTTCTGTTATACGTACTGCATTTGCTTATAAGTCTTATATGTAATATTGATAATGCCTCCTTATCGTATCAAGTCCCAGTTCAACTTTAGACACTTTCGTCGACGAACGTATGATAATGTGACTGTCATATTTACATGGTTTGTGAAATGTATGTGACTGTGTCCAACACTCGTGTGCGGTTCAACGATCTGCTTGAGGTACTATGTGGATGGAGTGTAAAGGTCTTTGGCCTACTTTTAATAGTGATATAGTAATGTATTCATTTATATATGGCGTTATTCTTAAACGCGGTACGAGCGTCAATTAGCCGTAAATCGTTTGTTTTATAAGTCATTTTAACTTTTGTATTTGTAAGAAAGGGATAAAACATAAAATTAAGTGATTGAGGCTTGTAAAGTTTTATGAATAAGGGGGTTAGTCTGGTTAACCATTATCGTTACTAAGTACTATTGATATCATTAAAGTCAAGTAAAAGCATAAACCGTTCAGAGAATCTCCTAGACCAACTTTATATTAACTGACTTTTTATACACGATGATTTTGTTATGTCTGACCATTCATTTCGGGGTTAGCGTACCTAGTAAATGTTGTTAAGTATTACCCACATATTCACCCCTTAGAGTATGGCCAGACATGACAAAATCATGCTGTATAAATCTCGCAATAGTGTAGGCTTTCATATTGTTATCGAAAGCTACCATCAGTGATATGTAAAGTTACAATTCTTGGAAACAACTTGAAGATTTCCCTTCTCACAAAAAGGACATTAGTATTCGCGCTAGCTTTTCTTGTTAGCGGAAAAAGTAGATTTGCCGTATAGTAATTTTCCCCCCTTCAACTTAAATTCTGTATAAGTACATATTGTAGAAATTCAATTTTACCATGGATGGAGGATTAAATAAATACACTAAATTTAAGGACTCACTAATAATAGAAACGCTTACAATAAGCTCCTAATATGAGGTAATTGAAATTGACAACCCCTATCATCGATCATAGTTTTTCTCACAATCACTCGGATGCTTTGTCCAATGATCGGCGTCACAGTGTCAAAGTGAGTTAGTGATCTAGTCATAGTACAAGGAAGAAAATGTTTGAATTCTGTAAATTACCAGGCGGGTGTCTCCTCTTGAGGCTGAAAGCCAAGCTGCGGGAACATACAGATCACCATTTATTCCTAGCTTTAGTTCTATCCACTTATTGACACTGGTTAGCGCTTGTTTTTCCGGATATGTACTTATCATTGTTTGCTTTACTACGCTGGTAAAAGTCCAAATAGTACCGCCGAAACTCTGCACGATTGTCCAATGTAAACATCGTAAACTAACATTCGTTTATCTTTGTCCGCAGGTGTCATCGTCGTCGTCTCGCGCGATGAGCGAGCGCGACCGGGAGCGCGATCGGGAGCGCTGGGGCGCCCCGCCGCAGCCCGAGCCGCCGCCGCACCGCGTGCGAGCCGCGGACCTGTACCCGCGGCTGCGGACCCATTGCGACGAGCCCGGCCTAGACGTGCCGTTCACACCGATATGCGGGGAGTTCGTGCAGGTGAGTCATGTAGTCTTGGTGTGTTGGGTGCGACCTGGGGCGCTGCGGGCGAGCCGCGGTCCTGTACCCGCGACTGCGGACCCATTGTGACGAGTCCGGCCTAGATGTGCCGTTCACTCCGATATGCGGGGAGTTCGTGCAGGTCCGTCATGAAGTCCTAGTGTGTTTGATGCGCTGAGGCTGACGCGCGCTGCTGCTGCCCTAGCTGACTGCACCGTATCAGATTGCAGCGGCTTTTGCCGAGTGAGACCTCTTGGCGTTTCTAAGCTCCCCATTAATAGAGTCCCTGTTGTGACAACTATTTACGCCATACCCATGGAGAAAATAGAGTAAAAGGAGTGAAATCTCTTATGCGTATGGTAGAACATTTGTAAGTGTCCAGCAGTCAGTTGTAAATAATAGTTCCAAATTTCTCGAGAGTAGCGCTAGAGTAGCTAAGACGTTGGCTTTATTGAGGGACTGAAGTGCGCTGTCAATGATTTCAATTTTTTTATCAAATATTCTAGGTATTCAGGCGCCACGCCACCTATTTAAGGTTTTTTGACGGACACTTTTCGATGCATGGAGATTGTGTTCCTTACTATACCTTCCATAGCCATACCACTCGACTTTGATCTGTCAAACTGCACCAAAGCTCCCTAAATATAAAATGGAATCCTACCGATTTGCCTCAAAATAAATATAGGTAGATTACATGGTGCACTTTGGCTGCATCGCTCTATCTAATCGAACTTACTCGTAGGAAACTTTTCTTATTTGATATACGGCTTTGCATTTCGTTGATAAGATAAGAAAGAGCTAGAATCCTGTTAATTTATTTAGGTTAACCGATAACTCTGATATCATAAATGAGAAAGTTCGTATGTTTTGACTTTTGATTATTGGAGGTTTGCTCAATCAAACAAAAACGGCTGAACAGACTTATGTGAAATTCCGCATACAAGTAGCTCATCTTATAACTATAACCTTATCTAAGATAATATTAAATTTCGAGGGCATTTTTATCCCAAGAATCATCTCCAAATCCTAAGCGCTATTCATCATCGTCATAATTTTAAGAGCCTGGCTCTTGTCTGTGGAGTAATCGCCATTTCGTTCTTCTCTCTGCCACTGTTTTGACCTCCTGGTATTTTATTACGTTAATTTTCTCCTTAGCGCTATTCATAGGTAAAAAAAATAGTACGGAAGTACTGACGGTTGTCACAGAGGGGACAGAGGCTAGAATAAATTAGAAAACACCTTATATTTGGTCTGGGCATACATTCTTCGGGTATCGCACCGCGTGAAATCGTGCGCCGGTAATTTAATCTAAGTTAACTCTCACGATTTCTACCAGGTGTTGTATTTACTAGAAATGTGTTTCGGAATCTATTCCGGTGTCTAGGCGCCCTTTCTTAATGTTTAGGGCCAAGTTCTTTGAACTAAAAAAGGTACGAGCCAGTTAAATGAGGATATTTAAACCTTTGCTCTCCGCTCAGCTTTGTTGTTAACTTAATTGTTATTTTGTTCATGAAGAAATTAAATAAATTTAAGAAAATCACTCGTTTAAAATCAATCGTTCGTTTAGTATGCTTCGAAACTTTATGGACCATTTTTATAAGGCCTATGAATAGAAAAACAAACAAAATAAACGTGCCCTTTTCGACCCTATTTGCCTTGCTGTCAATATTGGTTGCCAATGCTATAGGGACCACGTCCGCCACGTCGACAAAAAATTATTAGCTTTTACCCGATATCCCCATGATATGGAATTAATGATTCTTGTCCCATTTATGTAAATTTCGAGTCATTTTATTGAAATATGTTCATTTTGTGTTTAAAAAGTCGTTTTTGACACTAAGGGTCAGTTGCACCAACCACATTTGACAGACTGATCAACGTCAGCCGGCGCTTTACTATGAAACTATACATAACAATTTAGCGAACTCTTTAACGATACGAACAGTTTGGTGCAACTGACCCGAAGTGATCAATACATTTACTACCAGGTCTCAAAATTGACCACGAAGAGATGGGCAACTTAATAAATTACGAATAACTTGGCCCTAATATCTAACTCTACCATAAGCACGGCAAGTGCTAACAATATCCAACTAAAACCAAATATGTCCAAAGTCTACACTGAACATGCCTTTCAAATGTGCATAATCATTAGCATATGCATCGATTGTTACCATCGTAAACATTGTTAACTGATCACCCGCATACCTTATTACAACTACATAAGGTATATCTATGATCACATTACTAGTTATCAAGTTATCATATGTAAATTGATAGATAAGTTAGTCCAGCAAATGGACTTTAAGGTCAACGGGTCGGATGCACCGGGGTGAATGAACGGAATGACGTTTTGATAGTTGATAGTAACTAGTCTAATGAGTTAGGGCAATGGCTTTTAATTTGTGTTTGTTACTTAACTAAAACTGTTTGCTATTAAATGAAATGATAAATCTTTATTTTCAGGCAACTATTGGCCCATAGATAAATACCTTAAAACTAGCATACTTACTTATTATATCTTAAAAACTAAAAACACACGCAACCCCGCTTGTCAGTCAGGGAGCCGGCCGCGGAACCGCCGAATACTGATTGGGTTAATGTAAAAATCATAAACTAGGCATTACATTATGACATCAAATCCACTCCTGGTGGCGCCATACTCGATGTAGCACTTGGCGTGCAGACTTAAGAGCCAACAGGAGTGGTCATTCCTCCATACAAACGTAGTCCTCGTTTTCCTCCGTGGTTTTTGAAGCTAGAGCAATGATTTTTTCAACACAGATTAATATTGTCAATATCTGTGTCGGACCGTTTTGCTTTTTTTGATATTTTTGTTTTTTAAGGCGCTAGAGCCCTTCAAAAACGGCCAAAATGGCCTAATAGACTATGCCGCAATGAGAGGCGTGGTATTCAAAACTGATATCAATTAGCCAAAAAAGCAAAACGGTCCGACACAGATAATTTTATAATCATTTAGAATTCCAAATTTGGTTACGATTGGTTAAGTTTTGGGGGAGGAAAAAGAGGACTACGAAACCTCGATTTTTGACATTTTTCGCCTCAGCTGCAGTTGTCCCTATCGCACTAATTTTAGGGGCGGAGTCAAGTTTCTAAATACGTACACAGCCAGAAAAGTGATGGGCAGTAGTCGACATTTAATGTCGGTAATCTAGTGATGTAAGAAGTTATCGATAAACCGTCTTGTGTGAAAATATCTAGATCCTAAGATACAAGGGGTTTTGGGTTGAGAGTAGGGAACACATTTTTGTAGTTATGATATACAATCTATTATGAACTTTTTGATTCTAATATTTCAAATTAGAAATCAAAATCAAAAATATTTTATTGCATGGTTAAAATGGGTTAACAAAATTTTTAGGTACCTACAGGCACGCTTCGTAATTGTCGAGCAATTTAGGGTCCTAGCTGAATTGGTTGTTCCATACTTACTCGTGCTCTATGGAATGTCCAATTTAGCTAGAACCCTAAATGGCTCAACAATCACGGAGCGTGACAGTACTAATGATTCATGTTCTGTATATCCTGCCCTACAATGGCGTTAATATTTGGTTGTCATGTCTATACTTCGTTTTTAAGCATTATTGAAAAAAAAAATAGTAAATACTAATATTAACCACTAAGTACATAACTATTACAAAAAAAGCTTAATAATTATACGATTGCATGCTTAAAAAAGACACGTCACCTTCACTCTAATGCTAAACAAACGAAGAATAAGAACTAACAGCGATAAGACCGCCTGTTGCTACCTTTATCTACATTGTAAATCGGTTTTAGGGTTCCGTACCCAAAGGGTAAAACACGGGACCCTATTACTAAGATTCCGCTGTCCGTCCGTCCGTCTGTCACCAGGCTGTATCTCACGAACCGTGATAGCTAGACAGTTGAAATTTTCACAGATGATTTATTTCTGTTGCCGCTATAACAACAAATACTAAAAACAGGATAAAATAAAAATTTTAGTGGGGCCTCCCATACAACAAACGTGATTTTTGACCGAAGTTAAGCAACGTCGGGCGGGGTCAGTACTTGGATGGGTGACCGTTTTTATAAATAATGGTACGGAACCCTTCGTGTGCGAGTCCGACTTGCACTTCGCCGGTTTTTTTTTAAATTTGTTTTTATGTTTGTGGTCTAATAAAGAATATTTTAGAGTCAGACCAAGAAAAGTCTACAGCAATTTTGATAGCACACGCAGTGCAAGTGTTATTTATATGTCATAATTTCATAGAAGCGACGTTTGAAATAACACTTGCACTGCGTGTTCTATCAAAATCGCTATAGATTTTTCTTGGCCTAACTCTACTTTAAATTACAAAGTAAGGCCTAAATTATAAAATAAGGCCCATCAATGTTTTTTTTTTGTGTTTATTAAACTTGATATTTTGTCTATAGTATTAGCGGACATGGCCTCAAAATTTAAACCCGCTTAAGAATCGGGCCTTATTTCGTGCATTATATACAATACTACCCATTTTTGTGTAGTCATTATTTATACTATAGAAGCATTGTTTGAGTAGCCAATTATTTAAACAGTATTTTTTTAAAGGGCAACGGTGGCAATATTTTAAGGTCTGGATAATAAGATACAGATCTTAATAAGGATATCAATGTAAGTGAATGTTACCATGACTACCAAACAAACAAATGTGATAGAATTTGTCAGCTGGCATTGTAACATTCAGACAGTTACGTATGTACCTAATCTGAAATATGAATAAATTAGTAATATTTTAAACAGGAAAGTAAACCGAATTTTGGCCTTTTGCTGGACACAATCACAATAGTAATTTGTTTTACAAGAGGGAAAAGTTTATCGCCACCGGTTGATGCATTTGCAGCACCAATGGTAGAAAATGCAAGCTCATCATCAACTGCATAATCGACGTTTGATATGACTATTGAATCCGAGCTTTTTGATCATGAATCATGATAAAACAAAATTTTAGAAGGTCGCAGAATAGTGGATTTAAAATATTTATTTTCTGTGATCTCAAATATCAGGCACGATCATACAAATTGTACATTTGCTGATCTTGCCTTTGTCATTGAAAGACGTAAGGGTTTACACAGAGAATATATATTTAAGTGTAATATGTGCAAAAAAAAGGAAACGATACACTCTGAAGACCCAAAAAGAAAATGTTAGTAAATACTGCTCCTCCCCATGGTTACTTGGTTCCTTATTCAACCTACCTGAAATTAAACGAGTAGGTTAGTAAATTATATCATTTTACATTATAAAGTTAAATGTTTAGGTACCTCAATCACTTACTCACTGGTGGACATGGACGCAAAATTTTTGCCCATCTACTTATACTATCTTATAAAAAATGAAATTTTGAAAGTTAGCACGCTTAAAGTTCGCTTTTTTTGCATTAAGGTAACAGATTTTGACATGTCTTATTAAAAATTACCATTGAAAAATAAGTCATAGCAAATATGTTAGAATTATAAATCATATTAATCATATTAATGAGCAAGAGCACCCTAAACCGGCGAGCGTGTATGAGGAATGTTATGAATGTGAAGGAAGCGAAAGTGGTATGTCAGGATCGTAGCAAGTGGAAATCCGTGGTCTCTGCCTACCCCTCCGGGAAATAGGCGTGATTGTATGTATGTATGTATGTATTAATCATATACTTTTTTATATTCTTTTGCTTTCATAAGTAATATAAACTAATTTTTGAAAGCGTTTTTCAATAATTATTAATAAAAAGACACGTCATGATTGTTTACCTTCTTTCTAATGCTAAAAAATAACGAACTATAATAACCGGGCCTTATTTGGTACAGAACCTTGATTTGATAGGTACATCGGATATTCTGGGCCCCTGAGTTTGTTACGTAAAGGACAAAATGGTGACATGTGGTTAGAGCTGATACTGTTAAACTAGTGGTTCTGTGCGCTAAGTATAAAAAATAAGCTTCAGCGAACTCATTAAGCCTAGAAAAAACCCTACACCCTACTGCCACTTAAGTCAGTCTTGAGTCTTTGAATCAATTTCCGTAGTAGTACTACTACTACTAAGGTACTAGGAGGTAATAAGGCCTATAGTAGGTATAATAAGGCCTACCTGAAAAATAATGTTCTTACAACAGTGTAACCGTGTTAGTTATTTGAGTAACATATATGTAAAGTGATACAATTAAAAGCTAACAGCAAACTAGTACATAAATTATATCTTATGTACTTCTTATGAATTACACTCTTATAAAGGTTTCGGCTAATTACGCTTAATTACTTGAATAAAGGTAGATGAATTGCGTGCGGTCCAATAGGTAACCACAACTCACGGAGTCCAAAACAATAAGCTGATCAGCAAAGTCAAGTAAACAAAGCCAAGTCACAGTAGTAGAAAGATTATCGAGTTCCGTAAACGTAAGCCGGGTCAAAAAATTCAATCGCAACACAGTAAGTAATAAGTGAACGCCTCGTGGCAGTAACGCACGAAAAATAACATTGCAAATTGTCGGCAATGAGGCGCGCGCGGGTGCAAGCGTACGCATCTGTGTGCGTGCATTACACACACAAATACAGTCTCTCACGCCCCGTCAGAGCGACGGGTATATTCAGCTTGAAATCTCAAAATTGACTTTTAGCTCAGCTCCCGTTTCGTCTTAACATAGACTGGATTTAGTTTATTATTAGTGTTAGGTTAAATGTACCAAGACACCATAACTAACAAACAATTATATTTCCAGTGGGTCGGCCGCACGGCGGACGGCGGTACTATCGCGATGTCCAACTACCGCCTCCACGCTCAACCTCGGCGGCGGAGCGGGCCTGGCGCCTCCGTGCCGCTGCGGCTCATCGACGCGGTCGAGATCAAGGATCTGCTGGGCCTTGTTGTGCTGTGCAAGCATGGCCGACAGCTGCAGTGAGTACTACTTAGATTAGATTGTATGCTTGCCTGGTACTAATAGTGAAGGTTGACGGTGATACGGATTATTGACGCGGTTGAGACCAGGGATCTGCTGTGCCTAGTTGTACTGTGCAAGCATGGCAGAGAACTTCAGTAAATACTGCTAGAGTGTGTGCTTGCCTGGTTCAGGGTTTACAAAAGCTGCTGTGACAGACGAAAGATCGGTGCTGCCACCTACAAACTTACTTCTATCCCTAAATTAATCCAAGAGCTTTACGGAGTCATCGTGACCTATATTTTTATTCAAATTGGTTGGTCGTAACGGCCTAACTAGTTTGATTTTTGGCTGTTTAACGTGACCGAAAATTGGACATTGGAACTGTAACTTGTTATTGGAACTGTTTGTCATCACGAAAGTAATACGTTTTAGGAAACCGCCTTGTGAGTTATTTGTAAACCTAATACAATTCGACGTTTGGGTAAAATTGATCCATCAAATGTGAGGTTAAAATATTTGGGCTTTCAAATAGCCCTTCGCGATCATTATATGTACCTACTCGGACCTATTAGTTGGTATTCCAATGAAAGTCTGGAAAACCCGGCAACCCCCGTGGCGTATTTCCCACATACAGTTATCGTAATCGTAGAAAATTATACCCACGTAGCAATTGAACACCATTTGCTAACAGTTTTCTAAGTTAACTACAAGGTTAATAGTATGTAAACGTCGGTATTATTGTAATAATATTGATTTGCGAGGTGTAAAACGGTTTAAATTTGTATTTCACACTTTGAGAATAGGTTATTATTTAATGATTGCGTCATATAAGGTCAATGAATAACAAGAAAGTATGTTAAGTAATAATGTTTAACCTAATTTCACCGATAAGCCCATTTGATATCGAAAGCATAACAACTGTTATAGCCGTAGCAACAGGAGCAAACAACATATTGGACACTACATACTCACAATGTTGTGTTCCTGGTAGTAATTAAAACCGAAATACGCCATTTTTATTTGTATGGAAATGATACAAGGTGCCAAGGTGGTCCATTTTCATAACTATTGAGTATGTACATTTTCCCATGCCTATTATATTTACCTATTCGGTGTACGCATATAAAAACTTGAACGAGTAAAGAAATAAATGTAAATATACGTAAATCAATATTATATTATGTTTATGACAACTTATCTACACAAATTAGTTATGATGTCATAAGTCTTAAATAAATAGACAAGCCAACAAAATATGTCTATACAATTATTGTAATAGCTGACCTATTAGCATTCGCATACTAAAAAATAAGCATGGAGACATATTTTTATTTTATTATATTTGACAGGTCGTTGACGAATATTTATGGGCATAGAATTAGAAAGGCGTCAATGTTTGGTGTTATTAGTTATGCGCAATAAAAAAAACATTACAGAATGATGTCAATAGCCTTATAACTTCAAATCATAGTTAATTTGATAAGCAAAAGTAAAAGTGGTAGTTAAAAGCTACAAAATATTGAGTACTTAATTTTTCAAACTTAAATGTTGCTTTACAATTTGGTATACTATAAAGCGAAGGCGTCATAAGTGTCTCAAAGAAATAATTAAGATTCGGCACCTCGAACGAGATTCAAACTTATCTAAGCAGTATGGTAAAATTAAAATTATAATTAAAAAGGAAAGATTCAACCAGGTCAAGCAAGCTTCGTTAGCTTAGAATTTAGATGAACTTATTGGAGCAGAAGTTCTTGTGTAAATAAAACAATACTTTTGCTTCATCCCAATTTAAAAAAAATACACTTATGTTATGGTTTACTTACCTAATGCATGCAGTATGGCATGGTATGCAGTAGTTACCGTAGTTAGGTAAATAGGTACTAGTATGGATGAAAGTAAACATTTATTTTTATATCGTAAAATGGAATATCATAGTATTTCTTAAAAAGCTCATTGTATGAGCCCTGGCTAATAACAAATCCAAACGCATCCGCAATAGCGTCGTAAAGTGAATACTCCTTTATTGCCTCTAAAGCGGGTGCCAACGACGCACAATGCATTCAGAACGCGAGGATTTCTCTAATTCTGAAATGTACCGGACGTGACTTAAATGTACATGCATTTTGTATGTTGTTGGGAAATTTAAATTGTTAAGTTTATTTGACTACTAATGCCATTGTGTTTGAGAGGTTGTTTAAGTTTATATTTTTACGATATTTGTATACAATACAGTATGAAGTACTCGGCTGTGTTAGCGACAGTGACGTCCACCTAGCGGCTATTATTTAATTTTTTTAATATAAGTATAAATGATACATAGGCAAACATACATTGAAAAATATAGAGTAGAAAAGGGGTTTCAATCGATGTGTGGAAAGGCGGCACCGTCGTCGAACCCAAGCCACCTGGCAGTGGATTGAATTTTTAAATCCTCTACATTTTTACTTATATCATATACCACTCTTATAACCCTCTCTTCTCACATACATAACATTGATTCTAATTTTTAATTTTTAACAAGCAGAAACGTCTGCGAACGATGCTATTAAGCCTAGAATAATTTTTCCACTTTTAAATTTATTCTAAGCTTAATAACATTGATTCAGCAAAGATAATCAAAATTCATTTGTAAACATAAAACTTCAAGGTCGTTTTGTGTACAGGTCAAACTCTAAATAAAAGCACGCGATGAAGTGAGGAGTGTGGCTAAGATCGTAAGTCTGTAAAATGTCAGGCATAGACTTAAAATATTTTTATTTATTTCCAGATGTACATTCAACACAGGCGACCAATGCCTGGAATGGTGGCAGCGCCTCAGCACCGCTCTCTCGCCCATGAGTTCCGTTCAGGAAACCTTCGCCGCGGCATACGCGGCGTGGGCCAAGGAACAGCCGCCTGCCTCCGTCCATAGAGCTCTGATGAGGGCCTCCAACGCCCCACACAGAAACTGGTTCGGCCCTGAGGTAAGCCTCTTGATTATTTATAATACCCTGGTACATTAGTTGAAACTTCGTAGCGGTATATGCTGACTTGGCCAAGGTACAAACAGCTTACCTCCGTCCAAGCTTTGATGGAGGCATTCTAACGCCCCACACAGAAACTGGTTCGGCCCTGAGGAAAGCCTCTTGATCATTTATAATACCCTGGTACATTAGTTGAAACTTCGTAGCGGTATATGCTGACTAGGCTATGGAACAACCACCTGGGCACCTGCTTCCGTCCATAGAGCTCTGATGAGGGCCTCTAACGCCCCACACAGAAACTGGTTCGGCCCTGAAGTAAGCCTCTTGATCATTTATAATACCCTGGTACATTAGTTGAAACTTCGTAGCGGTATATGCTGACTAGGCTAGGGGACCAGCTTACCTCCGTCCAAGCTTTGATGCAGGCATGTAACGCCCGACACAGGAACTGGTTCGGGCCTGTAGTGAGTACCTATCAGTTATAATACCCTGGTACACAGGTAGAAAGAAACCTTCGCCGCGGCATACGCGGCGTGGGCCAAGGAACAGCCACCTGCCTCCGTCCATAGAGTCCACACAGAAACTGGTTCGGGCCTGAGAACCTATCGGTTAAAATACCCTGGTGGTATACACAAGAGTTATGCAGAAATTGGACCTTGCATCGAGTCATTATCGATTATATAATATATGCTGGTACAATAGGCACGAATGCAAATGCATCGCTTTTAAGCAATATAAAAATATGTCAGGGACGTTTATTTTCTTTGAGTAATTATTGAGTAAACAAAAGATAAGTAGGTAGGTACTACGTTTGCATATATTGTTATTATTCAATATGACAGGTTAAGTCTCTTATTGAATAATAATAAGTAGAGATGCAACGGATAGTTGTTTGGCCGGATACCGGATACCGGATATTCTGCCAGACCATCGACCGAATATCCGGTATCCGGCTGCCGAATATTCGGCCGGCGGAACTGTACCTACATTTCGGTTTTTCAGGTGCGTATTCTGCAGGTTTGACCTGTTTCCTAGTGAACGTTCGCGCGGACACATTTCTAGGTTCGAAATGAGTGCGCGTGCAAGTCAGTGAAATGTTTAATTTGTTTTAATATAATTATCAAGTACGATTATGACCGTGACTGTTTCTTAAATACAATTTGTTTACTCCGAAATCAAGCAATTTTACTATCCGGTATCCGGCCGGATAGTAAGACACTATCCGGTATCCGGCTGGATATTAAAATAATGGCCGGATAGGCCGGATACCGGATAGTAACCGAACATCCGGTGCATCTCTAATAATAAGTTGTGAAAAACCTGGTACACCTATGTAAGCATGTACACTTGTTCTTAGACACCGTTTACCGTGTCATTTGTGACTTTCCATTAGAAAAGTGTCTTATCAGATTTTTTTTTTTTTTTTTTTTTACGTTATAGTCAGCAAGCGAGCAGACGAGCCGCCTGATGTTGCTATTTCGTGTCATTATTAATTGTAACTCTATTTCCAGGTGGAAAGACTCGGATTCACGACGAAGGGAGCGTGGCGGGTGACGGCCGCCAACGCCGACTACAAGCTATGTTCCTCCTACCCCCCTCTCCTGGTGGTCCCGGCGTCCATCGGTGATGAAGACCTTGACTCCGTTGCGAGGTAAACTACACACGCGATTCACAACAAACGGCTAGAATTCTATATTTAACCTTTTAAACGCTACGCCTGTTATACACAACGCGTCATCGTAAACCCTATCAAAATGCAGGATGGTTAATATCACCTGCATTGTAACCATGCGTGTCTGTGGACGTCTTTGGTGGTTAAGCTCTGGTTTCCTAGGACAGCTGTGCCGTCATATACTGCCACCGTCTCCATACAAAATACTACTACATCCAAATGTTGCCGTATTATTTTGTATGGAGACGGCCGCTATATGACGGCACCGCTATCCTAGGAAAACATAGCTAGGGTAAAATGACGGTGTCGATCTGCGTCCTCGACTGCTCGCGACTTCGTTCAATACAATTTAATAAAATCGAGGTTTTATTAAACAAGTGAGTGCCTTGCAGCTGTTTTTCACAAGCATTTTTGCAGAGTCACTATATGCAATAGCTTAAAAGAACAGATTCAGCTAAATGTTATTATCTTCCAGGTTTCGCGCCATGCGTCGGGTCCCCGCCGTGGTGTGGCGGCACCGAGGCAACGGCGCTGTCATCGCGCGGACCTCGCAGCCCGAAGTGGGCTGGTTCGGTTGGCGGTCCTCTGAGGACGAGCGGTTGCTAGCTGCATTTGTCTCCGCCTGTAACGCAGATAGGGGCGTGCAACCAGCTAACACTAACAAGGTATGCTCTCCTGGTAGCTTGACCTACAAGTAATAGTATGCATTGTGGTTGTTTAGCACATTTCTATCATTTTCACGGGCAACGTAACGAGCAAAAAAATTTTTCTTTTTCTTTTATACTTTCAAAAAGTAATAGATTTTTGAATGAACTTGTTTACAAAATTGTGGTCTAAAAGTTGATATCATCTTCACTGATAGCTTCCTTCCTTACAGCACGCACAGCTCGATCAACTAACGACATTATTGGTTATGAGGATAAGGACCTACGTAACTTAGTAAATAGTCATATTGTTTATTGTTTACATTTTAACTCGTTTAATTGGCATTAAAGTCTCATCTAAATTAACTCACATTATTTTATTTTCCAGCAAACGAAACTTCTAATAGTGGACGCACGATCATACGCATCAGCAGTAACGAACCGAGCTCGTGGCGGAGGCTGCGAGTGCCAACAATACTACCCGTTCGCAGACATACAGTTCATGAGCCTACCGAACATACATCACGTGCGCCGCTCGTTCCTGCAGCTACGGGCGCTGGCTGCCGAACCTAGCGACCAGGCCAAGTGAGTTCCTCGTATTTCATGATAGCCTGGTACTACTGAGAATATAGATCGACAAATTGGTAATCTAAGCTTGAGACAGATCGGTGTATATGCTCTCAGGTACATTTTGTTATTAACTAATTGACATAGAGCGAGCTGCCTTGCGAACAGCACAACCAGTGTAGACGTGCCTCGTCCATGCGTTGCCGCTGCACATGCGTTTGCATCGTGCGATGACGTTATAAACCGACCTGCCTCGCGCGGCAATTTTTATGTGGATGTGTCTAAAAATATTTATTTATGTCCACAGCTGGCATAGCAACCTAGAACGCACGCTATGGCTCCAATACATCTCAGGCGTAGCGCGAGCGGCCAGCGTAGTGGCCCGAGCAGTGCTCGCCGGACGACCGGTGCTGGTCCACTGTTCGGACGGCTGGGACCGCACGCCGCAGATCGTGGCCGCCGCGCAGCTCATCCTCGACGTGCACTATCGGACGCTTGAGGTGAACTTCTAGCTAGTTATGATACCCTAGTAACTTGACTCACTTCGTATATACTGTGTTTATCTCAAATAGTAAAATGACAGTTCGATTGCAATTTACCTGATTTTATACCAATTTTGTACTAAACTGAGAGATTGGTCGGACAAATTGAAGTAACTGACCTGTCGTTAGTATAATAATATGAAATTTAAAAACACATCTCATCTACCTACGTCTATTGAGGTACTTCATTCTATTGAGGATCTAATATTGATGTTATTTTCACAGGGTTTCCGAGTACTAGTAGAGCGCGAATGGTTAGACTTCGGTCACAAGTTCGCCGACCGCTGCGGCCACCAGTTCGGTCCCGAAGATCCGAACGAACGCTCGCCAATCTTCCTCCAATGGCTGGACGTCGTGTACCAACTTATGAGGCAGTACCCCTGCAGCTTCGAGTTCAACGAGGCTTATCTGGTGAGTTATGGTACTTTGGTAGATAAATTTACTTGTTCTTGCAGTTCTAGTAAACGTCCCAAATGTTTAGAGGCGAGATATCCTTGTAGTATGTATAAGGGTACTGAGTAGGTTACAGTTCAGCCTTGCCTCGTACGATGGCAACTCAGGCGGGTCCACATAGAACGAGTTGCCTTCCGAGGAAAATCGAGGCCCGCATCGTGACCGCGCGTACGTTTGCTTCGGGCGAGGCACTTATTCACAAATGACGCGTTAATATTACATTCACTAGGCTTTCAGATCTCATTTGTTTGTGGTTGGAATGATAACTTACGTAAATTAATTGTCTGTCCACAGATAAAACTAGCAACACACGTCCACTCGTGCATGTTCGGCACGTTCCTCTGCAACACGAGCCGCGAGCGAAGCGAGGCGCGCGTACCCGAAACCACCGCTCAAGTGTGGGAGTTACTACGCGCGCCGGCGTACAGGAACCATCTCTACTCGCCACACCATTCTCGATCTGAACAGGTATGTATCCGAGTTGCCATGCCGTTGTTGTTTTACGAGGCAAAAGTAAACGCAAATTACTTTGAGACGAGATACGATTTAATCATATCCAGTATTTAATAATGATATTTTTGCAGGTCCTATGGCCAGAATACGGGGTGCGCTCCATGCAGCTGTGGTGGGGCATGTACTGCGGCGAGCGCGAGGAGCCGGACGACGACCAGCCCGAGCCTGAAGCCGTGTCGCCGCCGCACCCGCCCGCTAACGGTACTTCATTACCTACCGTCTTTGTTTTATGCGCGCCTGGTACCTGAAGCTCACTTTTGCCGGGCATTTGCCGGTTCAGTCGTATTTATCGCATGGCAAATACTTTGTAACTTATTTTCGACAGAAAACCGGCCAAGAGCATGTCGGGTCATGCTCCATGTAGGGTTCCGTAGTTACCGGTCAGTCACGATAGGCTGCTTTGAACGGGTGCTATAGTAACAGGTACATAACAAGCAAAAACGGTCCCTCCCAGCGCTTCTTATTTGTACGTCTTTTACTAAGGAAGGAAGACTTTTTGCGATGCCTAACTCAAAAACTACGGTAACCAAGCATGTTCTTGTTTCTTACATCTCTCTTTTGTTTTCAGGGTTAATGACCAAAACAAGATCTTGTGATAATCTTCTAAGTGAAGGAGAGAAAAGGACAACACAACGACGGTGTAGTGACCCCAGTATAACACCTGATGTCATGTAAGTTCACTAATATCCACATTACTCCATCATTATAACAAAGATCGGCGATTTGCCTCTAGGAGTAATGTAATATGTAGGTACTACTACTTAACCCTTCATATCAAACATCGTGGGTTCAAACCTCGGTTGTGCTGTATAGATCAGAAATAATCGTTCTCGAAAAAATACAATAAGGACCACTTGCACCATCCCAGTAATCCGGGTTAACCGGTTAAACCTGGAGTAACCATGGTTACCATTACAATTTGACATTGAGTTAACGGTTTAACCAGTTAACCCCGGGTTAGTGGGATGGTGCAAGTGGCGCTAAGATGACAAAAAATTTAGGATCCTTATAATTCACAGACAAGATGTTAATCTGGCCTGAAAAACCGATTTGCCTATTCAAATTCGATTGTCTTTCCACAGGAAACTATCAAGCATAATGGCGGCAGAGTGTGATCCGCGGAGAGAATCCCGCGCGCTCACCGACAGCTGTGTGGACGAGCTGCGGCCCGTGCTCGACCTGGAGCCCGAGCCCCGCCCCGACCAGGTCAGTGCTGATGTCCTGATCTATCAGTAGATTCGCCATTAGGCAGGTCAATACAGAACAAGCCGACTCGTGAGAAAACTGCCGAAGAGACGGCTAGAGACGGCCCGAGATATTTTGATACTTGCTCCGCGAGGCAATTTCCTTACGAGGCAACTCGTACTGTTTGAACCCGCCGTACTATTGGCCGTGGCACTTTTGTATGAAGCGGCTTCTATTGGCCGTGGTACAAATTGTATTAGAACTTGGAGATTATTGCAAAAACAAGAACGGTAATAATTTGATAAAACAAGATACACACTTTTGGATAAAAAAGTAGGTTTTGATCTACGCTAATCTGAATGCCGAAAAACACAAATAATAAAACCAAGCTTTTATTCCAGGCTCTTTGTATGGATATTAAACTCATAATAATGAAAACATTGTTTACAGGTGGACGGCCTGCACCCAGACCACTTTGAGACCCCGCGTTTACCACGCGATCTCGCCAGCGGATCCTCCTCGCTCGAGCGCGAGCTGGTCGGCGCCGTCGACTCCGACCACACCGACAACGACCACGAGATCACCGACAACGTCGTCGATCGCGTTATCGACCATGACGAGCCGGTGAGACCGGCGATCGAGGTGGAGGTGTCACCTGAAGGCACGCCAGAGGATACGGCCGTATTTGTTAGAGCGTTCGATGAGCGAGGCTTGCCTGAGGTTAGTTATTATAAATTGAGTTTTTTCACTCCGACCATTTCCCAAATATTAGCAAATTGTTCAAAACTTGATTGTACAACTCAGCTAGATATGATTGCAAATTGTTTACCTTGGAATCTTTCTGGATTTCGCTAAAGCATTTGACACTGTGTGCTTGCCGATTTTGCTCCGCTTGCTGAATAATCTGGGGATACAGAATTTTCCACTGACGTAGTTGGCGAATTAGCAATCGGGGAATTATTGTCAGAGTAGGTTTTCACAAATATTTTACTGAGCACATATTGTCGCATTCGGCGTACCACAAGGAAATATTCTAGGTCCTCATGTTTTTAAAGTAATGACTGTCTTTTGAAGCGCAATTTCGCTAAGTAGTATCTTTTTTATAATTAAAGACCACACAGAAACGTTAGTAATTTTATTTCTCCAACAGGGCCCACAAAACGGCAGCCGAACGCGACACATAAGCATCACGTGGCGATCCATCTCTGAATCCTCTAACCAATCTTCAACCGGTTTCGACCTCCCCGAGCCGCACGAGCGTTCCCCAGTCACTCACGAACGGTCACCGGTCACTCACGAGATGTCGGTCACTCATGATGGTGACCACGAGCAGTCACCGACCGAGGAACTGATGAACCACTTACCACAGAATGGAGTGAGCAACGGAATCAATGGGGTTGAAGAGATCGAGCCTAAATTTTTGGAGATTGATTTGAATGGTGAGTGAGAAAATAATAGTTTATCTAAAAATAATAGGCGTTTTGTTCTCAACAACTTGCAGAAATCATTTTCACGTAACTACTAGGATTATCAGGGTGGATTATTTGTGTAATATTGGACGAAGGTTTTATTAGATGTCCCATTGATGATGTATGCATTAAATATAACAATGTCTGTATACTGGTGGTAGAGTTCTTGAAATTATTTCAGTTTTATTAATAACTTTACTAATTAACTAAGAAATTCACTACAAACATCTTTAAATCCCTTGATGTCGCATGTGGCATATCTTGTTTCAATACAATTTTGGTGACATTTAGGCCCAGTTGCACCAACCACATTTAACAGACTGATTAACATCAGACAGCAGTAAAGTATGAAATTTCCCATACAAATAAATTTAGCGAACGCTTTAACGGTGACAGACGGCTTGGTGCAATCGACCCTCGGTTTGTCATCGTTAAAGAGTCCGCTACATATTATTGTATGGAAAGTTTCATAGTAAACCGCCGCGGCGCGCCGGGTAACGTTGATCAGTCAGTCAAGTTCGGATGGTGTAATTAGCACTATAATCTAGCGTAATATCGTAGAAATCGTAAGATCGTAGGAATTGTAACTCTACGCGTCCAATATGCCGGTTACGTAGTTTCCATTAAGTAGCCAGTACCAGGGCCCCATAAGTAATGAACAGGTGTAAGGCCACACAACCGGCACTCTGCGTTGCGTGCTAGGGGCAACAGTATCAACTGAGGCCCGTGGGAAATTTATCGAATTGGGATTATGGGGGCCCGTACTCTCGGCCTCTCGGTCTAAAAGGGGAACTTCTAGGAGTACTAGGGTCAGGGGCATTTTGCCCGCTTCGCCATCTTAGGGAGGCCAAGTCGTGTTGCATTTATCGCTAGCCATCGAAGAGCGCGTACCAGGCCCCCATAAGTACCTCAGAGCTCACTGGTTATCGCTGTGGCAGGGAGCGACCCGGGCAGCTCGGGCAGCACGTCGTCGAGCTCGGGGTCGCCGCCGCGGCGCGCGCGCGTGGCCAGCCAGCTCACGCTGTGCCCCGCCAGCCCGCGCCGCCGCTGCCCGCACTGCACCACCAGTCAGTACCGACACATATCTAACTATACCTGCTACCGGCTACCGGCTACCACCCGAAACGCTTATTTATCCCTTTGACCGCCAAACAAGTCGACTGACGCGCGTTAATATCAACCTTCGTTCATTCCGACAAGGTTCACAATGACGCACACGATAGGCGTGGCCTTCAAAGGGTTAAAGTAGTTATCGCTTTTATTCCAAGTGTTTCAAGTTTGTGCGCTAATCCGTTGCGAATTGCGATTCAGAGTGCTGGATTTATGCTTACTCCATCATTGTTACCCGTTTAAATCGTTTTGGAAGATCAACATTTAATTAGGTTTATATTTTAGCGAATTTTATTTAGACGATCGGAAAATGTAGGAATACTAATTAAGGATCGCATATTTTAATATAATAATATACTAATGATTGCCACAGTTCTGTTCACCTTGGTTACTTTTACCCTGGTTTTATGGTATTTCAATTAACCAAACATGTATATTGTAGTAGTACTTTCCATAATGCTTAGCAAGCATGAATAGAACAACATTCTAACAAATTTTCCTACAATTGTTCCCTGGCTGACGCGACAAAGTAACAACAATAAAAAGTGGATTTCCCCGAAATAACCTTTTCTTTCTACTTACTTAAAATTACCAAGTTTTGTTTCTTAAAATACTAGGAGCGCATAACCCTAGGGAACTCTCGTTAAACTTATTTTACTTTGCAGGTGGCATCGAGACGTCAGGCGAGTCCGGTACGAGCTCTGAATGCTGGTGCGGCGTGTGCGGCGGCGAGCTGGGCGCGGCGCGCGTGCGGTGCGTGTGCGGCGCGCCCGCCGCGCACGCCGCCGACCCGCTCGACGGCCTGCCGCCCGTCTCCGACCCGTTGCAGGCGCGCCTGCACCAGATCATACTGTACCAGAAGGTTGGTGACCTCACATCTCACTCGTACATATACCATAAAGTAACAGAAGGAACGTTCACTCTAGTAGTCTGACTTCAGGGATCATAAAGGCACCACAATGGCATTCTTCATCGAAAACTTTATTTTTATAATACAACCGCGCATGGTCATACGCACACTTGGGCGGACGTTATCAAATACGTAATTCTTATGGCTTACTTTATATCCAGCGGCCACCCTGGTGTGATTGTACCCATTAAGTAAACGACGACTATATTGAATGTACATTTTTGTTGACAGAAAGTGGTAGAAGAGCTAACCGGGCAGCTCCGGTCAGCGCGGGAGGCGCTACGGCGCGCGTCGCCGCCCCCCGCCGCGCCGGCGCGGCCCTCCCCGTCGGCGCCCAGCCCCACGCAGGTCTCTGCTTGTTCTCCAATACTGTAACCCGGCGGCCACACGCCGCGACAGGTCACTACACGTTTATAATGCCCTGGTACCGCTGGAGTAGATCCCGAGCCCACGATATCCCGAGAACGTAACGTAACACCATCCTGTCGAGTGTAAAAGTTAACAGTAGAAGAACCGTACGAATAGGAACACATTTAGAAATCATTTAGTTTCATTGTCTTAAAACCCAACTTGCTGATCGCAGTCACCAACTATTAGCTACCTCTGAAGTAGATACCCTGCCGATAGTCCTAGTTTGACCCCGATTGACACCTCGTTCATCAAAATAGGCGTAAATAGTTTTGATGCTACACACTATACTAAATATACTAATAAACCCACTTTATAGACCGATAAACACCCCCTTTTGACTTTGCCTACTCGTATTTAGTCATTAGTCACAATGAATCTATGATTGCTATCCCAACTATCAGTATTTCAGAAATCAGAGCCGCTATTCGGAAACTCAAACCTAAGTCGTCAGCTGGGCCTGATGGTATACCCCCGTTTCTAGTCAAGGACTGTGTATGCTTGTTAGAACACTCGTTACTTCACATATACAACCTATCACTCAAGCTGGGCGTATATCCATCCCAATGGAAGGTCTCAAGAGTGACCCCAATTCCTAAGATAAGTAAGTCCTCCGATATCACAAACTTCAGGCCCATTGCTGTATTGTCCGTGTTTGGAAAAGTGTTTGAGACCATTCTAAACCACTGCTTACTTAATCAGATAAATCGTAAATTAGTAGATTGTCAACATGGATTCCGCGCTTCTCGATCCACTACTACCAACCACATTTGCTTCTTTGATAGCGTTTTGCGCCAAATGGATACTGCACGACAAGTTGATGTTGTTTATTTCGACTTCAAGAAAGCTTTCGACTTAGTTGACAACGATACTCTCCTATGCAAACTGTCAGCCTTAGGTTTCACCCCTCAACTTCTTGTTTTCTTCTCTGACTACCTCAGGAATCGCACACAATATGTCCAATTAAATTCTTACCAATCTGAAAGGTATTACACTCGTTCCGGGGTTAGTCAAGGTAGCACTCTGGGGCCTACTCTTTTCTTAATCATGGTCAATGATCTGCCAAGTAATATATCAGGCGTGGAATCACTATTTTATGCGGATGATCTTAAAATAATTCAACCGGTCGTAAATCCATCCGACTGTACGGTACTCCAACAAACAATCAACATGGTTGACAGCTGGAGTAAAACAAACCGCTTGTACCTAAATGAATCTAAGTGCAAAGTAATAAGTTTTAGCCGGTCTGTAGATTATATCCTCCAGACATATACTCTTACTAACATTCCCCTTGACCGAGTAACAGAAATAAAGGATCTAGGGTTAACACTCGACACTAAGCTAAACATGCACTCACACATTATAAATATTTGCAAAAGTGCCTACAAAATTTTAGGGTTCATTATTAGAACGACTTCTGAATTTCGTGACCCTAAAATCGCAATAATTATTTATAATGCCTATGTTCGCAGCAAGCTTGAGTACAATTCTATCGCATGGGACCCTCGGGAAGCAAAATATACCATAATGGTCGAGCGCGTCCAACGTAAATTTGCTAGACATCTTTACAAAAGGTATTACGGATACTACCCATACTTATTTCCGTCATCCTTTGTATTGGGAATGGTAGGGTTAGAGTCTCTCGAGCTAAGGCGTAAGCAAACGCTTGCCTTACACTATTGTCTGCTTTTAAGAAATCGTATTGACAACCCATCCGTTCTGGAGCGTATGCGTATTTTTACCCCAGACAACTACATAGCTGCAGTAGGGCGTAGCGCACGTAGAGCCAGAAACCTTTTTGCATATCCAAATGTTCGCACCTATCACGGTTCAAACGCACCCACGTACCGAGCAATAGAATTACTAAATAACTTCATAGCTACAGTCCAAAACGCAGACATATTCGCAGACAAGTGGCCGTCCCTACAACGTAGTATCAGGATTTTTTTAAACTCTACCTATGTTATTTAATATCAGATTCTTTTTTTTATCTCTATGTAACTTAGTAATACATAATATGTATGTTCAATTATAAAGATAAGTGTGTAATACAATAAGTGTACCTACTAATTTTATGATACTGACTGATACTGACAACATATATGTACCTAATTAACAGTATAAGTGCCTTGGCTTGAGCTGTAAACTTATACATAGTGTTTGAATAAAGAATAAAGAATAAAGAATTATATTATTATTTACCAAAATGTTGTCTCAAAACGGCAGTCGAAATTAAAAACGAATTTAGATATATCTTAGTTAATTAGGGTACAAATCAATTATTTATTTGTGTTCTTTTTTGTGATTTGTATAAAGCCCCCTTACCCATTACAAGATACTCGAGTAATTTCGACCGGTAGGTACCGCCGTGATCCGTAAATTGTCCGGGTGACTGGTGTCGTCTGCCGCGAATTTAGAATACCCTGATTCAATTTCAACCCTGGCCACGAAACACATACGAAAGTTTTAATTTATGACCCATTTTGTACCATGCCTTCTTCTTCTTCTTCCAGTGCCATCTCCTACCGGAAGTCGGCTATCATGAGGGCTATACGAACTTTAGACACAGCTGCGCGGAATAATGAGCGTGTGCTCTGTTTGAACCATGTTCGGAGATTTTTGAGCCATGACTTACGTCTTCGTCCGGATGATCTTTTCCCTTGGATCTTTCCTTGTATAATGAGTAGAAGGAGTTCATACTTCTCGTTTCGCATGTACCATGCCACGTGACAATAAATAGTATGAGGTCTCTAGCGACTTTCATATTGATTGTCATTGTCACCGTGACTCATAAATTAAAACTTTCGACTGTAGTTACATTTTCTTTCTTATAATTTGACTTTTGCTTTAGTTTATCTTTTATAAATAGTTTATATGCGGACTAGGTACATCTTGTACTTGCAAAAGAGAATTGAAACGGATTCTTAGTTCTCTTAGAACATTTTATCAATGTTCATTTCGTTGTTACAGATGACGAGCAGCGGCAGCGGACGCGGAAGCGCAAGCGGTAGCAGCAGCGGCAGCGCGAGCGAGGTGGAAGTCGGTGAGGAGGCCCGGGGCGTCGTGTGGCTGCCGGACAGCGCCGCGCCGCGCTGCCAGTACTGCCGGAACCACTTCTGGCTGGCCAGAAGACGGCACCACTGCAGGTAATGTATCAATGTTCTATGTAGCGAGGTGGAAGTCGGCGAGGAGGCCCGGGGCGTCGTGTGGCTGCCGGACAGCGCCGCGCCGCGCTGCCAGTACTGCCGGAACCACTTCTGGCTGGCCAGGAGACGGCACCACTGCAGGTAATGTATCCATGTTCTATGGAGCTAGGTGGAAGTCGGCGAGGAGGCCCGGGGCGTCGTGTGGCTGCCGGACAGCGCTGCGCCGCGCTGCCAGTACTGCCGGAACCACTTCTGGCTGGCCAAAATACGGCACTACTGCAGGTAATGTATCAATGTTCTATGTAGCGAGGTGGAAGTCGGCGAGGAGGCCCGGGGCGTCGTGTGGCTGCCGGACAGCGCCGCGCCGCGCTGCCAGTACTGCTGGAACCACTTCTGGCTGGCCATGAGACGGCACCACTGCAGGTATCTGGCGAGATTGCACTCGACGAGAAGTACAGCTACAGGCTGTATGATGCAGCCGCAGTGGTATATGTACGAATACGTATTACATCTACTATGGGTGGGAGTCAGTACCGAATTTCATCTCTCAGCACAGTTTGGGCTCGCATAGACGTCAAAGTGTGTCATTTAAGAGCGGGATCTCTTTCACATGCTACCCGAGACATGACTTGACATGACATGCTGCACGCAGCTGCAGTAAATTTTTTCAAAAAATCACTTCCAAATCTATTCCCAGCCCACTATAACTTGGATCTTTTTAAATCGAGAGTGAAAATGAATGTTACGATTGTTATGCGTGGTGAGTCACGTGCACTATAGATGAATCAAGTTGTTTCGACACTTCATGGCGACCCTGTCAGAAATTCATCCCTGTAAAGCTCTCTAAGGGCCACTCTCACCATCCCATTAACCTGGGGTTAGCTCCTTAAACCGTTAACCCAGTGTGAATAGTACTAGTAACCACGGTAACTCCATGTTTACCCGGTTAACCCTGGATTAGCAGGATGATGTAAGTGGCGCTAAGTGTATTTATTCTTTCGCAGAAGATGCGGCGGTATATTCTGCGGCTCTTGCTCCGAGATGTCGCCGTGGGGCGGCTGTGCCGTCCGCGTGTGCCGCCGCTGCCGCGCGCTGCGGTGACCGCGCCCCTCCGCCCGCCGCCCGCACCCCCGCCGGGACCCGCACCTGCCGCTGCCGACCGTTCCTGTACTCCTGGTGTCCGAGCGTTGCTAATGTTGAGATTAAAGAGGTTCGATACTGCTAATGTTGATCTGATATGGCCGAATATGCGAGAAACTACCTAATATTAAATGTATTATTGTTGTAGGGTAATTCGCCAGTAACTGGCCACTTTTAGTGACTGGCCACGCCAAACCAAAAATGAATTATATTCACCTATGAATAGAATTCATTTTAGTATAAGGTGGCCAGTTATTGAAAGCTGGCCAGTTATGGAAACCTTATACTAAAATGAATTCTGTTTATAGGTGAATAGAATTCATTTTTAGTTTAGGGCGGCCAGTTACTAAAAGTGGCCAGTTACTCGCGAATTACCCTAATCAGATTTTAAGCTGAGTTTTATCAGAAATCAAATACGAGATGGAGACAGTAAACTATTCTGAATCTTAATCTGATATCCAATACAAAATAGAGATTCATTAAGGATTCTAAAATGTCTCTCTCGTTGAACTTGAAGTAAAATTGGTATCATTTTATCGAAACGTGCCTCCGGGAGCGATATTGTTTTTAATCAAGGGTTCAATTCTACCTGTTTTAATGGCAGCTTGTGATATGTCGATTGTAAAACCAATTGTATATAAAGTAGCAATGTCACTGACAATACATTGGAACTTATACTGCTCGAAATACATTAACTTAATGAGATATAAAGATGAAATTAATATCAATGAAATGATACAAATTGAATTTAATCACAAACTATTATTAAAACATGTGATGTAATAGAAACATCATCATTATTTAACAGTTACTACGTTTTTACGCCTTGAATTTGAAACTTGTAAAGCCTTGATATCCGGTTGACGCTACACACAGCGTATAGCGTTACATTGTATGGGAAGACAATAAGCGTAACGGGCCTCAGTGGCGAGCGTCGAGCGTAACGTTCGGCGGAGCGGGCAGCGTCAAAGCGGATCCATTGTTTGGGCAAGCTGAGGAAAGTCTAAAACTTTGTTCTTCGAATTTGACAGGTTAGGTAGATAACGCTACACGGCTCCATATATGCGGTAACTTTAGCTGTCAAATGTTGACGTTTGATTATTCAGTGACCCACAATACATGGCGCAGTACCAACGCTATCTGGTTCGGCTGTCAAATCAGAGTTAGACTAAGAAAAGTGCAAGTGTTATTTTAAACGTCAAACTTCTATGAAATTATGACGTATAAATAACACTTGCACCGGGTAGGCTATCAAAATCGCTGCAGACTTTCTTGGTCTGACTCTAGGCACGTTTGTTCTTTACCTCTCTATTACAATCAGTAACGATTTGGTCAACGTAATCTAAGCAGCGTGCACCGAGGCCGCCCGTATAATATGTTTGCATTTGTTTATAATATACGCTACACGCCCCGCTCGAGCGTCCGCTCCGTTCAACAATACATCCTATCTGGCTTTACTTTTAATAAACGATGTCAAAACTTCTGAAATGATCTTATAGTGCTACACGTTTGTGAAAATGTATACTGTCTTACAGTGGCGGCGCATCAAAGAGTTTCATACAGTTCCTTTGTTTGTGAGCCGTAAAAGTAGATTTTCAATTGGCAGGGCCGTCTTAAACTATGCTGGGGCCCTTGGGCACATAAGAGGGGTCCTTTTGGAAAGTAAAAAAAGCTAATTAAACTAACATTTTTCTACTATGATCTTCTATTTATTATGGGTAATCAAATATACTGTTATTGTATGTCCCTTATGGCATAGAGAAAAAATACATAGATTGCTCACTCCATACATGAGTTTTGGTACCACAACGACTATTATTTTCATATTCAACATCTAGCATCGAGTAGCGTAATTATCAGTACTGCTACTTCATAATAGATGTAGCACCGACCGGAAAGTCTAATGCTCAACAACATAAGACTCCGTGAGCACTCTTGTCTTACTATATTTCTCTATGCTTATGGTAAAGACGGTACTGTCAATTGGTTGAAAAGTCAAGCCGGTGGGCATCGAGTTTTACTGACGGCCCGCCACTGTTTTCTTGTCTACGTGATTACATTAGCAGTGCCGGTTCGCTATGATAGTGGTTCGGTGGTGGCTGTTTAGACTGTTCCTCTTACCGCAGCCCTACACCAATGAGATTTAAATATAAATGTGACGTTCTTGAGAAAAAGTACCGCTTTGTTGATCAATAAGGGTATTTTACATCTTTGTTTTATAGAGTTAGATCAAGAAAAGTCTGCAGTGATTTTGATAGCCCACGCAGTGCAAGTGTTATTTTAAACGTCAAACTTCTATGAAATTATGACGTATAAATAACAGTTGCGCTGCGTGGGCTATCTAAATCGCTGCATACTTGAACTCACTCTATCATACTGATGGCAAAAATCGTAAAACCCACCTCTAGCCTATGGACACCAAAGTTATCACGCAACCGTTGCAAATATACATATTTATCTTAATAGCGCCTTATTGACATTGACAAAGTGGCACCTTTTTCCCGAGAATAACACAAACGCATAATATATTCCGGTCGTCTAAACAGTTTTCCTTTGTACTAGTCAGTCCGCTTTGATGGTTCAAACTCTGATATTTTAATTTGTTTAAAGACTATAACTTAACTGAAGAAAACACGCTTACCACAAGGATTTTCGTACACTGACCCGCCTGTTGCTATCTCTATTGCACGCGCGTAATTGTATTGCTGTCTCGCCCATGCCGGCTGCCAATGTCACTGTGCAAGCGTGATGGCAATATCCTCCTAGCCCAGCCATACAAATGATAAATCCAAAATTTGCCACTCAAATTAGGAACCTATAGTGTGGGACATAGAGTTGATTTTGCGTTGTTTGAAAGTTGAACGAAACAAAGCAGAAGCGACTCTGTTCCAATTGAGTATGATTTAGATTTCATCGAACTGCAGAGGTACTATAGGTAGGACCTTGGGCCTTAGGAGGATATAATTATGCGCGAGGAATAGAGATGGAAACCTACGGGTTTAAAATCCTTGAAGTAAGCGTATTTGATCGTTTTACAAAAAAATTACATTTCATTCATGTCTTCAAAATATTGACTTCTTTACTCAGAATCATTTGTACATTCACGCCTCATTCGTGAAAAAATGTGTCCCAAAATTTTGTATGTAAAGATATTTTTCCAGTGCGTCACGTTCATACAAATAAAAAAATATTCATACAAAAATGTGACGATCTGGAAAGGAAATCTTGGGACACATTTTTTCATGTATGAGGCGTGAATGTACAAATGATTCTGAGTAAAATTAGCCCTAGAAGTCAATATTTTGAAGACATGAATGAAATGTACATTTTTTTTGTAAAAAGCTCATTTTCTTTATTTTTCGCCATGACACGTCATGTCCATTCAAACGAGAGCGAGCTAATATCAACATGGCGTTGCAATAACAGCGTTCCGCGATTCTGTAAGGTTTGCACATTGGATGCGGGTCCAAGCCCAGGTGTGCGAGCGGGACACCGCTACATACATGAACAGCTGTCTCGCTCACACACCGGAGCGGCGTGCGGATCGCATCAGTGTGATAACCGCGTAAAGCCGTAGTCTAATAAAAAAAAGGATCTTCTATAATGTAATGTGATGCTATAGAATATGCTTTTTTTAAAGTCTAGACCATAGCTTATAGATAGATCTAGTCTGCCACGCGTGGGGGTGCAAGTAGGATAGTTAGGAAATGGTATAGTGAAGGAATGAACGCGAAGGCTGATTTTGTACGATATTTTCGTTTTTTTTTTCTATAATATTTATTGCATAGACTAGGAATCCTCTAGACGCGAGTTTAGAGCAATTATTTCATGAAACCGATGCTGCCAAAAATACGGGGGTGCGGGGGACGAGGTGAGCGAGGTCCCGTGCCGTGATTGGTCCGTTCAAAGACACGGACGTCACACAAAGACACGTTCGACTTGAAAATGGAGTAATACTACCGTATGCGTGGCAGAGGGGGTAGAGCTACTATGCTCAGTCTGGAGGATGTCTTGTCTGTGTATTTATTGTAAAAGACTCCGTTAGATAATCGGTACGATTAAGGCAGACTAACCCCCCATCTAGCAGCGATGCATTGTTTTGTATAAACTGTTTTTGTTCATTTATTTTGTATTATAGCGTTTCAATTTGTTCTATAAATATTATTTGTATAGTAAGGTTTTTCACGCCGCGCCAACTGACAGAGATAGAATTAAGAAATCCTTATGTAAAAACGAGACAACTGTTAGTTTGCTCGGTGCCTCTAGACATACGTCGATTATGCCTCAAAACAAAACACGCGGCGTCTGAGTATCGCGGACCATAAGCGAAGTTTTGCCTCTCTGACGCACTTGTAAATTCGTACGTAAGTGCGACAGAGAGGCAAAACTTCGGCCTTAGGCCCTCAGATATTGAACCTTAAAGTAATTGTAATAAAGTCCAAAATAACGCCGCGCGTCAGGCGTTACATACGACAGTCTATCTGTTGCTAGCTCTCCATCGATCATTAGCTTTGTATTTTATTTGTGATATTTATGATAATTTTGTATAATGATTAAGAGTTTATACATGTTGTTAGAGGATAAATTCTACTGGTGATTATTTTAACCCTTGCGGTGCGCGATCGTTGAGTCTTGTGGCAGTTGCGAACGGGTCTTCGCATTAAAAAAATATCACAAGATCTGAGTACTAAGAAAACACAGTACAGATAAATATTCAAGCTGTCTTAACACATTCAGTGCCGAAAACCCGACTATCGGGTAGTTTATGATTTCGTTCCCAGGCCGGACGACCCGATAGTCGGGATCGTGGTACTACTGCTTTATATGACGAAATTGTTGTGGCCTGGCGCGGACGTCTTGTTTGGCTGGGTGGCAATGAATGCGTTAAGATTTTCAATACAAAACTCGCACCAATAGTTTATTACTACATGTTAATAAATTTAATTCAAATTAAATGTAACGTCTCTCTCTTTCTTACTAATGTCACAAAGAAAGATAAAGACAATCTGACGATAAATTGACTAAGCATTTGTATTTTAACCATGTAAGGTGGTGGTACTGGTGCTCGACGCGGTCCCAGTACATGTCATCTTGAAACTTCGTCATTGTCAATAGAGGTGACAGCAGGGTGTCATCTATTGGTCATTAGCATGTCGAGCACTAGTACCACCACCTTAATATTCTGTGCCAAGTGTGGAGACCTTTTCGTACACTGGAGGTGAAATATCCATGTATATATAATAATCATAATGCAAATTATATTGCTTTTGAGTGTTACACTCCTTCACCGTTGAGTCTCTTGGTCCTAATAAGTAATAACCTATGAAATGTAATAAAATCCTACTTAACATTGTAATTCATTCATGAAATAGTATTTAAACCCGTATTATGAGTATGTAGAATTTACCGCCCGCTACGGGTAGGTAATCTGGGGACAAATAAAAATGAAATACAGCAGGTTGTGTAGAAACAGGCAAGTGGCCCTCTTTTATGTAACTCATATGTCAATAATAATGCCAAGTTGTGTTTGAAAATGTTAACTATACAAAAGTTTTCTTTGGAACTTTTTGATTAATACTCGTATCACAGTTATACTTGTAATACCGTCAGCAACACAATCATTTGTAGACTTGTGCGAATACGAACAAAAGTATGTTTGAATGAGAGTTCCTGATAATTATATTACATAGTTTCGTAACGGTAAAATAAAACTTATCAAGAAATACTCTTACGTCAATTGAGGAGTCTTTTCAAAAGGGCTTATTTCTCTATGAAAAATAAACTTTTTTGAAAAGTCATTCCTCAATTGAAGTGTTGCTGTTTGTACTTACAATGTCACAATGTTTAACCTTTTGGACGCCAATGACAGATATATCCGCACCGCAGGTTTAACGCCAAAGACTGATTAATCGGTCACAGACCACAGAGCAACATAGACCTACGTGCATATGCATAAAGATCAATTTCAGTTTTGACACTTCGGTGACGTGGCGTCCGAGTGACAGCTTTTGTGTTTGACACGGCGTCGAAAAGGTTAAACTGGTAAAGAATGCCTTAAGGTATTAAGTCCGCCATTTTGTACTTTCTTGTACTGTGTAATGAGGGTTACCTAAATAAATGTTTACTTTACCGCTCTAGTTCTGTAATATACCGATTACGTCTGTTATAAACGGACATACCAAGAGACTCTCGGGACCCCAGATCTGGGGATTGTTGTTAACTGCATATATTTTATAGTTATTGTAACGATCGGAGTATAAGTTCCAATGTCGAAGTGCAAAACTTGTTTGTGACCAATGAATATTGACACAATGTGAAATAAAGCATTATTTAGTTTTATACAGTTTTTTCTTTCCCACATCCCTATAATACACCCACATCTATATAAAGTTTAAACATACCATAGATCTAATCAAGTTCATCAAGAAGGAAATGATTGTTCACGTGAACCCACCGACGGAGCGGCAGCTGACGATCGCGAGGCTTCAGGATACATCTCCCTTGATTACTTAGCAAGTTAACCCTTTTTCAGTTCGCCACAATCACATGTACAGTCACCTGCAATAGTATGTTACTCTTTGAAGGCTGCAAAAATATGTGACACGCTCTTATGGCTCTACAAAAAAGATCGTGTCAGATATTTTTGCGGCCTTCGTTGTGTAATACATTATTGCAGGTGACTGTACAAGGGTTTCCCAGACAAGTCACATTTCCCGAAAGTGCAATCTAATTTGAACCTTAAATCGGAATGCTATAGTTGAAATTCTATTGGCGCGTATGTGGTAGATAAATCGTACTATGCTTGGAAAAGGGTTTACGCCCAGAAAAGCTTGGTTACAAAAATAATATTGCTGGCTTTTGGTATTCCACCTGTCCATTTTCTTTGTCCTATGTCAGTCCTCTCACTCTCTCATTAAAGCAAAATGTGAGACGCACATTGGACAAAGAATTTGGATAGATGGAATACCACCCTTACAGACCAGTAGGTTCTTTTCACGCTACGTACTTTCAAACAAAGCCGTATAGACTGGGTAAACTATATTGAACCTTATGTGTATGGAACAAGGTTTAGGAAATGTCAGTTAAAAAAAACAACAAAGTTACATAAAAAGGGATTTATTGTAGAGGAACAAACATTTGCAGACCTTACCTTAAAAACTAAGTAACGGTACATATACAACTGTCTTATTCGACAGGGGTTTTTAATACAACTTCGTTCTTTGGACGTAAATCCTGGAGTTTCTACAAGCAGTCTGTAATTACTGACTAATACATATACTTATTCAAATAACGAGGTTAAATGCTGAAAGTTAATCAGAGATGGCGCTGTAGTGAAGCGGTTTCAATGCAATGGCATATTTTGAATACAAGAGAAATGCGCGTTCGAGAGTCTGCCACCTTGTGATCTAAAGTGCAAACTTTAACGTCACTTTAGGCCGATAAGAAGTAGGTGTCGCCTCCTATCTTTTACGCGCTCTCTTGTGCGCTATAGGGTCCATTATCTTGTGGCCTATACTCTGTATCTTTAGGTATTTAAATAAAAGTAAACAAAAAAATTGTACATTTTCGGGTAGTTATAACATTTGTTGGTTAACCAACCAAATACAAAACCGCCTGGATCTGTCACTGAACGACTTGACTATAACCTACATTATTTATTTGATCATGTAATGTTTTCATCTACCCTCAACTGGCTTAAGGAGCCATTTGAGGGTAGATTTTGTTTACTTTTATTTAAATACCTAAAGATACAGACTATATATCGAAAACTTATAATTGACATTGATATTTTCCGCCAATAAACATGCGCTGGCCCCTATAGCTCATGCACGCTCCCTACTAGAGTCTGCGGAAAGAGAAGAGTCGTGGAATGTAAGGAAGCCCGTACATTCTACGAGTCTTCTCTTTCCGCACAGACTCTAAATAAAAACTGAAATAAAAAATTGTCTAGGGAACAATCCATAGTGAGATAGATAAACCATAGACTACACAGTCTACAGTCTACACACAACTTTTGTCAGTGTAACCCTCTCTCCAAAAGCTCCCTTATCAATCCATTTCCAGTATTTAACCTCATTCATGAACTCAATACACTGATTTCACATTGACTAACTAAAATACTGTATTGTTTAAACAATTATTCCTATAACAGTACAGTAGGACCAAGCTAAGTCTGCACGGCATTTGCAACGACAAAGTGAGGCAATGTCATCATTGATGTCAATATTCTATGAAAATATGTATTAACATTTGACACATGACAATCCCACAAGTCCCACAAATTGTTCTGTTCAAGCCGGTGCAGAGCTAGCTTAGACGGACTCTAGTAGGGTGCATTGGGGTAATTTCGAAGGCGGGGTTATTTGGGAAATGGCAAATATCTACTGTAGTAACAGTACGCAAGATGACGTGGTAAGCGTTGCAGTAGCATAAGTGTTACATACGAAGTGCTTCTGGTTATATAGATATTTGCCATTTTCTATATTACCCCGCTTTCAACCCCAATGCACATTTGTTAACACACTTATTCCTAAAAATAAACTTAAAAACGAATTGCTTTGTATGTTTGGCATTTTAAAATAAATTATTGTCAATAAAGTATAATGGCGAATATAATCTCTTTTGATGCGAGTATACTAAGATTTGTGCGCAAAAGCTATGCAGAATTCGTTTCTTTTTATACTCTTTCTATATTCGTATTATGTTACTCGTATGTGTTAATCAAATGACACAAGGATTTCAATTGCTTTAAGCTTCAGCATTTTAATTTAGGCCAATATTTGAACTTTCAATAGGATTCGTTGACATATAATATATAATTCACTTACATAGTAAAAAATCAAAGTAACACATTATTATTTGGGGGTTTTCAGAAAAAATGATACCATTTGCTTTTTTTCGAAAAACCATAACTTTTGGATTATTTAGACTCAGAATCACGAGTACTATTGAATGAGACAAAGAAAAAAAGGGTCCCCAGTTTTTCATACAGATTTTGTGTCAGTTTTCTAATCCAGGTCCAGGTCCATACAAAATATTTGTGAAAATGCGTTACAAATAGTCACTTTTTTGGGATACAATTTTTTTTTTCATTTCAAATCGATAGTCGTCGTGATTTCTCAGTAGAAATAACCCAAAAGTTGATGGATTTCCGAAAAAAAGTAAATGGTACACTTTTAAGTGAAAATGCCCATTTACAATAATCAGCCTAACTTAAAGACTAAAATAAATAACTAAGTATCTTTGGAAAAACATTTGTACGATACGATTACATTTATTTTAAGTACATAAACCCGCAACACAACAATAAAGATTCAAAAGAATAAGTAAATATAAATCGAATAACAGTAAAAGCGCATAAAAATAAACTATAACAAACAGTGGTGGGATAAGTACTAGAGTTAGACCAAGAAAAGCCTGCAGCGCTTTTGATAGCCCACGCAGTGTTATTTATACGTCATCATTTCATAGAAGTTTGACATTTAAAATAACACTTGCACTGCGTGGGCTATGAAAAGCGCTGCAGACTTTTCTTGGTCTAACTCTAGTGTCTGACCGAAGATTCGGTTTCGGCCAGTTTCGGCCAAAAAATCATGTTTCGGCCGTAGTGTCGGTTTCGGCCAAAAAACGGCCGAACTTTTCAGCCGGGCCGAAACTTACGACATGGTGCTTCGTTTTATGAAACTAAACTAAGTGACAAAGACCAAAAGTTGCGGAACAAGTAGGAAAACAATATTAATATATGTATTAATAATATGAATATACTGATTTATGATTTATGTATACCAAAATTAATTGGTTTATTAGAAAACACAATTCACCTAATGAGGGCGCGTTTTCGGTTACGGCCGAAACTAGAGCCAAAGCCGAACCTTCGGTGCGGTAAAAAACATGTTTCGGTCGGACACTAATAAGTACATAACACGACATGTAACATTTAATAACATTACCTTTTCTACAATTATTCTGGAAGTCATGAAACTGTAGATTAAAATCTACAAAGCATGTTATGGAAGTATAGGTAACTTTGGCGCTATTAATACAAGCGGAAGCTAATAAAAAACACATTAGCCTACCGTGTTTTATATCCCACATAAAATAAGGACGCTAATTAAAGATCGGTTTTCCTAGGATTGCGGTGCGGTCATATAGCGGCCGTCTCCATACTAAATAATACGGCTAAATAAGGATGTCATAATATTTGTATGGAGACGGCCGCTATATGACGGCACCGCTATCCTAGGAAACCAGAGCATAAGCACGTAAAATTTCGTACATTGACCTGCCTGGTCCTGGTATATTGCTGTCTCCCCAGGATGCCGGCAATCAATGACACTGTGCGAAGAAG